>NC_142515.1:119907500-120552500 GCF_057876585.1 Rhinolophus sinicus | reverse complement strand
ACTCAGCTGAAAAATGCATATGGTAAAGAACAAAACCATAAAAGGGTAACAGAAAAGTCAGAAAGAATGCCAATCCCAAACTTGCAATGTTCCTTTTGACTCACTATTAGTCACAAACAATTCCAATCATTTAGTACCAAACAAGGCAAGCACTGGGACACCCATGTTGGGGATTTACTCCGTAATACAGTTTATGAAAACAGTGAAGCATCTGCCACCATATAAAAACAGTGTGTACTATCTGGAAATCTCTTGAGAAAAGTATTGCCACATTGGGTAATATCCTTATGAATAAGGTGGAGAGTGGAGGGCTCTATGGAGTTTAATAGTCAAGACAGAAACAGGAAACTGGGAAAAAAATGTGCTTTGTCTTCAGTCATTTACAAACAGCAGTTTTCTTGCAGAAAGTTTCATGCTGAAATCGGAAAGGCTCTGAAAATAGAACCAGTGAGACTCTCCATTTTGAAATGAGCTGAGTAGGAGTGAAAATATCGCTAAGTGAGGCTGGCTACATCTCAGGATTTTTGTAAAAATAAGTTATGGTGAACTCGGGCCTGAGTCAAAGGCTCGTGCCACAGAGGGCAGGATAATGGCTGAGTGCTGAGGACCACATTCCATTCCCATCGCTATGAAAATAGAAAGCAAATATAAAGAATGAAGCTTTGGGGAGCACTGAGAATTGCAGGCAATTCCATTACAGAATAGGTTTGCTCTTTCCTCATGAGGAAAGGATATACAAAATCATGTATCTTTTCCCTCCAATTCATAAAGCATCAAACATGTATACCACTAATAACATCATGATATCATTGCCTTGTGCAATTTTTTTTTATGGAAATGAATACAATTAGAGTGAATGGCTTCTTACAAGCATGAAGAAAACTTTACCTCCTTGCATTAATACTATGTATTTTACTATGCAGGGGCTCCTTTAGTCTTGAATTGCCAAATTTTGAAAATAAGTTTTAATTTGAAGGCCAACAATAATATGATTTCAAAGTAATAATCTTTGACACATAATACAGCTTTTCAAATACTCAAACCTCAAATAACACACACACACACACACACACACACACACACACACACACGAGGTGTGATAAAACAATACAGTGACTGTTTAAATTTTAAAAAATTATTGCAGTAAAAGACACATTGCCATTAATTGCCCTCAAAATACCCCCCTCTCTTCAAACACACTTATCTCATTGTTCTTGGCACTTTCTGAAGCAGTTCTGGAAGTCCTCTTTCGTGAATGTCTTTAGCTGACTGTCATGGCTGCCTCGATGTCCTGAATCATTGTGAATTTGAAGAAGAGCCAGAAGTCACATAGCACCTGATCCAGTGAATAAGATGGATGAGGACACACTGAAATGTTTTTATTTCACAGAATTTGCAATACACCAGAAGTGATGTGTGACACGGAGTGTTGTCAAGATAGAGGATAATTTACAGCACACTTTAAAACTCACCTCTCAACTGTAGCTCACACCCGACTGACTGCACTAAACAAGTTGAAACTTGTCACACACGGTTACTAAGGTTCAATGCACTTCTTCCTGCATTGAAGATCCCTACCTTTCTCTTGGATGACACTCAGCAGCAGAATTCACCATATTCTTTGTTCAAAACAGAAAGACTCCGTGTCACACATCATTTCTGGTATACAGCAATTTCTGTCAAACAAAAACATTACAGTGTGTCCTCATCCACCTTATTCGTTGGATCTGGCATGGTGTGACTTCTCTCTCTTCTCCAAAGTCAAAATGACCAGGAAAGGAAAACATTTTGAAACAGTCCAGGACATCTAGGCAGCCACAACAGTGCAACTAAAGATACTCAAGAAAGAGGACTTCCAGAACTGCTTCAGAAAGCATCAAGAATGATGGTATAAGTATGTTCAAAGTGAGGGGGAGTATTTTGAGGGGGATTAATGGCAATGTGTCTTTTATGTAATAATTTTTTATTTAAACATTCACTGTATATTTTGATCACACCATATATAGCTCATAACCCGTTGACTAACTCAAAACAGTAATGTTCATTTACTGTTTACATAATGTTAAATTCCATATTTTGCTATTAGCCACTGTTTTTCCTACTTATTGGTGATTTTCTCTATCAGTCTTTGAGGTTAACTTTAATCGTTTTATGATAGCTATGAATCTAAATAAGAGAAAACATATCTAGAGCTCAGTACTTGAACACAAGCAACCATTTACTAATTTCCTACTTGGAACCACATCATTATAAATAATGTGTCCATTTCTACCCACTGTAAAATAATTTTCTATACAAAGAGTAGTGAAAATGATAATATTTTAGGACCATGAAGAAATCTTATTGAAATGTATCTAGTATAATTCCCATTGCACAGATAAGGAAACAGAAGTTTAAATTACAGTAATTTGCACAAATGACATGACAGAATTAAGATCTAAATGGATTCTTAGCAGATTATAAACTCTTTGAGGGAAGGATATATATATATATATATATATATATATATATATATATATATATATATTACCTTTTAAAGTATGTAGAGCACACAGTACAGTGCCTTGCACATATAATCACTAGGTAATACTTAATGAAAGAAATATACTTTAGAGCTTTTTTCAAGTTGAAAAAACTGGGGGTAATATACGTCTACAAAGTCAAGGCTTAAAATTTCATCTCATTGAAATTTAAACTTCTGAAGTATATGGGGACAATATCATATTTATTATATGTGCCCTCAGAACAAATCACAATACATACTTAGTACATAGTAAATCTTTAGTAAAAATAATTGAATTAATGAATATAATATATATATAATACATTCACATTAATGGATATTGATTACATTATTGACTACCAATATTAATAATTGAATTGATATAAACACATGTTATATATAATATATCTAAAATATATCTGCCTTTGAAAGATAGCAAACTACAAAACCAGATGCCCAGATGTGATGGCTAGTTTTATGTGTCAACTTGGTAAGGCTATAGTACCCAATTATTTAATCAAACACAAATCTAGTTGTGGCTGTGAAGCTATTTTGTAGCTGTGGTTACACATAGAATCAACTGACTTTAAATAAAGATTACCATGCATAATATGGGTCAGATTCATTCAATTAGTCGAAGACCTTAAGAGCAAAAATTGAAATTTTTGGAGAAGGAATTATGCCTTGAAATCCTGTCTGAGTTTCGAGCATGCCAGCCTGCCTTACAGATTTCAGACTTGCTAGCCCCACAATTTAAGCCTAGTCCTTAAATTACATATCCAGAGGGTGCCAAAAAAATGGATAAACATTTTAAGAAAGGAAAAAACACTATTAAAATTGTAATAATATATACCGATAACAAAAGATGAATACAAGTGAAGCTTGACTTCTGCAATTACAAGCGGTACTCAAAGAGGTTACCATCAGCATCCAGACACTTTTGATTATGGCGAACTACCACTTGAGCAACGTTGACCAAAGTGTTAGCACCCCCAGTACATGTGAATATATATATTAATTCTGTATCTCTGTATTTTGGAGAACTCTAATACACCAGAATTATAAAATCAACTTCCTGTTACCAGTTTTGTTAAAATTTTAGTCATTTTTTTTATTTCCATTCTTAGCATTAGACAATTTAAACCGTATATTAATACATGATCAAAAAACAGAAAATAATTTAATGTTTTCCTGTTTAGTTGGCCAAAAACATATTATCTCATTTATTTTATCTCTCCTTAAAAGAATTCGGGTTCTCAGTCAGTGCTCTCTAATAGGTCATTTATAAGCAAATTCAGTTTAAATATTCCTACTTTCTTAGCAAAATTCAAGTATATTATACAGTATAATCACCACGGTGTACATTAGGTCCCCAAATTTATAACTCTTATAACTGGAAGTTTGTACACTTTAACAAATGTCTGCCCATTTTTGTCACCCTCCAACCTCTAGCAACTACCACTCTACTTTCTGTTTCTCTGAGTTTGTCCTTTTAGATCCCACACATAAGTAATATCATACAATATTTGTCTTTCTCTGATTTATTTTACTTAGCATAATGCTCTAAGGTCCATACAAGTTGTCCAAATGGCAGAATTTCCTTCTTTCTTATGGTGGAATATTCTGTGTGTGTGTATGTGTGTGTGTATCATATATTCATATATGTCACAAATAATATTTCAGTATATGTATCACCATGGAAAATATATATGTCACATCTTCTTTATCCATTTATCCTTTGATAGACACAGGTTGTTTCCATATCTTGGTTGTGTGTAATTCAATATATATCGGAGTACAGATATCTCTGCAAGATCCTGATTTCAATTCTTCTGGATAAACACCCAGAAGTGAGATAGCTAGATCATACATTAGTTCCATTTTTAATTTTTTGAGGAACCTCCATCTGTTTTCCATAGTGGCTGTACCAATTTAAATTCCCACCAACAGGGTTGCCTTTTCTCTATACCCTTGCCAACACCTGTTTTTTCTTACTTTTTTGATAATAGCCATTCTGATGTGTGGTGATGTACCGTTGTGGTTTTGATTTGCAGTTTTTCCTTATAATTAGCAATGATGAGTGATGATTAGGGATGTGGAGCACCTTTTCACATACCCATTGGCCATTTTTATGTCTTCTTTGAATAACTGTCCTTTCAGTTCCTCTGGCCATTTTTAAATTGGGTTTTAATTTCTTTGCTATAGAGTTATAAGTATTCTTTCTATATTCATGATGTGATTTCCAGTGCTGGTAGCTCTCTGTGGCCATTAGACAACCAGAGCTGGAAGGACTACGGGAAGAATACTGAGGTTTCAAGAGAAAGTAGGAAGGAAATTGAAGCCTAGACGACAGTAATCAGGAGTTTCAGTAAAGCATTAGGCCAGTAATTTAAAATAGAGGACCTTCCTTTTTCTGCAATAGAAGTAATGGTCAGAAAATCAGCAAGCATATAGAAGAATAAACATCATCAACCAACTGGGTCAAATGAAAAGCTACAGAACTTTACACTCAACAGCAGCAGATATACAGACTTCTCAAGTGCTCGTGGAACATGCACCAAGGTAGACCACTTTGGAGGTTATAAAGTACACTTCAGCAAATTGAAAACAATGAAATGATACCAAGTATATCCTTCAACTGCAATGAAATTAAATTAGACTAATAAGAGGATAACAAAAAAATTGTCAAATTTCTGGAAAATAAATAGTAAATTTCTAAATAATTAATGAATCAAAGAGGAAGTCTTAAGAAAAACAGAAAATACTTGACTGAATAAAAACAATAATATATCAAACTTTATGGCCACAGCAGTATTTAGAAAGAAGCACTAAAGAAATGCTAATGGAATGAAACAGCTAAAGCAATGTTTAGAGAGTAATTTATAAATGCTCATATTAGATTAGAACTTAATTTCAAATCAATAATTTAAACTTCCACCTTAAGTAAAAAAAAATCAAAATAAACCTAAACCAAGCAAAATAAAATAAACATAAAAGAGCAGAAATCAATAAAATTGAAAACAGACCATCAGCATATATCTACATTAAGATAATCTGGTAAAATGATGAATCAGTGAAAGACTAAGAAGTTATGAGAGATGGAAAGAAAAGAAAGAGACGACATTCTTTGAACTGTAGGCAGAATTTTCAAAAGGAATATGCTGGTCAGTAACGTTAATACTGTAAAAACCTAGTAAAAATAATAAGAAGTGGATTAAGTATGACAATTAGGGAATCATTCCTAACTTTTGATATAATAAAATCAAGATAGTGTAGAGGCAAGATTTGAATTATCTGAATTGCAAATAAGAGATAAAGATATGGAAATAATTTTCTACATATTCTAGGAGAGTGTGGGAGGATTAAAGAAAGGTGTTTTAGTATATTTTGCAACTGACCATGATTGAAAGACTTGCCAAAGAGCCACAGGGAAGGAATAATTGGAAGATGAGTCCAAGATGATAAAAGAAGAGGAAATGATCAATGGAACAAGATTCAAGGGTATGTAGGTGTGACAGATCACCAGGATAAGCTGAAGGTGTCATGGTTGGGGAGGGTAGGAAGAGACTAGTTTGGAAAAGGGGAATGACAATTCATTCTTTAAAAATAGAAATGATTAGCAAGTCATGGAAATGTGCAGGGAAATTTTGACAGCAATATTAAAGAAGTTCATGTTAGATTATTTTGTTATTTGTAAGTTAGGAGGCAAGGTTAACCCACTCTAATAGTGAGAGGGTCAAAACGGCCTTAGCGCCTTCAAGAGAGGTGAAAATGCTGCAATGTCTACAGTTAAGTCACGTATAGAGATTTACTTATGCATGAACAAGAAGAACACTGCAACACAGAGGACTGTGTTTACATGCTATGAGGTTACAAGCTACAAATTTTAAAGAAATAAAATATCATGACTAAAGAATTTCTCGGAGATCTTGTGACAAAATGTCTTCACCATTTTCGTGGCACAAGAGGGAAAAGATTGGAGCTTGACAAGGGAAAGGACTTTGGACAACAATTAATGGGCATATGAAATTTAAAGCATTTCTATAATATGGATGCAGTTCTCAAAGTAACAGGAGCTGTTTACTGTTCCCAAGAAAATCTAATATTAAAAAAAAAAAGTTTTAACACTACTTCCACTTATATTATAATCGGCTGTTTTAACGCAGTTATTTTTATTTCTCGCCTGGATTTTCCTGGACTTCTTTTTTCCTTTCTGTCTGTGCCTTTTACCTGTCTCTATTCCAGCACTTCACTTTCTTTGTACTATACTGTACATCACTCTTTTGTTATTCCTCCATCTAACTCTCCTGGAAATCTATATTTTCAAACTAATTTAAATGTCAGTATTTTGTCCCTATTTTAAAAAGTTGGATTCCCTAAGTTAAAAATATGTATAAAGTCATCATTCAAAAAAATAATAGTAATACTCTTTACTACTATAGCAATCCAATTATATAATATTAATTTTTAATCCGTACTCATATTTTCAGTGTAACCTAATCAAAGAAACTAAAAGCATGTGTGCAGGAAGAAACTCAAAATAATCAATAGGAATATTTCTTTTCTCCATATTGGGTTGTTACTTCACCTATCATTTTGTTATTGTTTTTATCCACATTCATTAAGTTATAGACCTTAAAAACAAAAAAGGCAAGCACTTTCCTTGAAGTTGTAATTTCTAATGATGTTATTACCAACACAGTTAAAAACGACAAAGAAATTCAGCTTTTCATATGAGCAGAGAAAATTTCTCGTGCCACAAAGCTATACTAAATTTCTGGAATTTTACTATTGTCTAAGGCATGATGCATCTGATTACAATGAGATTCCATACCAGAACAATGTTAATTTTGATTCACATTTTCAACTCAATTAAAATTATTTCCTGTCTTTAGATTGTTTTTCTTTATATCTGAAGTTAAATCCCTTTTTGTATCTTCTGTCTGTGGGCCCAAACTGATTTATGTAGCTGCACTGGTAGATAGTTCAAAACATTCTTAGAATAGTTTACCCCATTTTCACTGTTTTCATTTAAATATATGCTTCAAACATCAAGGGCAATCACTTCCCGAGGCCTACAGGAAATTGTACAAGGCTTCGCTCCAGTTTCCTCAGTAATCATAGCAGTCCTAGACCCACTAGCATGCCTCGTCTAGGACTGCATTTAAAGGCATATCTGAGGTGTTATAGAACAATTTTAACTAGAAATGACTTCAAACAAAGCCTAAAAGCATAGTCTGTGAGACATATTCTTCACAGAAATGAGAGCTCAGGCTTATAAAAGTTTGCTGAAACTCACAGAATTGTAGCATTGAAATGAAGGTGCATATGTAACACACTTTAATTTATAAATTGTATAGCCAATTCTGGTGGTAGCAGAAAAGATTACAAAAATGTCCTCCCCAATTATAAGGCAAAGAATCTGAAGGGCACATAAGAGAACGGTATTAAGCAGCATTCTTGTCATAATTGTATGTGTGAAGAAGACATTGAATGTGCAGAGTCAAATCATAACTTCGGAATCAAGTATTTCTTCATGTTTGAAATATAAATATAAAAAATATCTAAATACTGATAAATTGTTTAATATGGAATACTTTAGGTGCTAATTTTGTCTTCCATGGAGTATAATAACTTTATACTAAAATATATTTCTCAGTGGCCAATAATAGTTTAGTTAATTATGTACTCTTCAACACACACACACTCACACACACACACACACACACACACACACACACACACGCTAAATGGTTATAGAGAAATACTCTACAAA
Organism: Rhinolophus sinicus; assembly: GCF_057876585.1. Lineage (NCBI taxonomy): Eukaryota > Metazoa > Chordata > Mammalia > Chiroptera > Rhinolophidae > Rhinolophus > Rhinolophus sinicus. The sequence continues at coordinate 120,544,221 of NC_142515.1, read as the reverse complement.
TTATATAGTGAATTTCCTAACATTAACTCCTATATTTATTGATTAAACCCATATAGGATTTCCATATGCCAAGCACTCTTCTAAGCACTTTATAAATACTTATTTAATGGCCTAACATTCCTATCAGTTATGCACTATTGGGATTATAATTTTAATTATGAGGAAACTGAGGCACAGAGGGGTTGAGTAATTGCCTAAGGCAGTATCAGAGCCAAATTGTAAAAAGCTGCTGAGATGGGATTCCAACCCAAGCACCCTATGTTGTCCTTTGTAGCAGCAGCTATGTCAGCAACTGCTAAAAGAAAGCACATGCAGGGCCACAGTTCTCTACATATTATCCAGTTACCTATCTGGGGCAATTAGATATTCTCGTCAACGTGCCTAACATCATCTGCTTTTCTTCCTTCCTCCTTCTGTCCCTCACCACCTTCATTCTTTCCTCCTCTATTTTTGCTCAGTGCTGAATGAGCATGAGGCATTTTGCCAGGGCTCAGTGGATACAAAAACAACAGTGTGGGCTGTAGAGATGTGCTTGCATCATAATAAGATACACATAGGATGGAAAACCTTTCCCATCCTGGATGTAGTACCTTGCTAGGTTTCCTGAAAATGACAACTAAACGGGGCTTATGTAAAAGTGGTGACAAATATTATAAATATCAGGGGATTGATACAAAGATGAGAGAACATGAACACCTCTGGGAACAGCAAAGAGTATGTTATAAAACCAGAACTTTAAGCAGGAGGAATGAGGGCATGAAGAGGCAAGTTGATAAAGTGAGATTATATTCTCCAGAAATTCACAAATGTTGAAGAAGTTCAACTAGGAAAGTAAACTCTGTGTGGTAATAAGATCTTCCTAGAAAATACTCCAGTTAAACATGAGGAAACATGTCTACCCACTCACATGCGAACTTCCTAATGCCAGATAACATGACCAGAGCAGGAGACTAAAGAAGAGGAGACATAGTTGACAAACACCAAAAAAAGTGGTGCTACAGTTTAGGATGTCCACATGTGGGGGTAACTATGGACATTCAGGCAGGGATGTAGAGTGTATTTCAAATATAGAAACAGCACTTAAAGAAAGGCCTAGACTGAAGGGGAAACCTCTTGAAGTGTCTAATTTATGGAGGCTAGTTGAAGTCACTGGAAATGGTGACTTTCTCAGAAACATTGCATGCAATCAGAAGAAAAAAAGGGCCAGAGATCAAAGAGCAGAATGCGGTAATATTTAAAGAGTAGGCTTCAGGGGAGAAACCAGGAGGAAGACTGAGAACGAATGTGTAGGTAGGAAGAAAATCAGAAAAACAGGGTCAGGGAGACCAAGGGGACAGAGTTTTTTAAAAATATGGCGAGTGGAATGGTTTCAAATGATAGAGCAATAATAATAAGAACAGGGTATGCTAAATGAATTTAGCTACAGAGATGTAATTAGCAACAAAGACAACAGTTGTGGTCACTTGTTGGGGTCAAAGATATAATGACGTGAGTGAGCCAAAAGGAGTAGAAAAAGCAAGAACTGTATGACAGGTTTTCAAAACAGCTGAGCCATACATTTCCTTAGCTTCCTCGCACCAATGAAATTTCTCCTCCCTTCACATTCATTCTGCCCCAAAGTATCGAAGCCACAACAAAAAGTTACCCTTAAGTGTTAAGTGAAATTTCTTCACCCCCAACCACAACGCACTGCCCACCACCTCCCTCACACACTACCTCCAGCCCACGACGCCTGCTTGCACTGCTTCTCAACTGGACAATGCCTGTTCTCTGGAAATTTATAATCTCTCTGTAGAACTCCACATGATCAGCCTGTTCAGTGATACTCCCTGAAGCACATGGGATCTTTGCCCCTGTGCATTCATCATGCTCCTGCTGCTGTGACCAAAATGCAAATCCAACTCCATTCAGCAGAAAAGGAAATGTATTGGCTCATGGCACAGAAAAGCCTATGCGCACACCAGCTTTAGTCACAGCTGGACCTGGACCGAGGTGATCAAACTGTACTATCATAAACACATCTCTCCATTTCTTGGCCCTGCTTTCTTCTGTGCTGCAGTAATTCTCAGGCAGATGTTCTTATATGTCAGTGAGGAAGACAACTCCCAGAAGCTCCAGACCTACATACTTGTTACAGCTTGTGTGATACTGTGATTTATAATAAGAAATATAAACTATATTTGGTCTTTATCCACGGTTCCTGGCACAGAGCTCCAAAAACCCTTAAATATACTAAGAGGTGAGAGTGAGAGCAATAAAGGTGCCTTTTGTCATGGTAATGAGGCGATTTTTGGAAAGCACCTCAGGATGGGGGCTGGTTGCTCAAAGAACAAACCATGTGATTAGAGGTTTGGAACTTTCAGTCCCACCCCCTGATCTCTGGGGAGGGAAAACGGCCTGGATGTTGATTTCAATCATCAATGGCCAATAATTTAACTAACCATGCCTATGTAATGAAGCCTCCATAAAACCCCAAAAGGACCGGGTTGTTGACCACATGGAGATTCAGGAAAAGTGTCAGGCTCCAACTTGGCACGGAAGCTCTGCACCCTTTCCCACACCTTGTCCTACACATCTCTTCCGTCTGCCTGTTCCTGAGTTATATCATTTCATAATAAACCAGTAATCTAGTGAGTAAACTGTTTCTCTGCGTTCTGTGAGCTACTCTAGCAATTCAGTCAAACCCAAGGATTTGGTCATTGTAGTTGTATTTTGTTTGGCTTTTGCCCTCCTTTGATAACTGATGAACAGCCAGGACTGGGATCTGCTGCCATAAGTGCTTATACCTCTCAGATCAAATCATCTAGCCAAAATCACTCCACACTTTAGCTTTCACTTATCATGTGTCACATCCTATATATCTCCACTTAAATACACATTTTTACTAATTATTTAACAATTCTAAGCCCCCTAGGATTGTAATAGCAAACTGACCATTGACTTTTCTTTTTCCTGCTTCTTACCTTTCCAATATCCATCCAGTCTCCAAGACATATCGATTCTATTTTCACAATATTTCACTCATCTGTCTTCTCCTTTACATTTCCAGTGTAACTACTCTAATTCAACTCCCATTTCTCTTCCTAAGACATTTCTGAAGAGCCTATTCTCCCTGACTGCAAGGTCAACATTATCCTACACCCTAATCTCTAAAACAACAACAACAACAAAAAATAAAACATAGCTTGACCTTAGCGTGTCTTTTTAAAACATTTTTCATAGCTCTTTATTTTCTACAATGTAAAGTGATTGTCCATAGGCTGACATTCAAACCTGGTCACAATATACTATGTTTTTCTCCTTTTTTTTTTCCCTTCATGCAACTACTTATTAGTATATTCCCCCAAATACTGTGTACTTTTTAGTTTTTATGCATTTGCTTGTGGTATCCCTTTCATCTGATTCGTCCTTCCTCATTCCCTATCTGTTGAAATATTATTTGTATCTCAAATTAAAGTTCAAATCTCCCCTTCTTCTTCAAATCTTACTTGATCTCACATGGGCCCAGTGACCCATTAGTTTTCACCATCTTAGTACCTTATAGTATAGATATTTTATATGTACCTTTCTGTCTTCATTGTTTGTAAGATCACCGAACATTGAAACTGTAAATTATTCAGCTTTCTCTGCTCAAGAATGCCTGGCACAATGCAGTACCCACAATGAGGGCTCAGTAATTTATGGAATAAATTGTAGGATGCATGAATAAATGGCTATACTGAGAATCATAAAATAGCAGTAAAATACTATCTAGGCATCACTAAAATGTGCTTACAAGATTCTAATAGGAGAAACTGAGAGCAATAGAGCAATAAACATATGAATATTATCTAAGAATTATTTCACTGTGATGAGATGAATAAGTTATTATCTTTCCCTGAACATACAGGAACAGACTGCAGATGCTCCTTAACTTATGAAGCTGTTACGTCCCAATAAACCCATCATACGTTGAAATATCTTACGTCAAAAATGCATTTAATACACCTAGCCTACTGAACATGATAGATTAGCCCAGCCTACCTTAAACATGCTCAGAACACTTCTATTAGCCCACAGTTGGGTAATTATCTTGAGTTTCATCTGAAGAGTAATTGCCTTCCTCTTCTCATCAGAAGCAGGAGACACAGATGGGCATTTTGTAGACAAAATAGGAAGTGAAAACACAAAACACAGTATCCAAGACCCACTGGCAACACAGCCCACTTCGGGCTGTGGTGTTAACCCGGCTGACGGCCTGGCCGATTGGGAGCTGCGCTCACTGCCGCGGTCCAGCATCACCAGACAGCGTCGTGCTGCTTATCGCGAGCCCGAGAAAAGATCAAAATTCAAAACGTGAAGTACGATTTCTACTGAATTCGTATTGTTTTCGCACCATTGGAAAGTCAAAAATTTGTAAGTCTAACCATTATAAGACGGGGACCATCTGTATATATAAACGTCATTATGTAAAATAAATTTATTTCTATCATAATATTTAGGCAAAAGAATGCCAAATATAAAATATTACATAGACCTGGGCAATATTTTTTGTTTGTTTTAAATAATTCTTATCTGGAAAAAAATAACTATTTTCAGATTAGGTAGAAAATATTTATTTAAATTTCTAAAAGTTATTTACTGAATTAGCATATATCCATGACAGTTTCAGGCAAAAATAGGCACTAAACTCTGTAGTCAGCATATAGACCACCAATAACTTGTTATTCAAAGTAGGTGTCATTTACGGAGAAAAATGCTCCTGCAAAATCATCTGAATTATTTGCTTCTTATGGAGTTTGTTTTCACTTATCTTAGATGATACTATGTCTTTGGCCTAGAAGTGGTAATATACATATACTATGCAAATACAAAAATTTCGGTCTGCATATTGTCAAAATATAAAGAGTTCATGTTTAAAGTACCCAGTTTGCTTTAACAGTGGGCAGGATTTAGAAACGTAATACTGCTCTTTCCAGCAAAGAATAACAATTACTCTGAAGGTGTTTTGCAATGGACCTTCAGATAATAGGGTATAACTTCTAAGAAAATGCAACTGATTGTTTACAGTTTAGAATTCAAAAACGTATTTTCAAGTATTAGTTTAAATGAATATATGACCTCTGACGGTGTTCATAAAATTATTATTTAGGTAACTTGAAGCAAATGATTAAAATCTTAGATTTTCTTCTTTTTATTTATGCTCATGCGTCTCTCAACATTGACAGTCCTTGCTTTATAATTCTTCTCACTGTCATTCCTCCTCAGGCTGCCAGAAACTGCTAATACACTATGCTCATACTTTTTGATCCCTTGATGTTGAATTTCCCCATGGTGTTATTAGTTTATTTATTTGTTCGGTTTTGGAGATATTATAACATCTCTTTAAAAAAACTGTTGATTGCTGTAAAAGGTCTGGATTCTTTAATTATGCTACCAAGGTTAGTCCCCTCCACGACACAAAATAAACTCTTCTTTTCCCTCCATTTAAAAATGTTCCTGAAACTATAAAAAGAAGATATGTAAGAAAGGCATCACTCCTTAGCAAAAAAGGTATTGTGATTTCATTTGCATTTTGTATTTGTATGTTGTGATTTCATTTGTATTTAATTCTGGCATTCTACATATGTGCTATGCAATCACCTAGCATGAACTACATAATTATATAGGTGATGGTTTGCATGTGCCTAGAGCAAGAAGAAATTTAGTCCACTAAAATTGTAATGATAGATAATTTTATTCAGTTGTTTTTGTTTTTTTTGTTTGTTTGTTTTTTAGGAGGCAGGTTAGCCAGGAATCTTTTGTTTATAAGAGATAAAAATCTTTCCAAAAATAGATTAAGCACTACGAAAGGAAGTCATTGGATTACAGAGCTACTCTCTAGGATTGGCATGGCTTTAAGAAGGGCTGAATCTCAGGGCACAAAATGCCATCAGGACTTCAGATCCTCCCATTTTTCTCTTTCCTATGAGTCGGCTCTTTCAAAATTGCAGTCGCATTTCATTGTCTTACTAGGGAGACCACTTCATGGGCTGTGAAGATGTCTGACCACTGTGCTGTACACCTGAAGTTGAAGCTGAATAACATGGAATGTGAACTATAATTAAATATATTTATATTTAATTAAATGTATATCTTATATATCTTATATATAATATATAGCATATTATATATATAATTATAAATATACATATATACATATATATAATCATGGGATGTGGAGTACAGCACAGGGAATAAAGTCAACGGAATTTTAATAGCTATATACAATATCAGAGGGGTAGTAGATTGGGGGAGGGGGGTATCACTTTGTGAGTGGTGTAAATGTCTGTTACATTGTTTTGAACACCTGAAACATAAAAATAATGCAGCTGAGGCTCTAGGCTCACATCCTCTTTATGATCTGTGGTCCTAGAGAACGTAATGCTTGTTTTCTGACAGCATCCGAAACCCAGGGACAACTGACCGGCTCAGTAAAAGGTGCTGGGTCTCATATTTGCAATGTGGTTGATGTGATTGACAAGTTTACCATGTAGGAGTGAATGGTTCCAAGAATAAAATCATGCAGAAATGACAATAAGCATCTAATACTGACTATAGGTAGATGCCAATCAGCAACTCTAAAAATACACTGTTAGGTAAACATCTGAGGAAAGAGTCACCTACAATGGACTACCTGCTAAAATACTCTAAAGTAGAACAAGAAAGCTTATTGGAAAAAAGATTAAGACATTGAGAATTCAATTTTACAAAAAAGCTTATTGGAAAAAAGATTAAGACATTGAGAATTCGATTTTACCATTGAGTGCTAATTTGTTTTCCTCTGTGAGATGAAGCATCAACTTCCTTGCATAATAAGTGTTTTGGACCAGAATATAGTTTAAGTTCTTTGCTCCCAGTAACAGTCTTCACTCTTTTGAGAAATGCGTCTTCACATGTGGTTTCTCTTGCATCCATAGTAATAGCTAAGTCGAGGCGATTTCTGTCTATTTCCCCCCTACTTTTCTTTACTTAACTAAACTATCACTAATTTATTTTACTCTTATCTTTTTAAATATGGTTCGAGTACATTATCATCTCTTACCTGTCATGACATTAATTTAGGCTGTCAACCTAGAATACCTCCACTTTTGAAAGTCTCTCTAGAGCAATCTCAATGCCTACATGCTTCCCTTGTTTACATATGGTCACAAGGGTGGCAGTGCTCAAAAGCATATCTAATCAAGTCAATGGACTACCGTAAGCCTATAGATGGGCAAATGGCTCAACCATATTCATGATATGGCCGACTCAATTGCAGAAACTTCCCTGACGTGTTGTCATCACACAGAAGTACCTCTACTTCCCTCACAATGCTATGGCATTAGGAGCTCCATGTATTGATTGCTCCAAAGCAAATGTAGTTAATACCTCTCCTTTCTGTTCCACTTTCCTAGACATTTTTCTATCATTGCATTTACACCGAGTACTTCATCTGCTTACATGCCTTACTCTTATTACACACATTAGGCTCTGCTTCTTATAGATGCAATCTATGGCTTTGCTACTCAAAGGGGTGTCCTTGTCCCTTAGAAATATTGGGATATTCCTAGAAGCTGTTTAGAAATGAAGTACTTGGTGCCTCACCACAGGCTCATTGAATCAGGATATGAATTTTAACAAAACTGTCATTAAACCTTGATTTTAAATATACTTTAAAGTTTAAGAACACTGATCTATCACATATTCTAAGTATCTAGCAAATAGATATTCATATCTATTTGCAAATGGTACATTTTTGGATTTAATTGAATTGAAAGAAATTTATCCACATCATAATTTTGTTTTAAGCCTCTGTAAAAAAATCTGCACTCTTCCTGGAAACATCATATCTGTCCCCTAAGAAATAAAGATCTTGTGATTATGCCATATTCCTAGACTGCAGATTTAATATTTAGCAAATCTCATCCTTCCAATCCCAGAAAAATTCTCCCCGTTTCTTCTAACCTCACCACTTAACCATGAAAGAGAAAGCATCAGTGAGGAAATTATATTAGGAAGAATTCAAGCTGAGGTGTAGCCCGTTGAAAGAGACTGACTGCACTATTGGCCTTCCATTCTGCAGCACTTAATCACGTCCTCCCACACCGACTCTGGGCTTGGGCACATGACTGCTCTAGCTAATTAACACATGTGACTTGAGGGGACACATGTAACTTGAGGGGAAGCTGCGCACTTCCATCTTCTTCCTCTTGCTCTTTGCCTTCACTTGTACCAGGCAAGGCCTACACTGGACAGAAGGCTCAACCAAGATCAGAAAAGCCAACTTGTTGCCAATGAACAGCTGACTACAGACATGAGTGAGCCCTACCAAGCCTAGTGTAGGTCATCTGAACTGTCCAGCTGAAACACAGAGCCATGAGCAAAAATATTTATTATTATATTGTTGCCTGTCACTGAGGTTTTATGGTGGCTTGATATGTAACATTATTGGGGCAATGAGTAATTGCTACAACAACAGAATGTAGTTCAAGTACAACTCAGTTTCCATTGTGGTTCATTCACAACTGAAATAATTTTTATAATGCTTCAACTTAAAAACTAACAAAAAAGTTTTCTCTGTACTTAAATATCTTAGTTTTGGATCTAAGAAATAAAAAAGAATTAGTTTAAAAATAAAATAAAACTGCTTTCAAAATTCTTTGAATCTCTGTAATCTCTGTAGGAACTTGGTTAAGAATTATTTTTAATGCTCTTCTAGTTCTACTTTCCCTCCCTCTGGGTTCAGAAGGTCAAATAAGATTGCTTACTTATTATTAGGTTAGAGTTGCTGAAAATTATACACACACACACACACACACGTATGTATATATATATGACAGATATAGAAAGACATGTGTTAACAGTGGAAATGAGTATGAGTAAATACTTCTAAAAAGGGAAAGCAGAAGAAAGTTTTGCTATGTAAACATCTTTCTAGGTTTTCATAATTGGGAAATCTATAGGTCATACTTCTACTAATTAATCTTTCAGATGGTTTGTGTTATATTTATTAAAGAAAAAAATCAGAGAATTTGAGAAACTAATGACTGTACCTATATCTTAATGATTTAATAATACCTACACAACAAATAGCAAAAGTATTCACATAGTAATGAGGATAAAATGAAAATTACCTTGAATAAAATTATATATTTATTCAATCAAAGCATTTCAGTCAGCATTGGCCAAGGTCTGGCAATGGAGGTGGTAAGGTGGAGTAGACAGCAGCTGGGAGTTATCAGCCAACCCTCAGAGCAGTTGTGGAATGGATTTATATTAGAGAAAGTTATCCAGGCTGATCTGGGGGTCTCGGTTTTCCTTATTATAAACCTCAAGTTTTTATTCCTAAATATTTTCCTACTCATTCCCCTTTTATGAAGTAAAGAGTGCCTTGCTCTTGGTGGTTCAGCTGCTTATAACTCTTTTCCCCAGATGTAATCTAAAATATCACTGCTAAAATGTCATGGCCATCCAGTCTGCCTAACTGAGATGCCATAAGAATGAACTAAATGAGTCTGTAAGTGATTTTCAAATAAAAGTCTATCACAATGCCTAAGAATGATTCTATCATATTCTCAGGCCATTCTATAATATGCATTATACATAGTATGCACTTATCAGGTTCAGTTTGTCCCGAGCCTACCTTTTACTACAAAATTTTCTAAAATTAGATGACAGCAACTGCATCCTTAATCAGTGAGAACTCGAGCATGATTTCCTGTTACATTAATGAAAGTAAAATTAATTTTTTATTAATGTAGCTATATATTTTCAATTGTAGAACTATAAAATATGTCTTTTTCATCTTCTAAAATTTTTAATAGTTACTTTTGTAATATAAAATAATTGTGTTTTATTTGTTTTCCTGTAATTCAATCTTCTAGGATATCTGTGACAACAATTCAAGGAAGAAACATTAAAGTACTTTTTATGTTGTTTGTTTTCTTTACATCTTTATAAACTAAAATATCCATGCTGCGAGAAGCTTACTAATATTTCATAGAGAAAATGTAAAGTGGGGGCTGATTTACTTCTTTAAATTTGATAACTATTTACTAAAGACTATGTGTCTTCTTTGTAAGAGAATAGAGGTCTCAAGATCATGTTAAAAAAAAACAAAACATAGTACTTACTAAATGACAATGACACCAAAAATTCATGGAATATTACCTGTTATAATTTTATGAAGTGATTACTTATAAATTAATCCATCTTCAATCTAAGAATAGATGTGTTTTTAAAATTGTATAAAATTGAATATTTCAGAAATGGTGTTTTGTGTCAATACAATGATTGACTTAGATGGTCCAATTTCAATTTCAAGAAAATTTCTAAAAGAATCAATGTTTTATTTGCTATTTTTAGGAATTTAATATACTTTATTTCTTTATCACTAAATATCCACTTATGTAGTGGTCATCCAGTGTTCAGAGATTCCTAATATTCTGCCTACTTTAATAGCTGAGGAAGACTAATAAATGTCTCAGCCTATCTAGAAATTACACAAAGTCATAAGGCGCATCAATAGTCTCAGAGCATAAAAGTAACACAATTCTCACCCAATCAATTGTTCTGCCTCTATTCAAGAACTGACCTATGTCAATACAAATTGTAAAATGCTGAATCAGACAGGTGAGTTGGATTATATAAAAAAATCATCTTGATAGCAAGAAAACTGGCAATCTGGCCAAATTAGGAACAAAAGGCAACCATGCAACCAAAACCAACACACAAACAAAAAATAAAATACAAAAATTAGACTATGTATTAGTGTTTATTTCCCAAAGTATGTTTTTCACTTAAATCATCAATTTTCATGCATAAATTATAGTTTCATGTATGTCTCTACTTAATTTGCTGACAATGTAAACCAATTGAGTAGCATTGTGTCTATATAATGAAAAAAAAAGATAAACTGTACATAATATCATGTTTTTCCTCCAAATCTTTAGCAATTATGAAAACTAAATTATATTTTTTTGAAATATGTTGTTAATCTTGGTCTCATATAAGTAAGAGATAGCTAAATATGAATATCAACATAATCATATAAGATATCACTAATAAAAATGTACTGACTATTTTATGCCAGGCATTGTCTTCACAGAATTTGCTCCATCTTACATGTTTGTGCTTTGTAATTTTAGATATCAACAAGATAAATCTACAAAGTATGATTTTAACTTTTGACAGAAAGTTAAATGTTTGCACCCCCCCCCCCAAAATAAGGTCTGCTTTGAAAGAAATAGCAAAAATGTTAGTATGCTGAAGAAATATTAAGACTCAAGATCTTTTCAGAGCTAAATTTTTTCCCCCATGGAATTTTCTTCATCATAAGATGAACAGAATATAAATGCCCATGGGTCCTCCTGAGTCATAAAAAAAGAATCAAGAGTGAAAAATGAAGTTATTTCACACCATTATTTTTGGCATACTGCATAATGCATATTGTGATAAATATTGCTATGCTGATTTTAAACATAAATATAAATAATTTCTCCAGATAAAGTTTAATACATAATTAGGTCAAAAGGAGTGGGGTGGAAGTTCTTATCTTATTCCTTAAAGATAAATAATCAAGGGACTGATGAAACAGGACAAGAAAAAGCTTTTAAAGTCCAACCACAGAACTTTCCCTTGCCAATAATCCTCTATTATCCAAGCTGGGGATCATGAGTTAGAGTTGTCCTGCCAGTAGAAAGATAAATTGTAGTCCAAGGTTTCTATGCCAAGAAATATCCAGAGCCAAAATCAAAAATATCCTAAGAGGTTAACAGAAGAACACTTTCAAAGGCTTTCAGCAGAGCAACTGGTGTCATCAAATGGTTACAAAAATCTTAGGCTGCATGGTTGCTACCACTTTATTGTTGGGTTCATCTGCTTCTGGGTTGATGAAATCTCTATGTTAATACTCCTGTCTAGACTTAAATATTTAAGGAAGTATTCTGACAATGACAGTCAAAATCTTAGGGCTTCAAAAAGAGATATACTAAAATGTTTTGCCTATTTGTCAAACGTCATTCTGCCATTATCTCGCACAAAATGAAATATCCAAGTTATTCAATTCCTTTACTTCAGAATTTTCTTTACCTTTCAGATTTATGTTTTCCTAAAGAAAATGTATGATTTAAATTAGTGATTTAAATCTCAGTTTAAATCTCTAGAATGCTATATTGCACGATCATGCTTTTTATCCCATTCCATATCAGGTAGATAGCTTTAGATGCAGAGATGCACAAGGCCACCTATGATCTGGTAAGTAGAGTAATAGTAATTACTCTACTTAAAAAAAAAAGAGTAACACATCTGATCTAAAATGAATAATATAAATCTATAAGGTGTATCCTTATATATCATTACAAAGCAATAATGCTGCCACAGAAATGAATTCTACAGTTAGCAGAGATAGAGGGATGTCAAAATGGAGGCCGTTTGTTCAAGTGGCTAAGAACTCTAGTGTCAGAGAATTTTGGTTTTATAGCCAGTTCCATAGTTAGTATTAACCATGAGACCACAGACAAGTTAATATCTCTAAGCTTTAAATTTCTCATATTTACAATTAGGAAAATGATTGAGTTTGCCTCAGAGGATTGAGAATATTAAGGCACTGTGGGTTTAACATTAAGCACAATGCTTGTGTATTACAGCTTCACACAAAAAATAGAAAATACTTTTTTTAGACACCCAGTATGTGTTTTACTGCATTATTTTTTATCATTTAGTGAGTGACTAATATATTCCAGACAAAGCATTTTGTAATTTATTGAATTATTCTAAATCATTGACAACAGCCCTGCAGGTTGATAATAATTAGCTCCATTACATACAGGTGCAACATTAGGTTCAGAGAGGGTTTCATTGCTCAAATTGACATGGCTGTTAAGTAGTTTCATGACAATGGGGACTTTGACTGCCTAATTATGTTTTGTTCTACAGGTATAACTGGAAGCAAGTGAAATGCATCTCTATTGCACGTGACCTTTTCAGAGCTCATTGGAACCTAGTTGTGGATCTGTTACCTTCCAAAGGATTCCGGAAGCTGCCTCTTGCTCCCAAATATTATTCCTATTTACATGACACAAATTGTACATCACAAAATGTGAGTCCTCTAAGTTAAACATTTTCCTACAAATGTGTTTCTATTTTAGAATACATATATTCCCAAGGGAGTGATAGGAGCTATATGAAATCAAAAAGAGACTCTTCATACATGTATTTTTGTTGTTTTAAGAATTCTTTTTTTGTTTTCATAGTTTCCAGAGAAGTTTCATGGCAATGCAAACCATACTGGATACTTAAAACAGTGAAAGTGAAAATAACTTAGATCATCAAAGATAAATTTCTAGTTTTAAAATTTTACTCAATGTCCGACTTGTCTTTTAAAGCAATTCTGAATCCCTGTTGAGGTTCGGTTTTCTGAATATGAAATATTTTAAATTTCATCATGAAAACAGGCAGAAAACTCTTAAACTGCTGAGCAGCCTTGAAGTCAATCAATCCTTTATACCTCAAAACAACTTTCTATAAAAACTCTTCTTATAAAAGAAATACAAAGGACGCTTTTAAAGAATGTTCTGGTTATCAAATTTGGTTACCAAATTTATCATCTCAAGTAATCACGCCCCAAAGGATCAGCTTATCTAATATAATATATATTTAAATTTGAAGTGGAGGTAAAACCTAGATTTAAAGAATTTAGATGGATAAAGAGATTTTCTGAAAATGTAATAACAATAACAGCATTTAATCATTTCAAAATGGTTACCAGAAAATCAAAGTATAAATCAAAATGTGAGATATTCACAATCAGATATTTGACTAAAACTATTTTATCTTTTCCTCATAAGATAATTACAGATTTTCATTTGGAAGTCATTACAATCATGATGGGTCCAATAAAAACAAAGCTTTTGACAATATTCAGATGAAATCATACTAAAATAAATAAACCAGAAAGTTTGCATAATTTAAAAAAAAAAAAAAAATAGAAGCAGATTTTCAAAACTCCAGATACTCTCAATGACAAGGAAAGGATTTTTTCATTTGTATTAAGTGTTCAAAGCTTAGCTGTTGAGATGTCTGTTTCCTTCTTTATAGAGTCTTGTCACAATTGAAAATGAGGCAGAAAAATCTTAAACTCTAAAACTCATCATACAAGTTAAGATTTCTCTGACTCCTGTTGGGACCATAGAAACCAGCAAGTCGTTAGAGGACATTCTCCATAGAAAAAGTAATGAGGTGAGAAGCAGCTTCATTTCTGCTTCCTCTGAGTTAGAAAGCATGTGGAGTCAAAACTGCACAGACACAAAGTGAGCCCTGGGCCACATCGCATTGTCTGAACTCTCAGACAAGGAAGCATTACACATGCGTACATCTGCACAAGACCATATGCTTCCCAGATTTTTGCTAAAGAAGAAACTAATTCTTTATGATTCAGGGGAAGACGCTGGAGTCCTTAGCATAACTGCAGAATGCAAACCTTAGGGAAGGACCAACAGAGGCTAAAGTTGCAATGCATTGCTAGTGGCAATGGCATATTTCAAAACTGGACATTATTTTGAATAAATTTAAGATCAATCCTTCTTTCTGCCCCCCCTGTATTTTTATTTCAGGTAGTATAATCCTTTCTCGGGTTTCACAATTCTAAACCACAGTGCCAAATGCCATGTGGTCTTAATAAAAATTAATCTGACTTTAAGCAGAAGAAAACAGAGAAGACTGTTTTCTTTGCTTTTAGATTCCTTTTACGATAAATGTCTCTCCTAAATATTTACAGTTATAAGTATCTGTTACTTAAAATATGTAAGTAACATAATATTATGTTAATATTATATATAGAATATATAATGGTATATAAATAGAACTCTTAGCTAGCCATTTTAATGCTTAAATACTGTCTCCTCTGAAAAGTTCAAATTTATTCAAAAGCATAGGTGTTAAAAATTTACATGCATAGCTGGGGTCAACCAAAATGTCCTGCCCATGGACCTGTGGTGTAAGTAAAGACCTGATCCTCTTCCAAACCTACCAGCACCCAGATACTATGGTGAATTTATACCCTCGCTTTCTTTGCCCAGGAAATAATTCAGTGTTAAAGTGATAAATATTTTTACAAATCATACAACTGGTTTCTCCAAAAAAAGTTGCCAAGGGATTACCCAAAAGACAGAAGGAACAGGACAGAATCTCTTGGAGTAACTGCCTCTAGACATCTAAAGATATTCAGAGCAGCACTCATTTTATCTATGTAAATACTAGGCTTTGTAGTAAGATTTCTTTTAAATAGAGAGATATGTTCCTTAAAGAAATTTTGGAAGATTCTGAGACATTAAAACAAAATGAAACAAAACAATACACAAAACATAGAACACATTAAATGATGTGTGAAAGTCAAACAACATATTAGTGATAAAGCTAAACTTACAACTCTGCCCCAGTGTCCTGTAGACCACTCACATGTAGCCATCTATCTGATTTTGTGTTTTCTTTACTGAATTAAGAAGCCTCCCACATATACACAGACTACTTTGTCCTATGCTTTCAGCTGAACCTGATATATTTCAGTGTTTAAAATGTAAGTCCAAAATCTGTGACTAGATAACCCAGTGCTTAGTGCTTAGAGTTATTTATACAAATATAGGAAACTTTTAGAAAATATCATGTGTTTTTGTGATATACACTTGAGCACCAAACTAAGAAAATAAGGTAATAAATACCAATAAAATAATTTCCACTTCTATATACTTGTGTCAATTACGCTAACCTTTATTTGCCATTTTAAATGTCCAAATGAAAAAGGAATAGTCTTATAGAATAATTTTTTAGAACTCAAATATTCTTGTTCTTAAAATTTACATATTTCAATTTAAAAAATGTATTTAGAGATGTGCTTGCCTTTTCTAACATATTTTCTTATTAGTTTGTTTTTTTTTCAGCACTCTTGTCACATCTTTACAGCATGACAGAATGTCATTTCCAAAGCCATCCTTTAAATATGTTCTATTGGGCTTTTAAAGCAATTTAGAAGAGTGCTGTAAATACCTAAATTGAGAAGCTGAAAGTAGAAGAACTAAAATAAAGTGATTTACCATCTAGAATTATTTGCAAAAGTTACAGAGCAAGATAAACTTCTAGAAGACTAACGTTCACTACATATTTTAAAATTGTGAAGTATTTTGTCCAACTAAAATTAAAGTATACTGGCAAATGAGGCAGTCAGTTTACTTAAGCTTGAAATTTTCATTTCATTCAAATTGGATACAGTAGTTAAGTAAAACAATGGGGCTTCTATTTTCTGCCACATGTTATTTTTTTAAAAAACGTATACAAGAACTGTCATATGAGCAGCCTGTTTGCCTGCTCAGTGCAAGGTTTTATGTTTCTAAAAGGCCTCTACCCCCAACTCTTAATGCTGAAAATAAATCAATTTCATCTGTTGGTTGTTTTATTTCGAGGGCTTCACCCCCCACCTCCCGCAGCCACCCCCACCCCACTTCCTTTTAGGCCAGTTTCCACAAAGCCATATGGCAGCTGAGAGAAGGAAAGGAATGAGCTGTATGTTCAGATGTTAACAAAAGGGGCTGTGGTGTCAAAGCAGCCCATGAATGCAGGAGACAGAGCATGTAGAAAGGGCCTCCCCCGGTCAGGGAGGACTAAAAGGAACGCTGATGGAGCTGCCACTGCTTCAACAGAGAAATATTGAGTGCTTTCGTTGTTCATGTCCTCCGCCTTCGTCTACCCACACCTTTACCACATCCCTTCCCAGTCCGTTTGGTGCCAAAATTCCATTAGCTATATTAATGACATATGGTTGGATGAAGAAGTATGTGGCAGGACAAGAAAGGCACAAAGTGAGCATTCTTTCGATTAATTTCTGATATTTGTATCACAAGATGGAGGAATCCCAGAAAAGACTGTGTCCCATCATGTTCATGAAGAGCTCAGAATGCACCAGAGCAAATAGCCCATAAAACACAGAGACTGGTCTCGCACCTACTTCAGCTGAACCCTGCTGTTCTCTAATCATAGAAAATATTAGGCAGACCCCAAACATTTAAAGAAAGAAACTAACATGGTTTTAGCCTTTAAGCTTTTAAATCATGAGGTTTGACAGGGGCAGTTCAGAAATTCCTGATTTCTCTGATCCGTATATGCATGCATGTGTGCACACACACTCACTCATATATCCTTTTGGTTTTTTTTGTTTTTTGTACCTATAGCCTATTTTTGTTGTGAACACCTGGAACAGGAGGGGCTCAGGGGAAGAGGAACTTACTCTGGGACCTTGCTGCCCCAACCTAAAACTGCACCCCATCATCTGTTGACTGTCCTAAAGAAAGATGTTGTAGGCCTGGGAATGATTCAGGGATAGGCATTTCCTCCTGTTTTCCCTGTCACCCCCCAGAACCCAGGACTCTAGTCCTGGGTCAATGAGCTGTCCCCTCATCCACTGCTCCCAAGGAAAGAGGGGGTCATGAGCATCTCCAACCTGCAGGGAGTCAGTCAGAAGCACAGGTAACAACCTGGGCTTACATTGGCCTCTGACGTGGGTGGGTGGTTGCAGGGGTATCTTATAGGATTGAACCCTTAACATGTGGAATCTGATGCTGTCTCCAGGTAGATAGTGTCAGAATTGAGTTGAAATATAGGACACTATACTGGTGTCCAAGAATTGCTTGGTGCTATGGGGATGTTACCAGGAATGATGTTTTACCTGGTTCTTGTCTTCTTAGAAAGAATTCAGTCAAGAGACAGAGTTAAGCGAGTTACAGAAAAATAAGGTTTATTAATAAGAAAGTACACTTCGAGACATGTAGCGGGCTGACCCAAGAGAAGGAAGCCTCATCTATCCTTTTATAGTTTTAGACTATATATATATATATATAGTCTAAATTTTTATAGCTGCAAATTTTTGAAAGAGTTAAGCTTCAAGACTTTTTAGACATGTAAAGCAACTGTATAACATAGTATAAAAATTTTGTTGGTCAACTTTTACAATGACAAGACATGAAGACAATGATAAAGTTTTTCAAAAGGAGTGAGTGAGTGTACATGTTTTTCCCTCTCACATCAATGCCTTACACAGAACTGTATATTCCCATTGCATGGTGGTAATAAGATAAAATTAGGTATGCATAGCACTTATCCTTTTTAAAGAGGGAACATGGAAAGAAAAGGAAGACAAGAGGACCAGCTCCTACCCACACATGTGAGGATCTCTTTTATTTCCATGACTCTAAAACCATGTCCAGAAAAATTGGAATGTACAAGTCAACTGCTTCCAATCCTGCCCTGCCTCTCTGAATTCTTCAGTCCATAATCGGACATTATAATTATTATTTAAAGAAACAATATGCAATACAATATTTAGGTCATAAGAATTAAAGATACTGAGGAAAACATTAATGGATAGTGAATTAACTACTATCAGAAAAAAATGTGACAGCTGAGGGCAGGGAAAACTAGTAATCCTGGGACCTGAGCAATGATAATGATGATCTAAATAAAATGGCTCATGATAAGTGCTTCAAAGTGATACTCCACCTTAGATAGTCTTGGGCAGGTGGATAAGTATGATGTGCTATACCAAATACACAAACAAGATTATGCAATTATCTTAAGAGAAAGATTTACAAACATACTCGTAAGAAACGATGCTAGAATGGCTTGAAAATAAATGGAAATAAGAGCAATTTAAAAAGTATTTGAAACTTCTGATAATGTTATTGTGAAGAGGACAGGCAATTCCTCCCATAAAAAACAATCATAAAACCTTTACCAAATTACTGAAAACCACAAAAGTCAGGCAAAACATTGGGAAAGGCTATTTAAAAAATTCTACTCTATTGAGTAAAAAACTATGAGCGTGCTACGTTTTTATCCTGGATTCACTGTCCAACTCCAGCTCCAATGAAGGATAGTCAGGGCCTTAACAGCTAAAGTTGGCAGGTGATTCAATTCAGGGAAGGAAACAGGAATCAATGACAAAATCCAAAATTGAATATAAACTCTCCAAATCTCTAGACACCTAATGATTACACAGGCATATGGTGGGTCCTTGACAGCCTGAAAGACAATCCTGTAGTTACTACAGGGAATTTACCCTGGAAACACAGGCCTGCACCTGATGAGTTTGCTGCACTTTGACTACGTTCCCTTACCTGAACACAGCATGGGCATCAGAAATCTAAAGCTTACTGGCTAGAGGTTAGCAAGCTGAAGCATGTGATGACTGAGCAACTAGCAATGTAAAGGAATTACAGAAACAGTAATCCCCAAAATCTTGGTATAAATTCTACCCAAATGCATGGCTGATC
The DNA here is from genome assembly GCF_057876585.1 of Rhinolophus sinicus. Taxonomy (NCBI): domain Eukaryota; kingdom Metazoa; phylum Chordata; class Mammalia; order Chiroptera; family Rhinolophidae; genus Rhinolophus; species Rhinolophus sinicus. The sequence continues at coordinate 120,524,905 of NC_142515.1, read as the reverse complement.
TCTAAACTGTGCAAACACAGCAAAGCTAACAGGTAGCCAGGCTGAAAAATGAGCTGCAGGAATTTGAAAAACTTGAGCGGCAGCATCATTATTGATCACTGTGGGTAGACACATTTCACATTATAAATTCAGTCAAGTTATCTGCCTACTAGAATAAAAATTCAACAGTTCTCAGAAGGAAACACAAAACAGAATCCATAGTCAAAAAACATATTATATAATTTTTTGATTTTTCAACCAAAAACTAATAGACATATAAAAAAATAGTAAGATAAGAGTCATACATCAAGGAGGAAAAAAACAACAACAACAACAGTTAATAAAAACTAACTCCTATTGGGTTGGGTATTACATGTAGCCAATAAAGACTTCAAAATAACTATTATAAATATGCTAAAAAATTATAGGAAACTGAATTTAGAAAAATTAAAGGACAGGATGAGATCAATAAGTAAACAGAAACTCAACAAAGAAATGAAAACTATTAAACAAAATAAAAATCCATAGTTTAAAGGTGAATAACTGAAAAATTTACTAGAGAATACAACAGAACATTTAATATGATAAGAAAATACCCTGAAGAAAGGTAAATAAAAATATACAAAACTTTTTAAAAAGATTTGAAAAAGGTATAAAACCTGTAAAACATTATCTAACCATCTAAAATTTTTGTGCTTGTAATAAAAGAAAAGGAAAATGGGAAAAAATTTGAAGAAATAATGGCTGAAAAAATTCACAAACTTAGTGAAAAATATTAACTTGTACTGAGAAACTTAACGAACCCAAAGTAATAAACATAAGGACACAAGTGCCCAGCTTAAGCCAAAGGAAAAGAGGAAATCTTGAAAACAGCAAGAGAAAAATAGTACACTATATACAATTGTATTGCATTAACACAATTAACAGCTGGCTTCTCAGCAGAAACAATAATGCCAAAAGACATTCAAAAATTATATTATAGTACTTTTAAAAAAGCCATGAAAAAACTCTGTACTACTGAATTTATCATTCAAAAACAAAAATAGTGTATATTTTCAGCCAGTCAAACTCTGAGACGATGTGTTAATATCACACAACAGAATATAGTAAAGAAAGACCATAAGGCAAAAAAAAAAAAAAAAAAAAAAAAAATGACACCAGAGTGTAACTCAGATATAAAGGAAAGAAATTGTAAATATGTGACAATATGTAAAAAAAAAAAAAAAAAATGTATATACATATACACATAATTGCTTAAATGATGAAGTTCATTGTTGCTTTTGTTTACAAAGCTCATTATCATTCTCCCCAATGTATTTTCCCCAATATTACCCCAAAATATACTATTAATGGTAACAAATGATGCCAAAAATGGTGCCTTCTTGCTAAACATCTCTGCCCTTCTTGAAATGTCATAGGTTCTCAGACTAGGTTCAGAATCCCTAATTATGCTCACATGGCATTTTTCAATTTTTTGGAGGGCACTGACTATAATTGCCCACCTAGTGTCCATTTTTCTCCTTTTCCTTACTTTTAGGTCTCTGATACATTTTAATATGAAATTTTACTCATTTAAAGATACGTCACTCAGCTTTGGCAAAGAAGTGAGAGGAATTCTACAAATCAGGGCTTTAATATAACCTATCGTTTTCTAATCAGAAAAACAGATTCAGCAGGCATATGTTTTTTTTCTTCTACTTCTTCTAAGCAAACACTTTAATAGCACTCATTATTTTCCGGCACGATTCAAAATGCTTTATAATCATTAACATATTTCATCCCTACAAGAAATCTATGAAGTACTTACTATTATTAACCTCGCTTTACTAATTTTTAAATTGCAGCAAAGAGAGACTAATAACTTATGCAACTTTTGTCTTTTGCTCTTATCCTCCCTCCTGCATGGAAAGGGGTGCATCTCTAGAACTGCAACAGCCATCTTCTGAATATGAGCATAACATTTGCATGCTGAAGATTGCAAAGCAGAAAGATAAGCAGCCCTGGACTGTTAGTGTTATGGTTATATATGCCATGTACAGCACTCTGCAGCTGATACTGGCTCAAAAGTCATTTCTTAATGTTAGCATATTTTTCCTATCGAAAGAGGCCGGAAATGAGCAACAATTTCATTTTCTTGAACTCAGCAAGTTCTAGTTCACTTTCATCTAACGTTTTCCTTTCTCATTTTACTATAGGCAACACACAGGCAGCACCTTCTACACTCTGCCTGGCGGAGCTCATTAGACAAATTTGCTTTTTTTCCTGTTACTGCAGGTGACAGAGCATCTAAACTTTCTACAACCACAAAACAAGTGCCCCCATCCTTCCATCTTACAACAATACCTTTCTTAATTTCCTTAAAGCTCTCACTGACAACCTTTTTGAGGGCTATGAGGCTTTTATTAATAGTCTCTCCTTTTTTGGTTTTGATTGATTCTCACTTCAAGGTTTTTCAACATTTCTTTTTTCCACTCGCCACTCATTCTGAAAGACTTTATATATATAAAACAATAAAGACTACACACACACACACACACACACACACACACACACATATATAAAGACTGTATATATATATATACAACTATATACATATATGAAAACTATTAAAGAAAATAAAAATCTAAAGTTTAAAGGTGAATAACTGAAAAATTTACTAGAGGATTCAACATAACATTTTATATGAAAATAAAATTATATATATATATATATAATTTTAATATATAATCTAGATTATATATATATATATATAATCTAGCACCCCACTTATAGGTACCAAAGTTTGCTCAAAAAACCCCAAAACCTAGTGGCTAAAACAACATAAATTCTAATTTCAATCACAAATCTGCAGTTAGGTCAGGCTTTATCAGGGACAGTGCGTCGGTCTCCAATCGGCATCAGCTGGGGTGGTTTGAAGACCGTGTGTTGGAATCATCTGAGGACTCGTTCACTCAGATAGTAGCTGTTGGCTGGGACTTGAGCTGGACCTGGGGCTAGGGCTGGAACACCAACATGTAGCCAAGCCATTCAGCTGCTTGGGTTCTACGCAGCATCATAGTAGTTCTTTTCTAAGCTAAAGCATCCCAAGAAGATTCGGCAGAACCTTTATTTCTTTTTCTATTCTAATCATAGTAGTCCACAGTGTCATATTTGCGATGGTTGAACCCCACCATACTCAAGAGGAGAAAACGTAAGATTCAACTCTAAATTGTAGAAAGAGCTCTAAAATAGAGTATACTGGTGTGACTATCTTTGGAAATCATAAACTTTATAAATTGGCTATAATCTTTATAAAGTGGCTATAAATTACAACCACTTTTTTAATGTGAGAAAATACATCCCTATTTGATTAAGCCATTATAGCCCAATTCCTGTAACATCCATATATTCTGTAATGGAAACATATTGTGTATGTTTTTGTTTCCATGTTTAATATGTTTCTCCTACTAGACTGTAAATTCCACCATAGCAGAGATTATTTCTATTGTGTTCCCCATCCTGTCCACACTGGCTGTTAATTTTAATAAGAATTTGTTCAAATGAATACATGGATATATCCTGAGACAGTAAAAAGAAAGCTGAGAGCTTTGGGAGTTAGTATAAAATTCCACGTTGTGCTCCTCTGACTCACAGTGGCTTCTGGACAGGGCCTCGTGGACCTGAACTACACTTGAGCTTTGAAAGTGGTCCTGCTTCATAGAATGCTCAGGAATGACAAGCGGGGTGTGTGTGTGTGTGTGTGTGTGTGTGTGTGTGTGTGCGTGTGTGTGCACGCATGTGTGTGTGCAAAGACTCTGAAAACAATCAACTGAAGAATGAACACAGTTCCTTGGTAATAACTTTCCAAGGACATTTTACTGGCAAGCTCAGCCTGCTCTGCAATTTCCTAATGAAAGCAATTTTTAAGTAACCCTGAACTTGTACAGTAGAGTAAATTGGAAGAGCTATGAATGTTTTAAATTCAAGTGGTATGGCCTAAAATGTTTGAATTTTACATAAGAGAGAAACCGAAAAGAAAAAAAATTCAATGTGGAAACCTCTTAAATAATATGACCAGAAAGCATTAAATAATAATAATAAAAAAAACATTGTAGTAATGTAGTTAGTCATTTTACATTCACTAGAAATAAGACCAATGGATACTATAAGACGTATTGTTTAACGTAGTTTTGCTATGATTTCATGCATTGGACTGCATAATATTCACACTCATATTTCTTCCAAAGTATAAATTCAATGATGGAAAAAAAAGAGTTTTAGAAAAAAATTGAAACGTTTTTTCTTCTCTTATGACACATGTGATTACCTAACCCTGTAAGGAATGTATTACTACTGGATTTATAGCAACACCTCAGATAATTACAGTTTTAGGGGTATTGAGCACAGACAGAATTGCGGACTGTCCATACAATGCCCTCTTTTATTCAGTATTAGTCTCAGAAGAATGTGACAATATAGGTTAACTATGTTTATGTTGTCCTTAAAGAGAAGAAAGTTTATATATATTTTTAGAGGGCAATATTCTTTTAACAAGCTAAACCAACTTACAAGAAAGAAATAAAGCCTTATAAAAATTGGAATAAATGTCTTCGAACCGACATGTTTGTTTTTTTTATATGTTTTACATAGTACATTCATGTCTGCCTCTCCCTCACATAACTCTGCAAATAGCTATTGAATTCAAGATGTCTCAAGGGTAAAAGCATAAAGCTGAATGTTTCTGTTGGATTTAGTTGAGCTCAGAGAGCGTCTGGATTTGTTGGTCATGGCATTCCCTCTTAAACCCTCAAGTGTCTATTTGAGCTCAGTTATACCAGAACAATTCAACAATTCAGGGCTTCCCTTTCTGTGTAAAAACATCTGTGTACATGGCTTATGTCGGAATGAATATGAGCACGTTATCATTTCCTGAATAAAAATGACAAGATGGTGTATAGCTTTCGTACCTGGTAATCTTTATTCTACTCATGCCTCAATGCTTTCATAAATTGTAGGATATGATCTAATTCTCTTTGCCTTCATCTATTTCTAGTATGAAATAGTCAATCCAAAAACATAGATTTTGAAACCAGTCTTTATAAAAATATTTTTTTAAAACCACGATTTGTTATTTATATTTATGGTTATCAAAAAACGTAGAGACAGACATCGTCAGGAACATTATCATTATATCCACTTGTATATCGATCTTTGTAAAATTCAAATGGAGAAAGAAAACAGATTATAAGATAATAACTTATTAGATAGATATACTTCTCTTCCCTCAAAGGTTGTGGTACACCCAACATATAAACCGAAGAATGGAATATCAACCAATAGAGTAGCTTATGAAGGAAGGAGATGTAGTTGATTTTCTCTTACCTCATCTGATATCTACTGCTCCTTCTTCTATTCTGTAAATTCAGGGTTTGACCTTTCCAAAGTTGATGTATATAAGAGAAAGGAAGCAGAAAAGGGCTGGACAGTATTTACTTCACTTCTACTGCTCTGATGTAACAGCATTAGCAATTTCTGGATTTCAAAGACATCTATGCCAAAAAAAAGAAAAAAATTTAAAAAAAGCAATAGCAAGTCAGCATTATTACATTCTTGAGGTAGAGATATTTTGTGTAATCATAATGCAAAAATGAAATACGTCTTAAACTAATAATCGTATTAGAAAGACAAATTCCTCTTAAACTAAGGGTATTACAAACACCACGTCTACATAAACTGAAGAATGCAACTGACAAGATGAATCAATTCTGTTCCTGGAAACATTTTGTGTGTTCTTTGGAAATCTCTAACTCTGAAGACGTCTGGCCTACAATTCCCTTGTACTGGGTGCAAGAAACTCTATGGCTGGTCCTTTGCAAATCCTTACTCATCTATTGGGCATCTGGTAGTTTGATCAGAACTTTGAGCCAAGGTATCTTTACCCTTTTGGTCAGTTCCCTTTGATAGAAGCAGAGATGAAGCCTTTACAGTTATCTTTCATGAATAAACACATTTGGAGCGTGTGTACCCATACTTTTTTTGTTGTTGTTGTTTATTTGTTTGTTTCATTGTTGTTGTTTTTGCAATGAAACCTTGAAGTGCATGCCAACTTCCGAGGAGCCATTACTTCTTCCCTTCTATTTTTGTGGCCTCAGTTCTGGTTCTTGCATGAGTCACAAGGGATAGATAAGTACCAAGCTTTCCTCCTAGTCACTTAGAAGACTCTCTCTTTACTTGAAGTGAGGGGCAAAGATCTGCCTGATGCAGCCCCTTACAGTGGGAGTTGTGTGGGGAAGTGGGACTCAGGGCACAAAAGAGTTCCCCGTTTAAAATTATCTCACATTCAACAAACCTTCTCTCTGATTCAAAATCTCTCCTATAGGGCTACACTTTCTTCATTTATGGTCAAATGATGCCTTTCACTCACAACTCTTTGTCTTGCCCACAGCACTTTCACCTGAATAGAATCACTTAAAATGTAGAGTCATGCACCACATAGCAACGTTTTGGTCAATGATGGCAGCATATGTGATGGTAGTTCCAAAAGACTGTAATGAAGCGGAAAAATTCCTATCACCTAGTGATCTCACAGCCGGGGTGCGTCATAGCGCAAGGCATTACTGTTTGGGGCTGGCTCAGTCTCTCAATAGTAAGGGGAACAGCTGTAAATGCTCCCGGCTCCCCGCTCATCTGGGCCTGATGAGCTTCCCACAGACACCTCCCTTTATAAACCGGTGTTAGGGACTGGTCTGAGCCTCGTGGTTCTTATGAAAATGGCAGGACACCCTTCGGCGATAACCAGGAGGACACTTAGAAGAAAACAAGAGTTGATTACTTACAGACCCGGGAGCATTCAGGGCGCCGCCAGGAGCCTCACAGGGAGGTGGTGAGTAGAGAGCAGGTGCACACACGTGGGCCTGGCGTTCTGCTTTTATTGCGGGGGAGGGTGGCGCCAAGGGTTTCTCAGCCTCGCTCTTTATTGGCGAATCTAGAACATAAGAGCGGGAATTTAAAGCGCGGGAAGAGGAAAAAACCAAGTTGCCCAAAAGGTCAGTTATTGAAAGTAAAACCAAGGAGCATCAGTGCAGGGAGGCAGCCTGGCTCCTTACACGGCCTGTGGCTGCAAGCATTCATTTATTCCAGACAGCCAGCTTTGACGTGCGTGTTTAAATGCTTAAATGAGTCCTTTCCATCACAAAAAGGAAAGCCAACTATCGGAGCTCACCCTAGAATTTCTCAGGTGTTTGTGGTGACGCTGGTGTAAGCAAGCCTACTGTGCTTCCAGTTTTATAAAAGTTCATCTCGTACAATTACAGGGTAGTCTATACCATCCGTGATGTTCGCACAGGGCATTTTTCTCAGAAAGTATCACCGTCATTAAGTAGTGGATGACTGTAATTAATTTCTTTAAAAACATAATAAATTCCTAAATTATAAGTGAACTGGAGTGACTTTTAAGTTGGTAATCGGTCCCAATAAATTATTCTAGATGGATGTCTGATCAATTTCATGTTTCCAACCAAACATCCATTTTCAAATTTAGTCTCTCAGGATAAAGCCTCATTGCCCAGCCTCCTTTTATCACTTGGATTAGCCAGGGAAGAGGGAAGTATTACTGTGAAGTGATATGCAGGTGAAATTCATTGCCAGGATTAGTAATAACTATTTTCTGAGAGCTATCTAGAGAAAGAAAGAAAAAAAATGAGATGGTGCAATTCAAAAGGTTAAGTTTCTGTTAAAAAAATTAAAACTTTCTTCCAATGCATTTCCCTTCTAAGTCCTACTTTCATAGACCATGATCAAAATTGTAAGTTTGGCATCTCAAGTCTCTGTGGCTGTAACAGATTTTTCCGCTAGTAACAGATTCATTTCTGCTAAAATTCTATTACTCTAAGCAATTTCTCTCAAGGATTGTAGCAATTCTTCTGAAAACAGATCAGCAGCTTTCAGTATAATCTTACTTCATCTAACTGGAACAAGGTCCATTTCTGGTAAATCCTGCAACTGGATGTGACAGGAATAAAAAATTCTATTTCAGTACCTTGCAGAGTATGATGAAAGGCATTTGGAAGGTGGTTTGGATTATTTTTTGTTTTGTTTTCAGTCCTTCTCTTAGAATTAGCTTTTGTTCTATTTTGTTTTTAAATAATACTTTAAAGTAACAGCTTTTGTGTTTTAGGCAAGAATGAAATTTAAAAAAATAAAAAATAAAGGAAGGTTCTCTTTCCAAAGTTTACTAAACAAACAAAACTATATAACAAAAGCCTTTTGGAAATATTTTGAAATTATGACATGACAATAGGTTCAGAAATAAACTTCCGAGTTCCACACAGCTATAATGGTTCACAAATTATAATCTCACATATACATACTCAAAGGCAGATATTTTAGATACTAAAATCGAAAAGAAAATAATCAACACTGTCTGAATGTATATCTGAGAAAGAAAAGAGAGAGAGGAGAATAGAAAGAAACCACAAAGGGACTAAGGGAGCAGGCAGCAGAAAGGAAAGAAAGTAAGAGATAGAGGTGGTAAAATCATTTCAATCATTACTTTGTCAATCTACAATAGCTTAATGAAATTATTTAAAGCTTAATATGGTCAAGAAAGTTCATTTAAAGAAAGTGTAATAAATTGCAGAGGTATTAATTATCACTTTATAAGGCATCTCAATGTTCTGCCCAAGGCCTTAGAACCCGGGAATGATACAACCAGCTCTGTGGCACATTTTTTAAAAAGGAAGAAAGGACAGCAGATAGGCTAATTTAGGTGTCAGTGTAATCCCTTTTTCTGGACCCCCCAGGTGGCACAATCCACCACACCAGAGCAGGAAACTACAAAATCTCTCATTGTTTTCTTGTTCTCTATGTGCTATAAAATGCTATTAACTATCCTGTACCCACCAATGTGAAAGAAGTATCTGTCTCTCCAATTTACTTTTTATCCAACCCTAGAGGTTTCCCCACTTTGCTTTTTCCCACCTCCTTAAACTACAACCAATGGATTTCATATAACCCTCCTCCTTTGATTCTGATGGATAAAATAAGTTGCAAACCCGCCATTTTCCAGAGCATTTTCTCAATCCATTGAGACTTTGTTTCCCAGCAATTGTCGTCAGTTTGGCTCAAATAAACTTTTGTAAGCTTTCAAAAAAGAAAAGAAAGGAAAAGAAACATATAGGAATCTAACATAGAATGTTTCTGTTGATTGAAATCAATGTCAATTTTCTAAAATTCTTTAAAATGTTTAACAATTCTTGAAAACAACTCTTTGTGGATGGATGCATTCAAAATAATTCATTATAGTGTTCATGATAATCTTTGCAAGGATTACAGAGCAGTGAACAGCCAAGTCTGCAGGGAGGAATTTTATGTAGTCTCCTATCTCCTCTCATCTGTTCCCTTTTCCCTTTTGTCTGGGTCCTATCCTCGTAACAGCTACTATTTATTTGGTACTTAGTGGCCTTACTGATGTTCATGTTTAATGCTGCATATTGATGCAGTGTCATGCAGGGTGTCATGTGGGGTCTCAGCTCTCACTCCCCACATAAGAACACAGGACACAGTGAGGCCAAAAAGGAACACCCACGGAGCCATACGTAGGGGAGTCATACCACTATAGTCTTACTGGAGGCTGCATTCACACGACGTGTGACCTGCTGTCCGCTTTTCTGCCAAGCCACCGACTCCCCATTTGCTAGCTGCAATCCGCCTCTCTGCAATCCACAATCCACACTCCGTCGCTTGCTAGCTCAGCCACCATCTTCTTGCTAGCCCCCATTTTTCTGCTAGTGTAGCCACGGCAGTTATATTAGTGGCCAATGGGTCACTGGTTATAGCTGACAGCCAACTAGCCACAGCTGATGGCCATCCAATCACAGTTGATGGCCGTTTACTACCTGAGCCAGCACCTTTCCACGTGAGGGCGAGAGCCGGGAAACTGCTCTCTGGGGCCTTGTCCCCACATGCATGATATCTGGTCCCATCTCCAAAGCTATCCTACATTGTAACTTTTATTACCTGTGTTTGTAAATAAGGACATTAAGACTCGGTTCAGAAAACAGCTAAGTCTAGTGTTGTGCTCTGTATGCCACACATCGTATTATTGTAAGCCCTCACTGAACGTCATCAATAAGTTCTGTGAGTTTAAAGGAAATGATGTATAATGAAACCAATTTTTCCATAGGCTAATTCATATAAACAAGAATTAGTTTCCTAAGGCATCTCATCAGTATTATAACCAAGTGATGTGTAATGAAATAATCTTAGTCAAAGACCTGCTGTACAACATTTTGCAACTGGCGGGAATGGGTGCATAGAAGTCAATCCATAGAGTGTGCCAGAATAAACAAATGCTGGATTTTGTTTGTTTGTTTGTTTAATTCAGAAAGTGAGAGCTTGGGTTAGTACGTGTAGCTAAAGCTTTACATGGTAAGAGGAGCGAGAAGTCTAGGGTGTTCTTCACACTTGTCAGCAATCTAAAGTTTTAGAAAGAGTCAGCAAATATTTTGAACTTTGCAGACTGCTTAAGAATTGTCTTTTACCATTTCCAGTAACATTACAGAGGCTGAATAAGGACTACAGCAGTTTGAAAGACTAACCAAACGGGCCCTTTTAAATTAAACCAAGCAAACATTTTTATACTAATTAGCTCTATACACTGCATGAAGTTAGAACAAAAATGAACGATCTGGGGATACGTAGTCCATCAAGTTGAATAATTCTTGCTTTTACATTGGGAGTTTTGAAAACTACATGTTAGAACATTAAATATTTTCACACTCTAAAATTAAAGGGATTTTTAAAAATTATATATATATATATTCAAATATATTTTGAATATATATATATATATATATATATATATATATATATATATTCAAAACCTCTAATACTACTTGCAAAAGCTTTACCTTCCTAAAAATTTAATGTTTTCAAAATATCCAATTAACATGTAGCAAAAATATTTAAAGAGTCAATATATAGCCAATTAAACAAAGTAGTCATAAAATAATCCAGGAAAGAAAAAAAATTATAGGGAGCTATGGAAGTTGTCTGCTTTGTATTGTTTGTTAAAGGACAGATCAGTCTGAGAGTGGGAGAAAGGTGTCAGAAGGTACTTCAGAGAGAAAAAGAGCTTTGTTAAAATGGGGTCATGTGTAGTGAATCATTTTGGAGTGAGTATAGATATTCATGGGCTCAATATAAATTTTGCAATGATTTTAATAACTTTGTAGTATTTTATCAGCTGTTTGTACTATAACTTACTTGATCAATCATCCACTATTGGACTGTTAGTTTTTTGTTTTTTTTATTTCGCTATATTTATAGATAAGCCTGGATGATATTTATACATATGAGGTTCTCTTATTCGTCAGTTGGTTGATGTGGGACATTTACCTCATTTACCAAAATAAATCCTCTAATTTCTGCTCTGAATGTAAATATCATTTCCTTAGGATGCCTTCCCAGACCCTCTAGACTAGCGCTTATCCTCTCTGTTATGCTATCTCAGCCTGCTGTATCCCACAGCACGTATGTGGCTACGAAATTCTGCAAGTATTTCATTATTTTTAATTTTCTCTTTTGCTCACCAAAATGTACCATGCTTAAGAACAAGAACATTGTTGGCTTGCTTAATATATTATCCATGACACAGTAATCACCAAATAACATATTCAATAAATATCAGTTTAATCATGATCAAAATTCCTTTTGTACACTTTTTAATGAAATTGAGATTTTTCTTTATGAATGTTTTCTTTAATTTTTAAGCTATTTAAGGAGTACCATTTTATATATGGAAACATCATGTGTGTTAAATTAACTTGTATGTGCTCTTTGTTTAGTAGGAAAATTGACTTGTTGAAATGCTCAGTACAAAATATTGTTAGTTCACGTTGTAAAAGGTTGTGTAAATAGATTAATCAGTCATATATGTGAAGAAATCTGTGGTTAATAGCTAATACATTTCACATCACCATGTAGAGATGTGGTCTATATGAGTATGAATTTGTATCTTCTTCCAAATCTGTAAATGGCCAAACTAAGAAGCATGGCTTAGTAACTGTCGATAGGAATGGATGTTTGCTTTTAATCAAACAGATAGCGTCAGTGGATAATCATGATGGGAATAAACTAAGAGCAAAGTCGAGCAGATACATTGTAAATAAAGCTATAAAAGTGAATAGACAAGTCTAGTGAGGAGTTAAGTGGTGGTAGAAAAATTTAGCTCTCTGCATTACTGCCTCTCTAGAAACAAATAAATCAGATAACCCTATATTGGCAATATCTTCCCCTTTATCTGTTTGAAACTTAAGTCATTTGAAGAAGGGGGAATCCCTTAGGCTGTAGACTAAAGTCAAAAATGCTTCAGCTATGAAGCTGAATAACAATGAATGTCAACTATAATTTAATATATATACGGTCACAGGATGTGGAGTACAGTTCAGGGAATAGTCAATGGAACTGTAACAGCTATATACGATGTCAGAGGGGTAATAGATTGGGGGAGGGAGGTTATCACTTTGTGAGAGATGTAAATGTCTAACTAGTACATTGTTTTGTACACCTGAAACTAATTTAAAAAAAAATGCTTCAGCTAAAAGTTTTTTGTCTTTACATAGTATTGTGTGAAAGTAATGTTTTTATTTAAATCTACAACAAAATAAGGGTATTCCTTCGTGTTTTATTCACAGATTTAAAATTCCTCAGTTGCCACAAGCAGAGTAGAAATTTCCTGGGTTAATTTTTTCTATACATTTATTTATAACTTGGAGAAATCTGATTGGTTGAAGGAAAAACTCAAATCAGATATTTTCATCAATTAACTAAGTACCATATGGAATGTTCTTGGCACTGTGTGTGTGTGTGTGTGTGTGTGTGTGTGTGTGTGATATTTAAAAAGATGAACAAGACTCAGTCCTTGCTCTCAAAAATTATGATTTAATAAGGATGGTGGAAAACACATTTTTATTTTAAACATTGCTGAAACGTACTAAGCCGTACATGTGATTGGTGCCGTTAACGAGACATAAGCAAAATGCTGGAGGATCTATCAGAGCAGATACATCTCTAAGGCTTATGAGAATCAGAAGGAAGACTTGCAGGGAGCAATCAGTGTTAGAAAAGAAACTGATAGCTGTGAGGAGCACTTCCAAGTTAAGTAGATAGAATTTAACAAAATATCACTTAAGTGGACATTACGTAGAGAGAGAAGCACAAAAAAAAAAGACAAAGTTGACCCCAAAGTTTCTAACCAAAGTAACCAGTGACATTTAGAGAAGTAAAGGAGGAATGAGGAGGAGCTGTTTGGTCCTTGGGATAATTTCATCCATTTTCCAATAATTAGCTGGTTCTACTTTATGTTAACCATTGACCCTGGATCCTGGAATGCTATAAGTTAAAAATGAAAATATAAAAAGTACAAGATTTGGTTCATATTGTATTGAGTTTTAATTGTCCTTCAGATCCTGGTAGAGATGTCCATATGTCAGGTGAAAATAAAACCATGAAACTGGGTCTTATGGACTTAATGTGCCCCACCAAAAGTCCTATACTAACACCCTATCCCCAATGTGATAGCATTATGAGGTAGGGCCTTTGGAAGGTGACAAGGTTTACATAAGGTAATGAGAATAGAGCCCCTGACGGAATTAGCGACCTTATAATAAGAGACACCAGAGTTTCCTCTCTCTACCATGTGAGCACACAGCGAGAAGGCAGCTGTTTGCAAGCCAGGAAGCAGGCCCTTACCAAGAACTGAATCTTCCAGCACTTAGAACATGAGACTTCCCAGTCTCTAGAGCTGTGAGAAATAAATGACTGCCATTTAAGCCACCCAATCTATGGTATTTTGTTATAGCTACCCAAGCAAATTAAATCACTGGGTCTGAGAAAAGTGGACATTAGCAAGAGCTAAAATCCATGGATTTGGCCAAAGAATAAAATTTTACAGAATACCCACATTTAAGGAATTACAGAACAAAAGAGTGAGGAAAATGACAAAGTAAAAGTTATTGAATAAGCAACAGGACTAGAAAATGTGGAGTCAAAGAAGAAAATAGGATAATGACAAGAAGATTTGTTCAGTGGTGCCATATCTTACTTCAGAGGCAAAGTACTACAAAGAAGCCTGAGAAAAGTAAATAAACTTTGAAAATCGTTGTCTTAAAAGAGAGTGGGAGAAGCAGAGGGATTCCAGCAGCTCTCAAAAGGTTTTCTTTAATTCAACACATGTTGACACGACTGTCTTCAAGATGTTTTGCAAATCACTGCAGATTCAGAAATACTGCAGCGTGACAGACCAATCTTTCCTGTACAAGAGAAAGTCAAAATAAATAGACAAATAATATTTAAAATATATATTGTGAAAGAAACACACAAGCTTTGTGACTGAGACTAATAGAGTACCTATGTTGTGATCCGGAAAGAATATTTAAACAAATTTGAAGGATAAGAAGGAACCAACCATGAGAATATTGGAGGGTTGAGCAATCCAGGCAGAAAACAACACCATATGCAACAGCCCTCTGTGGGAGTTTATTAAATTCGAGCAACTGAAAGAAAGCCATTAAGCCTGGAGCATAAAGTATAAGGAAGAGAGTCGATGCATGTGAGACTGGAGATATAGAAAGGGGAGAAAGCATGCAACGTTTGTTTAGCAACAATAAAGGATATGGCATTTTTTTTTCTTTGTACAATGTATATCCACTTTAGGTGTTTAACAAGAGTGTGAGATGATGTGATTTCTGTAAACATAATAAACATTTCCCAGCATTATGTAGACTAGATTAGATGAAGCAGGAGTGATAAAACATACTAACTAGTTAGGAGGCTATGATTGCATTCTGGAAAGAGAATGGTGACTCGGATTACGGGTTTGGAAGGGAAAGCAAATAATGCTTAATAGAGCCGAGGAGGCCCTCAGTTAAAAATTCATGGATCTAATAACATCTTTGCCATGTACTATATATTTACATTAATCTCCAATTATTTTTAAAAGCCTTAGATTTGGCATATATAAAATAGAATTGTTGCAAATCAAGGTGTCTGGGAAAGAGATTCTGAGTCTGAGTTTATGAGGGAGGACAAAGGATCAATATTTATGAGTCAGGGAAGGAAAGCATTATTGAGGAAGCATTATGTAAGAATGAAACCAACTTAGAGCAACAAAAGGAATATTAAAAACAAGAACACATTTGGAGAATTTATATTCCTTGATTTCTAGACTTATAAAGCTACAGTAATCAAAAAGATGGTATTAGTGAAAGGCTAAACATATAGAACAGTGGAAAAGAATAGAGTTAGAAAATAGACCTATACACATATTATCAGTTGCTTTAAAATAAAAGTTCTAAGCAATTCAATTGGGGAAAGAAAAGTCTTCTAACATATGGTATTGGAACAACTAATATCTATATCTTTATGAAGGGAAAGCAAATATAAACATATATCTTACACAGTATACAAAAAACAAATGAAAATGGATCATAGATCTAAAAGTAAAAGTTAACATAAAACTTAGAGGAAAACATAATATAAACTGTTCAACATGCTGGAGTAGAGAAAGATTTCCAAAATAGGACACCAAAGCATGAGTCTTTAGAAAATGAGCAGAATTTTTTCAACAATGAAAGCTTTACCTCTTTGAAAGTCACCACTAAGAGAACTAACTCAAACCACAGGATGTGAGGTGATATTTGCAATACGTATTTCTGATAAAAGACTTCTATCCAAAGAACACTCACACCTCAGTAAGAAAACAATAATGCTACAAGCAAAGGCTTCATCAAAGAAATATACTAATGGTCAATAAGTCCATAAGAAGATGTACTAAGTCACTAACTAACAAGGAAATCCAAAATTAAAACACAATAATACATTACTTCACCTAAAACTCTAATGGAAAAACTGAAAAGGACTTACATTACTAAGTGTTGGCAAGAATATAAAATGACTATAATGCAAATATGTCTTTGTGTGACATAGACCAAAGTTCAATAAACAGACGAGCCTCTAGGGTCCTCTCCAGCTAGAGCAAAGAACTGAGAGTACCATGACTAAAATCAATCATTCAACAAATTGCATGGTCTAAAGAACAGAGAATAAAGTGTGGCATATACCAAAAACAGCACTGTCAGAGCTACATGATATTTACTAACAAGTATAATATACATTTAATTTGCAGTCCTAGAAGAATATGAGAAACATTATTGTACAGACTCAATAGTGGAGGTGTTAAGAGAAGTATCTAAAATCAGTGAAGGAGTTTAAGTTACAGATGCAAGCACTACAAATCCCAACTTTTAAGAGTGATATTTCATAATGATGAAATAGAAAGTCCACCAAGAATGTATAACAGTTCTAATTTGTGTGTACCTAGTGACCAAAAGCATCAAAATATATAAAGCAAAAATTTACAGACATAAAAATAGAAATAGACAATTCTAAAATCAAAGTGGGGAATTTCAACATACCTCTATCAGTTATTGATAGGGCATGCTGACCAAAAATAAATTAGAATATAGGAAAATTAATATTGTGCTTAACAAGTTTGATCTAATTCAAATGTATATATAAAACCTTGCACCATACAATTGCGGAAAGAATCATTTAGTAGAGCAGTTTCCTCTTCCAATTTGTATAAAGCCAGTTATATTTGAGAAATGAATATTTTGGACTACTGTTTATTTTCTTGATACCTTGTTTTCCCTTTCTGAGGTCATACTAAACAAGTATATAGTAAACAAAATGCATTGTTTTAATAAATCAGGCTTAAAACTGGGAGGTTTTATAAGGAATAACATTTGTTTACTTGAGGGTACATGAACACAAGCTTTCATTGTTTAAATATTGGCTTTCTGATTATTTTGACTACAGATCAGAATCGTGTCTCAACATACCCCATAGTCTTTCATATATCTTTTAAAACATTTTTAATTTTCAGAAAGAAATTCTTAAGACTAATATATCAATTTCTATGTAGCCAATGATACTGAACAATTATCTGCATCAGGGGTCAGCAAACTACAGTGGGCAACCTGCTTTTGTAAATAAAGTTTCATTAGGACACAACCACATCTCTTTATTTACATATTGACTGTAGTGGCTTTCGTATTACAATGGAAGATACGAGTAGTTGTGACCAAGGCCATAATGCCCACAAGGCTGAAAGACTTACTGTCTGGCTCTTTGAGAAAAAAAAAAACACACAAAAAAAACTCCAATTCTTATTCCCTCATCTACATGTTTGAACACAAAGAGGCTAATTTGAAAATTTTAAACCGTATGACTATCTTAAGTCTATTTCTCATTTATGTTTAAAGATTTGCAAAAGGTCAATTGTACCATTGTTCTGATTGTTCAAGTATGAACACTCCATATTAGAAATTGCTGTATGTAAGGACCCGGGAACTTATACTGTGAACTTCAATAAATGAGAACTAATATTGCAAATGTATGAAAAGAAATTGTGTAACTGTATAGAGTTATCCCACCCTTCTCTGCAAATTGGAGGTAATATGCTGGCAAGGGAATTTTTTGAAATCAGATTTAAATATTCAATTCATTCTCCAGACTACCACACAATGACCTGAATAAATAACATTTTAAAGCAGATAGAAAATGACACCTTATCATCTATAACTGTCTTCCCTATTCCTCAGTATTTCTTTTTTTTCAGTTTCATTATAGGAAATATCAAATGCATCTCAAACTCACTCCACCATATAGTTTTTATAACAAAAGAAAGGAGAAAAAAAAAAAAAAAGACAAGGGAAATTAAATCACATCTCCACACTTCTGGAAACAATCATGCTGTTTGAGCCAGACCACAGGGCAATGAAGTTTTGCCAGAATACCATAGTATATAGCTCTACTGAAAAACTAAACCAACACAAAAGGTAATAAAAAATCAAAATAAAAGGAGAAACATTAAAAATATTGCAGACTGTATAGTTTAACACTGTGTGGATGGCCTTCATTTATGGATAGATATTGCACGGCCTGTTGGGAGGAGCAGTGATTATACATTGAAAATAAAAGACGAACAGCAATTCCAGAACAGACATTATAACACTTGTGTGGTTCAAAGGCAGTCTTCCAATATTTAAGGCTACCTAGTGCCTGTCCATCTAGAAGGAACCATACATTATTTTTCAGTTTAACACGCTTATCTATATACCTTGTGTGCTCCAAGCATTCTGTAATAATTAAAAATAATATTGTCCCAGAGATGCACAAAGCTAGATTTTAACTCCAATATGCCTATTTTAATTCTACTATGCATTTTATTTGTTTGCTTTACCATCAGACAATTTTTTTTAGCCAGGACAGAATAGATCTGGAAAACACGGTTTTGAATTCACACTTGAGGATATGGGTACATTTCTGGATCTAAGCAATTCCTTTTATTTTACTGCTTCTCATTTGTCTAGTAGTGCTAATGTAATATCTTTGTTGTATGGGTATGAGTTTTTATGCATAATTATTTATAAATATAATGTGTATAACTATTTAACCAATGTGTCAAACATTGTTGAACCAATAAAATGTATTTTCCTTTTGAACCCTGTGAGAAAAAATCAGTTTCAAGTTAAGGAAAAATATTGACACTTGGATACATGAGATGGGGTATTAAATTGTGTAGAGTTTCCATATTCTCATTTAAGCCCATATGAAGAAAAACAGTATTTAGTTAAGGCTTTCAGTACTATTAAAAGATAAATAGATGATGGCTAGGATAGGATAAGATAGGACAGACAGACAGACAAATAGTCGGATACTACCACATACGCACACATATATATACACACAAATATGTACGCATATACACTGTAGTAATTTTTCAGTAATAAGACCAGTGATTATTGATGGAACTGATGAAAGCAGTTCATTCATTTATCCATCCATTTATCAAAATTGCATTGTTTCAAAACTGAGTATCAGTTTGTTAAATTCTTAGGATACAGCAATGAATGAAGCATTATCCCTTCCTTACTAGACTCCAGTCTAGTGGGAAATGTTGACTTGCAAACATTCCACATTAAACATTCAGAGTTAAAATAAAGATATATCCAAAGAGTTCCAGGACCCATAAAAACTTTTTTCCTTATATATTTTTCTCACTTTCCTCCCTTTGCAAATGCAAGCAATTGCTTAATAAATTTCTTCTTTAGACTGACAAAGTGTTTGTCTTCTTGCTCATTGTTCTCTTTTGCAATGTCTCCAGTAAGTGCATTCTTCTATCAGTTGTCGATTTGCTTTGATTATGCCTAGAACAAGATAAACAAACTGAAGTACTAATGTGTTAGTCAAATTATTTATCCTGAAAGTTATTTTGCCAAGTGAACTGAGCTGAAAATTGTGGACTACTCCTTTTTGTTTTTCTAGTATACAACTCATATAATTTTAGATAGTCTAAGTAACACGTTCTAAAGCTTTGCATTTAACTATGAAATTGAAATATCAACATTTAATTTAAAATTTGAGTTAATATTTGCTTTATCTTTATGGCTGTAGTCTGCCAAAGTTATAATAAAATAGTAGTAAGAAAAGTAGGTTTATAGTGGAAGCCAGAGTATTAATAGTTTATTATCAAGTTAGTATGAAAGTTTTCTATCTTTTGGTAGTTACCATTTTGTTGTTGTTTTTTGTTAAGCATTAATTCTTCGTTTTCTTCAAGAACGAGACACAATTGAAAAAGCTGTTGATGTGGAAATTACTTTGTTCTAGGAGCAAATGTGAAAAAACAATGTAATATTCAGATACTAAAACTATGGTTGTTTTGAGGTCAAAATGATAGGTATTATTAATATTTTCTCTTGAGCAACACAGGAAGTAAAGGGACTATTTTGTTAATTCCATCTGGCTCACAGATGTCATTTATTGTCAAAATTAGAAATGCATGAAAACCTTACTGCTAATCTGTTTTGAAACACATTCACTTTTATGGCAAGATAAAAGGCCTAGTAGATATTATAGACATGCTTAAAGAAAATGTATTTACATATTTATAAAATCTAAAAAACTCATCTTATGAAATGGTAATTTTTTTCAACTAGTGATTCTCATCTAAAATAATATTTAACAGTTTTCTCACCAGTCCAAAGGATGAGTTTTGAGTAAAACATTTTTAAAAGAACTTTACTTTCATTACTAAAGGATATATGGATAAACAATCATCCCTCGATATCTGAGGAGGATTGGTTCCAGGATCCCTGTGGATACCAGAATCCGTGGATGCTCAAGTCCCTTTTATATAAAATGGCTTAGTATTTGCACATAACCTATGCCATCCTCCTGTATACTTTAAATCATCTCTAGGTTATTTATAATAGCTAATACAATGTAAATGCTATGTAAAGAGTTATTATACTGTATTGTTTAGGGAATAATGACCAAAAATAAAGTGCGTAGTCTGATGCACATGCAACCATCATAGGCCTAACTATATAGCACACATCATCAACCATATAACTTTTATTATTATTATTATTATTATTATTATTATTATTATTTTCAGTCCAAGGTTAGTTGAATCTGCAGATGCAGAACTCATGGATACATAGTTTTTGTGCTAGGGAAGAACTGTTATTCATTTAATAATGTTCTTGGTAAGTTTTGGCTTATAGAAAATTTTTTTGGAAATTGTGCAATATTCTTATGTTTCCACTTAAATTTGGCTTCTAATAATATAACATTTTAAAGATTTGGTTTTAAAAATGCAAAAGTAGACCTTTGCAATGATGTCCACATAGCCAGTCATAACAATAAATCTATGACAAACATACAGATATATAGGTAGATGATTTTCATTCCATATCTAGTCTTCATATCACAACTGTCTTATGCGTTAAAAACAATGTGGCTGATAATCTGGTGAGTAAGTGAACTTTATTATTGTGCTTGATAGTCTTCTGATATAGTCAGCTATCATCCAGAGCCTGAACTGTTGAATCTTACTTCCCTACTCTTCGTCTCACTGAGACATAAATTCTCAAATGTACCTAGAGTCCCTGCAAATATAACATCATACTCCCTCTTGTGGGTCAGCTAGGAGGGAAAGGTTATAAGTTCAGAAAACACTGCTGAACTAAGCAGCTTACGATTTCACCTATAAACTCGTAGGCATACAAATACGTTTTCTCAACATCACATAGAAAGACGCGGACTGTCCTCTAAAGTTTTGAGTCAGGCGTCTGTGCTGAGATGATAACACTAAGATCCAGTGAGCACAGCATTACTATGATATACAGGTTTTTCTTTAAATCAGCAAACAGATTTCCCTTAATTATGTCCTCACTGATGTTGAGTTAGATGTGCAAATGGCAAAAGTAGAAGTGGGAAGAATAGTTAGAAGAGGTATTAAAAAAATGCTTTTCTGTGCCGTTCCAGTGCCTTTCCAATATGTGAAAACATTTTGAAAGTTCGATTCCACAAGTACATCCTACATTCTTTTTCATTTGTTTGACTAATATGTGCTATATTTTCTAGACAAGGTGTGTATTTGCTAAAATGGCATCATTAATTTCATCATTAGGGTTAGATGGGAAGAATTTAAATCTGATGTATAAAACTAAATGTTAATTCAACTAGGATAACTTAGTTTCTCTGAGCATTTTGGTGCACACTCTAGGTCTGAGCATTTTGGTGGTCATCCCTTTTCACAGATCTGAGCATGTCTTTCAGGAAAAATAGATGGAAAGTAAGCAAACAGAATAACAGCCTAATGTATCCAAATTGTCTACTAAATATACTCAGCTGAGACTTACAAGACCAAAGAAGTCACGTGCAAGTTTTAAAGCTGTTCCCAGCATGCTCATCCTCTGAGACACTCCAACAGTTTAACAGTGCAAATAACTGCAACACTCAATATAATTTTCTGACATACTTACTTGGGGCTACAAGCCTCCGACAGTTTTGGAGCTTTTGAAACTAGCAATTCTACAATCAACTTAAAATCAATAACAGTATGTGATTTTTAGTCATATTTGATAACTTCTAGAATTCTTCCGATGGGTATAATTTTGTACAATTGACCAATATGCTATGCTCTGTGTCAATATGAAAAACACAAACATCAAGTACAGCTACTTGGAAAAGTTTATGAAAACTCATGGAAGCATTTTATCCATCTTAACAACCTCAACTATAGAAATAAGTGAATTTTCTGATCGTTATGAGCATGTATCTTTGCTTAGGAAAATCATGTATTCATGTACTATTTAATGAAATCATCTGTGTTAGAAAAATGTCTATTTGAGGGTTTTGTTATTTGTTTGTTTTCTAGTTTCTTGGCTGCAGGGTATATTTATAATGGGAAACCTTTTGAATACAATATAATTTCATTATTCAAAGTGTGGATCTGGAACATTTATTAGCTATTTTTCAGAGTGTACATCTGCATAGTGCTAGGTAACGATAGGTTTTAAAGGGATTTCATCAAAATACATTAATTTTCTTCCTTGCTACTCGAGTCCTCACTGTTCCTGGTGTGTGTTCATATGGTTTTGGTCACAGTCTCGCTGACCTTGGTTGCCTAGTTACAAAATCCTCTTTGTGATTTGTGAGATGCTTGTCTTGATGGAGAGAAATGGATTTTTTTTTTTCCTAAAGTAAACTTAAGAGAGTTTCTATTTCAGAGTAGAACATATTAAAACCAGTCTATCTTGCCAAATTTAGAACTTCTTAGGGACTAAAATTATGAACTGGAATGTTTCCTATCCAAATTTTAGTTAATATTGCCAACATTTACTTCCTGGTTCTAGAGAAATAGATCTCAGATGGCTAGAGTTACAATCTAAACTCCTTAAAAAATGAGGCAACTTTATAGACTATAAAGTGTAAGAATGGTATGAAATGTCCTGGTATGTCTTCTGAAGACAAATATTTTGAAAATGAATCAATAATGTATAATACACTTAGTTTTTCTACCATTTCTATTAGTGAGCTTGAGAGGAACTATATTTTTAATAATTTTTGATGCTAGGAAAATAATCTGTAATGTACATTTCATTTTTTTTATTATTATAGTATTTTTCTAAAGTTTCATATCCCTGTGCTAAATGTCAAAATGTAATATGACTCATCAGATAAGTATTGCACAAATTTTTTATCCAGTTTTCTCATTTCTCTTCCCCAGAAAATAAGGTTGTTGTATATATACAATTAGGTGTGAATTTATTGAACTTATAAAAAACACACAAAAATAGTAACACTTGATGGTGAGAGTGAAGGTATGTAATTCTGCAGATTGCCTCAAGTGGGATCCAATGTGCAAACTGAGTGTAAGTACCACGGTCAAGTTACGAAATAACAAGTCCATTATATCATCCAGCCCTGTTTGCCACTTGGACACTTGAGCATGTAGTCCCACTCAAGTTAGTATAATTGGTACCAGCTGTTTAACTGCTGCTTTTTGTTTTGTTTTGTTTTGGACAAGAGCCAACCTGACTTGAAAGAAATGCCACTAAAAAGAAGAGACAGAAGAATGATGCCAATGTATGTGTATGTATTTCTTTCCAGCCATTTTCCTCAAGCAGCCCATCTCCAAGCCATGATGACTCAAACACAATAATAGTGATAATGGCTTGTTGACTGCTAAAAGGCAGCTGGACTGATGGAAGCCAAGATGAGTGGGAAAAAATGTTTCACTTTTAAACTTGTTTTCTTCATGAGGAATAATTTCCCTTTAACAATGTGGCACATGATTTATTTTCATCCTCCTAATATTTTCTATAATCTAATCTGTAAAACTTACTTATATCTAAAGAAACAAATGGGCCTTGTGTTTCCAAATTTTAGCTTCTTCGTTTTTTGTTTTTTGTTTTCATGAAGGTGTTACACAAAAAGTGTTTTTGGTTTTTTTGGTTTTGTTTTTGTTTGTGTTTTTGTTTTCGTTTTGCTGGAATCCAAATATCAGATAATATTTTCCCCTTCTCCAAAATCATAGTGACATAAAATATTGTAGTACAGCTGAGACATATCTCAGTTACCATCTAAGAGATTTATAGAATTTCACACAACTGCTTAATGTTAAAACTGAATTAACAATTAAAACCTCTTAATTCCTAGTTAATGACAATTCTACTCTATGATATACTGGCCTTCTTACCTATTTTGCCAAATAGTGATTTAAAAAACAAAAACAAAAAAACATGTTTTAAAAACTGTGAAATTCCAAATTAGTGAAATTAAAGTGATAAACCACAATTTGTTAAACTTAAAAACTTCATTTTAGACAACAGGGAACTTTTCAATGTGCTAAAAAGTAGTAGAAAATATGCAGAAAGGTTGTTTTAAAATGAGCACGTTTGGCTACCTTGGCAGCAAGGCAGTCAAAGGATGTTAATGTTAAAGACACGGGAAACAATCAGGAAACCATGGCAAGAATGAAATTGTCTGAGATGCACATTCAGAAGAGAAAGGAAGAAAAGAGTGTTAGAAAAGCTATAAAGCAGGAAAAGTCTGGTTTGAAAACAACTGGATAAAAGAGAGATGGGGTATTAATGTGTTAAAGGAGAGTTCATGTTTTAGATAATGAACCACTTCTTCATCCAACCAAT
Organism: Rhinolophus sinicus; assembly: GCF_057876585.1. Lineage (NCBI taxonomy): Eukaryota > Metazoa > Chordata > Mammalia > Chiroptera > Rhinolophidae > Rhinolophus > Rhinolophus sinicus. Next base: position 120,500,384 of record NC_142515.1, on the reverse strand, counting down.
ATTTATCGAGCACCTGCTACCTGCCAAGCACTCTTCTGTTTACTGTGATTAAGAAAACAGTAGTGTGTCACTGATAGAAATGGATGAGATTGTAGTTACCATCTTTATCATTGCTCAACATCTTTAGCCTTAAAAATATTTGTTTGAATGTCTTTTTCACATTTCTTATATGTCTGGAAGAACAGAGTAAGGAACTCGTATCTAGTATATAAAATAATGAATGGAAGGGCCCTGTATTATAACATAGAATATTTTTCAAATAAGTAATTTGACATACCAGCACATAAAAGTGAATTGTCCCACATAGTTTGTTTCACCAATGACTCTTTCTCCCTCCTCCTTGATCTCCTCTAAGTACCATCTCCTGTCTTCACCATTGAAGATCTTACCTCTTCTCTACTTGTTTGGAAGAAACCCTGAGTCAGCATGTGATTTATTGGCAGGGGAAAGCAGATGAACTCACTTCTCCCTAACCCAGTCCCATGAGCTAATTAAGGTCCTTAAAATTGAGAATAAATTAGATTCACAAAAAAAGAAGTATTGGCATTCACTCATGTATCCCACCTCTAATTTCTCTCCAATGATACTAAGGCAGGATGTTTTTAACGGCCAAGGGAGGGTTAGCTGATACTAGATGAGGTTTTTTGAACCACAGCTTATCAGTAGTTATTGTGACCATAACCTTGGCTATTTGTCAACAGGGAGAAACAATGGGTCTGTACAGTTTCTTAACCTTTGTGCTATTGACAGATAATTTTTTTGTTGTGAGGGACTGTCTCATGCACAGTAGGATGTTTAGCAGCATCCCTGTTCTCTACTCGTTAGATGAACGCCCCTTCCCTCCAAATAATAACAATCAAATGTCTCCAGAAATTTCCAACACCCCTTGGGGGAGCAAAGTCATCCCTGGTTGAGAGTCACTGGCCTAGCTGGAGCTCAGTCCATCACACAAATACCCAGAAGCAGTTTAGTTTATAGGGATCGTACCAGCTGACCTGTGCTCCCTGATGTCATATGGTGCCTTCCTCCATCTGTGGATCAAAAGCGTATCTTAAGTTCTTATGTCAGAAATAAGTTCTTTCTTCTCTGTGGCTAAAATACTGCTAGGCCTCTTCATTGGAGGCAGGAGCTAGATTCTTACTGGTTTTCTACTTAGTAAGGTGAAATTCATTAGCATAGGAAGCTAAAATACTTTTGTAGTTTGTTTTCCAGTAAAAGCATTGTGCTCTGTAATCCCATTGTATCAATTTTATAAAATAAACATAGATTTTTCTTTTTCCTCGTCTCCCAAATCCAAATCATCACAACAAAACTTTCCATCAATTGATCAATTTTGCTTTGAATTCTCAAAGTTGTCAGTGTGCTTTCTGATAACGGCCATATCAATTTGGGGTTCCGTTTTGAACAGCTCGGACTTTAATATTCTGACAATCTATATATGTGTTCTTAATTAAATAATTAATTACACAGTAGGTAAGCATATTAAACTTTACTTTTACTTTTCGGTCACAAGAGATAGCATTTATGTCTTTCAATAAAAATATAAAATATCAGTTTATTGAAAATAATTCCATTTATCATGTTTGCTTCATCCTTAATCAGTATTTAAAAGGAACATGCATGATCATCATAGTTTTGTGTTTCTAGATTTAGTAATAAAGAGAACAAATTAAACCAAGCACTTAGGATAACTGGGATTATAAACAGAAGCAAAAACATTTGCCTGTTTTTTTTTTTACCCTTGAGCATTAAATAAAAGGATATAAATATTCTACTCTTTAATATGTTTCAATGCTTTAATGCCTATCAAAGTCATTTTAATGCCATGACAATTCTGTAATTATTCTTTTGTAACAAATTATTGGGGTTTAGGTATAAAATAACTCATTGCCTGTGTTATCAAGGGCCAAATTTGAATAGTTTGGTATTACCCAGTTTTTTCTTCTTAACCTTTCTCACTCAATGAGTCTATAATATGCACTGAATTTGCAGAGTAAAGCTTACAATTGATCAGTTTCTGCTTGTAATTCATCCTTAGGAAATAATGTCACAATAGCTAATGTTTAGAACAGACAAAAATTTAAATGTTTTTCAGTTTATAGTATTCTCTCATTATACGATCCATGCATGTAATCGTGTTAAGAGTCTAGCGTTTGATTTTGTGCTTCTCTGAGACTGAGTGGCAGAAAAGTACAGCATTTTTAGTTATGAGATTAAGAAGGTTTATACTGTAGGTCAGCTGATTGCACCTATGATTTCTAGGTAAAAGGTATCCATCGTAAATTAAGGTTAAATTTTAAGTATAATATTTGATATTCAGAAGGTAAACTGAAATGTCAAATGTGTTTAAGATGGAGCTTGGCATATATTGAGCTTATTTATCTGATTTTTACTTAGAGTTTACTTTTAGGAAATAGAATCACTTCAAAATCTGAGAAACACACAAGAAGAGAATAGCTTTGCCTATGTTTGTAGCAATTGAAAATGAAATACAAATCAATAATTTCCTGTAATTATTTGATTTTAATATTTGAAGAAAGTTGCCCGGAATATTTGGTACTTCTGCAAGGTAGTTTGACTTCCAATTTAAAGCAATATTTGAGGGAAAAAATGTATTATTTTATTTTCTCTGAAGATAGTCTTTAATTTTTCAGTGCTATAATCCTGCTATACATGACTCCTTGCCCATTTCCTTTTAATTCCCTTGGTGAGACTTTGGTGCGTTGTTCTAAAATATTAGTAGTAAATTATCAGTGACAGAAATGACTACTTACAAAGACCACATGACAATGTGCATACATGGGTCCAACACCTTGACAGAGAGCTTGATACAAACCCCAAGGTAAGACCCCCTCTTGTCATCCTGTGGCTTCTGATTTATCATGTAGGTATAATAAAGAGTTCTGCATGTGTTTATTGACTCCAGTTCAAAACTATAAGTATTGTGCAATAGAGGCATAGAGATTCACAAATTAAAATTATTTCTTAGGGTGCCCCTTTATTATTTGTGTATTATGTATATTAGAACACAAGAAAAAAGCAAGAGATTCTAAGATTTACTGTACACTCATTTACAAAGTGCAATTAAAAAATATATATGGCTGATTTTTTAAGCCTGTATGCCAGTAGTCACCTGGGAGTGTACATTCCCAACCCAGTACTGGTCCCATCTCTCTAGGCATTTTGAAAAACCTCTTTGGGAAGTAGCTTTTATAATCTGTGGTATATTTTATTGACTCACTCTGTAACGCTAAGCTTTTATACTTTAAATTTGGATTTCATTTGAGAAAAAAGATGGAGCTCATTTGGAACCAAGACTCATGACAGCATGTTAGTGATGGAATTAGGCTGTGCCATTTTTAGCCCCCAAATAGCCCATGTTTTTAATAGTTCTAAGATCGATTTTTGTTGTTGTTTCTGCATGACTCATATGTTGGCGAGAAAATACAATGAAAGAGGCTTTCCAAATTCTTTGTGTAATGAAATAAATAGACCCTCTCCCAAGATGTCCATTTTATAGGACACCACTCTTTTGATGGAGTAAATATAGGCTTGTTTGTAAAAAGCAATTATTTATAGTCACACTTTGTATGTCACTTGGGAAGATTAAGGAGCTATCAGATTGCACAGGAGTAGAAGATGTTCTAGACATCCAGAGGTGGTACAGTGAAACCTTGTATCAATTGCTCTTAAAAAATGTTTTTGGAAAGACGGAATGCCTTTCCCTGTGATCTTATAATTTGGTTTGTACCCTTATTAAATTAGCTTTTACAGTGTTACTTGAATTTTATAGCCTGGGAATTCTTTGAGCTTAAACAATCAATGTAAACTAATAATTCCCTGTTTTCCTTGCTATTCTAGTAGGCAAGAACTGGGCATCTTTCCAAGAAATAAAAAGTTGATTATAAATCTAAAAACTCAAACTATACACCCTATTTTTTTTTGGTTGTTGCCTTAAATTGGGGGTGAGGGGGCAAAGGTGACATTTTAAAATTGAGTCTAAATGTTTGTAGAAAACCCAACAAAAAGCTCCTTCTAGAGAGCCCATAAACCCAGCTATAACTGGACAGCTGTAATTTTGTGGCATTTATTTCCATGGAAAATTAGAGCTTCTGTCTAAACACTGTTTAATTATATATTTTCAGAAAAGGCTTCTTTGTCCCTTGAGGCTGGGTCCATACAGACTTGAACATTGGAATTTTTGAATCATAGTTCTTTTTTAAGTCTTACTTAAGGTAGTTATTGATCTTAGTATTGCTCTTTTTAACCTAATGTTTTAGTTGTAATAACTGGGGCTTCATATGATACATATGTACTGAAAAATCATTAAGTAATAAAATCAGAATAATTGAAGTATCACTTTGAAATTCATCCATACATTCATTTAATATATATTTGCCAAGTATCTTTTTTGGTAGGGTGCTAAAACTTATAATGATAACTGTAAAGCAAAAGTGAACAGACTTCATGCCCTTGTGGATCTCATAGTTTATCAAAATCAAGAAATGATTTAAGAGAATTATGATCCTATTATAAACCCAATATCTCAGATTTATCTAAATTGTCACCTGTAGATAAGGAAAGCCAATAGTATTATCATTGATACTGTCTTTGGAATAGATACTTATAATAATAAAGCATATATGTATTACTATAAATATTAATTTTGAAGGATTATTTTCATTATCATGGAATATTATGATTGTGTAACAATATATTTAGGTTTGACAGGAGCCAACTCTATGACTTAATTATAATTTCAGAAATTTAACTTATACCCACAATTTTTGCTTCTTTGCACAAAACAAATAGTGTATCACCCATTTCTTTTGATTTTCCCAGTAGAAACTTTATTTTTCCAAAATTTAAGCCAGATTTTTCACTTATTAATTGAGTTCTTTAATAGTCAAGACTCCAATTGGGTATTTTTAATAGTTTGTATGCAGAGATGCTACCTTTATTCTCTACTGATATGTTCTATACTTCCAGCAGATATATTTTTCTTAGCCGTGTATCTTGTAAAATAAGGATCCAGAAACCTCTAAAGCAGATTTAATTTTTAAATACAATAAGCATTAAAGATTAGGGAAAGTATCCGGTGAAACAGACTTGACCATTCCAAACAATAAATTACTGAGAAATTATCATGTTTAATCAAACCAGTTAAAAATTCATTTTAATTTTGTGTTTAACTTAACCAGTGAAGAATGTTTAATGGAGTCAGGATAATTTTTTTTTTTTTCCATTATAGTTCCAATTTCATGCAGTCATAAAGAAAATTGTACTATTTTTTTTTTTTACACATTTTGTGTTGTAATCTAAAAATAGTACAAGTTAATTCTAGAAAAGAGCAAAGTTTTGTGGGTTTTGTTTTTTGTTTTTGTTTTGTAAAAACAAATATTTCATTCCTTTCATCTTTTACACTTAAATCAGGGACTAGAGTTAATTTCAATACATGATGCTAGGTATATTAAAGTTTAGAAAATGAGCAATATATATATAATATTAAATGAGGACTTTTTGTTTAGTTTGACAACTTAAACAAAAAAAATGTAGTTACTAGAACCACATTTAAACTACATTTTAAATAAGATTTTTAAATTTGGAATAACTATTCCATAATGTCATCTATGTATATAGTCCTTTCTTCAGTAAATTTGAAAACACTTTATTAATAATCTCTACATGCCTGAAAAATACCTAAATTGATGATATAGATCAAAAAATATCATGGTGACTATTTTATGGACTACAGAGTTGAGGATCAGCATGTCACATAAAAATTTTTTGGCTTTTCATGTGTAGTTAGAAGTGGTGTGATATTGATCATCAATACAAGAAATACTGTGTGCTATTATGTTCTTTAAGTGAAAATGCAATTTTTTTAGCTTTTATGAATGGCAATGTAATGGGCTGATAAATACGAAATATGCTGATAGTGAATCAGCATATGCAGATGATGAAGGAATTACATGTTATGAATAGAAAATAAATATGCTATTCTGGGAAATAAATGGTAATTCTAGATATGGCACTGTAGAAAGAGAAAAAAATATTATTTCTTCCGAAAAAGTTGACTGATGAAAAAAATAGACATGCTCTATCTCAAAATTATGTGGCAATATGATGTGGTGACTGTTTTTCATTAAAAAAAAACACATGTAAATAATGAGCAACAGTTAAAAATGTACAATGTCTTATTTATCCCTTGAATATATGACTATGGAATATTTAAAGGTATTTTCAATAGTGATCTTGTGGGTACAATTAACATAGTGATAATTGCCAAAACCCATGATAATTTACATTTTAGTTTTCATTAATAAGTATAATTAATAAATGTAATTGCTTAGTTTCATGTAACTTCTTCTGTCAAGACATTTCTTGTATGCCAAACTAGTATGGTAGTGAGCACTGGATTAGAAATTATGCCTGGCTAAAAATGATTTGGGCACAGATTCTAATTTACACAATCCATATCTGGGAACAAGGATTAGGGTAAAAATGAAAAATATCATGAGAAAAATTAGATAGTAAAAGATTTAAAGGGGGAAAATTCATTGTTATGGTTTGCCATTAAAAGTTATAACTAGGCGTATATTGTTTGCTTTGGGCCTTGCAGAAAAAAAAGGAGGCAGTTGGAAACATGAAACTAGAAATACATATTTAAGAGTAGTCTTCACTGAAGGTATAGTTACTACAAAATTCCGTGATTAAATGAGCTGCATGAAGAGGGGAGAAAGGCAACTCTCTCTAATGCATGCAGTTTACCTGCTGTATACAAAGCATGGAACTTGCATTGTACAATTTTATTTGTACACTGTGATGCTGGTTTTCTTTCCACTTATTACAGATGCATAACCTGATGCTCAAACAGGCTGTGTAACCTGTCAAAAATTCCAAAATTTATGAAGCGTAGATCAAGGATTAGATCTGGTAGGACTGACTTCAAAGCCCATACTCTTAGAAAGAAGAAAAAATATATATGTATGTAGAAGATATAATAACAAGCAGGACAAAAGGAGGGCCGAAGAAGACATGGAGTATGCTACATATTTGCTAGCTTCTAACCTTGACACCTTCATTGATATTTCATTTTCATGAGTGAATCTCGTTTGCCACCAACCATATATTTATTACAGGGACAAATATGATAGTCTACAACTAAGTTCTTTTCTTGGAGAGTGGGATAGCTGCCCTCAGATTGTGTGGCATGAATTAATCCTGCAGTGTCGATAAATAATCCAGCATCTCCCTGAACAATTACTACACTAATATCCTAGGTGAATGGTTCCTATAACGCAGTTGCTTATGTTTTCCTTTCACTTTAAACACCTCATGTGAATCATTGTAGCAATGCTCGAAGGGTTGCCAAGTGTGTGTTTGGAGGTAAGAGAAAATATACTCCCTTTTAAGATAAATATATGTGACGATATCTAGGGAGCACTTTATCTTGAAGGGCAGAGTAGATGGTGATTAGGTCACTGGGCTTTGTATTAGAAGTGCAATTCTTGGTCAGCACTTACCAGAAAAATGACTTTGGGTAAGCTCTTTAGCTATTACATAATGATGGCTGCCACATAGTGAGTTCCTAAAATACGCTAAGCATATATGACTGTTTTACTCTGATTTTCTCAAAGTGGTAACAACGAACCTTCAAAGTAGCTATTAAATCTTTGATTTTGCAGTGAAGGAAACTGATGCTAATCAGTTTAATTTAGGTCTGTTTACCTCCAAATTACTTAACTTTTATCACTATGCCAAACTGCATGTCTTTCTTCCAAACTGTTCTAAATCTGATCCTTAACCCTTCCACTCCTTCCATCTTGGTGAGAACCTGGCACAATGGAATAGCCCTCTCACCACTCTTCTAACCTCAACATCTCCCTTTGGCTCCTTCCCACCAACATCTAAGACTCAGGTCTTTCCTGTTTTCTTTTATTCTTAGACAAACTTTGTCACTACATAGATTCCCTCAAAACTTGTTTACTCCTCAGTCCTCAATTGAATAGAATTTGGTGTCTGTCCCCATCACTCCAGGGAAATAAACAACTTCTGCAAATTTCACTGACTTTTTTACTAAACCATATAAACCCTAGTTAATTTTACTCCATTACTCTTCTTGGCGACATCTTACATTCTTGACCATACCCTTCCTCTCAACACATACAAAATACTGGTTAATATATGGGCATGAGTTTGAATCCCAGTTCCATCTCTTAGTTGGGAAATTCTGCAATATTTTAAGTTCTTTTAAAAATTCATAGGAACCTATCTGAGGGAGACAAAACACACATAAAAATGCATTGTCATGCAGGGATTTTTTTTTTTTTTTTTTTTAATTTAAGAAGCAATAGAAAGTGACCGGTGTGTACTTCAGATCAGATAAACAGGGAGGACTTTTCTGAGGAGGAGGTGTTGAAACTGATACATGGTAAGCAGCACTAGGAAAATAATCTCAAGCAAGTCAGAAGGGACAAACTTGCTGTTTTTGAGGAATCAAAAGAAGGCCTGTCTGTCTAGAGAACACTGAGCAAGTGGGAGAGTGACATGACGTGGATGGGAGAGATAATCAGGTGCTAGAAGATGTAGGGCTATGTAAACAAAGGTAAGGAGTCCATAGTTTATTCTAAATGCAAAAGAAAGAAACATTGAAGAGTTTTATGTAGGGAATGACAGTTTTAAATGCTTAATTGCAGTTTTATATGCTGATCCTTGCTGTGTATATAACCAACTCTGCAGGAACAGTTGATCAAAGAGACTCAGTGGGTAGCTGGATCCCATTCCACTATAAATCTGAAATACTTTGGGGGAGAACGAGACATGATATAGGGATCTCTATTTCATATCAAGAAAATCAGACAAACACAAAACGCTTAGCTTAACTGTGGGTGAGCAACTAAAGCATTCAGTTCTGGTGAGTTTTGCTCTATCTGCTATTTGCATTTGTGGATTAAGATTGGAAGGTGATAGCCAGACCTACTTATCCAATGTTGGTGGGGATTCTTACTCCATTCATTGGTGAAAGTCTTTGAATTCTCCAGGATTGGTGAATTTACCAATAGACAATCAAGGAATTTTGATAAATAGCTCAAGGGATTTCCCTCATGGTGCCTTATGGTTGCTTTAAGAATTAATATGAAAGCAGCTAGTACAGTATTTGGAATATAGAGTTTCTGGTATAGATAAAGACATAGAGCTAGAGATAGAGATATAGAGCTAGAGATAAAGATATAGAGATAGAGATGGTAGCAATAGAGGTGATAGAGACAGAGATAGAGGTAGACAGAGATAAAGACAGAGAGAGAGAGAGAGAGAGAGAGAGAGAGAGAGAGAGAGAGAGAAGCATAGGCACAGGCATGGGCATATAAATCGGGATGGCCCAGGATTTTAATTGAGTTTCTTTTGCAATTTTTATATCTTTATTCTGGCATAATATAAGTTAGTTTTAGATCTCAGCTTTATAGAAACTGAGAATTTGATCATCATTTCTGTAATTTCATATTGATTTATAGTTTGCACTTATCCAAAACATCTCAAATAATACACAAGACACTATCATCTGTGCGTATTAATCCCATGTCATAGATAACTTACCTAGATCAATCAAAACCCCGGGAAGATATGAAGGCATGTGAATATATTGTTAGGGCTTTCTCTTGGCTGAAATTAACCCTAACCAAAGAGAAAATACAAAATTTAACTTCCAATATATGGATATGCTTTGACTTATTGTCAATCCAAAGTTCTGGAAAACTAAGTAAAAAAAAAGGAGTTACAAAGTGCCTCTGAAATTTCCCCAAATTCACACAGCTACTCAGCTTTAGGGCTAGACCACACAAACTCTTTCACAAGTTTGTTTGCTTCATATTTATAACATTCCAAGCATTTATTTAAAATCTTTCAATATTATAAATGGGTAGATCATCCTAACCAATATAGGAATCTCGGCTGCCATAAACAAAATGACACATATATGATACTAAATATAATTTATTTAACTGTATGGCAAAAATCATAAAAAACTACTATATATAATAATGTTAATTTGGGATATAATTGCAGCATAAATGGTACACAAGGGACTAATGCTTAACATACTCGTAAAAATAACAAGTGTGGATTTATGCTTACCATAAAAATAACAAATGCATGCTAATTAAAAGCCTACCAGTAACATTGACTAAAGTATATGGCAGTTCACACAAGGGGAGTCCAAATGACCAATGACATCTGAAAAGATTCTTAATCTTAATAATCAGAGTCAAAGAAATACAAATTAAATAAACTAACGTAGCACATTAGCTTGACCAAAAAAAATTAAAAGAAATAGCATCTAGTGATGAATTCTCACAAGCGATGAAGGGAATTGAAGTTTGGAGGACCTTGGAAGTAATCTTGGAATTGGCATTAAAAAAAAATCTGTCAATAGCTGTTAAAATTTAAAGTAGCACAGCTTTTGACCCAAAAATCCTATATTTTAAAATGAGCTTATATTAATAAAATAGCCAGGACATAACATATATGCAATAATTTTTACTGCAAGGATTTTTATATGCTACGATTTTATTATATTTATAACAGCAAAAAGAAAAACAAAATAATATCAGTGGTGGAATTGTTTAATAATTACATCAAATCTGAATATGTATTAATTTACTCAGAAAAATAGCAGTAATATGTTTAAGCTCAGCAAGTTATGTAAATAATAAAAATATATGCATAATGTGTATAACAGCCTTCATTGTAAACAGCCACAACAATAAACATTCCATATATGTGTGAGTACTTTTATGTATGTCAATATGAGAATTCATCTATAATGGGAAAATACAAGTCATGCTATTATTATTGGTTAATTCAGTACAGTGTAGGGAGATTAAGAACATTTGGCTTGCACTATGGATTGATTTGCTAGCTTAAATAAACATACTTTCATATTTTATGCAGAGAATACATTTTAAAAAGAAATATAAATTGTGTTTTAATGTAATAAGTGCAATAGTGTCATTCAACTTTCAGAAAAAAAAATTGTTACTGTTTCGTATCTTCTCTAGCAGCCTCATTTCCAATTTTGCTTTTTCAAATTCACTTTTATCATGAGTTGTTTATTTCTCCAGTTCATGGTATCTCAATCCAAATTAAAGGTTAAAACATCTGAAGTGTATAGTTTATTCCATGCAGAACCCTAATGTGGCTTAAAATATGTGGCCCTTTGGCAGGTGACACACACACAAGACTAGTTTCTTTTAAAGAAATGCGAGTTATATTTTCTCAATAGCAGACATTTTTTCTTTCAACTTTCTCTGCTTTCTTTGAATATTACAAACACTGCAACATAATCAAATAAACATACAATGCTTATTTATCATTTTAATACACCAGTGCTCTACTAGACAATGTACCAAAGAAATTAAGCAGCCATTATCACTTTATCCCTGCTGCTCAGAAACTAATAAAAACACATTAATAATAAAGTATAGTTAAATATAAAGGGCCGTGTAACATGGCGAAGCAATAGGAAAAGTAAATATTATATAATTAAATACACAGCTCCACAAAATTCTCATTACTGGGACTGGTCTTTCTGCAGACAGAGCAGACTTCTGACTAGAAAAAAAAGGCAATGAATGGGGTTAAAATATATATGTACAGCAAAGACATCTGCATTGTATTAAGATATGTTGAGGATCTCATTTTGAATGTTTGATTCTTACATGAAGAAATAGTCTGAGTATGACAAACTCTTCAACAAAAACAAAACAAAACAAAAACTTACCACTGTGGTTTTAGAAACACCACAGAAGGCAACCATACAGACACCACTTACTTTTTCTGCAAGACTGGGTCAAGTAAAGGATTGACCATTGTCTAAAAGTGTTCGAGGTGCCCTAGATTTTATAGATGGATGTGTCTACAGAGAGCATAAAAGATATGTAACAGTAGGTAAGACCCATTCACTTGGAGGTTAAAGTACATGGAACATTATGTTATGTTACAGGAATAAGGCAGGTTGGCACGAATCCCAGTCACCTAGAAATTATTCAAAAATCCAAGATAAAACACACTGTTAATAGCCAATTCTCCTGGGTATCACATTTCTTTATATTTTTTGAGAAGGAGCATTGATTGCTTTTGTTGTGAGCTGTCTTGTTAAGGATGTTTATGCAGTAAAATTTCTTGGAAGTTTAATGTCTTCCTCTAGAGCAAAGTGCAGACATGCTTATTTTCTGGTAAAATGAAGAGAACTCCTTTAGAAGCCAAGGAGTATTGATGCAAATAGGTCGTTCTGCTGCTTAATGTGCCATGAGTAACAAAATCCTTTGTCTTTGACCCAGGAGTCTCATGTCTTCCCTCAGCCTCTATGAAATGTGGCAAGCTAACTTGTGAGCTTGCAAGGAGGGGAAAATCTCAGACTCTTCACAGTTCTTGATAGTATTGGAGACAAAGATAATGTAATTACAGAGACACGGGTTTTTGGAACAGGGAGGTTGAGGGCCTGTGGCACAGATAAGATGATAAGATGGTTTGATAAGGAGCTGGGAGATCAGTAGCAAACATATTGTATTTTATGAAAGTGTTGGGTTACAATGAATGGGTTGGGAACTTTAGAAAACAAGAGAGAGAAAGAGAAAAGAAAAGAGGGAATGAGAGAGGGAGGATGGGAGTGAGGGATGAAGGAAGGAAGGAAAGGAGGGAGGGAGGGAAGGAAGGAGGAGGTAAGGATCCTTTACCACTGTGGTTTTAGAAACATTGTTTAAGGAACTCATCTAAATCTGAAAATGTATGTAGATTTTATAACAAGAAAATTCTCTTGGTTTGATACACTCAAAACTATTGTAAGGTTTGTTAATAAATGTGTTCATATGTTTAATATATGTGATTTTAAGTTATGTTTGCTTAAAATATATTGGCTGTACAAAGTGATAGATCTGTAAAATTCAGCTCTAGGCTGTTTATTATTTCTAATTAACAAGATTGACGTAGATACCCTCCCCAACAAAATTTGACTTTTTATTTTAAAATTTGTTAAAAAAGTCATTCAATTTCTTTTTTAAAATTGTTATTAAATTTATTGGGGTAACATTCATTAGTAAAATTATATAGGTTTCAAGAGTACAATTCTATATATAATACATCATCTATATAATTGCACTGTATGTTTACCACATAGAGTCAGTCCTGCACATAATTGCAAACGTATATGATTTGCAGCAAAGGACTATTATGTGTGATTCAATAATCTTCATTCTCCTTCTTAATAGGGAGTACCCCAAGTCAAGTTATTTATTATAAGTTTGAAAAAATAACTTAAAATAAAAAAAATGAAAATTCTGATTTACTTAAATAACATATATGGAAAACTTGTTAAGATCAGAAATATTATTATACTTTTGCAGACCTTCTGTGACTTTATTGACCAAAGACTGGGAAATATCTTAAATGAGACATTTTGGTTCTTATAGTGTTAAAAGCCACATTTAAAGTTGTCTCAGCAAATTCTCTCAAAAAAGTTAAACAGATGGTAGAAAAGGATAATGAACATATTCATGTGCTAGGTTTCATACTGAGTCTTTCCAAGTCCTGTGGCTTATTTGAGAGCTTCCGTTTAAAAAAAAAAAAAAAAAAAGGTATTTGGTTAACATTCATTAGCCATACCACGCTTATAACAAGAAATAAATTTAATAAGCAGTTGGATGAGAGTGAATGTAGCAGAGTTGAAATTGCCCTGAACTCGTGATCCAAATACCTATTTTTGTCCAATTCTCCTGCTTATTAAACATGTTACCAAATAAATTGTATATTAAAATCCTTTTTAAATTATTTTGCTTGTATTATTATCAATGATGCACTCAAGTGAATATTGGTTGGCTAACTAAATAATTGGAAGCAATATATACAGAGGGTGCCAAAAAAATGTATACACATTTTAAGAAAGAAAAACAACACTTTATTAATATTAATATTTACTGATAGCAAAGATGAATACAAGTCACGTTTTCACGTTTGACTTCTGCAATTACAAGAGGTGCTCAAAGTGGTTACCGTCAGCGTCCAGACGCTCCTGATTATGGCGAACTGCTGCTTGAGCAACGCTGACCAAAGTGTTAACAACTCTTAAAATGTGTATTCATTTTTTTGGCACCCCTGGTATATACCAAGCCCCAGGTCATCCACTACAATTGCACCAGAGCCTCTTTCCCAGTCCTTGCTTAGCTATGATCGTATTGGTGGGTAAGAAGCCTATATCAGCAGAGGAATATAAGACTTTCCTCTTCTGATATCTTATTGCTGAAGGCTGAGTTGTGTGTACTCATTCAGTTCCCAGATTAAGAAATGTGTTCTATCTTTTTTTTTTCCTGTATTGGCATCACTACCACTCTACCAGTTTCTTCTTATTATATTGTAATCTATTTAAGTTTCTGGCCCACAAATTCTCCTTTTTATTATTCTTGATGATCCTTTCTTTTTCACCTCAGGCACACATCTTGAATAGTTTTCAAGTTCCCACCACAGGTCATAGGTCATGGAAATCTAGCATCTACCCAATCCCTACCAGCAAAGGTACAGAATGATCTGATTGCTAACTTCAATGGAAATCTCTCCTTGTTTATCTTACTGACCTTTAAAATGAGTTTAGGATTCTTTCTTTTTAAATGTTCTCCACCCACAGAAGCCATGGGAATGTGCACTCCTCCTGATTCTTATCCTAACTCTTTTTATTTTCTTAGTGTTTTTTTTTAAAAATCTGATCCTCTTTCTTTGTTTCTCTCTTAAATTTCAACATTTTTGCAACTGATCCTTTAAATTATTTTTCATTTGTTTGGTTTTTGTTTCAGTTTCTTTTTAAGTATCAATAACCCTCTTATGATTTTGGCACAACCTTTTCAATAATAGCTACTAAATCTCTTTTTCCAGGCCAGAACACTCATATTAATGTTTATGGAGCTTAGTAGGCTCATATTAAATAAATTACTAAATATTGACTGAGATTTCCCAGAAATATCTCAAGTATATCATTTCTGAATTCAACTAGTCATATTTTCCCTGGATTTATTCTTTTTCTTGAATGCTCATTTTGGTGGCTTTCTAATTCCCCAACAAAGACAAAATCTCATCATGCTAAATCCTCCCCATCCATTTTCCCCAAATCAAATTGGTCATCAAGTCCTGCCAATGATTCTTTCTTGCTATTTATCAAACCTAACATTCTTTTTTTACATGTTAACACAACCTCTCATCAAATTTCCGCAAATTATTTCATAGCTTCTTGCTTACCTTGCCCTCTTCTTCGAGTTCATTCTTCCCATTGCCACCAAATTGATTCTTCTAAAACAGAAACCTTAGCTTGGCTATCCGGCTTACAATGCTTATCACTTCTCTTTGCTTACACCAGGAAGCCCAAACTTCTTAGTTAACTTACAAAACCTTTTTTTTTTTTTTTTTCATATATATATAGTCTCTATCTAAATCTCTTGCCTTACCTCTTTTAAAATTATTTTTTTAGTGGAATAGATATTTGATACCTTCGTTCTTTTATTTATAATATCTCTTTGGCTAGGAAGAGTCTCTCTTCCTCTCTCTCTCTCACACACACACACACACACACACACACACACACACACAGACAGACAGACACAGACACACACACACACACACACACACACACACACACTTTCTTTCCTTGGAGTACTCCTAATTGACCTGGCATGGATAGCGAGAAAACCTTCTTTAAATTCATAGATAGAGTTAATTTCTACCGTATTTGTGGCAGCGCTATGCAAAGAGCATGCTTCTTACTACTGAATTTACTATACTGAACTGCCTTGTATTTGTGTCTGTGTTTGCCTACCTTAGTATTCTAGAAGCTGCTTCATGCAAAGAATGAAGAAGCATTGTATTCTTTCCTGCATCTTCAGTGACTAGTATGAAGGGACTCAAAAAATATATGCTGAATAAATGAATGGATAAGCACTTATCTTTGTGAGGAATGATATGATACATCGCTAATGTAGAAAGTTGATGAATCATCGTCACAATATATGCTAATAAGAGGTCATGGAGACTTGTGAACATAGTACAAAGAACCTGCGCTCTCTGCTTCACAGTTACTGTGTAGACCTGCTTCCCAGTTGGCTCTGTCATATTGTCCTTGACAAAAACATCACATATGACTATCTCTAAATTAAAATATAACCATTTAAGCACAGCATAGGGAATAGAGACAATGGTATTGTACCGTATTTCCCCGAAAATAAGACCTAACCGGACTATCAGCTCTAATGAGTTTCTTGGAGAAAAATTAAAATGAGACCTGGTATTATATTGTATTATATTATATTATATTATATCATATCATACTATACTATATTATATTGTATTATATTATATTAATTATATTATATTATATTATATTATACCGCATCCCATAGTAAAATAAGACCGGGTCTTACATTAATTTTTGTTCCAAAAGATGCTTTAGAGCTAATGTCTGGCTAGGTCTTATTTTCAGGGAAACACGGTAACAGCTATGTATGATATCAGAGGGGTAGCAGATTAGGGGGTTATCACTTTGTGAGGGGTGTAAATGTCTAATCATTATTTCGTTTTGCACACCTGAAACTAACAAATAAAGCTAAAAAAGTAGAGGGAAAAAACTACTGAAAAAATGTATAATCCTGTGAGTATAAGTGCTATTGAAAACATAAATAGTACCTATCCTATGAAGAAGTTATATTAAAAAATGTCCTTTTAATTCAGCCATTTGGGATTCAGGTGCCTTTTTGTATGAAAGTATTATTGTGGACTGTTCTTCATTTTTCCAAGCAGGTCACAAAAGACAATCCTACCCATAAAATTCTCATTATAATCGTGAGTTCTATTTCAATTGTATTTAATTATTATCTGAAGTAGGTGTGTTCAAAATGACACATTTTCCAATTTTAAGGACTGAGGATCTCTTCCCACCACAGTGTTTTTTAACCATAATGTTGCAATTTTGGAAAGGAATGGGACTTGGATTGAGGTTTTTGTATTCCAATAGGTTACCTACATTTTCATGCAGTTGAATAGGTAAGTGTCTAGTTTAAACCCATTACATTTGAACTCTCATTATATCCTAGCTATTGTGGTCAGTAAGGTAGAAGAAACACAGACGTCTGAGACACTGGCTAGGTTTTAATGACATTGGAAAAAAGAGGAACTCAATGCCCTCACTTGCCTATCATGTAAGATGTTCAATAATAATAAATGTGGCTAGGGAAATGGAAGCTGAGGATTTTTCCTATGGAATCTTGAATGTCATGCTAAGAATTTTACCTTGAAGTAGGATGCATTCAGATTTAATTAAAAGCTATGGCCATATACTTTAGGAAGTTCAATTAGGAAGTGATAGGCTTGAAATCTTAGAAGGGTGAATGACTATTAGAGGACCAATAAAATGACTGCAATGGTTCAATCTCTTTCCTTAAAACTTAAGAACAATGATCAAATATCTCCAGGGTAATAACACAAGCCTACACAAACACAAAACTGCTCTGTGAAACGTCACATATAGTGATTTCATAAGACAAGTGTTACTAATCCTTAAAACATCATTACTTACAGGAATTACTATATTTGAGGTATGTAAGGAAGCTCAAATATTTCATGTTAGGTACCTTGATACTAGGCATATAACACAAAAAAACAGCTATTATTTGAGAAAATATCTTCTTTTCTTACTCTGTCATGATGATGTATAATCAGTTTGTATGGAAATACGTACCATGAGGATGAAACTGTTTTGAAAAATATCTGATTTCACCATCTGTCATACAGAAAACATGGGTAGTTGTATAAAATATTGTAAGTATGTCATCTCTGCATGTCTGAAAATAATTCTCCTGACTAATAAAAAAATAAATTAACAGTAAAATTAAAGTTAAAAAAATAAGAAACTTGAACAGATGCGTAAGGAAATTGTGATATGAAGCATATTGAGGAAAGCCTAATTTTTGGATCAGTATGATCCCACTCTGTGGTGGCTGCTTATAAGAAAACATTCAGCTCCCTGAAGAAATGTGATAATTAAAAAATTTGCTGGCAACACGTATTCCATCACACTCTGGCATTTTCCTTTTCAAGATTTCAAGCGAAATAAACTCAAGCGTGTAATGTTTTATGGCAACTGTCTTTTTCTATCAAGAGGAGAAAAAATTAGGTTTATTATTTTTTTCCTTAAATGCACACACACAAAATGTCACCACATATTCTGAAAAGTTATAATGTACCTAGAGATTCATAATTTTAAATCCAAATAGAAAACTTTGAAATTTTTATAAGGAAATTTGTGTTGACATAGAGAAAACCCTGTAAATGTGATGAGCCTACTATGAACTAGGCTTCAGCTAGAATTCCATTTTCTAGCTGGCTCCCATAAATCTCTATTCTAAGAGTGAGTTCATGATGACACGTTAAGTCTGATTTCACGCTATATTACAAAGCTATCATGATCAAAACAGTAGCACATGCATATATGGTCAATTGATTTTTTACAAAGGAGTCAAGAATATACTAAGAATATACAACTGTAATATACAATATACAGAATAGTGTCTCTAACAAATGGCATTGGGAAAACTGGATAGCCACGTACAAAAGCATAAAACTGAACCTCTGTCTTATACAATACATAAAAATCAACTCAATGGATTAAACACTTGAACATACAGACCTAACACCATAAAACTCCTAGAAGAAAACAGAGGGAAAAATATTCTTTACATTGGTCTGGGCAAAGATTTTTTGGATCTGACACCAAAAGCAAAGGTAACAAAAACAAAAATAGAAAAGTGGGACTACATCAAACTAAAAAGCTTTGGCACAGCAAAGGGAAACCATCAACAAAATGAAAAACCAACCTATGAATGGAAGAAAATATTTTCAAGGAACTCAAACAACTCAGCAGCAAAAATATATACTCAATATATACAAATATCAATTAAAAATAGTCAAAGGATCTAAACTGTCATTTTTCCAAAGAAGATGTACAGATAGCCACCAGGCACATGATGAGTGGTCAGCACTAATCCTCAGGAAATTGGCAGTCAAAACAACAATGAGATATCACCTCACATCTGTTAAGATGGCTATCAAAAAGTCCAAGAGATAATAACCGCCTATGAGGATGTGGAGAAAAGGGAAGAAACCCTTGTGCACTCTTGGTGGGAATATAGACTGGAACAGCCACTGTACAAAACAGTATGGTTCCTGAAGAAATCAAAAATAGAACTATCACAAGAGCCAACAATTCCACTTCTGTGTATTTACCTAAAGAAACAAAAATACTAACTCGAAAAGATATATGCTTCCCTATGTTCATCGTAGCATTATTTATGATAACCAAGAAATGGAAGCAATCTAAATGTCCATCAATTGATGAATAAAGAAAATGTGGTCTATATATACAATGGAGTATTATTCAGCCATAACAAAGAAGGAAATCATACTATTTTTGACATGGATGGACTTCAGGCTAAGTGAAGTAAGTCAGTTAGCAAAAGATAAATACTGTACGATCTCACTTACATGTGAAATCTAAAATACAAACAAAGTAATAGATACAGAGAACAAATTGATGGTTGCCAGAGGCAGAGGGTGAAAGGTGGGCAGAATGGGTAAAGGTGGTCAAAAAGTACAAAATTCCAGTTATAAAATAAACATATTGTGGCAAAGTAATGTACAATATGGTCACTTTAGTTAACAATACTGTATTGTGTATTTGAAAGTTGCTAAGAGAGTAGATCTCAAAAGTTCTCATCATAAGAAAAAACTGTGCAACTATGTGGTGATAGATGTTAATGACTTATTATGGTGATCATTTCCCAGTATGTACAAATATCAAATCATTATATTGTATACCTACAACTGGTATAATGTTATATGTCACTTGTGCCTCAATTAAAAGAATAGAACCACCATACAATCCTGTAGTCCCACTTCTGGGTATGTGTATCCAAAGGAAATCAAATCATTTTCTAAAAAAAATATATATACATATCTGTACTCCTATACTTCTATATTCATAGCAACATTGTTCACAAAAGTCAAGGTATGGAAACAACCTAAATGTCTGTTGATGCATAAATAGATAAAGAAAATGGAATATATATATATATATATATATATATACATACACATTTCAGTCTTAAAAAAAAGGAGAGAAATCCTGTTATTGCAACACGAATAAATCTGGAGGATGTTATGCTAAGTGAAACAAGCCAGGAGAAAAAGACAAGTACTGCATGGTATCACTTAACGTGAAATCTAAAAAAAAAAAAAAAAAATTGTGTCCAACTTATAAAAACAGAGTATAATCATTTCAAAATCTTTAGTGAAGATGGAGCTTCTAGGTTTGATCCTCTTATTTCTTCAGATAAAATCCACAGGTACTGTCATAGGCTGTATGATGGGTGATGGAAGGAAGTAGTTGATGGATTTTCAGTATGAGGGAAGGTGGTTTATAATATATATAAATATTAATAAAATGTTCTTCCTTGAGCCAGGTGTAGAATATGACAATGCCTACTTCTACGCAGGTATCAGAGTTCGTAAAATAAAATCTCATACAATTCAACAAGCCAGAAGTATTTCTACTTTCTCTACAATTATGTAGAAATTTTATACAATGGAGTAGTTGAGGCAATCCATGTAGCAGAAACTTTTGCTTCACTAATCAGTTTTGAATTTGGTACTGTAAGACATATTCTGGTTCTACGAGCCTTAATGGAATGTACCTGAGCCCTACGAGTTTACACTTCTACTGTAGCACAAACAGTGGGGTTTTAGAAAGTTTTGACAAGTGAAACAGCCCTTCGTGACTGCTTGCGGCAGAGATAGTCTGTTTCTCTAATCTTTACCTACAGAGAAAGTAAGCATTTGACTTCCATTATGTTTAGTTATTCAGAAGAATCCTAACTGTTTACCAACAGATTTACTATTTTGATTTTTTTAAACTGGGCAGAGAGATTCTACTACCTATAGAAAATAACCAACTTGTTTATCTCATCAGCTAATGCTGTAGAGGAAGGAAAGGTCCAGGTAGTAGGAGAAAAAAGCATCACTCTTTAGTTCACCCCCCAAGGGTCCCCTTTTGGGGGCCTCTTCTTTTGAAACCTTTGGATTGATACATCCTATTGCATTTTTGACTAGGTATCATTTGGTACATCTTCTCTGTTAACATGATAAATTAAACTATCTGTGTTTACACTACACTTATTTCATATTAGTGAATTTACCACATTAAGATCCACTTTTATGGTCCAGGAAGAAGTCCGCTGAAACCTATCACAGCATATAAAACAACAACAAAAAATGCTGCTCATACATGTCATTATCCAGAAAGTTCATCAGCAGTATACCTAAGAAAATAAGTTAAAACACACTTTATATTGATTCATGTTGCAATAGTTCAGGCAATGCTACTTAAACTGAACTGAAAAATTTTAACACTGGGTTTATTAATACTGATTTTGGTATTCTAAGACAGGCTATAAAATACATGCACATTGTCAACAACCTCTCGTGACAGAGGAGTGGAAAGTAATAAATAAGCAAACAAATAAAAGAGTACATAAATTAGCCAATGAGGTCTACTGTAATATAAATTCTCCAGAAGAGTTAAGCTTGGGGCACAGTGGGGGGAATGTTTGTTTAAGTCCCATAATTCTTGGCATCATACGTTAGCTACAGATTCTTTTCTCTAACTTTATCAGAGGTTATTTTGGAAGTGGCATCGACTGGACGGAATCCTCTCTCAGTGATTGTTCATTTTCTGTACACTTTGATATTTAAAGGCTATTAGAGAAGTATACATTTTACTTTAACCCTGGTTTTTTTCATATAACACATTCCATATATGTCAAATTGTATCTAAGAATCTGTAATAGGTTGTATTATATTTGGAAGTACTCTAATTACTCTAATCAATTTTGCCTGAACTAATTTGGATTTGCTCAAATATAATTAGTTCCGTTGCGTTTTCATCATTTCACCATTATCATCTTCAAAAAACATTTATTAAACATATATTTCCCCTTAACCTAGTTGTGGTTGTTATGCACGGAATTTTATTAGACTTAACTACTGACTATTGATGACAAACTGAATGATAAGAATGTACAGCAAATCAGAAATATGCATTGCAATTTTCTAATGATTGATCAATATAGGCAGATTGTTTAGACAAAAGCACTTATTCTCATATATGTAAACCAAATTTAAATAAATTGTTGAATATTTAAGTTAAATATTCTTACTTCACATTTAACACAAATAATTCAGCCTCTAATCTGTAAAGAATTAGAGTGTCAGAGTTAATTTACCTCCCATTTATACATATTTTCTATGTAGAAATGCTCTTAAAAAAAGAGAAATCTAAAATCAGAATATGTTCTTGTGGAGTGGAGATTTTTAAGTTAGATCTAATACTCTACATTAGTTCCTTCATTTTGATATGTCTCTACAAATCCTCTACCACCAACATCACTTATAGAATTTCAGATCAGAGATTTTCATAATTAGCAAAGCAGTAACATAAAGAGAAATTATTTTTCTTAAAAATTACTGAATTCATGAAAAACAATATGGAATGAGAAATACAAATAAAGCTCAAGGTGAGGAAAGGTTTTTAAATGAACATGAACTCAGAGAGAGGTTGCAATTTGATACATATGCTTGAACCCCCAGAGAGAAACAGCAATGTGGAATTATCATTAGGTTTTTGGGAATGTGGAAACTTTGTTTCGTGTGCCAGAAAATGTGAAGCAAAGCCAAGTTCCCAAATGTGAAACTGTCTGGCAGGCAGAGTTTTATTTTAAAAATTTTTACAACTGTTGGTTAAAACTTCAGCCATTTCGAGACACTGGGTGCATTTTTTTAAAAATCCTATAGCAAAAGTATTGATTTGTACTCATTCAAAGTTTGATACTCTCCAGAAAAATTAAAGAGAAACAAATAGCTAGATAACTCAGGAAAACACGTTTGCTTTTGACAGAAAAACAAACACTAAAAGCCATTTGGGTTTTACATTTAAGTATATTTCAGTGCTCTGACTAACTAAGCAATGGAATGACATTCTCAGAATGAGAATAGGGGTAGAATAGGGGACAAATGCCTTAACAAAACAATAAAATATCAGTGACCAATTTTGGCTGTAAATGTACTGTCTTTTTGAATGAATGTGCTAGTCTCCTTTTCCCCCATAACAATCAGTTTTCCCTATTATAAAAATGAAAACATTCCCCAATGAACTGAAACATTACTCCCTTTGATATGTAATCTTCCGATTGCTTTATCATATAGAAAAACTGAGTGTAAAGTAGTTTTAAAATAATATTCTGCTCATATAATGATTTCATTTTTTGTATTTTAAAAACATTATATTAATTACAATGATATTCTGGTCATTTATAACTCATTCTTACTTTTCTATATTTTTTGTATTCATTTTTATTTTTTCTTACATTAAAAATTTACATTTTAAATATACAAATTACAAGCAATTAACTAATATTTTAAAAAGTAATTATCAGTATGGAAACTAGATCTATGCTAGTGAATAATAGAATATTGTATTAACAATCAATGGATAACATGAGATGCATACAATGTTTAGAAAATACAGAGATTTTTATCTTGAATCTACTTATGCTTTGTATTTATAATTTTATTTCAATGTGTATATCAGCCTTTAGAATTGTGGACTGAAAAGGGATTCTACAGAAAGTAACCTCACAGGGAGATTTGATCCTATATTCCTAACTGGGCAGGTCATGGTGGGAGTCATATCCCAGGCATATAATTTATTTAGTGAAAGGTTTGTCTTGGCCTCAAGCAAACCCTGTCCATTGTTTTTGTGCATCTGGGTTAACCCACCTTTGAAATAAGTGTAACCATTCTCAAGAGAGCAAAAACGCTTGCCCTGCAATCCAATCCCTGCCTACTTTCTCCCACTCTCACATAATCTTCCTTTAATTCCCTCCTTCATTCCAAATGCATAAAAGAAACTGCAAAACTGTCTTTCTCCAGAGCATTTGATATCTTGCTGTCAGGAAATTGTCATCAGTTTGGCTCAAATAAGTTCTTATAAAAATTCTGTAGAGGTTTGGATGTTTCTTACTTCAACAGAATGAAAGGAATCAGAGCAAACATAGCTGGCATAATTGAACATTTATGCAATTAAGTTTCATACTCTCTGAAGTCACACATCGTATATTCAAGAAACAGAGAGATGTTTCCTGAGAAATGTTTACTGTTATGAAAAAAACATACAGGAACACATCTTCATGGTTATTTAGATACCTGAAATTCTCTCATCTTTGGCATTTTATCTGGGTCACGTTCCATTTGTATCTTCAATTTACTCAAACACTGATACTACTTTCAACTTCTTGTATGATGTGTTCTATTTATTTTATTTCATTTCTTCCTCTGCATGTGTTTGTTTACCTCCATCTCTGAATTTTCTTTCTTCCCTCCTTCTTCTTCTCCTTCTTCTTCTTCTTTATAAATTAAGTTCTCATTTGGGAAACTGACTTTTAAAATCAGTACTCTGCTCTGTGGAACTTGTCCTTGCAATTCATTTCAGTAGTAGATACATATCCCCTAGATTTGACATATTTTATCAACTGGCACTTGATCATATTCCTGACCATGACTGCCAGCCTAGAGCCCTTACTCTACATACCAGTGTCCTTGGATTTCTGCCTCTGTGCTTTCCTAGTGTCATCCTTTGTCTGCCATTCAAAGCTGAGACTTTCAAGTTTCACCCCATGATACAGTTAGCTAATCTCATTTCCAGACTAAATATGCAACATAAATTGAAAAGAAAAGAAAAACACTTCTACAGCATTCTTTAAACCTATGCAGCATAAAAGATAAGATTGCTTTCAAAATCTTTCGTCTCTCTTGTTGACCAATACAATTCAATCAAGAGCTCATACATCAATGTTAATATTCACAATTATGATATTTGGAAATTCCTCTTAGAGATTTGGTTCCTCTCACAAACTGATCAGCAATATTAAGAGTCTCCACAAATAATACACAGTAATGGGGCTTTATATCATAGGCCTTCCCAGTTTGTTAGGAAGCAGGTCTTGGTAACCTTTATCTCAAAATTGTAGTGTTCTAAAAATTCCATTGCACAACTTCAGGAAGTCCCGTGTATTACAATGAACTCCTTCCTAAATATTTCCAGGAGTTCACGAGGCAATTTCCTTGTCCACAGATCTGGCCACTTTATGGCTCAGTTTCACTTGTGCTCCATTGGGACTACACAGCTCAAGCCAGACCATTCACCAAGATGCAGCCTTGAGCTGGCAGTTTTACTCCTAACTCTATTGCTACCCCTGCACTGGCTGTTGCACTTGGAATTCCACTTCATCATTCTTCTAAACTGAAAGCAAAATGTCATTATCCATGATGGGGGAAGGGAGAAGTTCTCATAATAAATCTCTCTGAGAATCAGAAATACTCGTATGCAGTGGTGAATTCTGTGAGTTTGACCCTCTCCACGAGGGCCAGCTAAGCTGTCCTTCATAGCCTGAGCTTCAACAAACACTTCTGATAGAGATTTTACCAAAACAGTTCTATCTGGCCACCATTGCCAGAGTTCTCATTGCCGTTATTATCCCTGCCACGTGAGATATAATGAGAGACCCGCTGAGGATGCAGCCCATGCCAGGAATTTGCAACATTGATGCTACTCCCGTTTCTGCCGGCTTTCATTGCTCTCCAATGCAAAGAGTTGTTTATTAAGTTTTGTGCAATACTTATAATTACTATCCTGGAAAGTGTGGTCCAATGTAAGGTGTGCTGGCATTACTGGACGAGGATCCATATTGTATTTTGAATCTTCCTTTCGATTACCCTGTCATACACATTCGATAGATCGTGCCATGTTCTAGTTTATTGTGGGAAAATTCCTTTAAGCCTAATAGTGTTATACAGATCCAAGATTTGCTTCCTAAATAATTTCACTTTATAAAGTGGTATCAATCTCTTTTTACTTTTACAGTTCTTTGTTATTTCTGTTCAGTATGTTCTTTATGTCTCATTAATTTTCACAACCAGCTGCACTCTTCTATTAAGAGCTGTCTGTGTTTTTTTTTTTTTTTTTCTGTCATAACTCTTGATATAGAACATAGAGCATAAAAAAGATATACATACAAGGGTGGGGAATCACTGGATAGAACCACACACTTAGTATGTTTTGCACCATTTATATCTCTATAAAGTAGCTATCTGTATTTCACATCAAATTATTTTTGCAACATGAATGGTGTAAGTAAATATATATCAGGAATGCAATTGTAATTTTTCCATTTTCAACTTTCTCTTTGAAAAATTAAATATATTAAATTACATCTATTAGTTCATCCATTGTGAGGTTTTTAAAAGTTCAATTGTGGTATCTACCCTTGAGTGCACCACTCAAGTATCCTTTCAAGAGAACCTACTGTTTCAGGAAAACTGGGAGCAGCACAACTGGTACACCTTCACGTTCTCCTCAGGGCTCAAGCGGAGGCCATACTGCTTCCGGGCTGCTTCCAGACAATGACTGAGCATGTCAGGGGCACTAAAGATGCTCCATTTCTGCCCAGTATGTTCCTCCTTTACCAAGAAACCATTCTCAGGATCTCTCCATCGACTTTCTCAGAGCAGTTCTACAACATGAGTTATTCCTGTGTTACCCTTCCTCTTTCCCTACTTTCATAGGTGTCTACTTTCATAGGTGTCAGATCTGTGACCTGTTCTGAAAGCTTTTTCCACCACTCTTGAGCCCTCCCTTTTTAACCCCAACAGGGATTTACCACAATAAATCTCACTTGTGTCTCATCATCTCATGATGTCTTCTCCTCAGATGATGTGAACAGACAACATTGGTACTAAGAGTGGTTCAAGAAAAGAAGCAAAAAGATAAATTTAGGGACTGGCTCACTTGTTGCCTGACTGGCAAAGAGAAGCCATTTTTCAGAAAAATACAGAACAAAAAGTGGTGACCCAATTACTTAGTATTTCACTAGTAGTGACTTAGGGAAATGCCTTAGAGGAAGAGAGTACCCTTGCCAGTGATGATATTGTCATTTGAATGATGGGAGTAGATTTAAATGGTTATTCCTAAATTATATTGATGTCCCACACAAGGAAAATGGTAATATGAAGAACAATGAAAGTTAATTGGGACATATATAGTATGGACCGTAAAAGTTAGATTGCTTCATTTTGCATTCCCTATCACAAAAATAGAAGCACAATGTCTGAAGAGCCTCTTAGAATTCCAAAGGCAACATATTCCACACTTAGAATTACTACTTTGGCCCACGTACTAGGAGACTCAGAAAGCTGTTAGGCTTCAGTGGTGTTCTGAACAGGAAAACTTCATAGCCAGCCTTGGCTGCAGTGCAAGCAGCCCTTGGCTTGGATCACAGTATCTGGCAGACTGTATGAAGCTGGAGATTTCAGAGGTGAGACGATTCAAGGGTAGTGTTTACAAAGTCCAATGAGAGAACCATAGTGCAGTTCTTTGAGCCTTCAGCGTAAAGCCATGTGATCTGCACTAGAAAATTATACACCTTTTGAGAAACAGCTCCTGGGGTGCTATTGAGCTCTGGTAGAAAGAAAAGGCTGTGTATGGGGCAACAATTGAACATGCATCCATAATACCCATTATGAGCTAGGTCTGTCAGCTAGGCCCAGTCATGACTTCAGACAGTGCCAGCAGCAGTCCATTTCTAGGCCATCACCAGTTAAAGTCTAAGTGACATGTCAAGGATCCATCCAAGAAGCATGAGAGGGTCTGAGTGAGCAGATGATCAGCTAGCCCAGATCTCTGTACCACCTACCCGAACTGCCTCCACACCCATTCTCGGCCTTGTATGCATGTTCCTGTGGGTTGTACCTGTGAGTAGCTGAAGGAAGCGGGAAACACCTTACCTGGTTTATGGATGAGTTATCACCATGGGTGGAGGCAAGCAAAAATAGTTGGTGGCTACATTGCAACTATTTTCAGGGAGTGAGTTGAACTGTAGTAGACAGGGAAAATCTTCCATTTCACAAGTTTTGATAGAAGCACAAGTAGCTCTAGGTGAAACTATGTACAGATTCTCATGCAGTGGCCAACGACCTGGTCAGTTGGTCAGGGTCCTGGAAGGAGAAAACTGTAAAATTGATTAGGAGAGTCTGGCAGAGATAAATCTGTGGACATGTGGATACAGGCACAAAGTGGGAGATTTTTGTATCACACATTAACACCTACCAGCATGCAACCCTCATGGAAGAGGTCCTGCAAACCAGAGAAAAATGACTTAGTTGGTAGCTGTTAGCCAGATTTTGTCAATGGCCAACCCCAGAACCCAATCAGTGGGCACATGAACAAAGTGACATGGTGACAGAAATGAAATCTACACATGGTCCAACAGTATGTTCTCCTACTTACCCAGGCCAATTTGACCACTGTCACCTTCAAATTTCCTATCTGCCAGTAGTGGAGACGAAAATAAAGCCCTCCCATATGACATTATTTCTCAAGGAAACCAACTGGCCACTCGGTGTCAAGTTGACTACATGGACCCGTTGTGTCTTAGAAGGTTGGTGATCCATTCTACCTAGGTTTGTGTTTTATATTCTTGCCTGCAAAACCTCACCCAGCCCACTAACTGTGGACTGATGAAATGTTTAATCTATATGTGGAGAATCCCACAGAGCAGTGGCTCTCTGTACAGTTTCTTAGCCTCTTCCTTGCCAGCTCTAAAATTCAGCAAATGCTGAGCAAATGTAAACAGTGATAACATTGTGGAGTCCATGCCCCTCTCTGTGCCTACCCTCTCTCTAGAATCTTGCCCCTCAAATCTCGGTGCCTTGACAGTCCTTAACTCACATTATCGTCTCTTCAGCCATTTGGTATTTCCATGCGTTCTGCTGCCTTCTTTACTCCTTGCCTACAGCCGTTTGCATGTGTTTTCTTCTCACCCAGAGGCAAGCATTGGCAAATGCCCTAAGAAGAAAAGCAACCTGAAGAATGATGATTAATTTCTCCATGTTTCCTTCTCTCTGGAATCTTGGCCTCTGTAGGCCTGGTTGTCTCAGCAGCTTCCAAATTCCTTCAAACAGAATATTGTAGTACTTTACCCAGATATTGGGTTTTTTCCTCAAGAAAGGGCATTACAGTGCCACAAGATACTTCTTTCTAGCTGGAAGTAGGAGTGCCCTCTATGTGCTTCTACAAGGCCTTGCTGTGAGTTCCATGCCTAATGGTATTATGCTCTGATGCTTTCTTCCTCAAGGACAGTGTGTTATGTGATAAGAATTGAGCAAAGAACAAGTTGAAGTCATTAAATGAAAATCACTGCAGCAAAATCTAGAATTTGTGAGAGGTTTTTCCTTTATTTTGTGAGGTAGAGAGATTGGAAATTAAGCAAAGAGAAGTGTACTAAGAAAAAGAAAGATGATCAGTTGTCTCACCAATTGGAAAGAATGCATATGCAGATTGAAAATCTGGAAACTGATTTCCTTATAACTATCTGTGCTCATCTACCATTTTGAAAGTCTTCCTGACCCACCTCCCCAGCGTGCTCATATCCCAATGTGTAGATTGTTGCTATAAAGATACTTTGTAACACTTGTTTATATTAAACTCTTTCGAGTAGTTTATATAATTAATCTAATTGTTTTTGGGAAAATCTTAAACACCACATCCTTTCATCAGGTACTATTTTTCACTTAGTGTTTAAAGTTGACTCACTATATTTTCTGTTACCCTAAAAATTTCATCAAAGTTTAATACAACATGGAAGACATTTACAGTTATTTATATGAGAAACTTATTAGACATTAACAGAAGTCCTCTCTTCCCTAGCATGCACAGCCATTATTTCCTTACTGTAGTTAATATATCAGATATGTTTATAGAATAATAGAAAAGTTACAACCTACCATCACACCAAATATGATAAGTGATTAATTTTATTTCATTTAATAAAACAAGAGGAGAGACAGGCATAATTAAAATGGTGTTTCAAATATCACTATACATGATCAGCAGTACATTTTCAAATGCAAAACAAGCAGCTGATTTATACTTTTTCATTAAGAAGTCCATTGAGAATATATTTCCGTTAGAGTGTTTAAAATCTAACAGGTCTTTCTGAAGAAGCCATTCAGTTTGCCTGCCAATAGGAAGAAAACATTCTAGATCAATGGACCTACTTGGAATAGGATTCCTGTATTGTTTCTAAAATCCAAATAGACCATTGAGAAGGACTACTGAAAATGGGATAGAATGGTAATGTAGAAAAATAAGAGACAGAAAACTTTAAAAAGTTATGAGCTGGTGAGTCCCAGGTATACGATGTTACAACTAGGAGCACAGTTTTTAACTATGGTAAAGTTTTCCATTCAATAGAGAAGAATAATGTTTGTAAGGTCCTTATAATGAAGTGGAACTTTAAAGAAAATCTTTCTGACTCTTGTTTTAACAGGGAAATTTTATAGAAATCCAAGAAATAAAAGTTAAAATAATTCTTCCAAACAGGTTTCAGGTGTATTGAACCCTATTTTGATGTTGCTGACTTGTTTCAGTGTGGCTTTGAATAATTCATTTCCAGATCTTTGGGTTTGTTTGGGTGGTGTGTTTTTTTTTTTTTTTTTTCTTTCCTTCCTTCTTTCCTTCCTTCATTCTTTCCTTCCTTCCTTCCTTCCTTCCTTCCTTCCTTCCTTCCTTCCTTCCTTCCTTCCTTCCTTTTTTTCTTCCTTCCTTCCTTCCCAGGAAGCAGAAGCCTATCCTATTCCATTGCTGGCTCACTTTATTCCTTCTTCCTTCCTGCCTGACAAGTATATTTCTAATTTAAATGCATGGTAACATTTGTCTGCCCAGGAAAAGAAATGGAGAAAAATAGTTTATAGTTAATCTTATTTCAGCTTGACTGCTTAACATCAAAATTAAATCCTCCTGAAGTATAAATTTAAAAAAAAAAAAAAAAAAAAGAATAAGGTGACATTTGTCAAGTAACATTCTTGTTGATTTATTTATAGCAAAGAATAGATTATTTGTAAAATGAATATTTTTTTTATAAGAGCACAGTTTGTTTTATATCCCAGATGGATGGGTGAACGAACAACGTATTCTTAATAGAATGCTAATAAAACCACACTGGGCATGCTGTAATATTTAGAAAACTCATATAACTCTTTATTATTTGTAATATAAAAACGGGAAAGTTAGAACAAATTTATTAAAACTCCTTGCCAAGTGGTACAGGCTTTTGGAATTTTCGATGCTGTTCACAGTTAAATGGGACTGCTCCTAATACTACGTCACTTTCCTCTGTTAACTGACTTCTCCATTACATAGTTAATCATCTTCACTCCCAAAACCTCTTTCTTAACATGTCTATTTCCATCAGTGGCACTATCAGCCTTTTAGTGAGTGGGTTTCAACTCTTGGTATCATTTTTAACATTTTTTCCTCCTTTGTCACCCACATGCAATGAGATAATAAGTGATATATATTCCACTTCTGTGATTTCTTTACAGGTATCCCTTCCTTTCCCTTGTCACTGCTATCAGTCTAATTTAGACTTTCATTAATTTTCACCTAACAAATATGGTCCCTGAGTGAAATCTGGGCTATTACCTGTTTTGTAGGTACATTTTTATCAGAAGACAGCATACTCATCTATTTCATGTTGTCTTTGTCTGCTTACACTCTTCATCAATAGAAGTGAGCAGCTGTGATAGAGATCATATGGCCAGCCAGGCTGAAAAATGTTTGCTACCTGACCCTTCATAGAAATTTGTCATCCCCTGACCTAAAATATTGTAATATGCATTCTAACTAGTCTCTTCACACCCAGAATCTTCTAAAGTTAATCCTTTCCATTGAATTTTTTAAAAAATATAAACATTCATGACCATGTCATGCTCACATTCCTCAAAGCCTCAACCATACTCATAGACAAAACATATAATTCCAAGTCTGCTATTAAAAGCCATACATGTGAACCACGTACGCTAGTATAGACTTTGTCTCCTGGGTATCTGTACTCTTGCACTTCCCAGTTTCACCTGGAATATCCATCTTTCTCCTGTCGATGTACTGTAGGATGTCCCAAATCCGTGTAATACTTCTTCCAATTCATCCAGCCATGTGGGAACTTGCATACATTCCTCAGAGGATTTTCCTTAATCTTCTTTATGCTCTAGTCATTTGTCTTCCACTTTCACTAAATTGCAAGTTATTGAGAAATGGAACTTTGCCCTATTTCTCCTTTATGTGTTGTTGGTCCTGATTTGGTTCCTTGCATTTGTTTACTTACATAACTAGCAACTAATTATATCCAACTTATTATTTTTTGCAACTTATTATATTCCAAGCACAATGCTAGTAATAGAGGATGCAAAGAGAAGAAAGGTAGTCTCTGCCCTCAAAGACTTTACTCTTTAGTATTAGATTGCAAAAAGTAAACAGCAAAGTGTAATGGATTTGAAGAAAGGTATGACCAAGAAAAGACAAGACGTCTATTTGAGTTGTATTGAAAGATTAGGGAGGATGTCTCAGTGAGGCTGGCAACTGAGTTGTCTTGAACAGAGACTAGCCAGAGTGCAAAATGATAATGGAGCATTTTGAACAAAGAAAAATATATTGTGAGATAGAATGGAGGCAGTGTGAAGAGTTTTAGAAATCTCTAGTTGAGTATGTGTTGTGAGTGAAGTGTTATGAGAGTTGATGCTATAATGGGGAAGAAGGAAACAAGTCCTAAATATAGAGCTCAGAATGCCTTATTGGGCAGTTTAGACTTTGTGTTGTACACAATGACTCAAAATCAGGTTCCAAAGAACATTGGCATGGAAGGATGTTGGTACTTTTTAAGAGAAAAGAGGGGACTATCAACCTTTAGAAATACCTGATTAGGCAAAAGTAAAGTCTTTCATGTGAAATTAGCACTGCTAACCACCCAGTGGGGGATAGATTATAGAGTACTTCCCAAACTTATGTCAACCATGAAATCTTTGCTTCTCAAAATATCTGTAGGGACCAATATACTTCATGAAATTTAGGAAGCACTACTCTATGTAACAGAACAACATTTAGTTATTTTTCCCAAAAATACAGTGAAGAGATGCATGGTCACAGACATAATAGTGTTAAGAAAATGAAGTCAGATACTGTTGCAGTAATTCAGGTAAAAATAAGAAGGGCCTATTTTAAGGCAATGAGAAAGAGGAGGACAAATTCAAGAGATATTTAAGAGTTAATAGAGATAGGATTTGTTAACTAGATCTGAGGAAAATTTTTAAAATATATGGATACTACTTTGCCTAAAACCCAGCAATAGTTCACCATTTCTCATAGAATCTTTAGAAGTTCTATAAGGACATGTGTGTTCTGCTCCCTTATTCTCCTCCTGTTCTTCTGTCATCACACTGCCCCAGACATATTTCTCTGTGGCAACTCTGGCCTTTTAGCTGCTCTCACTTTCTTTGCTTCCTCTGACTGGACGGCTTTTATACTTGCAATTCCCTGCCTGGAACTCTCTCTTTTCCATCTCATAAATCAGTTAACTCAATACTTATACTTCAGATCTATGCTCAAGTTTCACTTCCTCTGGAAATCCTCCCCTAATCTCCCTGATCAGGTGGAGTGGTACATTATATGCTGTCTTGGAACCAAATACCTCTCATTCTAAGTTTTTAACATGGCTGGATTTTCATTGGAGTTTTTTGTGATATGCTTGTTTACTATCTGTCTCATCAGCTACAGCAACATCTTCCGAAAGGCAGGAAATGTTACCACTGAACCCTCAATGCAGAGAAGAGTGCTGGCACAGTAAACAGCTCTGTAATACTAATTTTATACATTAATTAATTCTGGGAGAGGAAGAACTCAAAGATGCCTTTAGGATTTATGACTTGTCAATGAGCATACAATTATGTTTATCAAATAGGAAACACAAAGTCATAGGGAAATATAGGAGATACCATTACATTGGCTCTTGACATAATATTTTTATATGCCTAAATAGTTAGTATGTGAGTCTGGAGATGAGGAACAAAGGTCTGAGCTTGCAATAGGCATTTTGAATTCTTCATTGTAGTTAATAAGATGACCCAAGGAAAATATATCTAATGAACTGGGAAGTCCAAGAATGGCACCCTGAGTAATGGGAAAGCAGCGTTAAGAGAAGTAGGTCTATGAAAGAGATGTGATGGTACCAACAGAGTGGTGGGATGAAAACCAGGTAAGAGTAGATGTGAATCAGTAGAACCGGTTTCAAATAAGAAGGAAACGTCACGGATGGACACTGGAGTGCTCCAAGTCTAATCAAGCTCATTTGTGAATTTCAAACGACAGATACACGGAGATAAAAAAGGTTGTACCCATGGATGGTACATATTAGTTGGATGTAAGACTTCAGAACTTTCCTTCCGGGGAAGAAAAAAAAATCAGATCATCTAAAAATCATTGGGCTTCATTAAATGTGAGAATGGGGGGGTCATATAGACTTGGGAGATAGCTGGGGTATAATGAAACTGGACTAGGAAGATCATAGCATTTTATATTTTACATGTATGACTTTGAGCACTTATACGTTTCAGGTTCCTCACATATACATTGGAGGTCAACATACCTATTTTCCAGACATATAAAATATAAGTGAAGATAATTATTTCATCATTTGGTCTATATTAGATGATTGTATGAAAACTAAATTTATGTTAATACTTTGGAGGTTAAGAAAGGTAAAAATCCTGATGTAACTTTACCCTAGCAATAATATCCTTAAAAAATATGTAATATACTTCTTAACAGAAAGTGCAATAGAAGCGCATTCCAAAAAAAAGAAAGAAGAAGAAGAAGAAGAAGAAGAAGAAGAAGAAGAAGAAGAAGAAGAAGAAGAAGAAGAAGAAGAAATAAAGAAAAGGAATAAATGCATAGCCTTGGCAAAAATCTAAGTGAAAATATCAACAGAATTCAGAAAAAATTATTTTATAAATTCCTTTATCTACAACAGTATAAACAAGTGTTATAATCAGAATTCAAGTTCAATTGTGTGAATGACTGTCACCATCTAGCCCTATATAAATCAGTCAATATTGTTTGTACATAGCGCTAAAATATACAAGACAGAAGATTCAAACTCAAGGACTTCTGAAAATACCACTCAGCATTACAATTTTTCTACAGTAAAGTGTTTCATCTACTTCAGAATCACCCACAACACAATCTGTATTAATGAATTAATACTTTCTAAAAAGTTTAAAAGAATCGTTCTGCTCCAAAGAAATTCTTTGTCAAATAGCACTTATAGAGCCAATTCTTTCTTAAGTGGAGTTATGTGTCATCCCGAGATGAATTTGAAGAACTTAATCAAATGGCCATTATAGACATGGAGTATGATATAAATGTATTATTGGAAAATCTATCCCGTCTTCTTGAAATTACTCAATTTCCAACTTTAATGTTATATGCTTCCATATTTGACATTTACTATAGTATTTAGGTGCTCCTTGGTAAAATACATAACAACATTTGATTTGTTTCTTAAAAAGTGATATATAGTACCACATGCATTTTAAAAACATGTTAAACTGGTTAAGGCCATGTATAAAGATTTGCCCCAAATTTGAAATTGTTTTCTTCACACTGTGTTGCTATCATAATACGTGAAACAATATTTTCCTTGAAAATTAAATGTTAAATTGTGTAGAAAAGTAAATATGCAGAAAATACTCAAACTGTCTTAAATTTCAATTTCCAGGTTTGATTAAAATGAGGAATTTCTAAATACAGGTTTTCTATTTCAATTCTCTACATATACCTACTTATAAAAATATAAATTTGACACAATGTAGTAAATGTAATAGATATTTGCATATCAAATATATCCACAAGTTTTATTTTTAATAAAAATATATTATATTATTTAAGACACATCTTTAATCCCCATAAAATCTGTACAGGAAAATAAGAAAAATTATGCCCTTTGATAGCAAAGATAGTCTATAAATGAGAATTTACTTTTAAAAACACTAAAGCTGGAATGTTTTCTCATGAAGTAACAGAGTGGCAATTTCTTGATGTAATCTAATTATTATAGTGTTAGGCAAAGTGGATAATTCTGACCTTCATCCTATTGTCACTGTTTTATTGTCCAGACTAACTAGGATATTTCAAACTTTTTAATGGATGATCTACAAAAATGTATGCAAGTACTTTAAATAGATTTATGTATTTTAATACATTCACTTTATACCTTTAGTAATTAAATAAGATGTGATAAACAAAGCAAATATACTAAGAAAGTCATAAAAGTTAAGGAAATGCAAGAATGGAATTATAAGAAATGAATATAATCATTTAGATTTAAGGACATAGGGCTAAAATAATCTAAATTTCAGTGTTTTGAGGAATCACACATCAATTAGACTTTGGAAAATTTACTTTGGAGGAGTGTACTAGGAAGAGATAATGAGGAAATATTCATATTGCTCAAAGTAATAATGGCTGGCCAATTTTTACATATGACACATTCTTCATCCACACCAAAACCAAAAGGAAGACACAGGTACATAAATGTAATATTTG
Organism: Rhinolophus sinicus; assembly: GCF_057876585.1. Lineage (NCBI taxonomy): Eukaryota > Metazoa > Chordata > Mammalia > Chiroptera > Rhinolophidae > Rhinolophus > Rhinolophus sinicus. The sequence continues at coordinate 120,463,756 of NC_142515.1, read as the reverse complement.
AATCACTTCACTCAACTTTCAAAGGAATGCAATTTTAGTGACTCATACAGCAATTGCTAAATAACTGCATTACAACAGAATCTGGCTTTGTAATTTCCTGATATCTCCAATACTGACAATAACTAAAAGGTCATTAGCGAAAAGTCAGATGTTGAGTTATCTCTAAACAAGGCATGATATAAACAATATGGAGACCTTCAACAAGACAGATAATATCTATATGTGATTTCTAAACCCAACAAATAGGTTACTCGGGATCCTAAAGAGACTTATGTCACCATCAGACAAATTATTGCAGTGGAAAACATTTAGAACACATTCTTTCCAAAGTAACGTTTCCATTTAGGCACCATCAGCAGGGTTTAATTAGAAAACATGAATAATTGAACATGCTGCTGCTCTCTCTGAGCAACAAACTTAAGAGTTATGTAGAAGCAAATTCTTATTAGACAAAAGGGCATGCTGTACTGAATCATTCTCGACTGTTTTCCCCTCTCTGACGGCAACCTTTACAGTGATAATTCAAATGAATACCCTCTGAGCAAATACTATAAATATAGGTCTTCAGTTAATATAGAAAAAATAAATTCCTGCGATCTCTACAGAAAGCCAGGTTTCTGCTGGGGGAAAAATATAATAATAGAAAGAAAAAGAAGGAGAGGAAAAGGCTATAGATGGAAAATAAAATAGTGAAGTCTTCATAGTCTTCGTCATTCTACGAAAGGCCAAGCTCACAGCCCACATCCAAGCTCAATATTCTCTATTCGAGCACAATTTTGAACTTTAGCACCTATTTTAATTTTATAAAGGCCCCTCTCTAACTCTACGCTAATAAAGCAAATGCGGAGGGCTTGCCTATAATCCCTGGTGGGTACTTCAGGTTCAGTATGTTTAGGGGCCCTTTAAAAGTCACAGAAGAATTTAGTTTGAGGTAATCAAGAATATATCCATTGGTATGTAAGTGAAGTAAAAAAAATGTCTAGACACAAATACACACACAAAAAAATCCAAACACCTGAAACAGTAACAAAAACAGCAAACAACTAAAACAAAAATCAGAAGTGTTCAAGTACTTAGCTTACCCCACCCAACACCAATTTCCCTGGGGCCACACTCAACACTGCTATTTCTATGTCTTTTGTTTTCAGTCTTATTCTGAGCTGTGTGTCATCTTCTTGGACCCCCTGTTTATTCTGGAGAACTAACCGAAGGAGCCTCATCCCTTCCTGTGCTTATTATTATGTCTAATGTAGTAAGGAATTGCAACCTGGAAGGCCATGGCTGCTGCTTCTGCTCTTGCTGACCTTCTTTGCCGTCTCTAGAACCTTCTGTTATATAACTGTCCCTCTCTCAGTTGACTCCGCTTTCCATATTCTGTGTTATGCCTCCGGACTTCTGGACCTGAAGAAAGAGACTTCAGAGCTCTTCATAAAAGCCTGAGATGCTGAGGTCACAGAGCAGTTTTTTCTAATTGGTAACACGAACTGACTGAGCCCATCGCAGTGGTACAAATATAATACACGCTGACTTATTCTTCTACCTTTGATTTTTGGGCTTGCTCAGCCCTTCCACTTGCTTCTCTCACCTGTCCCAGAACAGCCAACCCAATGTTTCCATTTGAAATAACTTTCCAAGGGCTGCTATTTAGAAGATAGCTCCTCACAGCAGCTTGAGAGTCCTCATCTGTTATCACTGCCATGTAGTCTCCAAACTCCAGGACACCAGCAGAGGTATTTCCAAAGGGCTATTGCCTACAAAAGACCCTGAAACACCTTTTAGTTCTTATCCAGGATATTTGAACCACGCACAATCAATTCCTTAGCCAGCTCCCATTTGCTTGGAGCTATCCTAAAACATTTTACGAACAAATTTTTTTACAGGATCATCCAAAACACCTCAATTTGGAGAGGCAGAATAGTGTCTAATAGTTCAGAATACAGACTGTGACCAGACTGCCCGAGGTTCCAAACTCAAGGCTGCTACTTGCTGCCCGAATAACCTTCATCAAGTCACTTTACTCTTTGTGCCAAAATGTCCTCATCTGTAAAATGGACAATATTTCTCTTGAGGTTGTTAGGAAGAATAAATGTGCTTAATTATGTAAAATGCTTAGAAAAATGCCTGCCACATACTAAGCACTGTATCAAGAGTTAAGTATAAATATTATTATAAATAATATCGATGGGAGAAACTTAGATGCTAATCTTACTTTCTATTAATTTACTGAATAAATTTACAAGCATTTTAAGGTCTTTGCAGTATATTTTACTACTTAAATTTATTCAATGAATTTCCAACCCATATCCAAGATCTTTACCAACACTAAAAGTATGGACCAATCAGGAATTTCATTGGATTATTCATTGAATTATCATTCAAACTGAAGCAAAGCTGTTCTTAAAATATTTACAATCAAGAGTACTTAGGACTGCCTTTTTCTTCCTTCCTTCCTTCCTTCCTTCCTTCCTTCCTTCCTTCCTTCCTTCCTTCCTTCCTCCCTCCCTCCCTCCCTCCCTCCCTCCCTCCCTCCCTCCCTCCCTCCCTCCCTTCCTTCCTTCCTTCCTTCCTTCCTTTACCTCTTTTTTTTTTATTAGTTTCATGTGCACAAAACAATGCACTAGCCAGACATTCCATCTCCCACAAAGTGACAACCCCACTCCCCCAATCTCCTGCTCCCGTGACATCATATGTATTTATTACAATTCCATTCACTCTATTCTCTATGGTGAACTCCATATCCCATGACTATATTTATATTAAATTGTAGTTAACATATAATATTATTCACCTTCAGCTTCAGGTGTACAGTGCAGTGGTTAGGCATCTACACCATCCATGAAGTGGTCTCCCTAATGAGATATGTGAGGACTGCTTTATTCTTGAGTTACATACTGTCACAAGACAACATCTTAGGTATTTAAGTACTTTAAACATTTTTAACTATATAATATTTTAATGTGATTTCATTTTAAATTTATGTTAGTATTTTCTCACATTACTTTTTATGACATTAATACTGCTGTTTTCATTATTTCTCTTCATTAACTATTTAAAATTAATTCTAGGGAAAAAATGTTGAATTTTATTGTTTTGTTTTTTGATAATGAAATCCTATATAGATGGATGTATCTGAAATCTTTTCTGATTTCATTTCGCATGTAATATAAAGATAGCCTGAAGTATAAACAAAACCTAAAAATAAAAACACATATCCCTTACCTTACGATAACCCTGATATGCTTCCTGTAAAAAACAAATAACTTTATCAAGATAGCAGTTTCAGAAAGCACCCCTTCAAAGAGAAATTACTTAGAAAAAATACAATCTTGGATTTGGAAAATAATTGAGATGCCACATGTTATATTTTCCATCTAGTGTGTCAAACACTTATAAAGCATTCTTTTTTTCTAATAGTCATTGACCATTGCTCAAAAATGGCTGGAGTGGGAGAGCTCATTACTTAATAAGTTCACCCATCCCATTGCATTTCTGAGACATCAAAATTGAGCCGAAACTCACCTCCATGTCATTTCCCTCCGCAAGTCTTGCTTCTACCATTTTGAATAAGAAATATGTGTAATATCTTAAGATACTTCTTATGATAGGATTTCTAGTTCTCAATAGTCCTAATTGTTCTTCTCTAATCATATTCTTCTTTGCCAATTTTCCTCTGAAAATCTCAGGTGATTTCAAAATCCTTTCTTGTTTCATTTAAGATATAAAACAAATTTCAATTTCAAGTACAGAGGCTGAGTAATTTTTCTTCTTCCTTTATTTACAGTTTTTATTCTGCTTCTTCAGGGGTTTCCTTAGAAAATAGTAGTAACAGAAACATACATTTAGTCCAAAAATATACCTGCTTTGGTATATATCCCCAAATCTAAAGCATGTCATAATCTCTTGGCTTTCATAGAACCATCAAGCACTATGTTACTGGTTTTAATTTTTAGTTCACTATTTACCCACTTTTATATGTGGCTAAGATTAATTTCTCTAAGTTTTGTAGTATTGGGCAAGTCAGTTCTAAAAAGAGCAGTGAAAATGTTATGCCTTAATTTTAAGATCAGTAGACAGGGAATGGACCTGATTAAATATATTATTAAAGTTGCAAATGGCTATTCAACGTGAAATGATTCCTTTAGAACTTGTCAGAAGTTAATTAAGCGTGTATCTTCTCAACGATAATAAGAAGAAAAACTTCCCTCAACAACTCATCTCTGAATGGATAGCCTCCTATCTGCTATCTTCACCCATTCTTAGTGGAATCCCACCTGTAGATTGTGTAACTACAGAGATAGATATTTAGGAGAGGATATCCCAAAGAATGTCCATTCATAATTTCAGGTGATTGCTTTATATCTGGGGCAGCATGATAATGGGGGATTCTCATCTATATGTGGGGGTTAGAAGTACAAGTTGAAGAATGATTACAACCAAGAGAAAAAGTAAAAAGGAAACATATTCCTTTTTGAAATTTGAAACAACTTATAGGCTTGTCAAGTTCTTTTTTCATAAAAAAGTATGTGAAAACACCAAGAGTCAGTGGGTATGAAACTGCTGAATTGCAGTTAGTTATAGTGCTGTTGAGGCTTGGGCAGAGGACACGTTCTGTCTAAATAAAGTTAATGTATGTGATTCATAAATTATGGAAAGAGAAATAGGCATGCTAATAATTTTTCATTTTGAAGTGTATGTTTTATGTGTTTATGAAAATGTCCCATAAATTAAGTCATATATTAAAGAATGATAGAAAAAGCAAACATTATCCAAACCAGTTGTGTTTCATTTTCCAGTTTTGTTATATACCATGGAAAAGTGATTTAAAATTCATAACAAAACCCTGCCTTGCATCAGAAAACAATCTTCTATTCCATTTCAAACTTATTTTTAGAGATAAATGTATATTTTACTGAAAGAGATTTTATATCTTGCATTAGTAATGAAACTTTGTTATATATATATATATATATATATATATATATATATATATATATATATATATATATATGTATAATAGTAGTTTGGTGAGAAATCCTGAGCATTATCCAGTATACTTACATTCATCTGACACAACATAGCAATAATTCTGCAACAATTTAAGCATTACTAGTAAAGGAGATTTTCAGTTAAACCAAGCCAAAGCTCTAGTCATGACATCATTTGCTATAATATCCAAGTGAAATAGGCAAACTCTAATGTTACCGACTCAGAAATGGTCAGGTACTGTATTTAGGCAACAATCACATATGAGTTGAAAACAATCCCAAGATTTAATCTAGGACCTTCATGAAATCTGGGAGAGCATTTGGTTCTAGCTTATGCTGGGCACCTAGAAAGAGATAAATAATTTAATTGCATATCTTTGATTTGATTTAGAGACCAAAGCTCTTGTGTTTTTTATTTTTGAAAAGGAAACAAAAGTCTTTTATTTACAGATGACATGATGATATATATAGAAGATTCTAAGGCATTTACAAAAAAGCAATTAATAAATGAATTTAGTAAGATCAGAATATCAGGTTAATAGACAAAATCAATAACATTTCTATAAAATAACAACAGACAATTGGAAAACAAGAAAATATAAAAATTATTTTCAATAGCTCAAAAACATGAAATATTTAGGAGTAAATTTAACATAACATTTTGAAGACCTATACAATAATAAATGCAAAACAATGCTCAAATAAATTTAATAAGACCTAAATAAATGAAGAGATATGCCATATTTGCCTATTGGAAAACTGGATGAAGCCTTGTTAAAATGATTTTTCCAAAATTGATCTAAAGATTCAACTCTATCACAATCAAAATTATAGCAATTTTTTTGTAGAGAAATTGACTAGCAGATTCTAAATTCTGTGTTTCCTCGAAAATAAGACCCGCCGGACAATCAGCTCTAATGCATCTTTTGGATCAAAAATTAATATAAGACCCAGTCTTATTTTACTATTATTACTTATATTACTACAATATAATATAATATAATACCCAGTCTTATATTAATATTTGCTCCAAAAGACACATTAGAGCTGATTGTCCAGCTATTTTCGGGGAAACAGGGTTGCATGTGAAAGTTCAGTGATCCATATTAGTCAAAACACTTCTAAAAAGAAAAACCAAAGCTGATTTCAAGACTTATTGTAAAGTTATGTTAGTCAAGACATTGTGACATTATCATAAACATCAACAGAAAATAGAGAGTATCCAAAATAGACTCACCTATATAGAGGGTGCCAAAAAATGTATATACATTTTTAAGAAAGGAGAAAAGCGGTATTAAAATTGTAATATTCAATATATAACAATACAATACACATTTTCTTAGCACCCCCGGTATGTGGTAAATTTCGGACAAAGATGCCAATATAATTGAATGGGGAATGAGAGTCATGAATATAAACTGTAAAATATAAAATGTATAGAAGAGGGGCGCTGGGTGGCTCAGTTGGTTAGAGCATGAGCTCTCAGCAAGGTTGCCGGTTCAATTCCCTCATGGGACGGTGGGCTGTGCCCCCTGCAACTAAAGACTGAAAACGGTGACTGGACTTGGAGCTGAGCTGCGCCCTCCATAACTAGATTGAAGGACAACAACTTGGAGCTGATGGGCCCTGGAGAAACACACTGTTCCCTAATATTCCCCAATAAAATTTATTTTAAAAAATTATAGAAGAAAATGTAAGAGAAATCCTTGAAACCATGTAGTAGGTAAATCTATTTTTAATGTTTGTGGGTGTGTTTTTTTAATTACAGTCAACATACAGCATTACAAGTATATTAGTTTCCGGTGTACAACATAGTGATTAGACATTTATATAACTTACAAAGGGATCCCCCATTAGTCTAGTAGCCACCTGACATTGTACATAGCGATTACAATATTATTGACTATATTCCCTGTGCTATACTTATATCCTCAGGACTATTTTGTAACTACCAAATTGTACTTCTTAATCCTTCTCTTTTTTCACCTATCGTTCCAACCACCCTACCATCTGGTAACCATCAAAACTTTCTCTGTATCTATGAGTTTGTTTCTGTTTTGTTTGTGTGTTTATTTCGTTTTTTAGATTCCACATATGGTATTCGTCTTTCTCTGTCTGACCTATTTTACTTAGCGTAATATCCTCTAGGTCCATCCATGTTGTTGCAGATGACAAGATTCATTTTCTTTCATGGCTAATTAATATTCCATTATTTATATGTACTACCTCTTTATCCATTCATCTATTGATGGACACTTAGGTTGCTTCCTTTGCTATTGTTAATGATGCTGCAATGAACATATGGATGCATATGTCTTTTCAAATTAGTGTTTTGGGTTTCTTTGGATAAATACCCAGAAGTGGAATTGCTAGACCCTTCTTTGTCTCATGTTATAGACTTTGTTTTAAAGTCTATTTTGTCTAGTATAAGTATAGCTACCCCAGTTTTTTATTTTTTTCTCTGTTTCCATTTTCATGAAATATCTTTTTCCATCCCTTATACATTTCTTGTAATATTGATTTGGTGGCGATGAACTCCTTTAGCTTTTTCTTTTCTGAGAAGCTCTTTATCTGTCCTTCGATTCTAAATGATAGATTTACTGGCTAGCATAATTTTCGTTGTGAGACCAAGGCTCTTATTCATACTCTAGGAAGGCACAATTGACTCAAAAAGTAAATGGATTTTTTTAAACTTAAACTGCATCTGGTAATGACTGATAATTCCTTACTAGTCATTGTCTATTTACTATGCCATTCTGGCTGACTGAGCATAAGATACTAAACTTGGTAGTTTCAGGAGAAGTGCAGTATGGTTTTTGCTGCTCTTATTCAATAAGAACAGCCTTTCAAGAAAATCATTCAAAGTTGCTCTTGTGGTCTATAAATACAGCCCAGGAATCCTTCTCACTAATAATCCACACTCTGAGCATTGTGTGAATGTGCAGTTTGTAATTTTTATACTTTTCTGTGCATTTGATCATTAAAATTTTCTATGTTATCTTGTTATTTAAGTATGGTTGGTATACAATATTATATAGCTTATATTAGTTTCAGGTGTACAGTATAGAAATTCAATATTTTTATAGTTTACAATGTGATTCCCCCACTATTCTAGTAATTATCTATCACAATGCAAACTTATTACAATATTGTTGACTATATTCCCCTTCCCTTTTTCCATCCATCCCGCTATCCCTTTCCCTTCTGGAAACCATCCTTTGATCTCTATTTCTCTGAGACTGTTTTGTTCTGTTTTTTTTCTTTTTTAGATTCTACATATAAGTGAATCTATATGATATTTTTCTTTGTCTAACTTATTTCACGTAACATAATACCCTCTAGGTCCATAAATGTTGTAAATGGCAAGTTTCCATATGTATATATAAATATACACACATATACACATATATCATATATATGAAATATGTGATATATATCATGTATTATATATGAAATATATAATATATATGAAATACATATTATATATATATAGCATCTTTTTCATCCATTCTTATAGCAACAGATACCTAGATTGCTTCTATATCTTGGCTATTGTAAACAATGCTGTAGTGAACATACGGGTTTTTATATCCATTCAAATTAGTGTTTTCATTCTCTCCAGATAAATATCCAGAAGTAGAATTGCTGAGTCATTTGATATATCTATTTTTAATTTTTTGAGGAATCTCCATACATGAAAATAAATTTCTTCAAAGACAACATGCACATGGCCAACATACATATGAAAAGATGCTCAATATCACTTATCATCAGAGAAATGCAAATCAGAACCACAGTGAGATACCACCTCATACCAGTCAGAATGGCTATCATCAAAAAGTCAAAAAGTAGCATGTGTTGGTGAGGATGTGGAGAAAAGGGGACCCTTGTACACTGTTCATGGGATTGCAAATTGGTGCAGGCACTATGGAAAACTTCATAAGCTATTACTTTACTTCTTAAGAGAAAGCCTGTGAGTGCCTAAGAGACACATAGTGGTAAGAATACCACTAATTACCCACTCTGGGGAATTTATCTAAATAAAATAATTCAACAGTGGAAAATTAAGTTTACAAATATTTGTAATTGTAAACCATTGTAAATATCCTAAATATCCAATGACAAAGAAATAGTTAAATATTTTTAAACATCTATTTAGGTAAATATTTTTAGCCAAAAATTACAATTTTAAAGATAATTTTGTGATAATTATGAAAATATTTATGAAATAATGTGAACTAATCAAATCACAATATGATTTCAATACTATAAGAAATAAATATGCGAGTTAAAATGCTTAGGAGGACCAAATGGACTTAGTCTTCAGAGGATTTTTATAATTACAAATAGATTTTTTTCTATAAAAATGCTCAGTACTAATGTTGCTACACATACATATGTGCATACAGATGTATATATATATATATGATTTTATGTTTTATAAAATAAAGTCAGTTCAATCATCTAATTTGCAATAAGACAGAAATAACAGAAACCTAGCTCTGTCAGAAAACTGCCCATATTCTAAGCATGTCTAATTAAAGTGAGAAAGTCATATATATGTTTGACTTTTTTCTAGGTAAGTCTGCACATCTAGAGTAGGAAATAAATTTTATGTCGATACATAGAGTGAAAAGAGTCTAAAAATATATAAACAATGACATTCTATGCAAAACTAAGCCAGAAGTGCTTGAGTAAATAATAGTAACACTATTATTGAGACTGTATGTGCCCTTCACTATGCCTTGTATTTATTATGTTATTGAATTGCCACAATTATGTTATGTGATTGCTATTGTTATTAACTATTTATAGATGAAAAAAACAATCCTTAAAGAAATTAAATGACTTGCCTGATATGGCAGAGCAAGTAAGTGGCCTAATCAAAACAAAACCTGCTCTGTTTAGCCCCAGGAATTTAGGTTTTGGTTCTATTAAAAGAGAAACTGAGGCATATTAAAATTTTTTTTTAAGAGTTTATTTCAGAAAACCTTGAAAACACCAACCCTAAATTGATTAGGAACTCTCCACTGACAGAACTAGGGTCAGGGTTTTTATAGAGAAGAGGAAGTAAACCAAGGAGATTAATTTGATTGGCTATAGTTTAAGGGGTTGCATGATTTGGGAAAGCCTAGTTGGCTATTCGTGATTGGTTGTTTTCTTGCCCTCAAGGCATTTACAAGAATGTAAGTAAAGAATACAAACTTACTCCTTTCTTGTTAAATAGTACTTGAGTCTCACCATTGAACTTTGGAGTGATTTACAAGGGCATTCCTTTTTTGGAATGTGTAAGCCTTACTAGAAATAATGACAATATCGTAGAAGACATTGGTATCAACAAAAGCAAATCAATTTCTGCTGAGAGTGTGGATTTTCCCTGTGGTTTGCAGTTAGAAAGACAAGTTCTATAGTTACTATTTTTATGGATGACTGGATACTACTTATAACGATGACCCTAAAACTTTTAGTATGTGAAATAAGACTGAAGTTTAAATCCAGAATTTTTGGTCAAGGACAGTAAGCTGAGCAAATTTGACCTGTCTTGTTTATTTTCTAACTTGGCTCCCAGATTATTTTATGACTGGTGGATATGAAGTGCAGTCCTATGACCAAATGGATAAAGTTGAATTCAAACTGATATCCATGTTTTCTTATATTGGAATTCCAATACTTAAGGTTTTATAGCACTTGCACTTGATTGCAAGAAATATTGTTTTCTGAAAAAGACTTCCATACCTATTATCTACAGAGAATACTCATATCACTTACTTCTCTACTCTATGAATTACAAATTAATCAAATAAATAACTTTTATGAGTCTTCAAATTTTATTTTTTCTTATATGTGCAATTTCTTGACAAAATCATGGTTTTCCCACATTTTAATTCTCTAAAAAAAATTACTCCCTGAATCATAAGTAAATTAAAATTTTCTTTGGAAAGATCTTTTAATATCTCAACTTCTAATCTTTTGAATATATTCTCATAGCCGGTAATCTTCTTATGGGCCAGCAGTAGTTATTAGAATTTGTGAGCAAATAAAGGTATGCTGAACTGCGTGGTAAGGGTTTCCAATTTCAAACTAGTTTGACCTTGGAGACTCTTTATCATGTCACATGGTAAAGAATAAACTGCTCAGATAGAAGGGAAACAACTGAAAGAGAGGATATGAACTTAATCAGGCAGACATTTTAGTGCCGTGAGGACAAAACTGTGTCATTCTTCCTGAGCTGAATGATTTTTATAGAAGTGTTCTTCTTTCTTTCTTTGCTTTTGGTCTTAGGATATTTCACCTCAGTTTTTTAAGTCTTGCAGATATTGGTGCTTTTGTAGTTGTTATTGTTCCAAAGAACTTGCTGTCACATATTAAGTGTAACTCAGGCTAACGTATTCGTACAGGTTGATGTCTAGTTTAATGATAACTGGCAAAGGACTTGAGCAGAGCTTTTCTGAGGTTTAATTTATAAAGCACTGAATATTAAGAGTGAGGGCATATTAAAATCTGTCCTCATGTGCAAGTATGCTAGTATTTATGCTTTTACATTATAGGTGTAGAAGACGTATAGTTAGAAATGAAGCATTGAAATATCAGCTTAATTATCCAATATTGATAACTAGTAAAATTTTGAGGGCTATATTTTTAAAAATTCATATTTGTACAAAGAGGATAGCCAGCATAGTACAATGTATTCCACTTTATGATGAAAAAAAGTAATGAAGAAGGAATACCTGCTCCATCAGTTGTTAAAAACGTTATTTGGGATACATTTTTTTCCATGTTTTGTTTTTTTTTTTCTTTCTCCTCTTTACCCACATTCTCTAATTCTGAATTTCTTAATTTATAGCTTATTTTTCAGAGGTGGCACCAGCAGTGTCATTTACTAATTTTTTTCCAACAAATATTTATTGAGCGTGTACTATTTATCAGGTCCTCTGACAAATCCCAGGCTCTGGAGATGCAACAGCGAACAAAAACAAACCCTGCTAAAACTGTCATGGCACTTGCAGTGAGGTTGTTAGAAAAGAACCAATCAAATCACTTCTGAAACGCATCCACATTGCCCTTTTGCCATTGTTGCAGAGGAAAGGTCCATATGGGAATTTGATGTAACCAAAGCAGTCAAGGAATGCTGAGTCAGCTACACTAAGGAATCTACTCTACCAGGAAGGAGTAGAGAGTGTAACTGTCAGATGGAGCAGAGGCTGCAACAAGTAGGGTGGGCCAAGAAGTCTAAATAATTCTACTATGGCTGGAGCAAAAAAAAAGTGAGGGCAAAAATCAAGCTAAAGAAGTTGTCACACATAGACCATGTGGAGTCTCTCAGGCTAGGTTAAGAATATTGCTTTTATACTAAGAGTAATTGCAAGGCATTGACTATTTTGAGCAGTTGTTAGAAATTGGAAAGGCCACTGTGACTGTACAGTGGAGAGTGGATTGTGAAAGGACGTCATTACGTGTGGATGAGCCAGTGGAGGTTTGTGTCACGTGTTATCCAGGTGAAGTGTAATGGTAACTTTAGCCGGGGTGATGAAGAGCTCTGTAAGGGATATAATAGAGAGGGGTGTGATGGACGAGATATGAAAGCTTTCAGTAAGTATCAGTGGTGCCAGGGTTACGCAGTTGTTTTTCCGGCTCTGTTATTCAGTGAGATAAATAAGACCATGGCTTGGTAAAGCTGCAAGTTGGTACCTTTAGGACTTTGTACATGTTGAGTTTGTTTAGCATCAGAGAAAATAACTTTGTTCTCAAGAACAGGGTTCAGCAAACTATAGCCAAACCAGACGACGGCCTGCTTTTTAAAATATGTAATTTATTGGATCATAGCCACACCGATTTATCTATGAATCATCTATGGCTGATTTTGTACAATTTTAAAGCTGAGTTGTTGCAACAGAGATGATATGACTCACAAAGCAGGTTATATTTACTTCCTGGCCCTTTACAGAAAATGTTTACTGACCCCTGCTCTGGAAGATGGAAATGGTTTTATATGATTTTGATTTTCCCTGTTATCCATCCCATCAAGGTAATTTTTCCTTCTAACCAGCCAAATTAATTAATTAACTCACTCATTTAAAACTTAATTCTTAAGTTTCCACTACTTGCTTGCACTGGTAGGGATTGGGATAAGGCTCCTAGTTTGAGATGACTCGCGTTTGTAAGCGATGGCATGCAGTCAGTGTGACAGTGTTACATAATGTGGCCAGTCCCTTTCCAAAGCATCTTCACCCAAAGAATATTCCCCCAAAGCAAAACAAACAAACGCACAAGAAGTCCAATTTTTTTGACAGCTTTTAACATTTTAGAGAATTACTGAAGCATAACCTAATTATATTTCTTTGCTTTAGTATCTTTTGTGTTTCTATAGTATGTCTTTCTCTACCTTGTAAGCCAATAAGCTAATCCACCCTGTGTGTTTAAGAAACCACTGTCTTAAACCCAATCAATTTATGGTGCTGGAATAACCACTATAGTAGCATTATAAAGAAATGTTTAATTGTGTGCATAGACTTATGACTTTGATGCCCCATTCAGTTCAAACAATGATGATTAGAAAAAGTTTTGAAAAATTGTGTGTATACAGTAAAACTATAGGTATCTCTTCTGCTAGGAACAAAGATTTTTGTGAAGGCATAAACCATTAAAACTGTGTTTGAACCCTCCACAGCAAAGATTACTTTTCTAAAGTAAGATCTCCAAATAATTATGGAATGGAAAAATGATTATGTCATTTATTAATGACAACTATTCCTGTTTGTCTTCTTAAATAGTCAAAGGGGTGAATTAAATTACCTTTCATATAGTATCTTTCAATGAACCTTTCTGGGAGGCATGTTGCTTACCTGGGGTGCAAATGTGCATGAAACACGGGAAAGAGACATGTGAATAATATTGTTTGGGATATTTTCAATATCATCGTCTTGTATAAACAAAACATCTAATTTGATATGGTTGCTAACCATCACTTATTTCTAGAAACAACTGGAAAGAAATACACCAAAATATTAATCTGGTTTTCTTTGATGATATTACTGGTAATTTTGTTCTTCTCTAATTTCTTTGTTATCCAAATGCACTTTAGAGAAAATGCTTTGCCTTTTCAATAAAAATATACTTTATATTAAAAGGGTAAAATAGTATTAGATTTTTTCAAAGATTTGTGTACCTTAAATTTAATCTCCACTGCATGTCCTTGACACTGTTAAAAATAAAATGATCAATTTATAAATTCTGAAGAAAAAAATCTTTCAAGGCTAGTTAGCTAGATGCAAAAAATAAATGTTATCAGAACCCAAATTTTCTGATTTCCAATGACATTATCTCTCCTTTATCATAAAGCAAGTATACTAATTATAAGCAAATAATTCTTAAGTTATGCTCACTAGCCTGTTGGGGACAAATGACATAGGGAAGCATATTAATAAGCATGAAAATATGTTCATGAAAAAGCAGTATCTTCCCTCATTTGTATTCTAACTGGGGCATTAACTGATCTTAGAAAGAGCCCTCTCACAAAAAGGTTTGGTGTAAACTGGGTCTCTTTAATTTCTGTCTTATTATTCTCAAATGTTTAGCCCTAGCCTCTTCATCTTTAAAAATGGGGTTAAACTCTCTTACGCTTCTAAGTATTGATTTGCATTTGTCCCCATAATAGCTAACTTTTGTTGACTATTTCCTATGAGGCAGTCACCTTGTATCTATTAAAAATATCTAATTAAAGTGGGTCATATTAGAGTCCTTATTTACAGAAGAGAACATTGAGGATCAGAGTGGTTCAAAAACTAGGTCAAGGTCATATAAATAATAACAGTAGGAGTATAGCTAGGAATCACACCCAGACAGTTTCATATTTGAGTTGAAGCTTATAACCTCTATGGCTACATCCTCCTATTCTCAAAGAAACTTGGTTTGGTGTTTTCATCTAGACTGATCTGCTAATACTTATACTTTGGTTTCACTAATGTCACCAGATTTTGATTAACTCCAGTTTCTTTTCTATCAAAAACATTTCTTTTACACTTCAAATGCACAGAGATTCATAAATTCAGCCAATCTTCTGCTTTTATTATACTTATAAGTATTTCTCCTTGACTTAACTACAAAGAAATCCCACAAATAACTGCAGCAAGGCTCTGTTATTTGTCTGCTGATAATTCGATTTGAAGCGAAGCAAAAAAAAAGGAAAGCTTTTTGGTTTTTATTTTTTTGACTTATTAATCCTTACAAGTATATCCTGCTAGGAAGCTGCAGGGTACTTTAAACCAGGTCATTTTAACTAAACATAAATACAGAACAAATTGGATGTCCCCTCAGGCCTTTGAACTGACTTGAAGCTAAGACCGTGCCCAGGATTTTGGTTCTATCTGTGCACATTCTTGGATTAGAGCCAAATTCTCAGCAGAAAGACACATTTGCAGAAATAGAACCAGCTGCAGAAGGTTTTGAAACTGTGAGCGCTAGCACTATATCAAACCTGAAAATTATGGATGATCTCTGAACTTTATTTACTTGACTTCTCCCAAGGCAAGCGTAGAAACCCCCTATGTCTATGCCTAAACTATTCATTGCTGTGGGGTACATTGGAAAGATAATTAGCTTTGGAGCTTGACTGGTTTTGCAATCCTGGTCTGCCATTTAGTTGTAGCAAATCAATGAAGTTTTATCCTCAGGTTGGTCATACCTTAATGGATTTTTTTGTGTGTTCTGGGAATAGAGCAGAATAGCAACAAATACAGTTTAATCAGTTGTGTTGACTTTGCACTACCAGTATTCAGAAGTGTATTCTTCTGGATATTCATTTATTTAAGATGTTTTAAAACATCTGTCTCCTATAGCTTACTTTCCTTTTCCAGTGGGAAACAGCCTTTACCGTCACTCTCTTTCTAACGGCTATCATTTTGCACTATCATTTGTATGGAAGGGTCATCTTTTACAGAAAGTAAAGCACTTCAATGATAGAGCATTCATGAAATACTATTTCAAATTTATTTAAGCCGAAGAGATATGGCCTCAAGTACCAAATTCCTAAAACAGGCTTGAAAGGTTTGGTGGCGGCGAGGAGTGTTTCCCAAGTCTCATTAAAAGAAATGTATATAAACAGTTCAATTAGGAAAGATAAAACAGATTTGCTCTTTCAAGTCTGAAAAGTGGCAAAAGGCATTTTGCCAGTTAATGTCTTCTGAACTCAGGCACTTTATTGATTTTTGTTAAAGATTAGCTTATCTTACTGAATTCTACAACTATATCCTGTTAATATCAATATGCTGCCCAGTTTAATGGCGGAAGGGAATGTTATTGCTAAGAGTCCAGAAAAGAGGGGGTGCTAGGTCCTGCTTTACCGATGTGAACATTCCCCTCAAGCCTACCTATTTATAACACAGGTGAAAAATGACAAGTGTCAACTTTGGAAGACCACAAAGGATCGAATTTGAAGTAAACTACAGAGGTCTCTCTACTTCCTTTTTCTAGGTTATTTGGGGCTAAGTGGGGTGCTGACAGATGCAGTCCTAAGTATATTAGAGGCCTTTCAAATTAGTCCAATAATTTACAGTCACTTAAAAGCTTAACATACCTGAACCAATATTGATTAAAAACTTTGGCTTCCCACTGCCCAAGTGTTCTGGTGGTTCACAGAACTTTCTAGCATATGCAAAAGACATTCACAGCTGAAACTCTAGGACATAGAAAAGAAGACTTTCAAAGTCTGATGAATTATATATGCCAACCCAAGGCCCATGTAGCAGCAGACTAGCTCACACGTAGAGGATAAATCAAAGCATTAATAGGTCTTGTCAGTAAAGCAGGTGTTTTGACTGCCTTTATGGCTCATTTTCATGCAAAAGGTTGTGGGATACAGAAATCACAAGGGATTGCAAATAAATGGACTGACAGGATTGATCCCATAAGGCGAGGGGGCCCAAATCGGCCTGTCTTTTCATATTATGAAATATACCTAATAGCAGTGCCTCCTTAAGCTCTAGCTCTGCACAATAGCCTACTTGTGAGCTCAGGATTTCTGTCTTTTTATTTCTTGTCTTTTCTCTCTTTCTTTTTCTTTTCTTTTCTTTTTTTTAATATGCCAAAGGCATTTTTTTTTCTTTTCATAATAAACTGTTCCAGCAACCATAGCTAGTTTAGAATGTTAAAGAACCATGGTGCACATGATTTGACAAAAGGATTTTTGTTTTTAAAAGATTTTAAAACAGGATATGCAAACTGTGTCATCTGCTTCCAAGATGCAAGGGGAGGCAGAGAGGCAAGTTCACCACCACCCCCCTCCCATTTCAAAATTTAACGATTGCATAAATATCATCAAAAAGGTCCATAAACAATTCTTAAGACATCGGTTTACTAGAAACTTTATATTTTAAAGTGTAGCTAAACTTGGAAAACTAATTTAAAACTTGAAAAATCTCAAATTTATGCATCATCCGACATCTCATAGAAAGGCAATCTTGATTTCATTCTTTGGAATTTTGCTAGATTTTTTTAAGTGAACAGTCATTGATGTAGTAAAATATAAGTTGGAAAACATAACTAAAATGACAGTTGTAAATTCCCTACTAGATTTCATGTTTTTTATTCAGAATAGTAGCATACTACTGGGTAAATTCCAAAATTACATGACAACTAGTTAATAAGCAATTATTGAGTACTTCTGAAAGTTATTCTAAGCACTTGATATATGCAGGACTCATAACTGTATGTGGCAAATAATGTTATTATCTCCATAAGGAGATAGAAGCACAGAGAGGACAAGTCGTTGTTTTAGGTCATGTAACTGTTAAGCTGGAATTCGAAGAGACTGACTCCAGAGCCCGTTTGCTCATCTGCAGCACTCTTCTGCCTCCAGAAAATAACTTATTAGAGTCCTTGTTCGTAATATTAATATTAATATTTTGAATTGTTACTAAATATATAGGTCTTTTACAATACACATTTCTTTTTTAAAGAAAGCAAGCTAAGTAAGAAGTTAATTTCTTAAGCCAAATTGTTTCCCTTATGACTTTATAAGTTTCCCATAAAACTTCTAGCTCATAATATAGAATAAAATCTTACTAGGGAGTTCATACTGTCTTCTCTAAAATAAATTTTAAAGACCATTATGTTGTCGCTTTCAAATGGTCTTGAGTCAGAATCGGTAGCAATGCAAGCTTTTACTGAGGGAGTCGTACCTGGGGTACAGAGTTTTGGGGGATACTGCCAACTGATTCTTTCCTGTGGTTTAAGGAAGAGAAAAAGACCTGCTGTACCTATAAATGAAGCAAACACAGCCTCAGTGCTGCCACATGTCAAGGGCTGTGAACATCCCACAGGGAGGTATATATTCATTTTTGTAACCTACACTTCACTTAGCATGATGCTATGAGGCTCCTCCCATGGCATTAGATGTTTTTCTTAAACATGTCTCCATTTTAAGTATCAACATATACTCCTATAGAATACCACAGCCTACTTAATAAATCCTCAGTTGTTGGGTAAAAAGAAAGAGTGAGAAAGAGAGAGAGAGAGAGAGAGAGAGAGAGAGAGAGGAAACATCTAATAATTTTCTCATTTTTCTGAGTGTTCTAGAACCTACGTTGAAAAGAAGCTTAAAGGTGGTTTGGAGAACATATTACCTCCACTTTCAATGTCATATAAATTATGATTAATCTCTGTGTTACAAAACTGGCAAGAACTATAGGATTAGATTTATATGCAGACTTCTTGGACTGTAAATTTCCCAGGGAATTAAATTGGTCACATAATCTGGCAAGTACATGTGTACCATGCAGACATTCCACGTAAGGAATCTGCTCAAAGCCGGGAATTTGTTTGCTGAATGTCAGTCCCCAGAGCAAGAGTAAAGTTGCTTTTCCATAATACAAATGTTTTGTGACATCAGGTTAAGAATACTCCACACATCCATCACAGCAAAAGGGAGATGGAATTCTTGAGTTAGAGTGATATCTTTTGGTGTTGGTATTTCCCTAGGTTATAATACCTTTCATTACAATCTGAGGTTGTTTAACCCCATTTAATTAACACATTAATTTTAGAGTTGTAACTACAGCACATACAATCAGATAGCAATCACATCTTACTGACCGGGACACATTTTGTCTACTTTGGAAAGAATTCTTAACACAAACATTCTTGGGTAGATCTCAAAGGTCCTCTGTTGAAATCACATATTAATTGAAAATGAATACTGAATTTGAGTACTAAGTGCTTATGACCTTGTTCATTGCTCTGAGAACATGATCTATAAATTGCATCATATTTTCAGAGAGCATATATTTCAAAAAAGTAAGAAATCTTAATACAAGAATTTTGTAAACTCTGCCTTTAACCATTTATTCTGTCTTTTTACTGCATTATCACATCCATAAGGGCAATCTATGGGAGTCCATTAAGAACAGACAGCAGTTATTATTAACACTGACTTTTTTCTTATTGATAAAGCAAGACAGAGATATATTCTCTCTCTGTTTTACTGTAATAACATATGCATAACATTTTGCTATTTTAACCAGTTTTAAGTGTACAATTCAGTGGTGTTAAGCACACATTGTTCTGCAACCACCACCACCATCCAACTGCAAACATCATCCCAAGTGATTATGCTTTTTATAAAAACCACTTTCATAGCATTCCCAATTTTAAATATGAATTAAATTAACTTTATTATTTTAGTAAAGACTATGATTTGCTAATTGATTTCAGTGGTCCGTTCTCCCTCTAAATAAAGTTTATCCTTGTCTATAGATTACTTCTGAGATTGTATTATAAGATGGCCCAATATGAACACTTACATTTTTAAAAAATGTTTAAATTGTGCTCAGTGTAAACCACTCTAACCCTAAAAATGGATGTTTTTTTCTAATAACATTAATTCAGAAATATGACTATGGTTTAAAGATAAATTAATCCTTTGATTATAAAACAAAGGTGAGAGTTTATTAATTTGAAAAGTCTGAGATTAACATGTCTTCAATTAATATTGAAAAACATGTTACCCTACTTTTCATTCTATTTTGTATTTTTATAAAGTTTGTAAAATTTTAATATCCAATCTAATTGAATTACAGAATGGAGTCTTATTTAAAAACAAAAAGTATTTTTTCACTAACAAAAATACTGTAATTACAGAGAATGTAAAATATAAATAAAAATGAAAAGAAAGGGAAAAAATAAACATATGCCTATCCACACCATCTAAAAGTGTGCTTACTTTAGGATGATGTTTTTACAATTAAAAAATATTATATGTTGTATAAGCAAATTTTATCTTAACTTATTTATCTAAACCTCATATTTTAAGTCAAAATTTATTAGGTTGGTGCAAAAGTAATTGTGGTTTTTGCAATTATTTTTAACCTTTTAAACCACAATTACTTTTGCTCTGACCTAATAAAATTCATATTCACAAATTCATGTCAAGTTATTTTGAAGTGTGCTATGGGCACAGCTACATGAATTGTATTGTTTATCTTTATTGAAATATTTATTGAAACACAATGTGTCTTTGTACTGTAATTATTGCAGGAAACGTTTCCATTCTATTGTTTACAAAGCACAAAAAATGTGGAGGTAAAGAGAAGAGATCAAGCATTGGTTTACAATTTATGATAATAAATTGAAAGCAACCTTGAAGACCTTATGGTAGCTTATGTATTTTTAAATATGATTCAGAATGTTTTCACAGGATTGTATGTAGACACTTTCTACAATTAAGTTTGGTGGGGAAAATCTTTGGATATTTGCTCTTCTAAAGCCTGTTGCAGAGAGTAGCTTTTAAGACACATGGTAGCTTAAGGGAACTGCTGTAATGCCTCAGTATTTGCTTTTACAGATAGGCTTTCTGCAGTCCTGCGGCTTTCTAACTTTATTTTTGTGTAAAGGCAAATTGATCAGAGCTGTAGGAAACAGAGTTCCTAACTTTACAAATAAACCTCTGTAAATAATGCATCTAGGTAAATTAAACTACAAGTCGTAAGACTGTAACAGAGACATACATTGATTTTTCTTCTATATTTGAACATTCAGGGAGCAGTGTACATGTACTAAGAATATTAATATGAATGATGATACTTTTCACCTGGGCTTCTGAAACACATTTTCTCACAACATTAATAGCCAATTTCAAACTAAAGATGTCATATATTCTTAACAGGACAATTTATTTGGGGAAGGGAAGAACGATCAAGAACAGTTAAAAAACATATTTACAAATGTTTGGCTTTCTTAAGGGAAAATAAAACTTTTAATAAAAGCACCAGTTCTCTAGGGGTATTAAAACACTTTAATTCAATCACATTCATGGTGACTTACATCCCTCACAGCTGTATGACCCCTCACTGCCTACAGTTGTTGACTTACTGAACCAAGAACAATTTAGAGGCTGCATTGTGGGCCAAGCAAATACCCCAAGTTCTAGTTTTTAAATTGGGACCAATGAGAGCCACACATAGCATTTTTGTCAAAAACATTTAGCAGATACAGCTACTAGTCTGTGAAATTGAACGCTGGCTGTTGCTTACCGTCAGTTTTATGTAGGGGTGGGGGGGAAATAAAAAACAGAGAAAAAAAAGTAATACACTCTGTGTATTAAAAGGAGGAAACCCCAGATCTATTGCTGAATGTATTTCTTAGGTTATCAAATCACCACAAACTTGGTGGCTTCAATCAACAAACACTTATTCTCTTATAGTTTTGGAAACCAGAAGTCCAGAATCAAGGTGTGTACAAGGCTGTGTCTCTCCCGTACCCCCCACCCCACCCCAAAGCCTCCAGAGGAGAGTCCTTCCTTACATCTTCCAACTTCTGGTGACTCCAGGCATTCGTTTGCTTCTAGCTACAGAGCTCTAGTCTCTGCCTTTGTCTTCACATGCCCTTCTTCTCCTCTTCTCTGTGTCTTCTTTCCTTCTCTCTCTTAAAAGAGCACTTGTCATTGGATTTAGGGCCCACCCAAATAATCCAAGATGATCCCATGTCAGCATTCTTCACTTAATTACACCTGCACAGACTCTTCACATTTACAGGTTCCAGGGGTTAGAATGTGGCCGTATCTCGGTGGTGGAGGGGTGTAAGATTCCACCCAATGCAACAACTTACCACTACCTAGTCTGTTATACTGTGCAATATATGAATTTAATGGTCATGTTACATTTTCTTGTGTAATGGCCTCCTGCCTGTCTTCTCCAGTACAGTGGTGCACACCCAACTAAATTGTTTAATGATAATCCGTATGATCGTTACTGTATATTCCATTGTGCATAAAACACTGTTTTTTAACTTATGTACTCCTTACAACAACTCTATAAAGTAGGTATTATTATACCAATTTTACAGATCAGGAAATAAAGACACAGAAATGTAAAGTGATTTGTTCAGTTTATGTAGGTGAAGGAGCCCCAGTTTAGATTCAAACAAGCTGACTTCAGAACCCTCACTCTTAAATTAACATCTATATTTTATAGCATTTCATGTAATGTAACTTGAAGATTATCCAGAAAAAAAGTCTTATCCCTTTTCATTTACTCATATTTCCAAAATCCATAAAAAATTTGAGAACACAATAGCTTTATTAAACTTTACCTTGAGAATGAGCCACTGTATTTCAACTATGGATAATACTGACATATATTAGAATCCAGAGCTGGAAAGTCATTTTATTACAGATGTAGAACAAAAATTTTACAAAAGCAGAGCCCTAAATTAATAAAATTTACAGAGTAAATTACGAATTCTAGAGAAAGAAGTCAATCTTTGGACTGACTTACAAGCCAGTGTTCTTTCTCTTTATATTTTCTAAAATTAAAAAAAAAAAAAGAAAGAAAGAAAGAAAGAAAGAAAGAAAGAAAGAAAGAAAGAAAGAAAGAAAGAAAGAAAGAAAAAGGAAAAGAGAAGAAAAATAAATTTACTCTTTATAGATAGAGGGATTATGGCAGAATTTTTTGCCCCAAAGATGGCTTAACCAATATGTATCTCATTGTATGCCCTCAAATGTACAATGTGCCATTCAAATGTCCTGTTAAGAGGTGGCATTTAGGTTATCTCCCCTGAGCCTGGGTGGAACGTCTGCCTCAACCAATGTGGCAAAATTGAAGTTGCATGAGTTTTGAAGCTAAGCCCTAAAGACAATAGAGCTTCTACTAACAGTCTCTCTCTCTCTCTCTCTCTCTCTCTCTCTCTCTCTCTCTCTCTCTCTCTCTCTCCCCCCCCACCCCCACCCCTCATTATATTTTCCTTGTGGTGCAGATACTGTATTCTGTTGAAGCCCCAACCATATGTAGAGGCTGTGTATGGTCATTCAAGGGGTTGACAGCTTCTTTCACTAACAGCCCACATCACCTGTCAGATGTTATCTAAAGAGCCTTCAGATAAGACTAGTCCCCAGTCTTTGTGTTTTCTCACTGAAGCCCCAGGCAGTATTCTAAGTTCGTGAACCACAGAAACAAGAGAAGTAATAAAAAGATCATTGTTGTTTTAAGCTACTAAGTTTTGGGGAAACTTATTACACAGTATTAGATAATTAACATAGCGGAATATGGCATCATGCCCTTTCTTTATATTACGTATTATTGTGTCTTTTAACTTATTTGTTTACTTTTTTGACTACTCAGGTTTCCATTACGTATCGTCTTTAATGCATTCAAGAAATATTTATTTAGTATCTTCTATGTAGCAGGCCTGTGGTAGCCTCTTATAACACAGTGGTAAAGGAGACAAGTCAAAATCCCTGCCATTACAGAACTTAATTCTAATTTGGCCGAAATACAGTTCCTCCCTTGACCCTACAGCAGTGCATACCTAAATCTAGCACATAGCACACACTCTGCCAAAGTAGAAAATTCTAGTCATGGTTTGTATTCTAGGCTAAGTTTCCCAGAAGCGGAGCCCAAGAGGTACATTTGTGTGCCACTAATTTCTAAGGAAATAGTCCCAGGAAAATCCACAAAGGGAAAAGAAGAAGCAGGGAAGGGAGGCAGAAGAAGCCGAGCTATGGTACAGGTTTCAGGCCAAGTCTCAGTCTGAGCTCAATCATGCAGGGCAGCTCTGTGGGTAAACTACCGAGAATAATTCATCTTCATTAGAAGTGACAGAGTTGGGCTATTGTACTCGTGCATCAATGAGTCATCTTAAAGGGGTGTAAACTGCCAGGACCTTCTGGATCTTTCTAAATTTGAGCAATGTAATTCCAGCAACAGAAAAGAAGTTTGGGGAAGACACCAACACCATGAAACCAAAGGAAAGATACCCAGAAATGATAAAAGTGATTGTAAGGGATCTGGGATGAGCATGGATACTGTCTCCTTAATTTATTGAATATAAATAATTTCAGGGGGACAGAAAGACAAAATATTCCAAACATAAAACTTGTAGAAAGAAAAATAAAAAACAGAAAATGTAAACAATGAATTAAACTGCCAGAAAGTAAAATATTGAGCACCCCCCAAACCATGAAAGCATGATTTGTGATCCAAAATGTGTATATGGATTATTATGTTTCTTTATTCTTTACTTACAAGATATTTAATACTATGACCTGGCCTTCATTTTCAAGTAGAGTCAAGAGTAATGCAGATAAATGAAGGCTTGTGGCACGGAGTATATCCATGTTGGTGTACACTAGGGATAGCGTTTGTTCTTTTTCCAATTTGAACGAGGCATAGATAGTTCTAACTGAATATGGTTAGTTTAACTTCTGCTTCTGCCACCCTTTGACTGTTTTCCACCAACTAGAAATTGTTTTCCTCCCCATAACCTCTGTGCAGGCAAAACCAATGACTTCTCTTTTGAGTCTGCCCACTTGGGTAAAGGAAAGGGTCCTCTGAAAGGGTTTTATACATTTATTATTTATCTTAATGGGGAGAAGTGGTTTTTTTGTTTGTTTGTTTTTTTAATGCCAAGACAAGTTTAAATGATAGGTAGTGGTTGAGTCCAGAATATTGAGAAGAGACACATCATTGTCTTCATTGATTGCCAACTGTCCTTGCACCAATATCAGTGCTACTATCAGGAAATGCATTTGACTTTCCAACAAAGGACGGAACCCCTGTTTTGTGCGCTTTGGTAGGTTAAAATGAAAAGTTTCCAAGTCAACCTTGTTGAATAACAAATATTTTTATTTAACTATTCATGTGCACCCACTAAGTTAAAAAGTTTGTGTCAATAAAAATAAGTCAATTCATAAAACAACGTACAATCGATGGAGCTTAATGAGACTAACTAGATGTAGGTATCCATTGCTGCACAATAAATTGCCACATTTTGTGTGGGTGAGGTGTGTAGGCATGGCTTTCCTGAGTGTTCTGCTTCAGTTCTCTCACACAGTGACACTCAAAGTGACAGCCAGGGCTGGGGTCTCAACTGACACTCACGTGAGGAGGGTCCATCTCTAAGCATAAGTGGTTTTAAGCAGGATTCATTCAGTCCGTTGTGTTCTGTCTGGTTGAGCAGCTCCTTCCTCACTGTCACCTGGAGGGCCCGCCCAGTTCCTTGTCACGTAGCCTTCTCTATATTGCAGCCTACTTCATCAAAGCTAGAAAGAGCCAATAGAAAGTGTCTGCTAGCAAGATGGAAGGTCCATTCTTAGGTAGTATAATTATGGAAATAATATCCTATGATTTGTATCATATTGTGTTGTTAGCAACAAAGCACAGATCCCTCCCACACTCAAGGGGAGGGGATCATACAAAGCATGCACCACAGAAACCAGAGATAACTGGGAGCCACCTGGGCAACAGTTTACATGGTGACCTAATGTAAAAGTGAATAAATTGCTTCATGAATAAAGCAGTTCTTTGTTCTAAGAGTGTAAAATCTGGTAACGAAAATATGACAATAAGCAGTAACTATTGCAACACCTTAGTAATAATACCTGGCATATTGCTACATTTTCATTTCGTTTATGAGGAAGGATGCATAACATGCATGATTTCTGAGGAACTGGGCAGCACAAAGCATACTACCTTACTCCTCCAAAATGACTGTTAAGCAAAGAAAGCTGATTAGCAAATA
This sequence comes from Rhinolophus sinicus, assembly GCF_057876585.1. Taxonomy (NCBI): domain Eukaryota; kingdom Metazoa; phylum Chordata; class Mammalia; order Chiroptera; family Rhinolophidae; genus Rhinolophus; species Rhinolophus sinicus. The sequence goes on along the minus strand of NC_142515.1, from coordinate 120,437,765 downwards.
GGCACATGAGAGCTGGAACAGCATTACTGGGGGGGAACAAAGAGACAGGGGCCGCAATCACACAGTTTTCCTGTTGCCCATCACATTATAAGGCTGCACGTAGTAAAACAGTGGGACATAAATTCAGACTCTGGAAGAGAGATCATTTCTCTGGGCTGGGGGCTTCTATAGCTTCGTATTAGAGGAAACACCAGCTCGATCACGGATGACATCCAGGCCTTGAGCTTGCAGCTGTGCGATGTGCTGGACCAGTGGCTTCTAATTCTTCCCCTCAGTACTTGACTGAAATGAGTTGCCTTAGCCCTTAAGTCTACAGCTGGTTTCAATAGAAGAAATTTCTATTGAATTCCCAAATATCCTGCCAAAAGTCAATTCCCTCTTGGACAAGTTAGTCCCTAGCTCTCAGCCAGCACCCCCGGATTCCAAAGGATGGCCTCTCTTTCCCATCCCATCAGCAATCCATACCATTTCAACCCATGTTAGCTATTTGCTAACATTCAATGCTGCACTATTCTGATATACATGAGTCTGAGTTCAATATAAAAGCATGTTATTTAGGTCATATTTAGAAGACTCCATGTGATCTATACTTCTTCTATACAACTATTTTATGGAAGAATATTTTAATTTAGAAGTTTTCATCTTTTTTCTATAAAATTGTTAATCACGTAAATTTTATATGTTTCCTTTACATACTATCTGGACTTCACAATTTCTTCTAGAAATGTTCTGATTTAACTTGGAAAACATATATCTTTAACTTTTCATGCCATTTTATTTCATAACGCTAGATAATACTTTTTAATACATTGTATTGGGTGGGGTTCTCTTATAGGTAGGAGTGTTTATTATAAAGTTTCATTAGCTTCTGATGAACAGCACTGTTTTCAGTTGGTCCAAGAGATATGCTTCTTATTCCAAGTTCTGTCTGAAGCCAATAATACTAAAGCAAAGTTCTAATATATTTCTTTTTTATATTTTGTCTTTTCTAAAGGTTAATGGTCTCGTTTCTGAAATAACCATTTAGGAAATGTTAACTTTATGCTAATTTAAATGATTCTCCAAAATTCTGCTCTGAAATAGCCTCATGCCATTTTTATTCTATACTTGAAAGTAAATTAAAAAGCTAAGATTCCCATGGTGGATCTTGCCAACGGGAAGAAAATGCATGAAACATGTATCACTACACCAGCTAAAAGACAGTGTTTTTTGTTTTTGCTAGAGCTACTTTGGCAGATATGTATCTTGACTATTTCTTTTAACTGGAGAATGTTAGAATAACTGTTAGTGCACACAGAGTCAACTGTTTTGCCTTGATATTTATGCCAGAAGAAAAAAAAACCACTTAGAAAGCAAACAAATGTTCAGACAGGTAACACGCAGCCTGTGGTTTGAGAAATGAAGTAGAGCAGCTTAGAAGTACAAACTGAGAGGACTGATGACCCAGGGCTGGTGTGGAGTATAAATCTGAGACTTGTGTTCTTTGAAAATTAATTGAAAAGAGACAAATGGATAGTGATCTTTTCACAGAATTTCAAGGATCCAGAATATCAAGACAAAATACTGCCTGAGGATAAAAGGTTAAATTTTCCAGATGCCTTAGCATTAAAACATGACAGCAGGGAGGCAGAGGTTTTAACAATAATGGCTAACTACCCTTTTCTCTGTTAAAAGACAATTTGTAGTCTGCAGATATCTCCTGTCCTATTCTAAAGGCTAAATTCATTAAGCTTTACCCATTTTCTTTAGGCAAAAAATAGGAATAATATTTTGTTATTATTTCTTTCAGTATACTGCTGCTTACATAATGTGTAGTGTTCTCAAAAAGCAATTAGCCTTGGCAGGCAGCATTCTTTAAGTCAGTGCTTTTCAAACTATTCTAGTCCATGCCTCATTTTGAAAAACAGACAACAAAAATTACAAAGTTAAACCTATTCCTCTCTTATAATGCTTTGAAATTTCAAATTAGAGAAAATATTATGACTATAAAAAAAGAAACAAATGGTGAAATGTGTCTTTTATAACTATGCATGCCTTTTCTGTTAAATCAAAAATCTGTTCTATTCTCCCAACTGTCCCTGTGTACCCCAGAATGAGAATCACTGTGAGAATACTACTTGCCTGCGTTTCTCATTTTAGATATACAAATCTAAACTACAATGATAGTTTGTGTTTTCCTCCATTTAGATATCTACATATCATAATACCAGGATGGATTCTGTGGGACGCACAGATAGTCACACAGAACCTGGAGCCAATCTCTCAGTTGCCCCAACACTGTCTTAGTGATAGAAAAAAAGCACCCAGGTAATCCACAGAAGGGCCTTCAGAATGCTGTGATTTTAATAAAATCACAGTGGGCTGCAGTGGTTTTAATAAAACTCCACATATTCTTTGATGTTCCTTCCTTTAAGTGGTAAAACCCTCCTTTTAAGTGTGGCTGGACTTAGTGATTTGCTTTTAATGACTAGAATAAAGCTGAAGTGATGTGGTACGATTTGGGAGACTTTCTTGAATCACTCATTCTGAGGGCAGCCAGCAGCCATGTTATGAGGAGTCATACACAGAATGAGCAGTTGTAGTCTCCATTCAATTGCCCTGTGAATACCTCCATCCAATAACCATGCAAGAAAGCCATCCTAGAAGCAACTCATGCAGCCCTGATTGTGCCTTCAGATGACAGTGGCCCCTCCCAATATCCTGACAATAACCTCATGAGAGTTCCTGAGCAAGAACCACCATGCATGCCACTGAATTCCTAACCCACTGAAACTGAGATGGTAATTGTTGTTATACACAATGTACAATTAACACAAGAGCCAAGAGGACAATAAGAGTTAAAGAGAGATTGTATAGTTGACAACATCAGCGATACAAGGTAATGTAAAATGAGCACCAATTAGCATCCGTTGGCGTTATCAACTCGAAGGCTATTCACAACCTGGCTCAGAGTAGGTTGGTGGAAAAGTGTGAATGGAAGGTAGGAGACTATGAAGAGGTACAAGGTTTAAAAATGTGGCTAGTGTGTATGAAAAGTGTATTTAAGAAATTTGGTTGTAGAGTAAGGGGGGGGGGGGGGGAGAGTGATGACAGGAGCCGTAGCTGTGTTCCAGAGAGGGTGATTTAAAGTGCAGTGGACCGGAGCACATATTCATAATGTGGGATTTGGCAGGTAGAGAGGAGAAATAGAGAGTCTGAAAACACCAGGAAAAAAAGATGGGGCAATATCCCTGGAGAAGGAAAGTTACAGAAAACTGGTGGTGACACATCTATTCATTCTTAATTAAAAGTATGAATTATGGTTGTAGTTGGAGATAGATTTGCATGCAAAAAGTTAAAGTATGTGTATTTGATTGATTATATTACCTCTGTAAAGTTGAACTACATGTTCAAAAGAATGGAGACTAGGAATTTTTAAATAGTGGCATAAGCACAGAAATTTCCCCCTTTTTTGCCTATCACCCAAAAATCAATGAAAAGTAATAAGAAAAACTGTAATGTCACCAAGATGGTGGAATTGGACACCTAGCTTCCATCCCCCCCGCAAAGGACAATTAGACAGCTAGCTATCCACGAATGAAAACAGCTCTGGAAGACCTCAGGAAATTTCAATTTTTTCTATTACACATCTCTTGTATAAATCAGTAAATAAAACTAATATTAGAAATGAGTTAGAAAATTGTCAATTAAAATATACCTTTCTAAACCTATGGAAAACACAGCTAAGAGAGTGCATGGAGGAAACATAGTATGTAATATTAAGAGCAGTGTGTGTGCATCCAATTTTAATGTTTGAAAAAAGATGAAACAAATGTAAGGGAAGAAGTGAGTAATAAAGATAAAAGCAAAAATTAATTTAGTATAAAGAGTTAAAAGTTAGAATCAATAAATAAAACCTATCATTCTTTCTCCAAATAAAATGCATTACATGAATAAAACAGACGGTCATTTAACTTTATTAATGACAGTAAAGAAATAACCGCTGATATTGTAGAAATTAGTAAAATTCTAAACAATCTTATCAAATCTTTCAAAATTAGTGTAAGCACATGAATAAAATAAAGGTTTTGTTTTGGAAAATATAAGCTACCAAAACTGACCCCAGAAAGTGGGCCTGGAAAACTATACACACTATTTACCATTCAAAAGATAAAGTTTTTTAATAGCTATCGCCCAGATGACTTCAAGTAATAGATAACTGCAATTAAACTTCAATTGTTCAGAGCATAGAAAAGAAAAATGTTCTACCTCTTAGAATGTGTGCATCACATTTATACCAAAATTCCATTAAAGAAAACTACAGAATATTCAGACGTATTAAAATAAGACATTTAAAAATTAGCTAGCAAAATTCAGTTGTTTATTTAATAAGTAGTATAGCAAGTACAGTTTATTCCTGGAATGTTAATATGGTTAAATATCAGGACAGTTATAAATATAAATCAATATATTTAGCAAGTCAAAGAGACTGTCATGGCAATCACACTTGATGTAAAAAAAAAAATGCTTTTCACAAAATCCAACATCTATTCTTGATTTTTACAATCATAATAAAGGATAATATCTATATGATGATATTTATACATGTGAAAAAGCATATATATGCTAATTAGAAGACATTAGAGACAATCTCTTTAAAATCAATAATAAAGCAACAAATTGTATATCAGCATTTTGATTATATATGTTTCTGGAGTGTTAACCAATGATATTGAGGAATGCATTTAGAAACAAAAATTGGAAAGCAGAATTTAAATTATTATTACTTAAGAATATTATATTTTTTCCTTGGAATATCTAGAAGGAGGAAGTGGAAGACTATTATAAATAATAAGACAAAGCAGTTTGTTATAATGCTGAGTACAAAGCTGATACATAGGAATAAACAGGCTTCTCATATGGACAATAACTAGGTATTAGAATAAAACACCAAGCGGTAAAACATGAAACTTAACAAGAAGCATACAAAATCCATTTTGAAGAAAGCAGCACATGCCACTGAGAAACACAAAAGTAGGCTTTCACATAAGGACAGACACATTCTTGGAAAAGAAAATGCAACATCATAAGAATGTCAGTCCTGCCTCAAATTAATCTATGAATTTAATGTGATCCTAGTAAAAATAGCAGCAGCATATTTTTGGAAAATAGACAGATTGGTTTCAAAGTTAAAATAGGAATAAAATAATCAGAACTATCCTAAAAATAGAGACAAAAAAAAGAGAAAGAAAAGGAGAGAATTATGTTTTTCTAGCCCTATCATTTTAAAACTTTCAATAATTAAAACAGCATGATACTGTATAGAAAGGCAATTTATGTACTGTTAAGCACTTCAAGCATTGATATTTCTACGTTATTGTTATGTTTTATTTTTTAATCTGAAGCTAATCAATTGCCCAGCATTATGTGATTCATTTTTTATGTTTTTAGTCAAAATATTTTTAAATGAAAAACACAGTTGAGAGCTCTACAGAAAAAAAACAATTATACAAATTGAAGGGGTACATCCATCAGCAGTTGCTTTTTGCCTGAACTAGAACCAAATAAAAATGAGGAACGTGTGAAGAGTCAAGGAGAGATGAGATTAAATCAAATTTTTTTTCTCATAGAAGGGAGTGATATTCAATATGATCTACTGAAGAGTAGCTAACTTTTGGACAGCATGTGAGCAGAAAAACTAAAATTGAAAAACAGAGTAAATATTAATTTAAGAGAAGTTATTCTGTCATGGAATAAAATGGATTATTTTGAGTCACATTATAAACCACCACCAAAACTCTGAGTAATTACATATTGTATACTTTTAAATTTGGATATTTTCATTGAAACCCAGACAGTAAAAGCCAATGGAGATTTTTGATGCTGAATGAGTACAAAGTATCCTTCATGTTAAAAGAAGTTATGGAGATGAGAGATTCTTTCTACAGTGGGCCAGGTAGTCTATAAATCATTTGCAGTATGTGTTCCATTACCTGGGACATTAATTTAATGCATGGCATGTCTTTGCTTTTATCAGACTGGATGCATTGTAATAAAAATGAGGGATATAGAGGAAGAGATTATGATTTTGTTTTGTTTTGTTTGGCTTTGCTTCTTTGTTTTCCTAAAAGAGCTACTGCTGTGAATCACAAACCTTTAAGGATGACTCACTCAATAGGAGAGGAAGGATTCTGCAAACACTTTCCAGTGGCCAGGGGCATCTCTGTTAATTTTGTATGTGTTCCCTAATATTCTGTGGGCTGATTGGATACCTAACTCATGGTGTAAGCTCTGTACTGACAGGCTGGGATCTGCTGCTCATTCAACCTTTTTTGGCTGTCTCATTTTGAGGAAATAGCTATCACATTGCTGCCCCAAATCTTCATGTGATAGATCTGGGTAAATCTCAAATTTCTCTTATATTACAGCTGATGTGAAATACTCCAAAAGAACTTTCAGAAAACTTGGCAAGAATTCTGTTATATACATTATACATGTTACACACCCACATACACAATATATTTGGGGAGAGGGATATACTTACTTTCCCACAGTATGTTCTACTCTGGTAATATACACAGATTTCTCCTCTGTGCGACAATTTGGATTTCTACAAAAAAAAAAAAAAAAAAAAAAAAAAAAAAAACACAAGATTTTTCCCAAATATGGGAAGCCTCCTTAAATAAGTTTGTTCTTCAATATTTATGATGGTTTCTTCAGCACTGCTCCTCTTGTCATAGCTGATGGTGTAGAGATTAAGATGATTAGATGTAATTAGATGCTTTCTTCCCTGAGACCTGAATTGTAACAGGAAGGCAAGCAACTAGATTACAGAACTGAGTCACTGCCAAGCAATACTATATAGAATATTCCGCCAGGGATTTTCTCTGAACTGACTTGTTGAATTAGAGAAGATTTGATTTGATTCAGCGAGAAGTCCTAATATTCTTTATTTTTGCTTCTTAACCATATTTTTTAATTGTGAATATTTTCAATTTTATTGAGGTGTAATTTACAAACAAGAAAATGCACAGATGTTAAATATACATTTTGATGAGTTTTGACAAATGTAATATAACCCCCAATCAAGCTAGAGAACATTTTATTTACCCTAAAAAGTTGTCTCACTCTGCTTTTTCAAGCAATCTCCACACCCCTCTACTCCCCACTCCCACCATCAAGGAAACACTTTTGTGATAACTGTCAGAATTTGAGAAAGAGTGGTCATTTTTATTTTGAAGCAAAGTCATATGATAATAATTACCATCCCTTCCCCATCACATTCCCTGCCCAGCCACCACTACCTAGGCATTAAGGATACTTTGCAGGACTTAAATGTTATTCTTTTTTTTTTTTTTTCTTGCTTTTTACTTAGCCATAGTGTGAGTACTTTGACAGGTCAAAACTGTACTTGTCTCTGAAGATACAAAAATAAGTCAGGTAGAAGGATATGCACTCCCTCTTTCATGGTACTGAGAATCTCGTGTGGGACTTAGAGAAATAAACTGAAAATTACTGTAGAAGTTATATAATTGACTTGTAGTGACATTTTGAGAGTGCTGAAATTCCTAAAGATGGTGTGGTAAAGACTGTGCTGCTGGCAACATTTCAGAGCCTCCCGGCGTGGCCATATGACTCTTTCTAGCCAATGAGCTATCAGTGGAATTGAAATGAGACACTTCAAGGCCTGGTCCCTACTGACCTCCGAATTGTACTGCTCCATGGCCCTTTCCCTTGTGTCTGGCTGGAAAGGAGATCTCGCCCATGGTAAGCTTTGAAGTGATAGGTTAATAGATGAGGTCTCCATGAGACTAGTCCTCAAGTGACCTTCACTTAAAACGATTACATAAGAAGAAAGAATTGTCTGCCATTATTTGAGAAGTTCTTTATTTTGAGTTGTGTTTTTTTGTTTGTTTGTTTGTTTGTTTTTGCAATTGTTAGCTTTCCTTATTAATACCAGTATAAACCATGGTTTCCCTTTTTTATATAAAATTATTTTTGCCTTTCGATCCATCGGGTAAAATATCAGATGGGAAAGACACTTATTATTTAATTTTTTTGTATCGGCACCTGAGCTGATGAGCTCGTCTATAGAAAAACGACAAAAGAAAACAGATTGTTCCTGTTATAAATTCTCCCATTTTCCTCTTATAACTTAAAGGTTTCATTATTTGCTTCACTTAAGGGGAATGGTGGTATTACTATAATTAACACTGTAGTACAAGTGTAGAGACCAAATTTTCCACTTGTTATATCGCCTATTTAGAGTCATACCACCAGAAAGGGGTGGCTCTGAAGCATCAACTTTGAGATTTTGACTACACTACCTGATCTAGGAAAAAAATGACCAAGGCAAAGGGCGAACTATTCCAAAGTATGGTTCTGAGAAAGGTGAAAAAGACATAAACTTATGCACTCAGACATGGTCTCGGTTTTTCTCAATTTCCAGTTTCTACTGCTAACCAAATCATCAACATCTTCATCATCGTCTTCATCAAATTTTATTTCATTTAATGCTATCTTAGTTCCTTGAGGCTTAATACTAGTAAGCATATTTGGGTAATAACTGATTTTTGTGGTAAAAATTTAGTATTTCTTTTTCAGTCTTTCTCTCTGGGAAGCATGTGGGTTCAAGAGGAAGCATGCAATAATCCATGCATTCAACCAATACTTATTGAGCATCTATAAGGGGCCAGCTACTGTTGTAGGCAATGGGGATATATTGTAAACCAAGGAGGCCTCTGTCATTTCTTTCCTCTTCTCGCTCGTTACACCTGATGTGACATGTCTGCCTGCACTACTAGTATCCTTGTGGTCTTGTTCTGTCATGGCAGTTATGGCCTGGTGCTTTCTCCCTGTCTCTCTCTCTCTCTCTCCTCTCCTCTCCTCTCCTCTCCTCTCCTCTCCTCTCCTCTCCTCTCCTCTCCTCTCCTCTCCTCTCCTCTCCCCTCCTCCTCTCCCCCTCCTTTTCTCCCTTTCCCTCCCTCTCTCCCTCCCTCCCTCACTCTCGGTTAGATTGCCAGCAAAATTGAGAGAATGGTACAGAGATTTCCCATATCATCCCCTGAACCCACACATGCAAAACCTCCCCTGTTAACAACATTACTCACCAGAATGATTCATTTGTTACAATTGGTGAACCTATACTGACACATCAGAATCAAAGTCCATAGTTTACATTAGGATCCACTCAGTGTCCTCCATTCTATGGATTTGGACCAATGTAGAACGACATGTATTCATCATTAGAGTATTATACAGAGTATTTTCTCTGCCCTACAATTTCTGTGCCCTGCATACTCATCCCTCCTGCCTGAACCCTTGCAACCACTGATCATTTTACCATCTCCATTGTGTTGCATTTTTCTGACTGTCATGTAGTTGGAATAGCACGTATGCAGCCTTTTCAGACTGGCTACTTTCACTTAATAATATACATTTAAGTTTCCTCCATGTCTTTTCATGGCTTGCTAGCTCATTTCTTTTTAGTTGTGAATATCATTCCATTGCCTGGATGTACCACAGCTTGTTTATTATCCATTCACTTACTGAAGGATATCTTGGTTGCTACAAGTTTTGAATAATGCGACTATAAACATCTGTGTGCAGGTTTTTGTGTGGACATAAGTTTGCATCTCCTTTGGGTAAATACTAAAGAACACAATTGCTGGATGGTGTTCAGTTTTGTAAGAAACTGCCAAACTGTCCTTCAGAATGGCCACAGCATTTTAAATTCCCACCAGCAGGGGATGAGAAGGCCTGTTGCTCCCCATCCTCTTCAGCATTTGGTGTTGTTGGTGTTCTGGATTTGGGCCATTCTAAAAGGTCAATAGTGGCCTTCATCTCTTTTTTGTCTGTTTTGTTCATCCGTGTGTCTCAAATGCCTAAAACAGTGCCTGAGATCGTGTCTGATAGTAAGTACACAATAAATATTTGTTGAATTAAAGTATGTTTTATATGTCGCTCTTGTACTCAGATGCCACTCAAGAAGAAAGTAAGGAGAAAAAATAGTGAAAAACTATGTTAGTTGTAGTGGTTGGCCCTGTGTAGACTTTTCCTGTGATGCTTCACTTATTCCCAGGTGGCATTCTTGGCCACCATACACTCTCAAGTAATTACCGAAAATCGTTCACAAGATTCCTCCAGGCACGAGTTTGCAGAAGAGATGGAAATCACAGGCAGGGACTGGCGAAATATTTTCCTGGTTAGAATTCATAAAACATTCCTAGTTGCATATTTTGGATATGTCATGTCTCATGTAACAAGACTTACTGGAAGTTGGGTAGGCTATTTCGCACCTAAAACTCCATCTAACACAAAGATCTACTTTCAAAGGAAAAAGCCTGTGCTTCCCCTGTCTAGAATATTTTGTGGTTAATGATTTTAAACTGCAGAATGTACCTTTTCATGAAGCAAGACTGTACCTGAGACTTTTAGAAAACCTGCCTTCCTTGAGATAAAAAAGACTTTGAAATATAAAACAATTTATAATATCAGCCCTTCCCCCATTTGGGCCAGGAAGAAAGTCTGAATCTCCTACAGGCCATCCAGTGGCAGTGACGAGGTGAGATGCTATTCCAGGCACACTACACGTTGGCTCTACCTCCTTCCATGGCTTCACTCCTTTGCAGAAGGCCATGGAAAGGAGAATCTACCCCAAAGGTACCACTGAGTTCTATAGCTTCTCCTATAGATCAGTGAAGGTGGGAATAAAGAAGATACTGACATCTGATATTTTACCCTTCCCAATTTATTTACCTTTAGTGCTTTATGCTCGCAACAATTTCTTAAATTATCTTTCTTTTCTGTGGCAACAGCCTTTTCTTGCTTAATGCTCATTTTCCTGCACTTCTCTGGCTTATAGTAAAATTCCAGCCTCACCATTCCCACCCCAATCCTTAATACATTAAATTTAGAAATACATATATTTAGAAAAATATATATTTCTTCAATATGTCGAGTTTTCTACACTATCATCTCCCTAGGCACTCAAAAACTTTTAATTTAAAACATAGAACAAAAGAAATGACCACTGTGTTCCTAATTGTATAATTTTACCCTTCCATTAAACTAGTGAATTAGAGGAGCAAAGCTATTGAGAATGAAAAGGTATTAGCTTCATGCCTCAAAAATATGATCCCTGTTATATTAATAACAATGAAAATGCATGAAAAAATGAATAAGATCTAGGTTGTTATATAAAGTACTATACACATACAAAATTTTGGAGAAAACTGCTATAAAATGTAGGCAGTAGGATAAATGATGAAGGAGAAATACCATAAAATAAATAAATTGAAGAGATAAAATCTGTAAAAGCAAACAAGAATTAGGAGCAACTTTGCAGAAGTCATAAAAGGAAATAGAAAACTATTATTTTAAAGTAGCAGGGTAGAATGTGAAATTGCAATTTTAAAAGTCAGGAAGTATGTAAATTTTGGTAGCAATTTTTGCAATGCCAACTCCCCCATAAAATTCTTTTAACACCTCCACAAGTTGTATAAACTGGAACATAATAAAAATATAAATTAATGAGAAGTATATACATTCATTTTCAAATCTATTACACTGTGCCTGTCTGTTCAATAATTTTGGGGTTTAGATTATCTGAAGGGTCCTATTATTTCTGGTATACAGAGTTCATATACATGAAAATGAGGCCAGCTACACAGATGAAGAATGAAAGCACAATTTGGATAAATAAAGTATTTTTTCAGTTGCAATGTAGTACTTTAGCTATCATTCATTTATTTCAAAAAAGTGACTTACTGTTTGTCTATAAACTAACCTGAATGAGATGCATCTTCAGTGGCCCAAATAGCCTAATTTATTAACACTGAGTTATCTTCTCATGAAGGATATGCTTCAAACAAAGCTTTTGAATGTATAGGAAAAGGACTCTGGTTTATGGACAGTTCTTTAGCTTTCATTTTTCTTTTATTTTCATTGACAGTAAAATTTTCTGGAGAGTACAATCAAGATAGTGTATTCATAGAAATAACATTAATAGAAGCTTGGTCATAAATGAGAACAGTCATAATAACAATCTCCCTTACCAAAGCATTCCACACAGAGTGATAACAGCACAATAAATAAAGAATTTGTCATTTGTCACACAACAAATAAAACAGAATTGTCATAGCAAAAATGTAATTTTATAAATGTTCTTATACTAAAAATAAAAACAAAACAAACATATGAGATCATGCACTGGAGACAAAAGCTAAAAGTGAATAGTTACAGCAAAAAAAAAAAAAAATGCAAAAGATAAAAATGTTCAAGTATTGTGAGAAAAAAGGGGAAGATTTAAATAGAATGGTTTCCGAATAAATCACTTGTATTTACTACCCTAGAAGGGTCTTTGTCCATGAGTACTTCATGCTGTTAGAATACATACTGCTATCCATGTAAAGGACAGATTCCATTTCCTTGGAGTACACCTCCTGTTACAAGAATGGAATGAAATCATGGTTTACTTTGATTATAAATAGACAATAATAATTCAGAGGAAACATTCGCAAGAAGAGGCCAGTGTGACGCCCTGGAATCACAGGGGCCTGGGAGTTAGGAAACATGGACTCTAGTCCTATTTTCATCATTGACTGTGAAAGATACTGCCCAGTTCTGAAATGAAATTTCAACGCAGGTTTCAATTTTTGCTGTAAGACTTAACTATCAGAATTAGCAGAGAGCAGTAAAAATAATAAGAACAATAATAATAAAAGTTTAACATTTTTATTGATGCTTAATTTTTTAAAAAAAAGAGTATTGAAAAATAAAGTTGCATCACTTCAAAGAACTAAGAATTCTACAACGCTTCAGTGGGGCTGTTCGAAGAGTATAACAATTTCTTCCCCAACATAACTATTCTAAGCAGTGCCTTTATACTTTGTGGTTGAAGAGTACATCAGATTTGAACAGGGGCTATTTTCTACATGATTAGGAAAAGACATGTTTGTCATGGGAGTAAAAAAATAAAATCTGTCTGTTAAATTACACATAAATATAAGGTACAAATGTATTTTTAAAATACAGATTAAAATAATCACACTTGCATTGTGTACATACGAAAATACAGTATTTAATATTCAATATACACAGACACATTTATGATAAATGCAACTATTTGGCAATGCCAGTTCTTTCAGGGTTTTCTCTGTCCCCTACTTCCATAGATATGGAAACAAAACTATTCCGCGAAAATCGCCTAGCTCTGGCGCACATCTTGAAGCAGTTTGTTAATCTCAGCCACCAGCTCACTGGCATCCATGAGTTCGTGTTTTCCGTCGTTGAGGTGGTTGAGCACATTGTCGAAATCGTCTTCTTCGTAATTTTCAGGGATCTCCTCCATGGCCGGCAGCCACTTGGCGGAGGGCTGCACACTGGAGTGCGTGCCCAGTGGGGGCCCGGCGCTGGCAGTGGGGTTTTGAAAATGAGTACTGGCCGCCCAAGCAGCCACACCTTGTGGGTAGCCCACAGTCTTGGCTGGCAGAGGTCCCTTCCGGCGTTCCAGTGAGTTGGACCTATCCACCTCGCTGCACTCAGAATAGGCGTCCAGGGAAGGCGGTAAGAGGCGCTGGAACACACTGCTCATTTCCGAGAGCAGGGACGACGTGCTGGTGTCCCCAGCGTCCTCGTCGCTTGGGGAGTCCTTCCCAAAGGTGGAAAAACTCTTCTTCTTTTCACCAGGATCTGCAGGCTGGGTGTCATCCTCAAGGCTCTGGTGAGGGTGCTGCTGCTGGGGTTGTGCTGGGAACTCCTCCCCAGGGATGAACATGTTACTCCTATAGTCAGAGGATGGCGAGGGCAGCGGTGGCATCCAGCACTGGTCTGAGTGTCCCAGGACCCTGCACTCCTCCGTGCAGAGCCTCATAGCTGCGCTCAAGGAAAACAGTGGGCATTTGTTACTATGCGCGGGCGGCAGGACTCCAAATGATGGGGGGGAAACAATGGAATTGTATTTCAAAGAAATAAGAGTGAGGCAGTTTTAAACTACTACCTTGATACTAACTCGCTATTTTATACATTAGATGGACTACAATTATGGCTTTAAGGGCTAGTTTTATGGACCTGGCATATTTTTTCCTTGTTTATCAATTAAGGAAAGGGGGTGGCAGGGGTCCCGACTCGTGGACTTCTCAGGAATGTCATTTCTGCTACTCAAATAATGAGAAAATGAATTGATAACTTATACATGAGAATGACTGAAAAAACACCTAAGATGTGGGTGATGAAATATTTGCTGAACATAAATTCTAAAAAACACCAGAGCTGTAAGGTAAAAGCCATAATTTTAAATGCCATCAGATAGTCCTTGAGTCATATCTTTGAGAAACTTTCCAGATAGTGAGATCTATCTGACCTACTTTAGTTTTAATGAAAGTATTGAGAATATAATGAGCTATCAATTCATTATACTTATTAATCTCTCTTAAAGGTATTCTGGATTGTTTATTGACTTGTTACTTAAAGTATTAGTGCAAATTATCCTCAACTACCAGACATCTGTAGTTACTCTGTTAAGAAGTCTTCTTTTAAAGCTTTGAAATTCAAATGGATGGAAAAGTCATCAAAAGATGAATATGAAAAACCTATTGGTTAGTTCTTCCAGTTGTTATGATGTTCTGTTGGAATGTGAGTGGCCACACTCACAGAAAATGATAGATGATATGAGAAAAGCAGAAAGGTAAAGAGGAGAAAAATCTCTATATCTGGCAAATAACAATAACTAAACTACATACCAACCAGGAAATGTGAAGATATACAGTATGCTCCACAAATCACCCATCTTTTTCAGTAACTCTTAGATCTTTCCCGTATCATGATTTCCTTGTAGAGCAAATGACAGAATGCAGAAAATGTAAAGCAAGTATCTTGGATATGAGTGAAAACTGGATTGATATTAGCCGTACCTGTATATTAAGAGCTAATACTGTAGATAGGGCTACTTCAGAAAGATGTATCTTTCTCCAAAAATATTGCTAAAAAGGATGACTCTTGAACAATACCAAATACCTTGTCTGAGGAAGCAAGTTGTCTATTGTGTTTATTACTGTATCTCAGCACTGGGTAGGGTGTCTGCAGAGAATAATTGTTCACTACGTATTTTCGAATCATCAGGGAAATGTGACTCAAACTACTGTGATATCAGCTCAAATCTGTCAGAATGACTATTATTAAATAAATACATAAACAAATAAATAACAAGTGTTGGCGAGGATGTGGAGAAACTGAACCCTTGTGCACTGTTGTTGGAAATGTAAAACGGTGCAGCCACTATGGAAAATAGTATGGAGGTTTCTCAAAAAATAAAAATGAACTACTATATTATCCAGCAATCCCACTTCTGGATATTTATCCAAAAGAATGAATGAATGCAAGTATTGTGAGTGAGAAAAAAGTCTGCTTGAAAATTAAAGGAAGCATCAACACTGCAGAGATAGTGTGAACCCTGATTCCACAGGAATCATTTGTGGGGTAAGAGACAGAGGGCGAACCTGGAGAATCCTTGCGTAATTTTTCTATGAAGAAAGGTTAAGTTTAAATAAGGAAGGATAATTTAAGAATAAAAGCCTGTTTAGATGTGCTGACTTCATGCATTATTACTACTTAGAAATAGAAATAGAAGTGATGAAATATTTGTTCATCACTTAGTGTGGACAAAACCAAAAGGAGTTGAAAGTAACTGGAATACTTTAATAGCAGTGAGGTTTTCTCAGCAGTGAAGTAACTATCAAAGTGGTAATGAATTGTGTGTTTTTTTCATAATTCTCTGGGTCTCTGAAAATGGAAAGGAGACCTGTCTATATTGTCTTACTCACATCCTGTTACAAGGAAAAAGGAATAAACCTGATGACACTTCTCATTTATTTTCTAGCCTTTAACACTGTGGGAAGGACTTAACTGTTTGATTGACTTTGTTTTATTTTAATGATTAATGACAAAGGGGAGATAAAAGGAAAAATTATGTAGGCTTCTAAGACTACTGAGTATGATCAAATTTCTAGAGATCTGAATATAATGAATAATCTGGGTGATTAAATTGATAATTCATGTTAAAAATAACTTTGGTCACAGGGATTTTTTTTTTTAATGGGATGCTATTTTACAACTTCAAAATAAATAAATGGGGCTTTAATTATAAAAAAACAAATTCAAATTTAAAACCTCAGCAAATATGAAACATTGAGAAAGCCCAGTAGAGAGAGGGATGACAAAAGTAATGGAGATGGAAGAGCAGTGCTGCAGGAGAGGGCATTTCGCAGATTCATTGACACATTCAGTCTTTTCCCTGGAGACCTAACTATTTGAAAACCTTCTTGGTGTATGTGTAATTCAGTGCCACCCAGGTTCCATATCACATCCAATGAGTAGGACTGGTAGGCAAGTGGTGCAAGTGGGTACTTTCCTGTCCCTCCTTGAAAGCCCTGCCAGGTGGTTAAATTTCCCCTGGGGAGGGGAGGATGTAGGGGAAGTCACTACGTGACTACCAGTTCTGTCCCTATCCTGCACCTTATAGGTAGGACGGAAAGCAAGCATCAAAAAGAAGAGGAAAAACATATGCCTAACCTCTACCAAGCTGTTAGGTAATGAGTGATCCATCAGTTATGTATTAAGAGCCTGTCATATGTGAAGTGCAATGATAGCTCCCCACGCTCAAATGCTTTCAGATCTAGTTCTGAGTGGAGGTGTAGCAAATGAGGCCCGAAATGCCCAGTTAGAGTGCCAAACTATGTGATGCTGAGGGCTTGTCAAGAAAAGACAAAATAGTGGACATGGAGGCTGAAGTAATTAAAGAAACAGAAACTGGAAACAAAATTTGAGAGGTGAAGAGGATTTAGATAAAGTGAAGAGAAGCCAGTTTTTCAGGTGGAAAGGCACATGAGCAAAGGGATGGTGTGTTATGTGAAGAGACGGCCCTGCCTATTGCAAAAGATACAAAAAAGCCAAAATTGCGAGTTAATATGCTAGGAGTGGATTTCATTGACCTTGGAATGCCAAGATAAGTAGCTTTAATGAGGTGTTGCTGGGCAACAAAAGTCAATTATTGATTCTGAACCAAAAAATGGAAATTAAAATGTTAGAAAAAGTCGTTCAAGCTGTATAAAAGAATGATTTGACAAAGGGAGGCATTTCTGGAGAGAAAATAACAGTGTGTGTGCTTGCACCGTGAAGCAGCCGTGGAAGAAAGGCCAGAACTAGGATACCGGCCATAAGAATGACGAGAACTCAGATTTAAAGAGGAATGTTTGAATTCAATAATCACTGAGGACAAATGGATGAAAAGTGGAATGGGCTCAATCAGAAAGGAATGTCACAAGAAACAAAATCAAAAGCCTTTATAAATCATCCTGGTGCCGCTAACACTATGGGAAAGTGGAGGTTTTGCAGGAATATGTGTAGTACTGTAATTCACAGCTGACTGAGTAAGGAAGAAAGTATGTTGACAAACATGAGCTAACAGACAAAAATGTGTGCTGCTTTTACTGCTCACAAAGCAGGATACGTCTGTGGGAATTAATAGAATGAATAACCAGAAATGACCCTGTTGGCAGGCAACTCAACATAACATAATCTATATTTGATCACAGTCTAATGCAGAAAAACTATTGGAAGATGATACTAAGTCCTAAAAATACACATGCTTTTGAAAACTGCACTGATTTCTGTTAATGGCATTCAGATGTGGATTTATTATTTTTTTTTCCTACTTGGGATAATTCCTGGGAATAGAAGTTTACAAAGAACAAGTTTTACACCCTAATGTACCAGCAGAAGCTGCCAGGGTGAAGAATAAGCCAGAAAATAGGTGAAGTATCATCAGAATGATGGTCATAATTGAAGGATGGTTATCTCTGTGTAGATACTCAATGTGCACATTTCTTTCCATACTAGCTAAACGTGAGTAAAGCTTAAAATATTTTGTGGATCGTTGGTGATATCCTGGTGCTGATATCCTGGTGTTGATATGCCTGCAAAATACTTTCTACCACACCCCACCTGAGGGCTGGTAGCCAGTGAGGCAGAAATGTATCTACTGTACCACAGTTGGTTGTGATACACCAACAATATAGGTTTCCCACTACACACCTGAATTAAGTGTGATTGTCTAAAGATGGAATTTTTTTTCAAAGGTTGTGTATATATTAAGTGGTATTATTAATGATAATATACAAGTGAGCCTCTAACTTTGAAAAAAATGTAACTTGGAAGGAGCCTAAAGTCACTCATTAAGCAAGACTTGCTATTATCTAGACTTTCTCTATATCTAACCAGTGTTTCCCCAGTGTCTTTATTTTATTTTTATTTATTTTTATTTTTTTTTAACTCAAGCGTTAGATAATTCTCCTGCCATGAACATACCTGATGTTGGTAACTTTGAAAATACAGGAAAGAGTGAAAAAGAAGTCTCGTACTTTTTTTTTTTTTTTTTAAGTTAGACCATGATTAGCTATTAGAATTATCGGATTTCAGAATGAAAAAGTACTCTGGGCATCATTGAGGCCCACAAATGACAAGGTTATCTGAGTTGGGGCAGTGGTGCTCTTTTTAACTATGCTGATAAGTTATAGTTTTGATGAATAGACTCCATGTGATTTAAAAGTAACACATAATGAAATAGTGATACAACGCCCATTGTGTTACTTTCCTGTTTCATGAAATAATATAATTGTGAAATCAGACTATTCAAAGTTAGAGATCAATATTTAAAATTAGGGTTCTATCAGTATCAGAGAATCATAGAAATTCAGCCAGCTCTTTCATTTCATAGGTAAGAAAAATAAAACTGATTATCTTTGAGCAAGTTGTCTGAAGCCATATATATTTCACTAGATTTTCAGAGCTTTCTCTTTAACTTGGTCTAGAGAGTCTACAAATAAAATAAAAAAAAAAAAAAGAAAGAAAGAAAGAAAAGAGAGAGAGAGAGAGAGAGAGAGAGAGAGAGAGAGAGAGAGAGAGAGAGAAAGAAAGAAAGAAAGAAAGAAAGAAAGAAAGAAAGAAAGAAAGAAAGAAAGAAAGAAAGAAAGAAAGAAAGAAACCATGGATGACCATGCAAACATGTGCTTTCATTCATAAGTCCTTTCCATACATTCATTCTGCTAGGAATGCAGTATCTGTTACTGTAATAACATAATTAAATAAGCAGCATTTAATAGTTTCATGGAGGGCAGTAATATTTTAACATATAAGAACAAATTTGTCATGCAACATAGTAAAAAACAAAAAGCCACCTGTTACTTCATATGACTCTTGATTAGATTAATGTTTAAGAGTATGGGGATTGGCTTAAATCTCACTTCTACCATGTACAAATCGCCTGATTTTGAACACATTTTTTCACATTTGTAAGCTTCAGTTTTCAAATCTAAAACCATTTATAAGAACACTACTGTTCCTCGCACCACTGCTAATCCCTCTTTCAAAATGCTGGAAGAAGCCATGCAAGTGCAGAGCAGCTCCTGGGCCTGGAGTAAGTGGGGGGCCATCCCTGGTAAATACTTCTGTGATGGTTAGGACTAATACTAATACTGCTGCAACTGCTGCCACCTTGACTACCTCTTACTGATGAGTGCCAGATCTGCTATTTCCTGATCTCACCTAAATTTCTGTGGCTCTCTGAAGCGCCCTCATGTCTAGTTCCTAACCTCATTTACTGATCTGTTATTTAGAAAACAACTCAGACAGGTAGTATGTTTTTGTTCTGCTTTTCTTTCATTCATCAAATGGCAATCACTCTATCAACATTTAGTGGAATGGAGAAACGTAAGTAGCCAAAGGAGCCATCTGTGTGTTCCTAAGAATTGACTTAGTGTTCGTCTTTAGTCACCGGGTTGCTTCACTGATGCAGTCGGTGTTTACTCAGTTGGTTGGTCAGAGTTTTGACTGCACAATTAGAAGGCATTCTCAGGAAAATGTGGCTCATAACTTACTAGGATCTCCTCCATCCATCTGTGTACTTATAAATTCCTCTCTTGGACTCCTGCTCCTCTTCTTCTATAGTGCAGCCATGAAATGAAAGGTGGCAAAAAATATTCTCTGCTTACCACCTACGAAGATGCATTCTTTCTCCTATTTTTAGTGATTAAAGTATACCATTTCCTAGTATATTTTAATCTCTGATTCTGTGAGTTGGTTTCCATCACAGGAAATGTGTCCTCCAAATTATAGTCCAGTTCACCACTATGCACCAAAACAGGCTGTCTGAGGGAAAACAACCACCCAGTAATTTTATACAGAGTTGCTCAGGAGTGTCCTATGGCAGCACTGGATGGGGTAGAAAGCGGAGGGGAGCAGTGTGGTTGGTTCCTTCCCCTCCTCTGCCCACCCCTTTCTTCTTGTTAGGCTCTCATGCTTGTCCTTCTCTACCAACTGCTTAACATAAATTGTAAGAAAATAAGTTTACAGTGTTTCAGTTTACGTTCGCTGCTCAGAGTGTGCAAATTACAGAGACTTAGTTCAAAGGACAAAGAGAATATAAGCATGGGAGAAATGGTTCACTTCACTGCTGTAATAGATCTGAAAATAAGGATTCATCTGTCACTACCCTCTTACCTGCTGGGATTCGTCCATCTGTAAGAAACAGGTCGCTGAATCCTTCACCCAGCAGCCTATCTATTGGAGAATCTCGCCCTAAATCATAATCACTGTCTCCTGCTTCACTGTCACCACGGCCACTGTCTTTCAAGCTAAATTTGTCCATGTCTTGAAGGGCATATCTAGAAAGATAAATCAGGGAAAGTATAGTTTTTATTCTTTGGCATCCATGTTATTTGAGATTTAATAGGTAACACAAAGGTAATTCATACCTATAGCTCCTAGAATATTTGTTTCCTCGAAAACTTGGCCTTGGCTGATATTGCCCCTGGTGAAGCATTGAGAGAAGCTGGGAGACCTGCTGGAAACCAAATAGACAGAACTGATTCCTGGAGACAAACCGCCAAATACTCACAAGCTTTTAGCAAGGAAAAACAGCCACTCACTGTTTCATCCTAATTAATTGAACATGTTATCTCTCTTTTAAAGATTTACATGTGCTGGACCGTGGCAGACTGTGCAGCTGGCCACCAAATATCACTGAATACATCCCAGAGAGATCTGAATGATCTAATACAACTGACTTTTTTTTTTCTTTTTGGAAGAGGACGTCTTTATAAATAACACATTGATTTCCTTTATTTTATAGTTCAGATTAAAGTAATCAGTTATAAAAATACATGGAAAATGCTGTAAAATACAACATTCTAACATATGTAGTTAAAATCATGTCAGAACATTTTCAAAAGTTGAACAAATATAACATGCACTGAGCTAGGACTCTGGAGGCCTCAGGCTGTGATTTCTTAATAGAGACCACAACTAGAATAAAGCAAGCCTCTTTATTTTTGACTTCTAGTATCTTAACCTGGGAAGTAAGGGGATTCTAATCTGATAGTTCTTTGTGAGTTTCATGTTTACTTTTCAATATTATACATAGTACATGCAAGTAAATTATTTAAGAAAAACTTAAAACAGTATGCTAAGGTGTGTAAACTTGCTATATACACATAGTGTAACTTGTGTAGCTATCCTACTTAATTTGCATTTTGTTAGTATTGTTACTTCTTAATGGAAGCATTTAAGAACTAACACAACTCCTGAATACTGACTTTGGCAGTGAATTGGTGCAGTGCATGATCTTACCTCAACCGCGGGAGTGGCATGGGTGAGTTCTAATGAGAAATTCTCTGGCACGTGGTTCGATGAGATTGTCACCAAACTGTTGAGGGACTGGTGACTGTTGTGGCTCTGTCGGCTGCCCATCTGCCCTCTTTCTAAGGTAGGCGATGAAGATGGAGACGATCTGTGATGAGATCTGATGGGTAGAGTGCCATTTATGGTTGGCACCAGTGTGATGTCCCCTTTGTGAATCTGTCTCGATGGCCTTTTGGGGTGGTGCTGGTACGTTGATTCTGCTACCCTGCAGTTGTAGGATCTGGTGTCTTTCTTTTCCCGGTTACACCGAGTTGCAAACAGCACCATAATAACCAACAACACTGCACAAATTGCTCCTAAGGAAATAATTATAATCATGGAGACGTCCAGAGATGCCTGGCTGACTGAGGTCATGGCTGTGCTTGTCACTGACTCTGCATATTCAAAGATCATGCACTTCAGAAGGACTTTGGTATGCAGCTGAGGATTGCCTTTGTCCTGGATGATAACTGAGAGCTCCCATTCTGTATAGGGAACAGAGTCCATGCTCACATTGGTGTGGATGTCACATGATCGGGGGTCAATTAAAAAGATATTCTCCTCATTACCTGCTACTATGGAGCAGCTGAGTTCAGCGTTCACACCAGAGTCTCTGTCAATTGCCCTTATTCTGGTGACATGAAAACCACTCTCGGCCCCTTTGGGAATGGAGATTTCTGCAGTATTATTACGCAGTGCAGGCCCTATGACCACAGGGACATTGTCATTTTCATCAATGATGGTGAGCACCACTGTGGTATTGCTTACAAGTTGCTTCGGACTTCCTCCATCTCTTGCTTCTACCACAAAAGTGATCTGACTCACTTCCTCATGATCAAAGATTCTGAGGGCATAGATGGCTCCATTCGATGGGTCAATGGTTACATATGTCGTTATGGAACTTCCCAGGATAAAACTCTCCAAAATAGTATATGTCACTTGCCCATTTTCTCCAAGATCAGGATCTGTGGCTGTAACAGTGGTGATATATGCCCCTGGCGAGTTATTCTCTGAGATTGCAAATTCATATCGACTTCTCGGGAAGTGGGGTGGATTGTCATTTATATCATTGATTTGAACAGTAAAATGTTTTACTGTAGAGAGACTGGGCGTCCCCTTGTCCTCAGCGATTACAGTCAAACTGTATTCAGATCTCTTTTCTCTATCCAGTGTGGCATTCGTCAAGATTAAATAATTGTTCTCGTAAGTCTTCTGAAGTTTAAAGTGGCCATGTCCATGAAGCTTACAAACGATTTCTCCATTCAGCCCAGAATCCTTGTCCTGAACCCTGACCAAAGCAACAAATGTATCAACAGGATCCCCTTCAAAAATATAAGATATTTCTTCTTTTCCAGGGGACATGAGGTTTATGTTAATTTCAGGTTTGTTATCATTGACATCCACAACCTTAATTATAATTTTGCAATGAGCTGGGATGGAATTAGGACCCAGATCTTGAGCTTGAACGTCAATCTCATAGGATTTGGTGATTTCATAATCCACTTGTTTGAAGAGAGTCAAATGTCCTCTTTCTGAATCAATCTTAAAAGTCTCTATAATTTTGGGAGACACATGACTGCTGAAGGAATATACAATTTTCCCATTGGCGCCCTCGTCTGGATCGGTGGCATTCAGATCAAGGAGCAAAGTGCCCACGGGGGAGTTTTCTAAGAGTTGTATTATATAAGACTGCTGCTCAAAAGCAGGGCTGTTGTCGTTGGAGTCTGAAATGCTTATTTTCAGGATGGACGAGCCAGACCTCTGAGGCACCCCCATGTCTGAGGCAGTGAGCTGAAGCTCGTAGCTTGACGTCAGCTCCCGATCCAGCTCTCTGACCACTATGAGTTCTGCATACTTGGCTCCATCGGTCCTGGTCCGGACCTCGATATTAAAAAAATCGTTGGCAGACAGAGAGTAGGTGTGCAGGGAATTTTCCCCAACATCTGGATCAGATGCACTGTCCAGGGGGATACGCGTGCCCACGGCTGCACTCTCCGATATCTCGATAGGAATGAGAGCTCTTGAAAACTGGGGAGAATTGTCGTTAATATCCAGCACCTCAACTTCAATATGGAAAAGCTGCAGATGCTCAGTGGGTAAAGTGATCACATCAAACTCTATGGAACAGTTCAAGTTTTTTTGGCACAGTTGTTCACGGTCGATTTTCGCCCCTATGCTGATCTCCCCGTTATCCTCATTCACTACCAGCAGAGGAGAATTTCCCCGTTGCATGGCTCGGAAACGAACAGTGGAAGGAGACGGTAGCTTAACTAAAACATCAGCCACATCCTCCGATAGTCTCGCAATTACTGAGCCAACCCTCTGCTCCTCGTAAATCCTGTATTTCAAATTCTTGCCCAACACAGCGGAGTTGAAAGACACCACCAAGAGTGCAAACACAAATCTAAAGTGCATTTTAGCATTCATTTGGTACATCGGTCAGCGTCTGAGGTTCCTCTCACAGAGCAAGTTAGCACAGAAACGCAATCCCCTCAACTTCCTTTGGCAACTTAACGCTAAGCTACATTTGGTACTTGAAACTTGAAAGCGGCTCTTAATAACACAGCACAGCAATTAACAGCTCGCGAACTTTTGTTTTATACACACCGTGTCACGGCTTGCAGATATGATCCTTACGGAGTCCAGTCCTCGCGTGTGTTGGGCTGTTTGTCCTCTTTGCAGGCACAAGAGTCACCGCCGCGCTGCTGCCCGCGTGCAGGCGGAATCCATCTATCGCAGGGCGCGGCGGGGTCTGCAGCGGATCCTTCCCGGAGCGAGTCTTCCTCCCTTTCTCCGCTCGGCTGCAGACTAAACAGCCGTGATTGCTGACTCCAGTCTAAAATCTGTACAACTTCACCTCAACTCAGACAAAGCTCTTTTGCCCGGCGTGTGTTGAATCGCTTCCAGCCAATCAGCGTACTTCCAAATCAAAAGCTGACGGAGTCCCCACAGCCAGGGCGGACGAGAGGGGAGGATGGGAGAGGCAGGGCGACCGAGAGGAGGGAGGCGGGGGCTGGGGGCGCGGGCGGGAGTGGAGGGCGAGGGGCCGGCGCGGGCTGGGGGGGAGGATGGGAGCCGTTCCTGGGGTCCCTCCCTCCGTCTCCTCCTCCCCACCCGCCGTCCCCCTTCCCATCCGCTGCGTTTACTTTCTCTGAGCGTGCCGTGACAAAGGGGAGACAAATTACACAAGAAAAACTTTAAATCAACTTCTGGTCGCCTTTATTTATATGGCATTTTAAATTGTTCTGGTTTTCTTAATCGCCCTTTCTTCTTCCACAAACATGTAATCATCTTGCTTTTCATAGTCTTTAAGTACTGGTTTAACTTAAAATACCTCTAAATGCATTTTGTTGGCGGAGGAATTTAATACAATTTGAAGACTTCCTTCTAATTATGCTTCTCAGACCGCCTATCCCTCCCCCCTCTGAAAATACTTGGGTCTTTCTCCTTCAGGGGGCTCTAGCAGATTTTCTTGGGGCTCTGTTTTAAAGAACAGAACCGGGAAAGAGGTTTCTTTCTCTGTTTTTCTTTCATCTTTATTCTTTCAAGATAAGAAAAGGGTTATTTTCCACTCTTGATTTCTCTTAATTAGCAAGAGTTAAAGGAACACCTTAGGATTTGAAACTAATTAACAATACAGTTCTATCTTACATCACTTCTTTCCTTGAGTCTGGGCAAAACTGGCTATGATATTTCTTTGTCCTGTAGTTGAAAAAAAAAAAAATCCTATTTATCTTGGATAAAAGACATTTCATGCTTTAGCATGCCAATTTCTACCAGAAGGTACTATGCATACATGGTGAGTCTTCACAATAAATACTGGGTCAACACGGACTCAATAGTTTGCAAGTCAAATTTTTACAATATCTGTGTTATTTATGAAAACACTTTTCAGATATGTATTTTAAAAACCCAAAGCTTGTTTACATTGAAGAATAAAGTGCCTGAGCTGAAAATTGCATTTTATGTGCATCAAAATGCTAGAAAATATCATGGGAGACTGTGCGCTATCCAGGTCACAGAAACTGATATGATATTCTTATTCGAAAATATGATTATTTATGATGTTCTTTCTGCTCTGCAATCCCTTTTAAGTTTATCGTCGTGGCTCTATTCTCGCTGCCTCTTTTCATACCTCTTGCATTATTCCTCGGCTGTCTTCATCTACTTGCATATTTGCTGTTTCACATAATCTCACTGTCATTTTTTTCCCATTTATTTCTCTCACTCTATTTTGCCCCCCAGAAACACATAAAAAAAGGAAAAAGTAATTTTCTGATTTTTCCACTTTGCTTACTCTCAGCAGAGTTCAACTAAAGTCGCTAAGAAGGTTCTTTCCAAAAAAGAAAGCAGAGGAGTCTCAGCATGAACTCTATTTCTTTTTAGGCAATCAAAAGCATTTTATAAGCCATTGTCTGTTTCCCCCTCCAGAAACCAGTGCTGTGTGGCAAATTGTGCAGAATAGAAATGTCTATAATGAATGCATTTAGTACTGGGTCACGCTGATGAACATCCTGCCCCCATGAATAATACTGTTTTACAAGTTTGTAGCCCTTTCAAATTGCTGATCCCCAAACCCTATAGGCAAACTAGGAAAACTCCTTCACGCAACTGGGACTTTAGAAACCCATAGCCATCTGGCCTAGATCTCTAACAATCTGAGCCAATAATTATATCAATTCAGTCTTTAGTGAACCCCTTTGCAAATACCAAAAGAGCAAAGAAAGAAATTAGTGACTATTCAAAGTTGGGGTGAGAATTCAAAGATAATCTAATTCCATTAGTTCTAGAAGAGTTTTGTTTGTGGATTTGATAAGTCTATCCCCAATACTCCAAGAGCAATGGGCTTGCTTACCTTAACGTAGAGGTCATTTTTCCTAATGCTTAAAAAGTGAAAAATAATTTTTAAACTTCTTTATTTCTGACAGTGAGCTGGAACAGAATTAGTCCATATGAAAAGAGATTCTGATTAACTTACTGAAGTATTTGAAATAGGTTGTTAATTAGTATGTATTCATAAAGAATATGTTTCTATGGATATGTCTTTAAAGAACTTGGAATCTTTTCATGGAGGATGGCTTTTTACACTTGGGATATCTTCCTCATCGAATATCATTTTGTTTTTATCTTGCCAATCTCTCCCTGAGAAAGCCTACTTCATAGTAATGTGCTTTTGATTTGTCCTTAGTATACACCACTACTCTGGGTTTCACACTTGTTTTCAAAAGTACAGAATAGAAAATAAATCTTTCCTTTGCACTTTCGATTAGTTCCAACAATTCAGAATATCCTTATTTGGTAGCCCTAAAGAGAAAAGACTGAGAAAAATTATCTCCCATATCATCTGCTACTTGTGAAAGTGTTTGTGTTAGGGGAGAGGAACTGGTAAACTCCTGTGAGTTGTCATCTAATGGTGATTTGATTGGACTTTCCTCCTTCTGGAGTTTTACAAAGTCATGAAGAAGTGGTAGACCCTCTAAAATGACTTCTCAGATACTAGTGAAGGAGTGGATTGCATGTTCCTTAACGTCTATCCACCTAGGACATGGCAGCCTTTGTTGACAAAGGAAGTGGTTCCACCTCTTGAGGACTGTGGCATTCGGAGTGATATCAGACACCAGGACAGCGAGCTCCTTGGCTCCTGGAGGAGAAGCGTAACTACTTCCATCCTGTCATGTGTGTTGTCACCACAAAGCTCCTTTTACCACGTTAGCTTAAATTGGCTGACAATTGCTAAACCTAGAGAAAAGATACCAGTTGGAATTGTCAATACATCCTGTCACCTCTAATAACATTTTTATTATGCCATTTATTTGGATTACTTTTGTTTTGAAGAAGCTTTATAATTCTAAATCTTGAATGTTTTTCTTTCTACTGAAGAGGAAGGGAAATGTTAAGACAATTGTAACGTGCAAACATCTCTCCAGCATGTAAAGAATAGTGTCTTTTTTGGTAGTAGAACACAAAATTAAAGTCACTAAAATTTCTTAAAAACAGATGTGGATTTTGTTTTAAAATTTTTAGTCATGAGTTCATATTTTATTAGAACATATGAAATGCAAACATAGGTGGAAGAATAAATATTCACTTCCATCTGATTTTATCATCTTTCCCATCATCAAAAGAATAATCTGGGATGTCACAATCTTCTTGTAGATTGACATAATATCACAATCTTTCGTTATAGCATTTGTTGTGAAATGCCTTATAGGAGGACCTCAAGATCCTGCTTGACAGCATATGTCTGTACTAAGTCTAAATAATTACTATGTATCTTGGGAAATTAGATAAGATTTTCACCACGTGAAAGATAGTAAAGTTAAGGACTTCCAATACCCTGGAACTGTTTAAGATAAAAAGCTTGACTTTTTGTATGAGCCCAACACATGTGTGAATGCAGGTACCACCAGTTGGTAGCTATGTAATCTTGAACAAATTATTTAACTTCTCTGAGTCTGTCTAGTGCTCTGGGGATAATAGTAATTCACTATAACACATTCTTATAAGATTTAAATACAGGCATATCTCGAAAATAACGTGGGTTCACTTCCAGACAACCACAATAAACTATCATAAATATCACACTAAAGCAAGTCATACCTAATTTTTTGGCTTCCCAGTGCTTATAAAAGTTATTTTTCCTCTATATTGTAGTCTATTAAGTGTGCAATAGTATCACATCTAAAAAAATGTACATACCTTAATTAAAAAATAATTTATTGCTAAAAATGCTAACCGTTATCTAAGCCTGTGCTAAAATGATGCTGACAGATTTGTTCAACACGCGGTTGCCACAAACCTTCAATTTATAAAAAATGCAATATCTGCGAAGGGCAATAAAGCACAGTGTGATAAAACAAGGTATACCTGTAACTGGCGACTTGCCACACAGGCTGACCCAGGGTAAACATACAGCAAAGGTTAGTTTCCTCTCCATAGCCTCCGAGTGTCTGTCTTCTTTCCAACATCCATTGAAGAAACAAACAAACAAACAAACAACAAAACGTGGATTATATTCACAGTCCTTGTTGTTTTTCAACTTTTGGTTTAGATGCTTATATAATTCTATGCTGGGAAGATTAAGCTCTCTCCAGTTTTGATTTATGAAGGTCACCTTTGAAACATAATCGACAAAATTAATAGCACTGATCTATGATGATCTTGAAAACTTGCTGGTTCACTGAAGAAAATTCAAAAATATCTATACCTCAGTAGACCACCAGACTCTAAGCCATTGGAACATATCTAATAATATAGTTAAAGGATGTCTGCCAGGTGCTTATTATATCTTATATTTGGTAGGATACACATCTAGTATTTGCCTCTTCTCAGATACTTTGATATAAACATTTTTTTTTTTAATATCATGTCACAAATGCTGGGAAACAAAAGGATATATTTTGATATATCTTGGCAATGACAAGGAAAGATAAAACTTGTCAAACAAGATTTTCATTTTAAAAGCACTATTAGACCTTTTATCAATCACAGCACATCTCTTTATGTTGTTTTCCCTGTATTCCGCATACTAATCTATTTAAGAGTATAATAATGAAAAAAATGAACAATATGAACTCTTTATTGGAACAACGTTATCAACATAAGATCAAGGGATGGGAAATGAGAATGGATCCTGAAGTATACTTACGCTGAGAGAATAGAAATAGAATTTAGTAGAATTCTGGTCAACACTGGATGGGATGAATGCCCATAGCGGGGCTCCATACCTGGAGGCATTGCTGTGCAGGGGCCAGGAGGCGGTATCAACAGGAGGGGTGGGGCATAAAGAGCTGGAGTCCATGACACATGGTGGCAGGTGCAAAGTCAATTTTGTCTGAGTGGGCAATCAGTATTTGGGGTGTCCTGCCAAAGGAAGCACCCCAAGTTCCAACAGGTGACTTAGGGTGGGTCTGGCAACAGGCAATCAAGAGAGTCCAGACGCAAGGCATAGGGTTGAGCTGCTCTTCATTTTAGGACTTCAGGTCTTTTGAGCCAGGCAGGATATGGAATTAGAGATTACAATAGATGAAATAAAACAAGCACTCAAGATCCAGTCTTCTGAAAATGGACACATATTGGGAGCCTCCTCAAAATGTGAGACCAGATCCCAAAGTTAAACTGGATGGCAGCAAGGTTGATGTTAGCATTCATCATCTGAACTGTTACCAGGTCTCTTAAGTGCCCTCTCCTCACAGCAGTATCCTGAAGCAGGAAGCCAAGCCCAGAAATTGTGTTCCCACAGTTGCTGCTGAGGATCCGTGAGGGGCTTGTCAGCCTTCAAGTGGGTCGAGTCTCAGTTCTGAGTCAAAAGCATTGCTACACAGTGGATGGTCCATAGAGCAGAAGGTTGGGTATCATCTGGAAGCTCGTTAGACATGCAGAATCTCAGACAGTACCCCAGACCTACTCCAACAGATTCTGCATGTTAATAAGTTCCTCGGCTGATTCCTATGCACATTAAAGTTTGGGACACATTGCTATGAAGAGTGTGCTATTGTCTGAAGTGGTAGAAATCCAAACGTGGTGGTACTCACGTCCCATGTGCTGTGAGATTTTGCTCGTTGGGGG
This sequence comes from Rhinolophus sinicus, assembly GCF_057876585.1. Taxonomy (NCBI): domain Eukaryota; kingdom Metazoa; phylum Chordata; class Mammalia; order Chiroptera; family Rhinolophidae; genus Rhinolophus; species Rhinolophus sinicus. The sequence goes on along the minus strand of NC_142515.1, from coordinate 120,407,486 downwards.
TGTTTAGACAGTTGGCATATGGTGAAGATTATTATAGAAAGGGCCAGGGATTAGATACCACTGATTCAAGAATATAAGTAAAGGGATATAAGAAAACTTCTCTATTTAGTTAAATTCATAGAAAAGGAAGGGACATTAAGCTTGTCTCTGGATCCATTGTTTTGTATCAGTTATCAGCCTATCCCCATCCATTTAGGCAGTGCAGTTTTTTTTTAAGGAGGGAATACTTCTCAGAAAGAGATCTAACTCTTTTTGAAGATTATTTCTGCTGGTGAAAATATTTCCAGTGTCATTATGTATATGTATATGTTTAGGAATATCCTATTGAGTTTTTTGCCATCTGTCTAGTATATCTAAATGGCAAGTTTGCTTTATGTTTTCTTCATGCCAATATTACTTTCACTAGTGTGGGAAAGCAAATTTTGGGTACACTGATCATTTATCCTTAGCTATTTCTGGCTCAGGATTTAGAAAAGAAATTGAGGTATGACAAAAAGTCTATTGCTGATGCCTGGATCTTTTGTGTTCATGTTAAAATCCATTTCAGGTGCAATACTTCTGGATGCTCTAACAAGTATTAATATCTTACTTATTCAACTATTGTGTTTCCAACTGGGAGCATCCCACCCCAAATAAACTGGTGTCTACTCTTAAGATAAAATTTCTCAAAGTGTAAAGGAAAAACTACCATGACTTAGAAGTATGAGCCTTTACTTAATGAAAACCAAATCAATGCTATTGTAGGATAGATTAGATTAAAACTTTTTGAAAGGAGGTTTTAATATAGTATGTTAAGCTTAAATAAATGTCTATTGATTAGCGTCAATTATGTACAAAGAATTTACTATTAGTAAATACAGCTAGGTTAATTGTAACTTCAGAGTCCAAATTGCTTATTTACTTAGAATTTATGGGAAAGTATTCACATCACAATTATCCACCAGTTGAAACACGTTCAATGCGGAGCAATCTAGGATTTGTAGAGCAGTAAGAGCAATATTATCAAATTGGGGGATGCTTAATTTTACAAAGAAAACAAAAGGTTCAAGATATTCTGTCAAATAGCAACTTTTATCAATAATAATTAAAATTTCATAAATAAATAAGTGATTAATAGAACATATGAGTATATACCTAGCTATATAGTTGGTCTCTGGAAATACCATGTTTCCCCGAAAATAAGACGTAACCAGACAATCAGCTCTAATGTGTCTTTTGGAGCAAAAATTAATATAAGACCCGGTATTATATTATATTATATTATATTATATTATATTATATTATATTATATTATATTATATTATATTATATTATACCCGGTCTTATATTATAGCAAACTAAGACCGGGTCTTATATTAAATTTTGCTCCAAAAGACGCATTATAGCTGGTTGTTTGGCTAGGTCTTATTTTCGGGGAAACACACTATGTATAGTTGCCATCCTTTATTAACCCATAAAGCAAGTAAACAGTTTAAAAGTCTTTTTAAATAATAAATGTATGTTAATTACATAGAAAATGTTTCAGTTGGAACAAAACTGAGGAAAGTTACTAGACCTTCACTGAAAATAATGTCTGTTTCCTTTAAGGCACATAATAGGCCACCATCTGTGACAACATTGTGCCTCTTTATAGTCATCTAGTGTTTATTTTGAATTTGAATGAGTTAACTTAGTTATAATAAACTGTTAAATTCTAGCCAATATTCTCTATCCACAGGAATTTGATTTCCAAAAAGATTCTCATTTAAACAGTAAAGCATTTTAGAAAATATCTGCCCCCAAAGCACTAAAACCTTGTAGAAAATATCTATTCCAAAATGTAATTAAGATGGCAAATTTAAGAGTTTACATTTAGATTGAATTACTCATAAAAAATACCATCTAAAATAGTAACATCTCACATAACAATTAAATGTTAGAGTCTTAGCACACAATAAAAATAAAGGTAATAGTTATTAAAAACCATTAGTTACCAAGTGCTTTATATATGTTTTCTCATTTAACTCTTACTATAATCCTGATAATGAAATGTTTATCATTGCTAGAAGCATGTGGCATACAAATAATAGAACCCAGCCAAAATGTCAACAAGAAGGAGTTTATTATCTCCAAACACAACATGCACAGAGCTAGGACATTTCTGACACTGAATAATTAAGCAGTTCTCTAATGCCCCCGCAAACCAGGTTTCTCCCATCCTGCTCCTTCCTCTTCTATGCACTGCTTTATCCTCCTTGCATGGGTTCCTTCACCTTCTCAACATGACTGCCCTGATTCCAGGAAAGAGCACCCCCCTTAGCTGAATACAGAACTCCAAAAAAGCAGTATTTCCTTTAGAGATCTTCTTTTATAAAAAAAAAAGAAAAGAAAAGAAAAGAAAAAAAGAGTAAGTTCTAGGAGCCTTCCACTAATATCCTCTTAAAGTTCATTGGTCAGATTTGTGTCACATGACTATTCTTTAAACTCTAGCAAGGAGGGTGGAATTGTGATGACTGGTTTAGACTAATAAAATTTTAGCCCTGGATTACAGAATAACTCCTTCACTTTATACAAAGTGCTAAAAATGGGGGTTGCGTTAACAAAGTGAAGTGGAAAGTGGATGTTGAGTGGAGAGCCCAAGTATTATCTGCCACCTTAATCCTAGACCCATTTTATGTTAAAGAAACAGAGAATCACAAAGTTTAAGCAAATTTTTGCATTGCTGATATATAGTTAATCTTGAATTTGTTTACCTACCTCCAAAATATATTTCCTATAAATAATAACTACTTGTTGCTTAGGTATTAAATGAAAAAAAAAACGCCCTATTTTTTAATTCTTTCTTTTTTCAAAATTATGAAGCTATGAAGAGAGGCATCAGTACACATCAAGGTGAAACTGTCATGGAAAAATATTACAACTCAACTCATGCAATAAAAAAAAACAAAAAAATTAAAATAATCACTGTTTTGTCCTTTGGATGTTATCTTTAAAACTTATCAAAGCTGCAAGATTAATTGAAGTGATTCCTAGGTAGATGTGGGGAAAACAGAGAAGATAAAGATAGAGGTGATATTTTTCTGACTCTAAATGTCCCTTGGGACATCTTCACCTAACGTGTGATATTTCTCTGATACCATGAGTATCTAGAAGGAAACACAGTTGAACCATCAGTAGATTAAAAGGTGGAAATAGAAAGTCTGGAAAACTGAGAAAAGAACAGTAGACATTCAGATTCTCATTTATGTTATAATCAGAAACATTCCAGTGAGCAAAAGCTAACCAGGGACTGACTCAAGGGAATAGCGTAATGCAGTACAAGAGAAACTGACCTGAGATCAAAGAAACCCACTCCTGTCTCAACAAATCTTTGATATTGCATCATTGTTCATGCCATCACCAGTCTTTCCAGTGCTAAGTCTCTCTCCACAAATATTTCTTTTGTATAAAGTATTGAATCCTAAATTTGGAAGGAAGACCTAAAAAGTGCACCTGGATATCCTGCTAACACTGAGTACTCAAGAGTGTATTATTCATTTTGACAAACTTTTTTTAGAAACTCTGCTTTCTGTTGTGAGGCTAAGTGAGACACTAACATTCCTGGCAAAGAAAGTAGCATAATTTAAGGCAAGCAAATGCACAGCCAAAAGTACTGAATTTAATCATCCAAATAAATAACAACAACAAAGAATCCTTCCTTTAGATTTAAGAAGCACTTATAGACTGCATGTCATTAAGTATGCACAGAATTTTTAACATTAACTTAATGAAATAATAGCATAATATTCATTTTCTCCACAACCTCCAATACAAATTTTCTTAGACAAAACGGCTGTGCATTAAGGTGTTCTTTTAGCAATAGGAATATGAAAGAGCAAATTTCACCCCCTCCCATTTTTAACCAAAGCAATTCACCACAGCACAATAAAATTGTTTAAAAAGCGATTTTTTTGGATAGTTGTTAAACTTATAAAATACCAAATTTACACAAAGAAACAAACATATTTGAGCTTTTTCACAAATAATCAGCAACTACAACATTTGCTATGGTTCTTTCTGTTTTACTGTAACTCTGCAATGTTTTAAATTCAAAAGGTTTCTGCTAGAATTGGATTATGATTATTATGCAGGAGTGTGTCCCAGTATAAGCAGCTTGTTGGCATTTACATACTGCTCCCAGATGCGTCCATATCTGACTTCTCAGTAAGTCAAAAGCACATACTTTATTATTATGAAAAGAACACAGTTTTTTTATTTACTGCAGGATCTTGGGTCTTTACAAACAGAACAATCCAGTACCATAGAGCTTATCCAAACCCGAACTGATAATAATGATATAAACTTACAAGTCCTGTAAAGAGTTCAATCTAAAATCTGTATTATTAATGCAAGATCGTCAAAGCTTGTCCACAATAAATTCAGAAATTCCAGCCTAACTAACTGCTTTTGTAATAATGAGGGTCAACCAGCTGAACCAAAAGTGAACATAAGCAGCTTTTGTTTAACCTCCCCCTGAGACACTGACCCTCTCTCCCAGGCGATATAAAGGTGACATATCTTCTATATCTGAAGTCACCATTGAACCAAACGCCTTTTTCCAATACTAGAAATAGGTCCACTTTTTCCTACGAGGAATATACTACCAAATTTTCACTAAGCAGGTATATACACTCTCAAAAGTGAAAGTAACTAACATATAATAGAATTTCTCAGTCATGCCATTTTGCTGTCCTCATGGAGAATCCTAAACTGCCATATGGAAAACACTGCCGCACAAACTTAAAATGCCCTGTATGTGAAAGTCACTTCTGATTTTGTGCGCTCCATTCTCTTCATTCATTTTCCTAAAACAGGGTGTTCTGGCCTTCCTAGTGTTAGATATTTAGCAATGAAAATAACTATGTGATCAGTGAGCAACAACTTTGACTCGATCAAAACAAATCATTTTGGCTAAGACTATTCAAAAGGTCAAGGGGTTTTATTTTTTATTGAGAAATAAATATTCATAACAATTCTACGTCCTAATTTTTTTCTCTTGATATTTCTGTAGGGATAAAAATGGTCCCTTTTCTTAATGTCACCAAAAACCACGTGGCCTTGTAAATCTGATGTAGAATAAACAGACTAGGAGGAGTTACAGGAGGATGGTTTATCAGAAAAATGTGCATCATCTAGGGAACATCAGTCTTTCCATATCAGTCGTTAACTGTTTGGGGTACAAATGTTTCTCTCTAAAGAATCAGATGGTCCTTTTCCTTCCATTCCTCTAGTATGGTAAAAACCAGTGCAGTAAAGTCATTGCAAAAGACAGCAAACAACTTTGTTATTGTAATGGCCTTTTTTTTTTTTTTCTACAATAGGTCTAGCAGGTGGCATGTGGCTATGGCTGGGTCTCTCTCCATCTCCAGGGTGCCAAGATGTCCCGCAAAATTTCTGTGGGAGGAATTTGTTGGTGGGATTTGGATTGTAAAGGCACGCGAGCATCTGCTGCCTCCCTGGTCTCATTACCATTCGCACAATTAACTCCTGCGGCTCCCGGCTCAGCAGCCAGAACCAAGGACTCAATTTTACTGCCTCTTTGACAATGCTCATTATCATTCATCTGAACTTAGGAGTTCTCAGGCTTTCAACTCAGTGGAAAGTTTTCTGAGGAAAATAGATCACACACAGGCAAGCACTAGAAATGAAAGGTGAAGGAGCAGAAAAGTGGCGATGGACCCAAAGCAACACCTGGAAGGAACTGAGGGTCAGGCATGTGGAATTTTATTTCACTTTATGTCACATCTTCCAAGACTGCATCACATGTCAAAGGCCTATGTTTGGTCTTCTAATACTTTTAGTTAAGGAACCGTGATCAGTTAACAATAGTTATTTCAACTGTCCTCAAGGATTCCAGCTCTAATTTTGCCTCCTATAGAAGCTTTGGTCAAGACCAAAACCAGAAAGGGTTTTGAGGAATTTTTGTAAAAGATTAAGCAGAATATTTTGAAATGCAAAGAGGGAAAGACTCACAAAAGACATGATGCATTCAGGCAAACCTATATTTTTAAAGCCTCAGTCAGTCTGATTAATTCATGTTAAATTTCAAATGATTACAAGTGCAACCTGAAAATTAAAGCTGTACTGTCTCTTTAACCATTTTGTCTCATGATAAATATTCATAAATTGCAGTTATTAACAAGTTTACATTAGGCCAGAGGTGATAATATATGACTTTTTTCTAGCTTAAATAGCAGAAGTCTGTCATTTATTTTAACTACAAAAAAGTTAAAAGAAAACCTCTTTTTGTTACTCAATAAGTGATATAAAAACGGCATCTTCTCTTAAAGATGAAACTTAGTTTTTTAAAAAGTATCATTTAAAACAATCTGGCTCAAAAGGAATAAGGCTTCGTTGTTCTAAAAAAACAAAAGAATGATTAGGCTATTAAAAGCTGGGAAAGTAGTTTTATGAGATGAAAGCTGTGAAGTTTTATTCTTTTATGAAAAAATTAGGTTGTGAAAGAGTTTACTAATGTATCTTCTTCAATAAGTAAAACTTCACTCCAATGATTACAGTTGGGAAAAATTATAGCATTTGTTATGTTACTATTGAAAATTTTGCATTTATTGAGCTTTATATTTTCTTAGTAATAGAGAACAATATTATTGAAACTGATTATACTGCTTTTCCTTTAAATTCCATAAGTCAAAACATACAATTTCGTATTTATATATCTATATATCTTTTTAGTATTTGGCATTAGAAATAAAGACATTTTCCTTAAGATTATAATTTTTTTATTATACATTTGTTACCTAATTTTATACACCATTCTTTATTGCCTTCCACACTGTACATTTTCTCAAACAAACACAGGAGAAAAATAAATGTTTGGAATGTGGTACATAATTCAAACTCGCCATCATGTGAATGGAGAAAAAAACTTCACTGTTGATTTTCTCATGCTTCGTGTTTGTTGTAATTCGCGTGTGGAGGATAGGTGCCTTGTAGATAAATCTGCAGAAAATGCATTGCCCCCAGGCTGCTTAGACACAATGGAAGTGAGCATGTGAGTTCTTTGTATCTTGTCTTGATATATTTGATTTTACTCCATCAAGATACTTTATGCACCTAGAATAAAACACTTGAAATTATTTCTGGTTGCTAGGGGTCTAACATAAACATCTCTGGTTGTTATAGTGCCCACGTAGGATCTGACAGGGAGGCCGTAGACCCAAATCCTGACTGCTGTTTACTCCGCAGAAGAGTGCTTGCAGATGGTTCCAAAAGTTGCATCCATGTAATGAAAGTTGATGTTATTTGTTTCTTGAATTCTAGTATCCATATGAAATACTGTCTGGTTCACAACCTCTATATCTCTCTTCTTTCCTATCCCAGACCACTTGAACCATGCCCCTTACACCCTCAGAGCTCTGCCCCAGTGTATCTGGAACAAATCTTTCCCGGAGTCAAGAAGGATGTATGAACGTAAGTGCTCGCCAATAATTGATGCTCCATTAAGTCTGACTGTAAGCCTGGTCTCTGGCTCTAACTAGATTTCTTCCTTATATCTACCATGTATCGCCTAAAATAAGGCCGGGTCTTATATTAAGTTTTGCTCCAAAAGACGCTTTAGGGCTTATATTCAGGGGATGTCATCCTGAAAAATCATGCTAGGGCTTATTTTCCAGTTAGGTCTTATTTTTGGGAAAACACTGTATCATCCTCTCTTACTATACCAAGTCTAATAGCTGATTTTCAGATTCTCCTTAATTTTGCTAGTTTTGTTCTCCTATTCTTTCAAATCCAACTCCAAACATTTTGGGCTGTTGCCCGTTTATCAGTTGGTGAAATTCTGTGATGCTCCTTTGGGAGCCTTCCTGGAGTCCTCATTATTTCCACCGACTACCCATGAAAGTACCACCAATGATCTCATGTTATGCCACCAAGTGCTCGTGGAGGGATGGTCTGCTGCCAGACCCTCTGACATTCTGCCCACTACTGGCCCTTCTTCCAATGCTGTGGATGAGTCTCCTAGCATTTGCTCTCCTCCGGGAAGAGGTTTTGCTCTCCACTCTAACATGGTCAACCAAGCCTTGCCATGCTGGCCTAAGTCCATAACATAAATGAGATTTTCTCAATGTTTCTGCTCATTAATGCATAACAGAAAATGTGAACTTCATAGAAAGTGAACATATGCCAACTGCTTACATTGCAGGGGTGTTCAAACTTTTTTCAACGGTTTTCACCAAGGGCCGTATGCGGTAAAATACACAAACAGCCAGGCCACTCACTTGAAGTGAAGTACGTATTGCCTCACCTGGTTTATTTAAGTAAACTAAATATATTTTTGGAATTTGCTGCGGGACAATTACCAATGGATCGCAGGCCGCAGTTGGCTCGTGGGCCGCAGTTTGGACACCCCTGATTTAAGATATTGCAGAAGTCTAGAGGATAGAATATTGCTAAAAATAATGGAACACAAGCATATATTGTAGTAATACAGTTAGATCTTCAAAAACAAAATATCATGTCTTATCTTTGTGAATCATGTTAGTGATGTTTCAGGTATCATTTTTTTTTTCCAATTGTAACTGAAAAAATCTATATAATCCAGGATATATCAATTAAGCCAATTTCAATAGTTAAATCATTATTATGCTAAGGGAAATAAGAATTGGGTATAACTATTAGAGCAAACATTTGCTATATTTTCTCTAAGGATTCTAATATGAGTGCATATATATATATATATATATATATATATATATATATATATATCTGTATATATGTATATATAGAGAGATATGTATGTATACATACACATATATGCTTTCATTATTTACTTATATATAATAGGCATATATCCATATAACTCTTAAAGGAAATATAATCACATAAGCCTCATGCTAAAATACAATTAAAATAATACAGTGCATTTTCTCTCCAGAGTTTTAAGTATGGCAGAGAATTAAATATTTAATAAAATGTTTTCCAAAAAGCACATGCTCCCAAGCACATGAGTTAAGTCCCTGAACAGATACAAGGCATAACAAAGCAGCTGATATCACCTCTTACAAATTAAAAATATACAAATTTTAATATTTTCATGATGCGAATTGAAAGTAAACTGAATTTTCAAACTTTAACATACATATAAAAATAAACAAATGTTACCTCATTCTTCACGTGTGAAAAAAATCACTTTCCTTATAAAAAATAAAAATCTCACCATTACTTAGGACAAAAAATCTGTGTATGTCACCAACAAAATTGATGTGCTGAATTTAATGTTTAGATGGAATATCTGCATTACACTCATGTTACTAATCAATGTGAAAATGTCATATTCACATTTTGCCTTTGAGTGCCCTTTTAAAACCATCATGTTATTAAGATATCATTTGACTGTTTGCCCTTACAAAAGTCCCCTTAAATCACGAAATAAGGCTGTTAAGCAAATGTAAAATAAGTCAACCATGCATTGTGTGGCATATGGGCAATTTCCATTAAAGAAGTTTGTACGTGGATAAAAGTACAACTCTGTAAAATGAAATATTGGAGTCTAAATGGATTTGGAGGATAACTATTATGACTGCTACACTAGTCAAATTCCTTGGGTAAGCTGACTATTATTTCTAGAGTTTTTATTCTGTATCTTGAACAAGTAGTTTAAATATTATCACTTAACTGTGTTTTAAAAGAAATTGGAATAGAGAGAGAGTTCATACTTATTCTTCAAAATTATATTTTGCCTTATCTATTTTTTAATTACCAATAGTAGATTGGTTAATGAGGTTTTGATGAATGATCTGATGACACTGATTCATAAAACTTTTTCTGCTCAGGGTCATGACAAACTTCCGTATTAGCCATGGCTTGATTACTACGTAGTGGTTCTCAACTGCCAATTGTGAGCCTTACAGAAACACATTTTTTCTCAGTGGTTCTCCCCTTGTTGGACATTGGAATCATCTGAAGAGTTTCACAAAATACTGATGCCTGGATCTTACCCTGAGATTCTGCCTTCACTGTTCTGTCTTGATTGTTGGGTCATTGAAAAGAACTATGTAGTCAAGGTTGAGAATCATTTCATTCTACTCCCTCTGAAAACAAGCAATTTGAATTTGAAGAAGATTATGTTTGTATTATGCGTGAAATATTGAAACAAGCAAACTGACTTCTGACTTGATAGCAAAATTGGTATTATTTATATCTCTTTTTACGTTTGAGTAGAGCAATGGAAGAGACACATAAAGGCCGCTGGTCACAGTGAGGAAACAGGAGGGGAAGGGCACAAACGTCTGCGGGAGAACAGGAAGGAAGAGTGCTCAGGTGTGTAATGGATGGAGATGAGGATACGGTGAGTAAAAGCGTTTCTTTCTAACTTGTTCTGCCTTACAATCTTTAAGCTTGTGGTTCACATGAGAGTACAAATAATGTATAAATTATCACATATTGGAAAAAGAAAAACAAGAAAACACCAACATTAAACAATAGCTATTTGCTGTTCTGTTAAAAAAAATACAACTAAATTGGATATAAATCTTGCCTTTCGTGATGCTCTAGATATGAATTGCTTTTTGACCAAGGAGAAGTCAGGACTCACTGATTCACCTATGATGTCTCCTATTTCCACGCAAGTTCTCTGTCAGTGTGAAAATCAGATCCTTGATTCTGGTTTAAAAGTCACCTTCATGCTCCCTGAAAAATGAACTGTCAATTCAGAGACAATCCCAAAGAGAAATGGTGATAGATGTGTTACAATACAAATGTCATATTCTAAATAATTTAAGATGTCATGAAAGAGGACAAATAAGGACTCTCTGAGACACATTGGGAAGCCATCCAGCCCCATGAAACATGTATTTAAGCACAATGGTTCTTTGAAGAAACTGGATTAGGTTATCTGTGTAAGGCAGATGGGATATCTAGGCTAGGCCAGGTGAACAGGGATGGCATGATCTAGAGTTTTAAAGAGTTAAAGAGACTTATTTTTCTCAACACTGTGGGAGAGTGCCTGGAAGACTGTTTGTTATAATACCTTAAATGTGTGCCAAGTTACTTGAGTAATGTAAAATTGATACCTCACTTTATAGCTCAAATTGAAATTATTAATCATTATTTTTTTTCTTTTAAATGATTTGTTATGGATGACAATTGACAGAAAAGGGCAAGGGGCGAGTGTTGAAACAATAGAAAACAAATGAGAACAGAGGTATGATATCAGAGGATTGGAGATGTGTTAGCCTAGAGAAGACCTTTTTTTTTTGCAAATCGTTACCTTAAAGTTTATTAATACGTATTTCTTTTTTTTTATTAAAGTTTATTGGGGTAGCAATGGTTAGTAAAATTGCATAGGTTTCAGGTGTACAATTCTGTAATACATCATCTACATATCATGGTGTGTCCTCACCACCTTCCATCACCATATATTTGATCCCCTTTACCCTCAGCTTACCCTCCTGTAACCTAACCACTAAACTATTGTCTGTGTCTATGAATTTTTCTTTCTCTGTTTGTCTTGTTCCTTTGTTGCTTTCAATTTTATATCCCACACATCAGTGAAATGATGTGGTTCTCGACTTTTTCTATCTGATTTATTTCACTTAGCATAATTCTGATAGACACTGTGCAGAGGTATGTGGTCTGCTTTATTACAGGCTTTGCCACTGAGGTGAAATTTGACCTTCAGACAAAGTAAATGTGAAGAGATATTACCCTCTTTCTGTCCTAATTTCTTTCATCAGTATGCATTACAATTATTTGACTAAATTAATCAATCAGTCAATTAGTCAATTCATTACGGTTATGTTCTTAGCACTTCTGACCAATAGTTATTTTTCTTTATTAAATGGAGTAATTGCCTACCTTAAAATGACTTGATTATTATGAAAACTAAGTCATTAGATGGCAATAGTACAAAATAAATTATTTGGATAAAGGTACTCATTGCAGCACTATTTATAGTAACAAAAGTGGAGATAACTCAAATACCTATCAGTAGTGTACTGTTTGAATAAACTATGAAAAAAACCACACTGTGTAAGACTATGCAGCAGGAATGAATAGCCAATATAGAATGACCATCACGACTTGGAAAAAATTTATATAGACTACGTGGCAGGTTATCCCAGAGGTATAATCCACAGAATTTTAAAAAGCTTATTAATAGAGGAAGGAGAGAATAGGATAGGGTGACAATATAAGCTGAATTTATTTGCATATATCCTCCTTACACATTGAACTTTGGAATCATGTAAATATACTCTATAATTATAAAACAAGAATTTTTTTTAATATTTAAAAATGAAAAATAACAGAAAACATATTAACATAAATATGTATTTTATTTTTTAAAAATACACATGCACACACACACCAATCATATATATATATACACATGCACACACCAATCATATATTCCTGTTGGATTGGTGGTGATTCTAGCCACTGAAAAGACCTAGAATCACCACCAATCCAACAGGAATGGGTTACTTTATTGCTCTAATTGTGGTCTTTCAATCCCACTTTGCTATTTGAAAAGATCTCGGGTTCCTTGAAGAAATGGTTGCTTCCAGGCCTGAGCCAGGATCATCTTCATAACAGAAAACAAAAATGTCTAGAAGAATAATATCTTTAGGGTTCAGGAACAAGCTTGAATAGACCTCCACTAGCCAAAGGTGGAGTCATTTGGGCACCATTAAGGGTAACTATTATGTATTAATACTTGAATCCATGAATTTATAATGATAATAATATACAAAGACTTTATTGATCACCTTTTAAAGATGCTAAACATACAAATAATTTGTAAATAAAGAGAAAGAATGGGGTTTATTCTGTCTTTTCTAAATAACTTCTATTTCTGATTAACCAGAGTTGATATGAGAATATTCTTCTTTTTAAGAACTATTCTATCCAACAAAAGATGATGAATGTTAAAATTAGAATATCATCATTTTTCAATCTATAATGAAACAAAGGATGTAGGCAGTGATCACCAATGACTAATAATATCACAGAAAGAGAACCAGACATTATGTGCCTCCTTATGGAACTAGACACCACCACTCAGGAAGTATACTTGCCAAAAACACTGAAAAGGCATCTGATCGGTCCTCTGGATTGCCAAATTACAGGAAATACAGGGAAAGAAAATCATGCTAACGACACTGGTGGGATGCAAGCAGAAAACCCCAGAATGTGGGAAACTCTACAGAAAAAAATAATCTGGAAGTTCAACCAAAAATTTCAGAAAAATTAAAGATATGAAGTCGTAAACTCTGCATTAAAAGATATTTCAATTAATCATAAAATATGGCCCTTTCTTTTCTTCAAATCTGAAGAAAACAAAGTAAACAAACAAAAAAATTAAACAATTGAGAAATTTTTATAATACTAAGGAATTATTTTTAACATATGATAATTGTATTGTATCTTATTGTTTTATTAAAGAGATGTCATAAAAAAATTCAGTAAAAAAAGCATCACTTCAACCCTTAGAGTTTTTCTGAGAAGCACCTTAACAGATCATTTTTACAAAAATAATTAAATGTATGATAATAATTTTATATTTAAAAAAATCTACCTGCACAATGAATAGTACCCAAAGTCACTCACTTATTTCAGATGTCGCTTACACTTGGAGATTATTGTTGTTGTTCAATCAATAGATCGATATGGCAATATCCAGTGCCAGTAATTCAGAAACTATTCCAAGCAATGTGGCTTTCTGGCAACTGTCCTTCCTGAATCTGACTTACAACCTGAAAGTACTAGGAATTTATAATCTCTTATTGATTTGTATGCTAACAAGAAATTTCCAGACTGTTGGTGCCCCTATTTGTGTTTTGGTCAGTAGAAATATGAACATTTGATATTGTGTAATTAATAGGTGGGAAATAGACCCCAGAGTTACTGGACTACATGAGAGTGAAACGGTAAATGAGAGCTGAAGCATATTCACCTCAATCAAGCTCCTTCTTTATGTATTTCATTTCATCACCCATGGTTGTGAGTTTATAAGACATCTCTTTATATTATTTCCAGATACTTATATTTTATAAATTTCTATATGACTATGTTTACATATGTATGTATATATGTATGTGTGTACATGAATTTGTGGAAATGAGAGAGAGAGAGAGAGAGAGAGAGAGAGAGAAACAGGCATCTCAGAAGTTATGTTTTCCTGGTTTTCATTCCAGTCTGGCTCTGGCACATACTAGTTGTGTAGAATTGGCCAAATTACTGATATTCTCTGATTCTCAATGATCTCATCTTAAAATAGGGATAATAAAATCCCAACCTCATAGTTTTGCTGTGAGTACTAAGTGAGTTAATGAATGTATAGAATTTAGCACAATTCCTGGCATCTAGTAAGCACTCAGCAAGTGATACCACAGGTTAGCTGGGATGAATAATTTATGTCCCAGCTTTTTAAAATAAATTGTTAAAAAGTATAATATACAAAGAGACTGAGAATACCTGGAGGAGAGGGTTAAATTCAGAATAGACTCTTCTCAATATTGTTCCTTAGTTTACTTGTATTATCCTTATTGAGCCTGAAAAATTTTATTCCAAACCACAAATCCTCTGAAGAAGAGTCTAGAAGTCTGTGTACATTTCCCCCACAACTAGAAGGAGCACAATTACATGATTAAACTTGCTCTTCAGTTTGCCATAAACCAGGACCCCAAGATTAGAATCATTCAAATATTTCCATAGAAATATACACGTTATACAACAAAGTGTCTCTAAGAACCCAAGAGGGTCAATATCGGCTCCGTCATACGAGATCAATAAACAAGGTTTCTGGAAATATAGAAGTTCCATCTCCAAATGATCTCCAGACATTTAAAAATGGTGTCACCATTACTGCTCTTGTTTCATTTTCCTCCAACAAATTTGATTGATTATAATAAAAATTCCAACCTTAAAGATAAATAATCTCTGCACACTCAATTCTTCAAAAAATTCATGTATTAGACTAAAGCAATGTTTCACATATTTTAGTGATTTTTGTAACACCTATATGGTGTTTAACATATCTGACTACCACCTATATTATTATTTGCAAAATAATATTTTCTTTAAACTGACTCAACATTTTCACTTAAAATTGCAAAAAAGGCAAAATTTATAGTATTACTATAAACAGTGGTAGAAGAAAATAAATGAGGTGTCAAATAACTTGCCATGTATTAAAAAAATATGTGTACCCAATGAAAACAATCCATTATTTTAAAATAAAAATAAAATAATGATAACCACTATCCCTCCGTTATGGACTTTTATATGACCTTGTATATTTCATACCTTAGTTCCCCTCACTCTCCATTCTGCAGGAATCTAAATGTCATTCAATCCTTTGAACTTATGAGTGTTTCCTTAAACAGGGCCTATGCACTTATCATTACCTCTACCTGGGTATTCTTTCCTCCTCTCTATATCTAGTTAATGATGATTTATTCTTTACACCTTTTTCAAAGAATTCTTGTCTGATCTCTCTGACCAAGTCAAATTGCCCTATAATAGGTTCTCCTATTTAGAGTCTGTGAAAATAATGATTTTTCCTTTGTTTTTGTGACCTTTTGACTAATCTGTCTCCCATTAGCTTCTAAGTTTTAAGAGGGCTGTGATTATGAATGGTTATGCATATCATGTTGTCTCCAGCAACTAGTATCATGCCCAGCCGAGAATATATTTTGTTAATTAAATGAGTGGAAAGAAGAATAAATGTACTTCTACCATATTTTTGAAAACATAAGGAGGCAAAATCATATATATACATAAAATCATATATATATATATAGAAATGTATGTGTGTGTGTATATATATATATATATATATATATATATATATATATATATATACACACACACACATATGTGTGTGTGTTGATATATACCTGGGTGCCAAAAAATGTATACAAGTGGACATTTCAGTCAGCATTGCTCAAGCAATAGTTCTCCATAATCAGAAATGTCTGGACACTGATGGTAACCACTTTGAGCACCTCTTGTAATTGCAGAAGTCAAATGTGACTTGTATTCACCTTTTGTTATCGATATATATTGAATATTACAGTTTTAATACAGTTTTTTTCTTTCTTAAAATGTGTACACATTTTTTTGGCACCCTCTGTATTCAACATGGTCAGGACTGAGAAACATGCAGAGTAAGCAGAGTAAAGGATGTGGTTATTCTAATATATATATATATATAGTTTGGATAGGATGACCAGTCAAATGACAATTAGATATGGCTTTTGAAATATTGCTATATTTTTCCAGAGAAAGGCTGTATTTGCTTTTTCAACTAAGGGGGATTTTTAAGGTCATTTTGTTGTTCAGAATTTTGATTTTTGGAATTCTTGAGTCGGCAAATTCTCTCATGCAGTGCCATTTCAATACACTGTGCCATTATTTTCAGATTATATCTCTAATTTGGACATTTAAAAAAGTATTTCTAGGTTTTAAATTCAACAAACCACTCATATAATCATTGAAATAAAAATCAAAGTTTCTCCATGGACCACCTAAAATCATACTAGACTAAAGGATACTTTTCAAAGTGATATTACTTTATAGTCATGCAGATTTCATGGTGCGCAAGGCATTTTCACATATATTATGTGTTTTGATCCTCCCACAAGTACTAAAAGTTGGGCAGAGCAAGTATACATATCCCTATTTAAAATGTGAAGCTTCAGTGAAATGGCCAAGATCTTATTAATGATTTATGTTGTTCTGGTTCCAGGAATCATACTATCTTTGAGTTTATTAAAGTAGAATATATAATAATGAAATTCAAGGAACTTTGAAATTAGTATTGGAAGGACCTCCATATAGACATAAAATTGTGTCTAGTAACATAAGGAATTTAGTTAGAAAAGAATCAAAGGTTCAATGTACCCAAGATTTTAGTGATTGTTGGGGAATAATTGCAATATTTGTAGACAGAAACAATACAGACAATAATATAATTTGCAATATAATTAAATGAAGTCAGCCTCAAAGAATCAAAGATTTGTCAGAAGAGGGAAATTAGTGGTGAGGAAGAGTCAGTGGGATCTAAAAGAATGTCAGGATTACCTCCTGATCAAATGTACTTGAGACACAGGAAAATTAGGGTTATAGACTCAAGGGATTTGTAAAAGAATCAATAATGTTAAGGGAGAGGCTAGCATTAGTTATGCAAAGGAAGTTCAGGGATCATCCTAGGAAATATCTGAGGCTATTTACCTGTGAGATGGGAGGGACTAAAAGAAAGACAGTGGTAGAGAAAATAACTTCCCGCAATGGGAAAAGAGACAGGAAGTGGAAGAGTGTGTGTGCGGTGGAGAAGGAAGTTCACAGCCTAAAGTGATGGGATTGAGAAAGAGCTGGTCTGGGAGATGCGCATTGGAGGGAGAGAGAGACAATTACTGACTTAGAATCGTGTTTTCCCGAAAATAAGACCTAACTGGAAAATAATCCCTAGTATGATTTTTCAGGATGACGTCCCCTGAACATAAGCCATAATGCATCTTTTAGAGCAAAACTTAATATAAGACCTGGTCTTATTTTCAGGGAAACACAGTAGGAGTCTAGCTTTTGCAGAATAATCTTCAAAACTGTAGAGAAATGAAAGTCAGGAAATGTAGAGAGAGCACATGTAGAAATACGTAGTTGGACTTTTGTGTTACCTTTGTAAGCCATGAAAGTTACAGCAAAATAACAAATGGGTAAGAACCTCTGTATTATTTTCTTACCATTTTCACATCTGCTGAGATTCTGAAAGAAAATCAACAAAACCAAAATATGGCATGTTTAGTCTTGTAGTTACAATCTGAATGCAAGGGATTGAAAAAAAAATGTTGTCAAATGTTAAGTTTTCATCAAATAAGTTATCGTGCTGCTCCATATGAGATGTTAGAAAATAGGAAAATTAATAGCATTCAACAAAACTTACTCTTCAATGCCACTGCCCAAAGGATAAAGTAGCAGGAAAAAAAAAAAAAGAAAAAGATGATGAAGACTAAGAAAGCTTAGTAAACAAAACTTGTTCAGATTAAACAGTCCTTATTTTCCTTCCCTCACTTCATCATGGAACGTATGAAGAGTAGATGGTTTGAAATAAATTGGAAATAATGTGATTTCTCTCAATATGTGTGACTTATTCTGGCAAGGCTTGGAACCACACTGTTGGAGATACAAGATAAACAAGACTTCGCAGGCATTCACTAAAGCAAGGTGGGATGAGATGTGCATAAGAGACTGAACAGCAAACACATGTGCTGAATCGAGCCATAGTTGGGAAGTGAGGGTATAGGAGCATAGAGGTCTGATTCCTCTTAGAAATGTCACTGACTAATGTGTGATGTGATTTATAAACTGGACCCGGAGGACTGTGTAGAACTTGCATAGATGGAGAAGAAGCAGAACAGAATCAGCCCAAGCAGAACAGAATCAGCCCAAGCCCAGAAATGTTAGGATGGAGGACAACTTCCGGGGAAGGTGTCTTTTGTGGAGAACAAAACTGGCAATTCAGGCCACAAAGGAAATATGCAAGTCTCCGGATCTTCTAAAGGATCTGTAAAACGGCACTTACATTATGTTGGTTACAAGCTCCTTTGTGGTGATCCAATGAAAACTTTTGTTTCTTATGCACTCGTGCACATTTAGTGATATTTTTACACATTGCGTCAGGGTTTCGCAGGAGGCCTTAGGCCATCAGTAAGGTCTGATATCAGGCACTGGGGACTACATGAAAATCTGAAAGTAAAATGATAAAGTGAAAACAATTTCTTTGTTCCATGTGAATCTCATCAGCAGCAACTAGAATTCTGGACACAACATAGGCTTAAATTTCTGATGAATACTTCCTAGGTGTGGAAAGATTAAGACCCTTCTCTTGAACAGGACTCTACAACTACAACTCTTGATGCTTTCAAGAAGTAAACATCACCCATGTGAGCACCCCTCTGAGAAGTGCACTGCTTAAAACAATAACAACAACAAAAATAGGTCTATTTTGAAAGCTGAGAAAAATGACTAGGTTTTACTCCTCCCATGTTGTTTGCATAAAGGGATTTTTATCACTCAGACATTTCTTGAATTAGAAAACAGCTTTCACAGATTTTAGCCTTTGAAAATGACAATATCTAATCTCTTTGCTTTCATGTGCCAGGCCTGCACTGCCAAATATCTCAGAAGGGAAATAGTAAACTATTTTTCACAGATCCTCCATAATAGATGAGATATGAAATGAATTTCATGGAAGTTGAGCTCCCTGGAGGTTATTAGTTTGCCATAATATGTAATGTTATTCTGACATCGTATCATTATCATTATTGTTTTCTTGTGCAACCAACCTAAAACATTGGGAAAATTTGTCAATTTTAACATTTATGGATCTTAATAAAGAATGTATGTTCTTTTCTTAAAACCATTAAGCTATGAAAGACATTTTACGTTATAAATGCATGCACTGAACATTTAACATCTCAAGTTAAAGTATATTGGGAAAATAACCAATATTTAGTTTAAACAATATATAATTGTCTTAGGGCAATATATATTAAGTGAAGCTACTAAGTTATTATCATATTATAAAAGTTTAATAATATATAACTATGGTATCTAAAGCTTAACAAATGAGTAGAACTTTAAAATCAAAATATAATTAGTGATCATTTTCTAAGTATTACACTTGTGGTGTCACTAATATTTTTTTAATATTGGTATGTATATCTGTATTTTTCTTCACTCAAGTTCTATGAGAGAACTGAATATATAGATTTAGTCTCTTAAAGGGTCAATTTTGAAATTCTCTAAAGCATTTTCAAGCAAGGCTTCATAGTCATTTTTAAGCATTGGGAATTTAGGATCTTGTCTTTTATTGACAATTTTCTCCCTAAAGACTCTAGAAACCAGTATTAAAATATGAAGGAACCACAACTGTATATGTTTGTTAAAGCTAATAGAACTATAAACTTAAAAAGATGAAAGTTATGTAAATTAAACCCATAAAAACGACTTAAAAATAGTGCACAAGAAAAAGGAATAATGTAAAACTTTTAATGTATTTTATTTAAGAAATAGCAGTATTGTTTATAATTGTCACTATAACCATGAACTAGAGACACTTGTCAATCAAAAATCATCTGTCCTAGAGAGTACCATAATTAGATAAAACTTAAAGTTCTCCATTGATCAATAATGTATTTTTTTTAAAAACAAAAAAAAATGTTAACTTAGCTTTAAGTTCATTACATAAACCAAAACACCAGCACATTAAAAAATTAAACAAATATCTCCTCTTAGATTTCTGATAGGAGATGTCAGAGTTTTCTTGATATATGTACTACATTTTTTTGTTGTTTTTATCATTTAAAAGATTTATGGTTATTTGTCTATTTAGTCAGCAGATGGAAAGTGATTTTGTGATGTTCTATATTCATCACAGAGTGACTGCTCTTTCCTATTTTCCTTCTACTTCAGCAGAAACCAAAAGAAAAATAACTTCTATTATACTGGTGCTAGTCTCATTACTGTGCTATTGTCACAACCCTTTACACTAGTCCTAGATATAAGTCTCAGACTTTTTGTCACAACCTTTTGCACTACTCCTAGATATGAGTCTAAGCACTAGGTAGCCACTAAATTAAAATGCATAGCCTTCTTGTACTGTAGCAGTCTGGCTGTGTGATTCTAAGACGTGAGCAAACCGGCTACAGGGAACTCCTCTTGAACTTGCTGACCCAGTCTTCCCTCTTAGAATCCCATTGTGTGCCTTTCCTACTATGCTACTGCTCCTGCTGCTAGCCCATTCTTTTGTCTTTGAATTTTAGATGAGACCTTAGTCTTCCATTACCTGCAGCAAAACTAAGACCAAAGAGTCAAGGAATGTTCTATAATGCATCCAAGAAATGTTACTTCTTTCAAAAGGAAGATAGATAATGAATTTTCTCCTCTGCTCCCACTGTGTCATAAAAGGAAGGTGAATGACCTAGGCACCTAGATCAGATGTGAGATGTTCACAAGCTCCCTGCCCCTCTCCATATGTGGTGTGAGGATGAGAGAGAGAAGGAACAGCAAACAGCACAGTGTTTGAATCACTAAATAGCCCATTCCTCCAACTCAGCTGGGAATAGCAAAAATTGTTCTCCATCTCAGGAACAGACAGGAGAGCCTGACCCTCTTTATCCCATGAGTTTCTTGGTTTTGGCGCCAGGAGACAACTATTTCATAGCTCTCTTCTCCCCAATTCAAAGCTACCTGTGAGTGAGGAAGGTCCTATCCCTTTCCAAAAACTCTCTTGGAACAGACATTGTTGCGTAGGTAAATTCATGTTCTCTACTCAAAGGAAGAAGAACTTTTCATAGTGTGCATAAGGACAGTTTACAAAGGAGGAGCCCATATTATAGTTTGCCATTGTTCAGTTTTACCTGTTGCATCACTCTTTTTAAGGGCCCTGTATTTCAAATCAGTTGAGACCACATTACCTGTGTCCCTAGAGGCCCAATGCCTTTGGTCCTTCTTTTTGTTCCATGTGTTAGGAAAGATGATCTATATGCATTGTTAATAAATATGTTGTTAAATCCCAGCAGATTCTGTTTAGCTGTTTTAAGATAACCTACTTGATAGCTTTAATTTGGATTCACCCCTGTAGTCATACAACAGCCTAACCAGCTGTCCCCCCGTGTCTTTCCTTAAGGAAAGAAGAGTCTGTGAGACCGTACCTTTCTGGGACTCTGTTCCATCCTTGTGTTTACACCTTATGTCTCTCTGTCTGGTCCCCAAAAGATGGTTTGCAGCCAAAGACGGGTAAGATATCTCACGGGCTATACAACCTAAGCCAGGTGGAACCGAGTGGGGACCCCCAATGAGCTGCCTTAGAAAAATATGGGAAGGAGCCTTGCCTCCCCTTCCCCCTGCCTGGGAAAAGCTGTTGCCGGCTCTGGCTTTTCCCTTTCACCTGTTTGTGAGAGAAGTCTTAAAGACAACAAAGATCAGTTCTCTCAGTTATCTCAACAGAGTTGTTACAATATGAGAGACTTGACCCTGAAAAGGTACATACCTTAGGTAAGACATTATAGGACCTTGTACTTCGGCTGTTTATAGATAAAGGGTGATTGGAATAAACATTTTCCTGCTATGATGTATGACTGTGTAAGAAACAATGTTACTTTCATGTTTTTGTATACCTTATTCTGGGCTCCAGTCCTCTGAGACTGAGAGACCCCTGGCCTTCTGAGAGATTTTAAATCTCTGTTTGTTTCTTTCTTAAAAACTTAACCCAAACCGCCCCTTCTCGCACCCTCACTGCCCGTGTTGCGCTGGATGCAACACACCCCTATAAAGAGATATGCTTTGAATATGTGATTTTACAGAGGAACAAATTGAAATATACATACTAGTTACCATTAGCTGACCTATGTGAAGATAATACTTATGAAGATATATGAAACTTTCCTCTAGTAACTTTACTCACATCATATCGTTTGCTTCCTACCAAAACTTCATGAAGCAAGTATTATTATTATTAATGCCCACTTTACAGTTCAAGTGAATGAGGGTGGAGCTCGATTAAGTAACTTGCTCAAGGACAAGCAGATGGTCAAAGGCTGTATTTGGATTGGAATCCGGGAAGTCTGGCTCCAGACCTCAGCTTCTTACCCATGCCTCAGGTCAGCTTTAGCAGAGGTCCGTTTTAACTGAGGCTCTTCCTACTTCCTGTCAGACACCTGAGTAGGTTGTCATGACTCACAGTTTTAGTGAAGTCAATAAATTTTTGTTACCCATCCCATTGTCATCTTAGGAGTTTAAAATCAGTGGATTCCACCCAAAGTTGTCCGTCCTGCCAAAATATAAGGTCATAGAAGAGTTTTCAGTTATTGAATGACCAAAACACTGACAAGAAGCCACTGCAGGATGGAAACAAGATTTTGAATTATTAAATTTCTCGAATTCCTAATCAGAAGCATGAATATCAATGAGATTTAATACAGGCCTTCTGAATTTTTATCCCTCATTCCTGAAAGAGAGCTCATTGATCTTTCATCTACTTGTCATCATATACTGCAAAAAATGATACATAAGAACAGTGAGTTTGCAAAATATCTCATTTTTAAAACTTATTCGCTTCCTCCATATTACAACTTCTCAAAAGTAATATCATATTTCAAGTGTGAGATACATCAAACAGCAGTTATTTATAGAGGCCATCCCTCACGCCATTCTAATAGATTACAGCTTCTAGAGAAAGTAAAAACTCTTATCTATTGTGGTTTAGAAAATTCATTCTATATGTTCTTAAATCTTCTTATCTCACCCCTTCCAGTATACTTGTAATTGTCGTTGTTGTTTTATATACCACCTCCCCCGTCATTAGTAGAATATGTACCTCTTTATTGTCTTAACCCTGGATTTCTCAACTTCAGCACTAGTGACATGTCGCGCAGGATAATTCTTTGTTATAGGAGGCTGTCCTGAGGATTACAGAATGTTCAGCAGTATCCCTGTCTCTACCCACTGGATGCTAACAGAAACTCTTTCCCTCCTCACCCTCGTTGCAACAACTAAATATGTCTCTACATCTTGCCTAGTGTCCCCGGGGAGACCCCTCCATGTCCCTAGCCTTGATTGTGGACTTCTATATTAAAGCCTGACACACATTCTAAGTTCCCTAAATGGATGCAGGGTCCTCTACCTAGTTCTTAGTGTCGAATTTTACCGCAAGGGGAATTGAACGTGTTTAAATACAGAGGCAGTGAGAGACAGTTGTATAATCTATCATGGACTTTGGACTCAGACTCTCCTAGGACTTAGTAATTATGGAAACTCTTTTACACAACCTGCTCATCTATAAAGGTGAGGTAATGACCTTGCGCTGATTGTTTTCCTTTGCTCCTCCACATGGTCTCTGCCCTTGTCTTCCCTGCCTGGGAGGCTAACCTCCCAGGACTGATCCCATTTTTCAGAAGAGGAATCTGAGATTCTATGATCTTAATGAGCAATTTGCCTGAAATTATAAAGCTTGTCATAGATGGAAGACATGGGCTGCATAATTAGAGCACTTTCTAAAATCAAACCAGTGCTCAAAACACTAAGGCAGTACTAACTTCGTATTTTAACAATTCTACTCATTAGGGGAGTGTTATAACCTTTATTTCATGTTTACTATGTTTCTAGAACTGTGCTTAGTCCTGCATATGCTTTTTATTATTTCATTCTCAAAAATGTGTATACAGATTATCATGACTCCTCTTTAACAGATGAAGAAACTCAAACCACAAGGCTTTTTGTGTGCGTTTCATTCTACCTTTTGAACGTTCTTCCCTCAGTCTCCGATTGGTTTGTTCCCTCTCAACAGTGGAATATCATTGTAGATATCACCTCATCTGACAGGACTCTTCTGGACACCATATCATTTAAGCCAGTCTCCTCTACGCCTTGTTTAGTTCCTATATAGCACTTATTTATACTTTCTAATTATTTTATCTATATATCAGTTTACTTGGCACTTGCCTGCCTCGCCGCAGCGGAAAACATCATAATTTCTAACAATTAAAGTTCCCATGTAAACCAAAGGATTATAGTTAAAATAAATCACAATATTCTAAAATACTTAGCTAAAAATACATATTCCTCTAAAATGCTTATCTGAATTATTCCTCAAGCATTAATAATACAGGGGCAACAAATTAAAAGCAATAACTTCCTGAAAGAAAGAATGTTTAGGGGACTTTTGGGGAAGATTTGAAAAACATAAGTTTCATGGGAAGAAAAGTCTTGCTAAAGTAGAATGAGATAATTTGTAATTGTTGACCAAATTTACATAAAGCTTGATTTTTTACAACAGAAAAATAAAAGCTTACATTGGTTTAATTATGAAGAGATGTATTAAAGTTTGAAGTGGATATTGTTTTAACATTGACTAACATTATAATTTTAACTGTTTCTCCTGATTTTGACCTATCTTACTACTCTTTTAATCAACCATATCTTAAGATATTAAATTGAAAATATTCTAAAAAAAACATAATCCATAATAAATTAATATTAAAATATCAGTGGAGTCATACTACCAAAAAACTTATTATCCTATATATGGAAAATGCCCTTTTACCTGAAATTATTCCCTAAAGTTTCCAAAAGTTAGATTAATGAAAGTAAATAGGAACTGCTATAATGATCCCTCTCCACTTAGGAAGTATAGAAATAAATAAAAAATAGTAAAAAGATTAGTCACGCTGCTATTTGCAAATATCTCTGAATATCCCTCATATTAATCATTTTAATAATTTAAACAGTGTGAAGGAAGCAATAAAAATTGCGTACTATGTAGTGAACAAAAATATATTTGCCAAATTCCATGGTCTCTTTTTAGTTTTTAACATCTCAGAATTCTCTGCAATCTTTAATAATTCTTTCTTGTTGACCTCTTTTTTCCTCTTCTTTCTTTCTTTCTTTTTCTTTGTTGTTGTGTTTGTTTTTTTCTTTATTCTTTTTTTCTTTGCTGGCTTCTCTTTAGGCTTCTTCCTTCAAAGTACAAAGTACAAATATTCCTTTAGTTTATGTTCTATCTTTGGCTTTTAAAAATCTGTCTGCCTATTACCATCTATCTACCTGCATACTTCCCTACCTAGTACCTACTTACCTACCTACGTATCTACCTATCAATTAATAGTCTTTCTGCAGTGGGAATCCCATTTGCCACTTAACCATTTTCAAGCAGCATTGAAATTCTCATTTCTAGATCAAACTCCACATGGGCTTTTTGTATAATTTACATTATAAAATTGTATCATTTTGTATAATATCCATCTCATGAGGATAGTCCAATATGTGTAGAACTAAGCTCATCATTATCCCTGTAACCTTTTATCTTCTCAGTTCCCTCTCTCCATTAATGATCGCGCCATTCTTCCTTTTCTTAGGTGTAAAACATGTCATATTTAATTATTTACTCTCCCAAAACAACCACAATGAATCTGTATTTAAATACGTAATTCTAAATTCTCAAATATCTTTCCCATCCTCCCTTTATCATTTTTTTAACACTACCCTAGTTATTATCCAACCCTGACTAGATTATAGGCGCACTTAGCTTTTCATTCTTTGAGGCACCTTGTACGGTGCCCTATATCAATTAGGTATGACATATATAGTCGTTGCAGTAAATGATATACAGAGGCTGTATAGTTTGATAATTTGTGGTCTTTGTTTTCCAAAGAAATATGTGCTAAAATTTGGAGCTTCTCTTCAAATAAATCACATGACTAGAAATTGATATTAAAGTTCACTTTTACAAGGTATGATCAAAAGATACAGTTAATGTTTAAATAAAATTTATTACAATAAAAGACACGTTCCCATTAATCCCCCCTCAAAATACGCCCCCTCACTTCAAACACTTAGCCCATCATTCTTGCCGCTTTCTGAAGCAGTTCTGGAAGTCCTCTTTCGTGAGCATCTTTACTTCATCCTCCATCATAACAACACTCTGTGTCACACCTCTCTTCTGGTATATGGCAATGTCTGTCAACTAAAAACATTATGGTGTGTCCTCATCCACCTTTTTCACCAAATCTGGCACCATGCAATTTCTGGCTCTTCCCCAAAGTCAAGATGACCGTGAAAGGAAAACATTTTGAATCAATTCAGGACATTGAGGCATCCACGACAGTGCAATTAAAGACACTCACAAACAAGGACTTCCAGCACTGCTTCAGAAAGTGGCAAGAACAATGGGATAAGTGTGTTCAAAGTGAGGAAGAGTATTTTGTGGGGATTAGTGGCAATGTGTCTTTTACTGTAATAATGTTTTTTAAATTTAAACATTCACCGTATTTGCTGATCATCCCTCATACACACTAGAGTTGTTTTTATAAAACAATTCTAAATGATGTAATTTTCTACCACCAAAAATTTAGACTTTATATTAATGATTGTATAGGTTGGCAAAACTTGATTTGCAGATTGATAAAACAAAATAGCAACTCATGAAAAGTAACAACTTCAATTCAAAAATTGGGCAACGAAAAGGATACTCACATTTACTGAGTTCTCAATATTGGCAGGTACTGTGATGGAGAGCGTACAAAGGCAGTTCAATTTAAACCTTACAATAAGCTGGTGGAGAGATATCATTTTATGGCATTTTACACATGGGAAAACTTTCATGTTTTTATTTCTCAATGATCACACATCTAGTCAATGTCTCCCCTGGAATGCAAATCTAACTTTTTCTTTTTAAATCACATTTTCAGGGAGACACCTAATAATATGTAACAGGCTTCTGTCTTGCAATGTAGATATAATTTAAGAAATGTGTTGTATTACATTTGGGAGCATCTAAGTAAGAAATAAAAATTTTTGTTAAGCTAAAGCACTTGCAGATCTCTAAAAGCATCAATCATGCTTTACCTAGCCTCCAGTCATTTATAGAAACTGTTTCCTCTGCCTAGTAAAATAAAAGCATAATATAACAATAAGTGAATGGCATTGGAATCATTCACACGTTCATTAATTTAACAATCAAAAATTGAGTGCATACTGTTTATGGTCTTTCCAGTGTTCCTGGAAATTACAATCCAATGAGGGAGAAATGTATTTATCAGGTGGATATTTGCCTTATTAGCTGTGTGACCATAGATATTATATCTGAGTCTCAGTGTTCTTACCTGTAAATAAGATTTAAGAATTCTTACTGTATCAGACTGCTGTGCTGAATAAATGTAGAAACATTGTAATCTGCTTAGCGTAGGAACAGAACAGTCATGTTAGATTTGAGTTCCAGCCATGTTTTTGGTTCTTTTTGTGTTGCCTCTTCACTTTCCTAATTCTTACTCATCACTTAGTAACCTGATTATGCACCATTCTTTTTTCAGGAAAGTTTTCCAGAAATCCCAGCAAATAATGAGTTCTCCTTTTCATATATATTACCATAACCATCTGTATATATCATTATCCTATTACAAATCACATTACTTTAGAATAACCTACACATACTTTTCATCCCAAATTAGACTATAAAATTCCTAAGGGTAGGGTAAGTTCTGGGCTGCTTACCAGTGCATTCTAGCACCTACCACTTTCCTAGACCACAGTGGACTTCAAATGAGTGTAAATGGACTTCAGAAAATGAATGTGCTTGGAGCACAAGGAAGCTGTAGGGAGGTAAGTGTGCTGAACTTTATGACAGTTGTTGTAATATTTCCAGATGATTTGGGTCTACAATGGATGTTACAAGAAGGAAGGCCATTATCAGCCCAACAGCCATCTGCATGCTTCCGCTCTGTGCTGCATTTCAGTTTCGTAGTGCTCCATAGTGGGAATGGCACACAGATAGTATGCACTCCTTCTGCTATATTCTTGAAAAGGTCCATATGTTAGAGGGAATGGTGGACCCAAGGACATTCTTAGCCACCAAATAGAAATGTATTATGTTGTTTGATCTTGCTTAGGAAAATATAATACCTGGTTAAACAAAACCTGAAAATATAGCATTTATCTTCTCATTATGTATAAGGATTAAATAACCCTGACAAATAGACAGAACTTCTGGACTCAGGCAATTATAGTTATAATGTGTTATGGGACACATTATTTTACTATGCTGCCTATAAAGATTAAAAACTTAAAAGCTACCAAACCTATTTTTGTTTCCTCTAAGTAAGTGAATAAGTCCAATTTTGAAATGCTTTTTATTCTAGCCGTGGCTCTATACGATAAACTGGGAGAGCGTCAGCCTTCATTGATGGATGTGGGCTGCTCTGCTGATATGACAGACTTACTTTTTTGTAAAGTTTTCCTTTGAGAAATAGAGCTAATGATCATTTAACAATTAGATGTGGAATGTAAGAGGGGAAAGTATCATTTATAATCTTCACAACACAGCAATCTAAAAAGTACATTCCTTATTCAGAGGAAATACCAACAAAACAAAATGAGGGAAAATGAAAAGAACAACAACAAAACCAACAAAAGAAAGAGGTTGGCAAAGCTTTCAAAACTTGTGAAGCTTTAATACAGTGTATTTGACATATCTCAGTGGAGTGTGCATCAGAGGGGAAAAAAAGCATGTCATTGCTCTGAAACTGTCTTTTCTAATTCATTGCATCCATGTATTGTTATAAATCTGTTTCCCAGTCTTGCTTTCTCACTGAAAGATGCAGACACAAGGGAACTAGCTGCACTGCTATCTATCAGCTCAGATAAGGAAAAGTTCCTTTTAGCCTGACACTGACAGCTTAATGAAATGGAGGCTAAGTTGCATGCAAATGAGAAAAAGGCTGGTATGGTAATAGCCATACATGGTACTTAAAATGGACGAGGGGTATCAAGACTTGTAGCTCTGTTTATACTCCCTCAGGCAAAGGCAATGACACGAAGGTAAAAAGACTGCTTTCTATGCATGATTTATGGAAACTATTTTCGCAACTTTATAGACACAACTTAAATATGGCCTAGTAAAGTCATTGAAGCTATAGCATTTTATATAGTTTTTTTCCCTGCATTTTGATAAATGAAGAGGATGATAGGATCTCTGATCTCATCATGTAAACTTGCATTTTGTATTGTGATTTCATACATTCCTTGCAGCTGATTTTTTTTTTTTTTTTTTTACTCTAAGGAGAGCTTTACATTGAATAAACTGAAAATTGACCCCATCTTTTACTCAAAACACAGCAAATATTTACTAGCATTCATTGCTCTCTTAGTTTTTATTTTCACATGTCTCCACTCTTCCTTAGCTACTATAGGAGATGGAGAACAGGGAAGAAATGCTGGGAAGACCTCTTATTACACACTCAGATTATTAACTGTATGCAGCAACTATTCAAAATTTCATGAGAAAATTAGAATTGTGAGAGAGTTACAGCATTAACTTTGGTGAAATAGGTGATGGTTATGGTGAAAATGTTTTGACTAAGAATATAAAATTTAGTCTGTACCCACACTGAATTGAAACACTAATCCTTCAAAGAATTACATACCAATGATTTTATTCGTGATTTATATCCATTGATACAGAATATTTGGGAACTGTGTCTCTCTATATATTTTAAGTTACTGGTATCCTCCAAAACACACAAGTCACCTTGTGAAACTATCTCAGGCAAAAGTAACATAAAGATATCGCTGTCGGGATTTTAACCCATTATTTAAATGTCTATAATACCATTAGGACCACTAGCAGAAGAGAAAGCTGATTTTCTTCAATCACTAGCTGTATTTGTATTTCATATCACTCTATATCCTCAGGGCATTTTAGAGCTTACACCAAGGAAACAGTTGGAATCAGAGTTAGCAGAAATATTAATGCTACAGCTTTAAGGTATAGGGAAACCATTACTGAAATTTTGTTCTTAAATCAGTTTAAACCAGGTGTTTCATCTTCATATGTGGAAGGTTTTGACCTCCATTCTATTCTCCATCATTTTTTTTTTTTTTTTACTCTCTTACTAGAGCCACTGGGGGTGGAGAAGTGTGAGGAGGGGTGGAATGAAATGTATTACATCAAATCACTCACTTAAAACAAAACTTAAGGGGTATCTACTATGTTACAATCACTGAATATTTATCAAAAGACAAGAGAAATAATACTGAGCAAGGAATACTTGAAAAACATATCATCAGTCCATCAACTCTTCCATATATACTTGAAATATACTCTTTGATTGCACCAGATCTCTAGACATCTGTGTACTTAGTAATTTTATTGGTATTTCAGAAAAAAATGCATTTTATTTTGCCATTACCTTATGGCAAAAGTTACTATAAAAACAAAAATCTTAAGGAACTCATCGAGGGATCTACTGTGACTATTTATTTATTTTTTTTTTTTAGCTAAACTTGGACCATTTCTACAAGATGGAAAACAACAAAAAAATACAAGCTTATTTGTGTCTTTCATCACAGTCCAGTTGGGCATCATTCTATTTGGTAATTGAGAGACTCAGGCTCATTCTATCTAGTGGTTTTCTCATGGTAAGTGCCTCAGAATCCCCAAATGGATGGTCCCCATCTGGACTAGAGAAGAGGGAGGGGAGACAGCCAGGGAGGTCTCATGAAAGGTATTTTAGTGACTGTACCTAGATTGGATAAAACATACTTCTTTCAATAGTACACTGGATAGAACTCCATTGGATAGAAGAAATAGGTGGCTCCATTTAATTGATGTAACACGGAATAGCTGGGGTTGTGCTAAACATAGGACAGCATTTTGAAGATGGTGTTCTTTATTGATTTCAGCACTTCTGAGCTCCAGGAGAATTCTCACTGAGCAATTTGATAATACTGATTTTCTTATGGATGATGGCTATTGTGTAAAGGATGCATCTCGTTTGTTGTAATGTAGCTATATATGTAAGTCAGTATAGCAGATTTGGATGTGCATTATCTTCAGCAAAGTATCTTTCTTTGTTTATTCCCTTTTACATAGCTGATAAATGTGTGTGTTTTATGTACTTATATGAACTAATTGATTCTTAATGTAATAAATCCATGAATAATAAATAATTATATAAATACATATATACATATATACATACGTACCTAGACAGTTATATAAATAGATGGACAGATAAGTAACTAGGTGGATGATAGACAAATCAACGCACAATCCTTATTAAGTACAATACAATGTGGTACGTGCTAAGCATGCAGAGATAAGACTCTCCTTTCTAACTTTCTTAAAGACAATTACAATTTGATGGGAAAGAC
This sequence comes from Rhinolophus sinicus, assembly GCF_057876585.1. Lineage (NCBI taxonomy): Eukaryota > Metazoa > Chordata > Mammalia > Chiroptera > Rhinolophidae > Rhinolophus > Rhinolophus sinicus. Next base: position 120,375,803 of record NC_142515.1, on the reverse strand, counting down.
ATTGAAGTGAGGTATGTATAATGATAGATATAAGCATAAGTGTCATTTAGGGCATTAAATACATACAAAAGTGGAGAAAGAGAGATGGAAGTTCATGGCCAGTGGAAAATTCTTCAAGCAGGGGAATTTTGAAAACTTAATTAAATAAAGGTAGAAATATTCCATGTTGCTGGAGAGTCAATCCACTACGAGAGAATGCTCCATGTTTGGGGAACGTCTCTAGAAGTTCAGTGTGGCGCAGCATCATGTGGCCAATAATTACGGGCCTTATATTTAATGCAGAATGAATGGGAATCCAAGTTGTGAAGCAGTTTTATAAAAATTGCCTAAAGATCCTGATTCAGTAGGTGATGCTTTGTGATATTCATTGTGTGTGTATGTGATACTCATTTATAGCAAGCAGGTTAGGTGACTGTGATGCAAATAATTAGATAAAACATTATGGAACACTGCTTGGTATTGGTAGTCCTTTACCAACTGTTCACCAGGTGGTAACATGGAAAGATTTCTTTTTTAAATAATAACTACTTTGGTAGTTGGGCGAAGAAATGCATTAGAAACAGTTGGTAGTAAGCTGTAATTAAAAACTAGGGAGTTGTTGAATAATGCAGGTAAGAAACGATGAATGTCTGACGGAAAGCACTACTAGGAGTGGACAAAAGATGTGGGAAGAAAAAAGGAATCCACTGGACAATACGAAAGCCGTCACTTGTGTATAGTAAAATCTTTATGTAATTTGAGTAATTTAGTTCTCATATGTCCACAACAGGCATGTGTTATCTCCTTTTGTAGCTATAGAAACTTTCAAAGGCAGCTTACATACCGTGCTTGATGTTAGATGGCAAGGAAGTGGTTGCACAGGATTCCAGTTCCCACTGGCTTCAAGGCTCATTCCTGTCAGCTTCGTGATGGGCTGCCTCTTTTGTGAATCAGAGAATCTGAACTCCACTTTGGAAAATTTGCCTGAGAAAGGAGGGTAAATGACAGGCCTGTCACTGGAGTAAAATTTGGAGTCTTGGGAGGTATTCTGTGGTTGTTGCTGTGATTTTGAATAGGTAGTCGATTTGAAAATGCTTATTTGCTGCAGACAGTACGTCTGTAGAGATGCAGACAAGGAAAAGTAGGAAAATTTGCAGGAGACAATCATAGAGAAGCAGGAGTAGATGAGATGGGAAGCACAGTGGGGAAACAATGAAAAGAATAAGGTGCATGTGTTGTCTTCTGGGTCAGAAGAGCAAGATGTAAGAATGGTTACAAAGAAACAAAATGTTGAAATTGGGTGAAGGGACAGAATCAAGGGGAATGCTTACCTTCCTGGATAGCCTGTATTCTCCGTGGCATAATCATGTTTGAAATGTGAGATCATAGCTATGTGTATGTAAGCTACGTATATATAAAAAAGCATGAATTTCAGAGGGCTAATAAGTGGGATCAAACAAGGCAATCAAGATGTAGTCTCTTCATGAGGTCAAAGAAAAATTACATTAGGCATAACTGATTGAGGGCTGCCGATGGAGACGTTACATTTTTTTTGAAGGCAGAGGCATTCCAGGTAATAAAACCTTCCAGGATAGGACCATGAGTGTAGATGAATGAAGTTTCCCCTTGAATCGAACCAACAAATATGCAAAGGCACAGAGAGAAGCACCAGTGAAAGGAAGGCATTGAAAATATTGTTGCAAATATAGAAATCTTTTTAATAAAAACTGATGGTATATAGTTTACTTTCTATATAGTAAATCCTTCTATACTTAACTTTATAGCAAGAATGACAAATCTGAAGCAGACATGCTATTATTACTCTCCCACAGCAGGTATGGCTTATCAATCTTAGCACTCGCTCATTAAAGAAAAAGACAACCTCATATTCCATTTTAACTTAGCACTCTAGGCAGCCACATGAGTTGTTACATTACCTTAAATTTATTTACTATACTTGATATATGGTAAATAGCTTACACAGACAATTTATAATAATAGCATTGATCATTTTGACTCCATTGGCTTATGGTTTCCAAAGTTTAAGTAATATAAAATACTCTTACTACTATAATTATTTTAAAGGTTATTTGGATAGTATACTAATTATGAAAGTAATTTAAAGGACACAAAAAAGCTATGTCATAATTTAAATATCTAATACTATGCCATATTTCTTTCTAAATGTACATATTACTGTGTCTCAATATATCTTTAATTGGTTTATTGGGTTAGTTAGAAATATATAGAATAGAAAAGAATTAGAGAAAAATCTCACGATTTTTCTTGGGAAAAATCACAAGATTACTTAATACACAGAAAAAAAAGACCCTGAATTTTTAAATGTGCCTTCACTTTGTAAGTTTCCTGATGTTTTGAATCCTTCTGACTTCTCATTTCCAACAGCAGAAATGGAGTAATTTGTTCTGTAAACACTGTTATTGTGAAGACATATTGTGCTCTCTATTAGGTTTTCATTTGCTAAACTTGAGTCAACTAAGGCAGGAAAAATATATTTTGAGAGCAAGATAGAAGAAGAAAAAGTAGTTTATAAAAGAAACATAGACTAGTTTTCAACAGATTCTTGTGTTGTCAAATACATCTTTTCCCCACAGAAAACTTAATTAATTAATCCTGGAGAATGATATGTCCTAAGACTGCAAGAGAAAGAACAGTTTCTAATTTCTGATGAATCATTAAAATGTTCTTTTATGGCCTGGGTTAGTAGACTGTTACCTCTCTTATATGGGCTTCTTATTTTTGCACTTTATGAAACGTGTTGGTGAATACAGCCAACTGATACAAAAAGAAACAAATGATGTAATATTTTAAAATTTCTGTCTATCCATAATCCAGGATTGAAAATATCATGTAAATCTAAGTAAAGAAGAAGAGGGATACATCCATGTACATCATGAAAAACTGTGTATTTTAACCATGATTTAATAGTTTTAAGGATTGTCAGTGTTGAATTTTGGGAAGCTAGACTAGACAAAAACCAAAGAAAGCCAGACATTATTTTAAGGAAATGAAGGAAGGTGGGAGTCTTCAAATCTGAAAGAATAAACAATGATAGTTTGTTTTCTTTTTTAGTAAAATAATCTCATATAAATTAATTAATTCCTTTAGCTTTTTCCTTTGACCTTAAGTTGTTCAAGCCTAGAGGAACTGGCAGAATTCCTCTTCTGTGATTGAACTCTATGTGAACATGGATGTTTTGTAGTTCACACAGCTCACAGCCTTTTGATCTAAGTATATGAAGAACAGAGAGAAAGTCAGGAATTTCCGATAGAAATGTAAGATGGCATTCTCAATGATAAAGACGCACTCGGATGTATTTTTAAACAGTGTGATATAAACATGTTTTAGTGTATAAAACAGTGCTTTTGAGTGGTCCTTGTATGATATGCTACCACTTTCCCATAACTGTCTTCATTACTTCACTCCCATTATCACATCAGACCCTACAAGTTTTCACTTTTCTTTTTTTTTTCACAATAGGATCATATATGTGATATATCTGCATACCATATTAACTGATGACAAGTTCTACGCGTGTAACGTGCTGATCTCACTCTGTGATGGAACTGTAGTATCTACTCAGGTTATAGTCATTTACCATCAGGACCATGTCTCCCTGTCAGTGGTGAAAAGACCAGTGCAAACATGGTTACCTACCTGGACTTGCCTCCACATCACTGCGTAGACCAAGTAGTCCCTGTTCTGTGGTGAAATTAGAAAAATAAGAACATTATGGAGCACGTATTTAATTAAGTTACACATATTTGCTTTTGAAATTTATATATATATATATATATATATATATATATATATATACACACACACACACACACATATATACACTATATATACATATATGTGTGTATATATATATGCAGTATATATATATATATATATATATATATATATATACACAAGATATATGTAGAGATATATATCTATATATAGATATAGATAGATAGATAGATAGATAGATAGATAGATAGATAGATAGATAGATATTTATGTATATATCTGTGGTGCCAAAGCACCCCTCTTTTAGGGTAAGAGTATGTGATAAAACAAGAACTCGGTGTCGCTCTCCGTATTCTCGGTGGACAACCTCTTCCTACTTACACAATCACAAAGCCAGGAAACACAACACAACAGTGGCTCCCCTATCCACCCTCGCCAATTTTAGAAATAAAATTTGCCCTAGTCCTTGAAAATAAATCTAAGCATTTTTGCCATTATGATTAAGAAGGGCAACCAAGTCCAATAAGAAAACTATAAAGCCATGTCTTATTACGGTTTTCCTTGGTTAACTCTTTTATGAGATCATTTAGAAATAGGGTGTGACTAAACAACAGTATGTCAACAGCTCTTGAGCATTCTAAAGTGTGAAAATGCAGAGCTTGAAATAGCCAACTATTGTGATTATACCCAGGAGGATAAATATATAAAACACAAGGACTTGAAGAGGTCCTTTGCATCATGATGTAATGATGATTCACTTAGAATTCCTGGCCTGACATTTAATTAGGCCAAACCCCAAATTCCCAGCATACTCATTACTGAAACTTGGGTTCATGTCAAGTTCAAGTATGTTTTAAGCAAAATTGAGATTTGTGTATTATTCTGATCTCAGAAACAAAAATAAAACTTAGAAATTTTTACTGTTTTTATATTTTATACTAAAATTTTATGTATTTCTTACTTAAATTTTGATAGTTGGAGAAGTGTCCTGGGTCATCAATCGCCTCTTCGCTCAGCTCAGGTCGTGTGATGGATAATGGGCTCCCTTCTCTCTGTGTATATTCCACAGCTATGAATAATTGTCAACCTATGTAGATCCTGTCTCCTTTCATTCTTTCAATCTCATTAACAGAAAGTATAGGTTCTACATTTTCCAGACCTGATTTTTGGTGGCTTTCAGCCTGAGTTCTTATAAACATTTTTCAACATTATTACAACACAAGAAGAAGAATATTTTCAATTCTGCCTTTAATGTATATAGAATTATCTATAGCAATATAAATAATATTTTATTTTCTCACAATACTAAATACATGTTTAGTTCACTTTGGTCTGTAGCATCCACTGTAATTGACAGGAGGAAAGATTTCATTAAACATCTTTCGAGGAAAACGGATATCATGGTTCTGTACATTGCTCCCACATGAAACTGCTGGTTAGTAGATATATGATACAACATAGTGCAGTCACTCATATTGCTCTTTGTGTAACTAGATGGTACCATATTGCCAAAGTGCTACTTGTTGAAGAGCATTGGCTATTTTAGAATTTTTGTAAGATCAAATTAAAGATGAGAGGTTAGTAGTGTTTTTTAATACAAACCAGGTCTGACAATTAAGTTTGAAAACTTGTTGCAGCGATGTTGCTAATCTTTTTTGATATCAGAGGGATTCTTCATTATGAATTTGTACCAACTGGACAAATAGTTAACCAAGTTTACTATTTGGAAGTGCTGAAAAGGCTGCATGAAAAAGTTAGATGACCTGAACTTTTTGCCAACAATTCATGTCTCTTGCATCACGACTATGCACCAGCTCACAGGGCACTGTCTGTGAGGGAGTTTTTAGCCAGTAAACAAATAACTGTATTGGAACACCCTCCCTACTCACCTGATCTAGCCTCCAATGACTTCTTTCTTTATCTGAAGATAAAAGAAATATTGAAAGGAAGACATTTTGATGACATTCATGACATCAAGGATAGTATGACAGCTGTAATGGCCATTCCAGAAAAAGAGTTCCAAAATTGCTTTGAAATGTGGACAAGGCACTGGCGTCAGTGCATAGCTTCCCACGGGGGGTACCTCAAAGGTGACCATAGTGATATTCAGCAATGAGGTATGTAGCACTTTTTCTAGGATGAGTTCACGAACTTAATTGTCCGACCTCATATATCATATATATACAGGGGTCTGGGCTCACAGTGTAATTGAAAATAAGTGGGAGTGGGCAGAGAAATCACTCTTTCTATTCCACAATGTCTCTATGAGGACTCTGGGTTGCAATAAAAATGATGGAGAACACATGATTTGTCTTGAGCTTGTGTGTCCCTGCGCTTACTGAGACTAGAAGCTTCTTTATGTGCTTGGAGGGGTTGAAGGAGATTGTGCGGGGCTGATACACTTGAAGTTATTGTCAATATATTCTCATAAAATACAGAATCACTCAGCATTTTTTTCCTCGCTATATGACTGTGTTGTTAGCTTATTTATCTCTTGTTGTAACGTCTGTTTCATACAGAAAGAGAAACGGGTTTACTTTAAATGATAATCTTTGCTCCATCAAAGCACAGTGATTTACTTGGGCACATTTACATCACACTATACTTAAAAGTTTTATCCTCTAGTTAAATGGGACTTTTAAACCTAACTTTGTTTTTTTAAATGATACGTTTGAATTTCCAGTCATGCATTTTCTTCCCATATACTTCTCAGATAAAGGAAAAGCATCTATTTTCACTATCTTAAAAAAAGCGTTTTTCCTACACAACAGCTGCAATCCATGCATTCATATACAGACACCAACTTATTAATTCAACATCTTGTGTTTCAGTGTAGGTGATACTGAAGTAAGTGATACTGAGCTAAAATTTACTTTTCCATGGTAAAATTTCTGTAGAAGTCCAGGCCCAGACAAATCTAGGGTTTTCAAGCAATTCTCATACCCAAAAATACTTTAAACAGAGATGTGTTGAGGTTTGGAAAGCCAGTTAAGTTGATCCAGACTTTTCATGGCTATTTTCTCAATCAAAGACAAAAATACAGTCCCTTCTCTCACCTTGTCTCCAAAATTCCCCTCCACGGTGATCTGTGCTCTGTCCAGGAAGCTCTGTTCCTTAGAAAACAATCTAAATCAATTCCAGTTTTTGCCCCAACAGAAACCTACCCCTCTTCCTGAGGATATTGGGTATCCTTCAGCTACTTATTATCTTAGACCCTTATGTTTTCAGGCCAGCAGACAACATTAATATTCACTCCCCCCCAAACATATTTCTAGACTTATACTTTTCCTCTCATTCAAATCAAACAAAATAGCAACAACACAAACAATACAACTGCTTTGGCATAAAACTATCTGTGTGGGGTCCTATCATTTCAAAAGTTTAAAACATGTCCATGATTTTAAAAAGTAATTTACTACTAAAAGTCTATAATGAAAAAATGCATACCCAATGTACTTCAGAGTCCCAAAAACTCATTTTGGCTTTTATTTCTATTAGTTGTGTTCTCTTTGACATATACATATACATATACGTATGCATATGTGTGTACGAATACATATATGTATACACACACACACATACATATATATTCAGTGGTATAAAATGAAAAACAGTTGTTGACATTTTTCTTAAGTCTCTGGGTTGGCTGGGACTGGACTTGACAGATCTCTCAGAGCTGACTCATGTACTGATGTTATATTTTAGGTCAGTTTGAGGCATACTGGGCTAGCTGTCTCAGCTGGATGACTCAGCTACCCTTCACGGGTTTCTCACATACACACAAGTCTCTCTTAGTCCTCCAGCAGACTAGCCCTGTTCTCTGGACATATTCTCATTGCCATTTATAGAAGCAAAAAGAGAAGGAATATGTGCAAGAGCTCTTTCAAATCCCTGTGTGCATCAAACGTGCTGTTTTCTCACTGTTCAAAGCAAGTCAGTGACCAAGTGCTGAGCCATCTTGAGAGGATATCGCCAAAGGGCATGGTTACAGGGGAACCATTGATTTAGCCCATAGATGAAATCAAACTGGCTTCCTCTTTTCGAATGTGAGAAGCATATTCTCAATTATTCCTAATCAAAGAGATTAAATTTTCTTAGTCATTGTACATATGAAAAATCTATTCTATCCTCCTATAGTTTAAAAATTTGGCTGGTTATATTACAGAAATCTATGTTGGGAATCATATTTTAGTCATAAGTGTTAAGTCATTCTTTCATAGTCCTTTAAGGACCAATATTTTTATGGAGAAGTTCAATGTCATTTGTTCTTATCCTTTAATTTGTGCCCTATTTTAATCTCTTTGGAAGATTTTAGAGTACTGATTTATTGCTTATCATTTTTCCCTTTATCTTAGAAAAATTTTAATGCTGTGCCCCTTGTATTGATAATTGCATGTTTTTCTGAACATGGGCTCTTTTATGATGGAACTGCATATTCTTCAATTCTGGGAAATTTTCTTGTTTGGTGTCTTTGATAATTTCCCTCTTGGTCTCTCTTTCTGGACATCTCAATTACTTGGATGTTAGACTTCCTGAATTAGTCATTTAAGACTTTTATCTAATTTTAAATATCTAAAATTTCTCTGGCCATCCCCATTAGCTTATATTGCCTGATGGCCCTCCAATTAACCCTTTTGTTATTGGCCTGCTCCTCAGCATTATTCCCTCACAAATCTAATGCTCCTAAATGCTAAGCCTTTCTATTCTAGTATTGTCAGAAATGAAATTTCAGTATTCTTGCCTTACACCAGGAATGTTGTGCCATGTCTTCTGTGCGTGATTCAGGAGAGAAACCTTGTCTTCCTTATGCTTAACTTCCAGATACTAGGCCATCATCACTCCTTCGTTCATGCTTTTCATTGTAAAGCAGTCTTCCATCTGTCATGTAGCTTTCAAAACATTGGCTATGTTGTCTTCTCCCCAATATCATTCACCTTTATTGATTTAGACTTAAAAAAAAAATCATACCATTGTTTCCATGGTGTTTCCAAGAAGATAGTTAAATAAATGTGGCAAGTTTAACATCTTTAAATGCAATGTAACCTGACGTTGTTTTTTTGTTTTTGTTTTTTAATTTAAGTTGTATTATTTCTCATTTAGATTATTCCAATAGTCTCTTAAATACATTCCCTTTCCACAGTGTCTCATTCAATCCACCTTTGTGCTCCAGAATGGTATTTTTGAAGCATAATTCTGATAATTATCTCCTGTTTTAGAACTTTTGAATCCATATTATATGTAAAAAGTCAGACATTATTATTGTATATTACTCAACTTTTCCCTCATAATCTGATCTGAAACTCCTGTCATTCACATACTATTTTCTGAGGGACTCAAGATTTCCCATCATTCTTCCATGGACACAGCACGTTGTCAGTTCTGTTCCTGTGTCCACACCATGCTGGTCGGAATCTCATCCACGTACCCATCTCCAGCTTCTCCTGATTTTCTAGGTACATTTTCTTTTTTCTCCCCCCTGCTTTCATAGCACTTATTTAATTCCTCTACATTAGACTGCATTATGATGTACAATACAGTTTGGTGTATTGATGCACCTCTGTATTTCCCCATAACTTTCACAGGAACAGTGGCAGTATCTTCTCTATCTTCTTACATGCACTTTATTTTCTTGTTGAATGTCTTGTGCACAGCAGATGCCTCATAACTGTTAGTTGTATTGGCATAGAATTCACCCCTGCTTGTTCACAGAACATGAAAGCATTCACGAGATTCTACAAAGTGGGGGAGCAAGAAGCTTTATTGAAAGTCAGGCAGAGAGAGAGAGAGAGAGAGAGAGAGAGAGAGAGAGAGAGAGAGAGAGAGAGAGAGAGAGAGAGTTCTGTTTGGAACTGGCAAAAGGAGTTTAGCCAGGGTAGAGTCCAATGGAGACACCTGCTCCTGTGAGAAGGAGTGCTGGGTTTTTAGTTTTCTATGCAGAATGTAGGGTTCTTGTCAGCTTGCACGGGTGCTGCTGTTACAATGGTCTTCTCCTGGGAACTGTCCTGTTCCCATCTATGATGGACGTCAGCTTGCAGGTGGTTGCTGTTGCGATTGGAAACTTCTGTTCCCATCTATGATGGGTGTTTGTTAGTTTGTGGGAGGTTGCCGTTGTGATTGGGAACTGTTCTGTGCTCACCTATGATGGATGTACGGTGCTTGGCAGCTTGCAGATGCAGTGCTAGCCAGGGGAGTCAGACCCAAGCGGTTAATGTTTCAGCTCATTCCAGCTAGCTCACAGGCTCACTCCTGATAATTCTTTATGTGTCTCATCATTAGTTAGAGTAAATCTGATGCTACCCTATATTCTGTGTGGAATGCACCATATTTCGGGCCTTTGTTTTTTGTGATTCCAAATCCCAGAAAGTTTATGATGTCCATTGTGTTCCATAATAGTAATGGCTCGCTAATATCCTAAATGTATGCTGTGCTCACCTATTTATTGATGGTGCATCATAAATTAGAAAATCGACTTGATTTTGACATCCATATATGAACACTTAGTGGCATATGTTACTGAAAAATTATGTTAACTTCATTCAGGGAGGTCATCTCGATGCTAAGAATAGTCAAATATGGATTAGTGCTTTTGATTACAAATATATAACTGTGTTTTATGAAGACAATAAACAGCAAGTTAGTCTAATTCATTTGAGTTCCAAAGTCAGTTCAATGTCAGGGTGCAGATATGTTCTTATTGCTAAAGAATACATTATGCACAGAAACAATCTTTGGACCCAGTATTTTTTAAATGATCTATAACTGAGTGGTATGATAATATTATTAGATAGTTTAAGGAAGTCAGTTATAGCCTTATAAACACAATATGTGAAACTGGAAAGTTCTCAAGGAACTAAGTTTGAGGAGGGCGACCTTTGATAGCGTGGATAATAAGTTAAAATAATCAAATGAAACCAGTTGTTTTAGGAAGAAACAAACAAGATAAAGGCTAGGGAAGTTTATAGAAATAATATTCTTGAAAAAAAAAAGATATCTGGATATGTTCTCAAAAGAAATCCATGAGCGATAACAAAATTTATAAAAACAAATAAAACCTAAATAAGAAGCCCATCTTCCATGGGAAATCTCAAAAATAATGATGTGAAATATTTATTTACAACACAGCTAAACATTCTGTGGAATAAGGAATGAACATTAGCAACATAGAAAACAAAGTAGACCCTTAATTCACAGAAATCATCTTTCAGTATTTTCAAAAGTTATTCTAAAACGTTGGTACCAATTCAAGAGATGGTGAGATAAAGAAGAGATTTATGTGCCTTTTATGGAGGAGTCACTTTTACTCATGCTCAGCCTTGTCATTATTCTTTTCTTTGAACTGCGTGGATACATCTTAAGATGAATAAATAATTTGCAAATATATGAGTCAACAAAGAAAGAAATGCAAAGTTGCAGACTGATAATGGAAATTACAGGAGTTATAAAATATCGTATACTGTGTTGCCATTAAGACGAAAGGAATACGGGAAGTTATAAATAACGCACATCATCTTTTAAGGACTGCTTTTTAAATATTCTTTGTGGAAGCATAACTGATAAAAGTCCAGTCATTTTCTTGTGAAATCATTCTTCTCATAAGCAACTTGCTAAAGTGAAACACCAAAACTAGACAGCAGTGTCATTGTTTCATTCAGTATTTCAGAATGAAATGTCATATCCTGCTTACTGTATCACACATGAGTAAAATGCTGAATAGTTTTTAATATAGAGGTGTTACACAACAAATGTGTAAACATTTATAAAAATAAGGCTTATCTCACAAATAAAAAGAAACTGCAAAGGTAGAAAACTCTTATGATATTGCCAACTTATTGTGATCCTTACAATTTATAAAGTATTTCCAAGTACATTATTCAATTTAACTGTCTTAAGAACTCTGTAATCTAACCCTACTTAATTTTCTTTTACCGATACAGATACCTAACATCATTAAATGACTTGCCTAAAGTCTCATAGATTGTTAGATCGTTTGACTTTTAAGTCAAGTGGTGGAAAAGTCGTAAGTCTAGGAAAAACCAAAAAAAGATGTGGGAGAGAATAGTATCTGCTATTTGCAAGAATGGTTTAGTTGATCCTTAAGAAGTGACTCTACATGCTGTACTTACTGTGACATAGAAAGGAACAAAATGTCAGAGAACAAAAAAGAAATTTTCTGGTGAAAGAAACTCATACTGATCCTCAGGTTTACAAAAATAGGTTTTTGTTTTGTTTTGTTTTGTTTTTTGACCCCCTTTACCCTCTTCTGCCATCCGTTCTCCCACTTCACCCTCTTGTAACCACTAAACTTGTCTTCATCTATGAGTTTTTGTTTCCTTATTCGTTTGTCTTGTTCCCTTGTTAATATTATTCTTGATTATAAATTTGTTATATAACATTCTGTAAAGTAAAAAGGACCAGCTTACCCAAATTCCGTGTTGAGCCAGTAAGAAAGCCCGTGCCAATTAGGTCTTCTAACTTACACTGAAAGCTGAAGGTGAGGGGAGCAAGGTTGAGGAGTAGGATGAGTTTGCAGTAGACAAGGCACAGGTAAGAGCAGTTTATTTATTCAATCCATGCTTATTAAAGCATCCAACACATACCTCATGAATGTCACCTTGATGAGAGACCATTTGTGAGAGTCACAGAGGACGTACCCAACCTATCTTAATTACAAAGATATGATTCTGGTAGGATCTTAAAATATTAGATCCCAACATCAACATTAGTGTATCATTTGTGTACTAATATATTTATAGTAGCTTTCAAAGAGGCTAAAAACTAATAAAATTAATTTTAAAGTGGAAGAGTTATCAGAGGAACTAGTGTGCTGAAAATTGATGGGCACACGGAAATACTCTTTGATCTACTAGTCACTCCATCTGTTTTCTTATTTCAAGGAAATATTTGTCAAAACATTTTCTCTGTGGATAAAGATAACTAATAATTGTATATGTTGTCAATGTGTAAATGAACTACGCATCTCAAATAATTCATCTATTCTAGAATCATCTTTCTTTGTCCATTTTTCAAACTTTATGTTCTGTAGTTAATAGCTACTCGCAAGAATAGGTTACCTCTGAAAATAAAATCCACTAAATCTAATAATTTTTTAGCTCTTTTCATTAAAATGTTTTCAGTTATGTTAAGCCAGTTTTTTAAAAAACATACCTGTGGTTTGTTTCTAATTGTCTCTTCATGAGAAAAATTGATCATGTACGTCTGTTTGAAAACCTGGCCTAGCAATATGTATTTACCTAAGCAAACCTGCATGCGTGTAGAAAAGCAAGCATTTAACGTTCCTTCCATTTTCATTATCAATGTGTCTAAAAATATGAATTTTCAAAGTACCCATCAGTGACTTTTTCTAAGCCATGCTAATGAACACATTGGAAAAATTTAGAAGCATGTATTTTTTGCGACAAGATGCTCCTTCATTACAAAAACATTTTAACAGCACAAAAACTTATTTTTCAAAATGACATTCCAAAAAGATGAACCATTTTATACTGTGGATCAAAGGATCACTGCCTCATAGATGAAACACAGTGAACATTATTCTTTTCCTTTTCAGCTACCATATTGAGATTCTTGGGAGCAGAGCTGTTCAAATCCAATCTAGAAGGTTCTTTTACCAAGGAAGGCTGTTGACAGTATTTCGTTAGCCTTATTTAATGGAAATGGTTTTATTTTCAACTAAATATAAATTCACATTAAAAGTATTGAAAACAAAGAACAGTATAACGAAGAAAACATAAATCATGTATGTCAAATCAGTCTAATGTTGATGTCCATTTATCTATCTGCTTTTTCTGTCACTTCTTTTTCTTGCTCTCTTTTCCTTTCTTTTCTATGCCTTTATCTTATTTCTCTCTTTCTATGTATTTTAAAGATAAATGGAATATTACATAGTTTTGTAACCTGCTTTGTATATTCAATACTGAATCATGCATTTCTTTCCATGCCCTTAAATACAGATTTACATCATTATTTTAAAGGGTAACAGACATGTCTTTGCATGATTTTTTTTCAATATATTTAATCCATCCTATCCTGAAGTATTCTTATTGTCTTTCCATTTTTTCAAACTGTAAACATAGTAAAGAACATTAGAAAGTTGGTGATTTTCTAAACTGTGAATTTTAACAATAGAATACTGGTAAAGTGGTATGCATATTTTGAGGGTTTTAATCCATTTAACATATTAATATTTAGAAAGTTTATGTCAGTTCTACATTTCTACCAACAAGCTATGAGGTCACCTTATATCCTCCTTTCTGTTGGTTCTTAGTCTTAAAATTCTGCCATTTGTAATTTTTTCTTTTTTTTAGTGATTTTAATGTTTACCATTGGTTCATAATAAAGTTGAAAATGTTTTTACATCTTTTGCCCATTTGTATTCCAGATTTTATGAAGTATCTGTTCATCTCTTGAATTTATTTTTAAATGATTTATCATGTATTTTATATACTAAGGATGTTCAAACTTCTTTGTCTTATTTATTGCAAATTCTTTTTTCCAATGTTTCACTTTTTTCCAATTTTGGTTATGGTATTTTAAATATATATATATAAACTTTTTAAATTTATTTGTGTTTTTCCAGGACCCATCAGCTCCAAGTCAAGTAGTAGTTTCAATCTAGTTGTGGAGGGCGTAGCTCACAGTGGCCCATGTGGGGATCGAACTGGCAACCTTGTTGTTAAGAGCACTGCGCTCTAACCAACTGAGCTGACCAGCCACCCCAAACTTTCATATTTAGTTCTCTGTGCTCAAATCCATTTTTCTCTTCACATTTTCTGCTATTGGTATACCTTTTGAAATACATTCAGTGCAATCTAATAGATGGCTTTCTTCATTACTTGGAAGCTAGTGGGCAGTGACTGAGGAAACATCAGGAATATCAAGTGCTGACAGCTGCTCCACTAATTTGACTATCCCCAGAGTGTTACCCAGCCTGAAAATATTTTTATCGATGGGGCCCAAGTAAATAAGCTACTTTCTTTCACTCCATTAACACATGAATTTCCCACAACACCCCCGGAATATTATCATTCCTGTTTTACCTGTGGGGAAAGTAGGACACCAGACATTAAGACCTTTTATTAAACTTGCAGAGTAGAAATTGGCAGAGCTGAGATTAGAATCCAATCTGTCTTATTTCAGAGTTCCCTTTCTTAACCCCTTCACTATTCCTCCTTCTTGAGTGAGTCTTGGCACTCTCCTTAATGAGCTTCCCAGTAGGTCCCCTGTGTGACTGTGTGGCCAAGATGCATCCTCTTTGAGGCTCAAACTGTTTATTTTAAGCTTCACTTACATGAGCCTCATTTATGACCTTTTCCTGCTGAGAATGATTGCATTTTAAAACTGCACTAATTTCCATGTTTCTAGCTTCTGTTATAGAATCACTTTAAGCTTTTTATCTGTCCTTGGACCACTGGGAATTGGCAAAAGGAAGTTTTCTTTGAACTTACTGGTGTAGATACTCTAAAGGATGGCTTTAAATAGCATGACCTTCTTTGATAGAGTCAAATTATTTATATAAAAATATAGCTTTCCCCCTAAATGTTGACTTTATTGTACATTTTATTATGCCTTACAGTGAAATCTGGTTAATTAAAGAATAATTGTGAGCAAATTTTGGGAATATTTATTATTACTTTGCTTCTGCTTCTTGCAGCTATGGCATCTTCATGGTATAAATAAACCTACTACGTTGCCAGTTGTATGAAAGTGTCTACAGTACATAATACTTGATAATGATAATAAACAACTATTTCACTGGTTTATATATTTACTATACTATATATTATATATATATATATATATATATATACTATACATATATATTTATTATTCTTTTAGTTACTCTTCCTACTTACTTAAAAAAAAAGTATTGTGTAAAACTATGCCATGTTATGCTGGCAGCAACCGCATATATCTTGTGTTTACCATGTCTTTTGATTGCATCATTTTCTCATGTGCTTGATTTAATCGCATGTTGTTTTGTACAGTAACACTGTACAGGCCTGTAGCCCAGAAGCAATAGACTATATCAGACAGCCGAGGGCGGGTAGTGGGCTGTACCATCTAGGTTTGTGTAAGTGCGCTCTATGTGTTCGCACAACCACAAAGTCACCTAATGATGCATTTCTCAGAATGTATCCCTGTCAAGCGGTGTGTGACTGGTACTGTTGTTCTTATCATTCTATATAGCCATTTCGGGGGTTGATTATTAAATAAAGATGGAGTCAGTCTCGAGCAAACATTTGTTATTATATAGCAAACCATTCTTAAATGTTTTCGTATTGCAACTTCTTGTTAAAATTAGGTAAGTTAAAATAGTGTGTGTGTGTGTGTGTGTGTGTGTGTGTGTGTGTGTGTGTGTGATGTCAATGAAATTAGGTTTAAGTTGTAATTTATGTGTGTGTTAAATAATTTGTCTATTTGTTTCGTCCTCATGTTATGTTTTTAATGGATTTCATTAGTTTTGGAAGAAATAATATATCCTGAGTGAATTCAGTGATTTGGAATTAAGATTTATTTATAGGAATCATTGTGTTTCATAAAAAATGTTTCTAAAAGTGATTGCTAATCACTCTCAGAGACAGAAAGATTTGTCTATTTAATATCAGGAAGTACTTGCCATGTTTTGCTCTGAATGCAACACCTGGGGAATATTATCTGAGGGTGACTTTGGTTTTGGTGCTTTTTAAGACTGCCTTTAATTGCTTTTGCATTGAACTGTACTCATGAATGTGTATTCATCAAAGAATGAAGAGCAATGTGACATTTTCAAGTTTTACTAAGTCAACTAGCATCCGTTGCCATAGTATTCAGAAATGAGGAAACCAGGAAAAGGCAGACTGTTTTTCATTATGTGTTGAAAGATGTCAGCAGGATTAAAGTGTCAGAGCAAATAGAAAAAGAAAAAAATAGATGAAGAGAAAATAAATTACTTTGCAAATGGTTATTAATGAATGTAAAAAACAAACATAACAGCCAACATTTTTTGAAAAGAGACAAGATATGAAAAATATGTATTTAAGGGAGGGACCATTTTATTATTTTTAAAAAGCATACAAAATATCTGAACCTGCCCCTTCCTATGTAAAAAGAAGAGTAACCTCCATACACCTAATGTCTCTTAATTTGGGAATACCCTCTTCCCTTAGGGGTTTAGGGAGTGGATCTAGCTGGTTTTCTGCTTTGGATGGAAAAAAGATGTCTGAGACTAATTCTGTGCCCTTAAAATATCCTTTGAGTGAAGTTAATATTCAAGCATGTACTTGATAATAAGGTCTGAAACTCTGGAAATATATATAACATTTAAAAGTAATGATCCATTATTTAAATATGGTGGCTTTATAACCTGATCTCATAATTGCTTGATTTCTCAGTGTCTATGAATTTTGATAATGATACAACATTCATAAACAGGCCACACATCTGGTGTCATTATTCCAGTATCTCCCTCTTCCAAGATGATGATTTCTGAAGTTTCTTTCCCTGATTTCTACTTGCTAATCTGAGGTCTCTTGTTCTCTCATAAACTGAATCTTGTCCTCAGTCTATCAGACTTGACCTTCATCCAGACTTCTGCTTAACTCCAGTATCTCCATGGTCTTGACTTTCTGTCACATCTGCCACTTAACCCTCAACCATCTTCCTAATCTCTGATCATGCTGGAGAAAGCCAACAGAAAGTGGTTAAATGGATACTTTACAAATCCAAGATACCAAATCCCATGTAGGTCTGCATTACTGCTAAGTCAACTGAAATTTCCCAATTTTTACATCTTCCCTTTCAACGATTACATGTCTCCTTAACATTAGCCTAAACTTCCATAAACATTCTAAAATTTTCTATCTTCCTACTCTATATTTACAATTAACGTTAAATAAAATGGTGTCCCTCAGCTTCCCTGTTTCATCTAAAAATGTATCTTGATTGTAACTCACTTTTTTTCATTTTCCATCTTTCTGAATGAATACCATACCCTCTACCCATGCTCTTAATCTCATCTTCTTTCTATGCCAAATTGGAACTAGGAATCATGATATATTAAATAGGACCCTTGTCTAGCAGTAATGCAAGCCTAAAGAAAATCCTCCATAGTTTACAAGTATAGAAAATCCATTCAACATTATTCTAAACTTTTCTTTCAGCTATCTCAGCCATTTTAAATCATTCCTTTAATATTATGGCTCTGATTGGAACCAGAGATTAATGCTACCCAAAGTCAAACAAAATAGCAGCTCATGTGAATTGTTCACATCTTTTTACGGAAGTAACACATTGGAACATTAGAACGTAGTTCACAGAAAGCTCTCATGATAGAAATATGCTGTATTTTCTTTTTAAAATTAGAAAAAAGTGAAATTGAGAAAGGGATCTCCCTAGACCACAGGGGGGGAAAGTGTGCCCCCAAATAGATTAAAATAAACTTTCATCTTGTAATTTAGCATTAATCTCAGTGAAGCTTCTTGTCTATAATAAAGTTTTACAAATGCAGCAAATATGGTTATGGAATGATGACACAGCCAAGTCTTCACTTGCCATGTCAATATTAAGGCAGGAGGATTTCTGCGAGGAAAATGTCAGACTCAGATGAAATGATGACTCACAAGGCAGAAATTCAAGAAATGGACTCCTAGTATCTTTTGCCAAACTGCCTGAGGCACTTCCCCGTCTGTATGTGTAACATGCATTCAGCTATTGTAAAGTTTCTCTAAACAGTCCTGGGAAGTGCTATGACAGTAATGAGGAAGATTGATAGCAGATTCCATGCCTCTTTGTTAATCACACTAAGAGCACAGCTTTGTACTCTCTCATTGAATCTGGAAATATATATGCCCACCACACCATACTGAAAACTTTCATCCTATTACCCATCTGCTGCCAGTAAATGATCACTTTAAATGCAAAAAAAATGGGTAATCGGGGTGTGAAACTCAAAGATTTGCCAGGCACACCACTTTTTTGGCCTTCTTCTAATCACCTTTTGGGAAATGAAAGACCCTAACACATACCACATTTCGAAATGTTTCTTTAGGGGATCGGAATCATATTTTATGTAACTTGAGTTATGTGATAATGACAAGCATGTCTCCAAACATTAGAATTGGTCACTTTAAACATTGATTTGGCATAGCGACTAGTATTTGTTTTCATCACAGAATTTATGATGAAACTCAGTTCTAGAATCTGGAGTTTATAAAAACATGTTTCCTTCCATTTAGCTGGAGGAGTTTCTCATACTGGTGGATCAGTTCCCAAACCCTACAGTCGGGTAAATTAAAAGCCCTTAAGAGTTACAGCAAAGTACATTTCATCAGTTGGGGAGATAAAATGTATTTCTTCAATTACTTTGTGAACATCTGCAGGTTATAAAGAGGAAGGTGCATTAACACAATTAACCATTTATTTTCTCTTTTCATTGCATTCATGGATTAATTTCTAAGTATTCTAATCAGTTTTTCTTAGAAGTTGAGGGCAATACCAAACTTATCTTCCTGGCTAAACAAACTATTTGGACAATAGATTTTTTTCAATGCTTTGGGTCATAGTAAATAATAATAAAATAATTATATAAAGATATAATTAGTCACACCAATAAGTTGTTTATCAGAAGTATTTCACAAAGACTAGACCTCTATCTACATTGAAGGCAAAATTAGTCAGTTCTATTGAACAGTCGCAATTTGCTCCCGTAGTGGAATGACCAGTTGGAACTGGTAAACAGTAGCATAATTGTCAAGTGCAAGGAATCAGTAGGCAAAGTGTCTGGGTCAAATCCTGGCTGCACTGCTTTTCAACTGTGGCCTTGGGTAAATTTCTCCATCTATTAAATAATGCTAAAAGCTATGCCTGACTATTAGGACTGTTGTAAATATTAAATGCACAAATCAGAAAGGCTTTACTACAGTACATGTACAATCCTATTGTACTTTATGACTAAAACTGTACAGCTTTCTAGATGAGTCATAATTGAGCCCTACGAATACAAACTGAGTAGAATGATAGAATGTCCATGGAAGAGATCCATAGCTCTGGAGAAGCACAACCTAAGAGAAAGAGTCTATGTCAAGGAGACTCAAACCCGTTTTTATCTTAATGGCTGTAAATGTCTCATTGACTACATTACTGGTGAGCATTTTTCCATAGATGGCTGACTTTCTCAGCGGAGACAATGTGCAACCAGGCTTCATTCTTTCTTCTAACAGGGATGATTACTCTCAGGAAATGCAATTCTGATTTAAACTTGGATGGAAGGAAAACACATCAGAAAATGTAATATTTGTATGTTAACCAAAGATCAACCAATTTCATATATAACAAAGTAAAGCATTTTAGATAAGATACTTCACTCTTCCTTTAGAATAGATGACAAAGAGTTAAGACTATTACTGTCTAAAGATTTAGAAACCTGATCTATTATATCACCAATACGATACTTCCAAATAGTTGCCTGAGAGTCAATACATTTTAAGTACAGTCTTCAAAGAGGCAGCAATTGCTAATCATTTCTTGATGTAGAATCTCAACTGTTATATCTATATATAATCCTCCTTCCTATTATGATTTTTAGTACGTTGTCCTCTGAATGATTATTTTCATCCATAAGCAGGAATGCTATATTCTATTTAAAAACACTTTTTATAGGTACATTGAACTACACACTCATTTCCATTGTAAGCTTGACCTCATAAATAAGATCAGAAGAAATAATGAATGAGGGTAGATTTAGGGTGTTTGGCATGCTAATAGTATTGTTTTGTTTGTTTGTTTTTTAGGTTTTTAAACTAACATTTATTTTTTAAAAGTTCGCATGTGCATATAATAGAAAACTGAAAAACACAAGAAGCAAAGAACAAAGTCATCCATAATCATAAGCAGTTTACAGTTTGACATGTCCTTCTAAGTCCCCTGTGCATATCTACACAATTAAGCTTCCATTTTCATGTAATTAAGACTGTTCAGTTATTTATCAAGTTTTTTCACACATCATGAATATTTACTATTTCCAAATCCCAAAGCTGTTTGAGTATTTTGATAACCAAGAATACATTACGCCCACTCAATCTGAAAGAAAAAGAAATGTAATCCTGCCTTTCTTGGTGACACAAATTTCATAAAGGATGCCAAAAATGGCAGCAGGCCTCTGTAATAAAGATATTGTCAGAGTTCTAATTAAACTACTGCATTCCCTAATAGTATTGCTTAGGAACAGGAAACTTAAATAAGTTTGTACCATGGATGGGAGAAGGCAGAGCCTGGAGACAAGAATAAATGTTGGGATTTTATTGAAATAGTTTAGTTAAAATGAGTTAAAAGATATCCAGTAATATATTATCCTGAGACCTGAGATCCTCCTACAACAAAGATAATCTGAACAAGATGAGAGAGAGAGAGAGAGAGAGAGAGAGAGAGAGAGAGAGAGAGAGAGAGAGGTGGGATGGAGGAGGGAAAGAAAGGGAGGAAAGGAGAGGGGATGGGAGAAGAAAAATGAGAGGAGAAGAGAGAGGAGGGGAAGCAAGAGGAAGAGGAAGAGGAAATTGGTAAATTCTAAGGAAAGAAAAATTCTCAGATGCCAGAAAGAAGAAACTACTTAACAAGTGATAAAACCCATAGTAGCGCAAGGATAATCTGACCTGATAAGAACTTTAATTATAAGGGCTGCAGGCTTTAGGTCCAAAACAGTAGAGGAGGTATGGACCTGGAACTGAGACCCATACAAAAAGTTAACACCCTGAAATCAATGTAGTCTCCTTGAACAAAGAATAAGAAAAAATACCCACCAACCCACAAAACAACAGGCTGTTTCTACTCATGGGTCCATGTAGAAAAAAATGCTCCTGTGAAAAATGAAAATCAAAGCTTTCCATAAGAATAGATCTAAAATTATAGTATTGCAAGATGTCAAAATTCAAACTCAAGAAATAACCATAAAAACTTATATTGGAGAGGTCATCCTGAGCAACTTAGTAGGAAGAAAAAAACAAAAACACAGTGGTTCTACAAGGACACTTCAACCATCCAGAGCAATGGTGGTTGCCCTGAGAAAAGGAGAAATCCTTTGAAATGATATCTTTGTAAAAATTTTTAACCACAGAAGAAGTAAGATACCACAAAGTAGATTCAACAGAGACAGTATCAAGATTAAGTCTACAAGAATTTGAACTAATTGAATAACATAAAAGGTACTTTTATAATTTATGGTTATAATTGTTAAGGTGCTACAAAAAGGATTTTAAGACCATAACACAAAATGCTTTGAATGAAAAAGAGGCAGATTGGTAAAGAGAAAAGGACCAAATAAATCTTTTAGAAGTGACAATATACAAAGATGAAAAGTACACACCCTTTAGACAGGCCAAACGGCTGATTAGGAACACAGGTAAACAGCACTGATGAACTTGAATATAGATCTGAGGAAACTGTCTAGACGCTGCAAAAGGTGTTAAAGAGATGAGAAATGTGACACAAAAGTTAAGAAATACAGGGTGCAAAATGTAAGGCTAATGTATTTCTAATAGGAGTTTGAGAATGGAGAAAAGAGAATAAAGACAAAGCAACACTTGGCAAGGCAATATTTATATTTTTTTCCAGAAATAGTAAAATATATAAATATATAAATCACAAAATTATAGTATATTATAAGAAGAGTAACAAAATCTAAATTTTTGAATGTGTAAATTCAAGATGAATTAAAAATAAATCTATATATATAATACATCTTTTCATATATGTGCATATATGTATGTGTATGTATATTATATATGTCTTCATGGTGTCAGGGTAAAAAACAATAGTTTAACACATGACAAAAAACAAAAACAATATTATGATGATCATATTACTATTACTGTACTATAGTATGACCATATTAATACTAAAACTTCACTGTGACAAATGACAGTAAAAACAGGATAAGACCATAGGCTGGAATAATGTATTATAACACAAATATATTTTTTAAAGTTATATTTCAACATGAAAGATCCAACACTCTAATAGACAAGGTTTTAGAGGATAAGATTAGGCAAATCATGGAAGACAAAAATATGAAGGATACTGTAGATCATCATATGAAAACTTTTAAAGATGGCAAGCATTTGGGAAATCTCATATGTTACATTCTGTAATTACTTTTTCAAGGAAGTATATAATATGTATTGTAACTAAAACTTATATACCTTATGATATAGGGCATATTGCCATATTGTTTGCATTAGTTACATCATTATAAGATAGGTAAGTGATACTACAGGATTACAAATGGATTACTACATAGCATTAAAATATATAACGTATAAAACCTTATCAATCTGAAGCTATAAAGTTTAATGGAAAGAAAAGATTATTAAAATTAGAAATGTTTTGAATAATTTCCTGGAAGTAAATTTTCAGATAATTTTAGCGTAAGCTCTTTAAGGAATGTTCTTTTAAAACCTTGCTTAAGTTCTTATGTTGTACTATGTATAAGGTTATGGAGTCTGATTAATTCTAGACATTAATTAAAAAATAAAGTTCTTAAATTTGGGAATGACTGTGGAAGAGAAATAAATGTAGTTTCAAATAGCAAAACAGAACAAAATGAAACAAAACAAAAACAGTGATCTAGATCAATCAGAATAGGCTAAGGAAGGAAACTGTTTTTAAAAGAAGAAATTGTAAGAAAAGTGAATGAATGAATTAATAAAATGCAAGAATAAGAACATTTATTATATAACAATAATTTTAAATATCTTAAATTGCTTACTGAAAAAAAACAACGAAAAACAATGAAGTTAGAAACTTCTTCTCTTAAATGAAGTATGGACAAAAACTACTGACACAGGGCACCTTATATTGGCAGACACTGCGGGAGTTACGCAGAACTGACAGAACGACCAGTGCAGCTTTTGTTCTGGCTAGAACACTGATTTACACAATGCATGCAATTCCAGGAATATGCTTAACCTACATAAATCTGTTTTTAAAACACAAATGTGGGGTAGTAAGAGCAACCTCCGCGTGTTTAGGAGACATTTCAGATTTGTACATCATGACAAACGAGGCCTTTATGGCCTTTCATGTGGCTTCTGTAGCCTCGTCTCTACCACTTTCCTTCTCAGTAACACCCTTTGCATTGGCCAAAAAAACTATGTGCAGTTACCCCCATAGTCTCTCCCTTATTCAAGGCATGTGGATTTCCATACTCAGTATGTCCTCCCAACTTCTTTAGGGGAAACTACACTGCTAGAAACATCTACTGAAGAAGGAGAAGCTAGGGCATCCTTTGAAAGGATGTAGTGCCACTGATTTTTCCAGAGAGAAGTACATAGGTCACCAAATCTGGTAGTGTCTTAAACAGGGAACTATGCCTAAGAGAGAAAATGGCAGCATGCCGAGTTATTCATATACCGTGTTTCCCCGAAAATAAGACCTAGCCGGACAATCAGCTCTAATGCATCTTTTGGAGCAAAAATTAATATAAGACCTGGTATTGTATTATATTATATTATATTATATTATATTATATTATATTATATTATATTATACTATATTATGTAATTTATAGTATGTAATTTATATTATATAATATTATATTACATATTATATCATATTATACCTGGTCTTATATTATATTAAATATAAGACCAGGTCTTATATTAATTTTTGCTCCAAAAGATGCATTAGGGCTGATTGTCTGGCTAGGTCTTATTTTTGGGGAAACACAGTATTCTTTATCTGGAATTTGAATGAAAAAATGTTAAAATAGGCACACATGGAATAGCAGAAATAGGAACAAGAAAATACATAAGAAACATATCCAGAGAAGAGGATGATCATATTGACAAAACTAGAATGAGGAAAAAGTTCATTTCCTCTCACTTAATTAAAAGAAAAAATTTAGAGTTAATAGTACTCTCTCATATCCAATTGGAAACAGATGTTTTAGAACTCTCATTTGGAAAAAAAAATGTTTGTGTAGATAATATAAAAATATAATGAATACAGTTGCATGTCTAAATTGTTGTTGCTCTTTTCCTTCTGAATTAATTTTTTTAAGGAGAAGGTATGCAATTTTATGTTTAATTGGAAATTTTCTCAAGCTGGAGATATTACTTAGAAATTCTATTTACCTAAAAATAAAACAACTGAAGAACTTTTCCACATTTACCGGTATGATTCTCTTGTGTGTTGTCCCTAGGGTTTTGAGGATGTATTGATTTTATAAACTGAGGTTTTACTGCACTAACTTAATTTTTTCCCCTCAATTTTTGCCTCAAACTTGATTCTCCCATTTCCTGATAGAACAAATAATGGAAATTTTGTTCTTCATATATATGACTTCTAAGTGAGAATTTTGGGAGGGGGGAGGTTATGAAAATAATGGAGTACAAGAAATACAACTGGTATTAAAAATAGTAAGATAAAATTATTCCTTAATGAAGGGTAGAACCACATATTTTGTATCCCAAGAAAAAAGTAGATGTTAATATAAATCAAGCTTTTCTTTGGAACTAACAGCTTGAAAAACTGAGGAATACTCAAAGACACAATATAGAGGTTAACTCAGCAAAAATTGTATGATTACTTTTACTTTTTAATTAGTTAATTACACTAAAGCTTCTCTAAGTCAGTGGTGGCTGGCATGGCAGTAACAGCGGTGGTGGATGGGGATATCAGTCTGATAGTTTTGAGCAGATCCCATCCCCATGGATATAAAAATAGAAAGCAAAGGAGGCAGGAAGAAGCAGTGAATGCAACAGTTAAAATGCAGCTTGCAAAGAAGAGATGAGGGGGAGGGGGAGAGGGAAAGAAAAAAAGCAAGGGAAGACAGGTCATCTAAACCATGAGCCAGGAAGTGAATTCTTTAAAATGATACTTTCCAGAAGTGAAATTCTTGTAAATGTGGGTCTTTTTTTCACCCTCTGTGCTATTTCTATTGGAATGAGAAATACTTGGGGACCGGATGAGAAAAGGTCAAAAGTCACTAAATTGTAGTTTTATGAAGAATATAATTGCTCTGCTTCAGTTGTAACATGAACAAAAAAGAACTAGAAGCCAATGAAAGACAATTCTCCTTCTCATAAACCACCAGTTCCCACTTTTCTAGAAGGTTTATATTGTATGAGAAATGAATCTCATCCTAAAGCATTGGCTTATATTTTTTAAGTCTGCTTTTAGTTTAGAGTTGCTGGGAGGAGGTGGGAGGGGGCCGGTGTTGGGGGGTAGGAAGATGTTAGTCAGCAATGGCTGCTGCTTGGGTCTAGGTTGAAGGAATCAAAGTGACTTAATTTCAATTATCTGAACAAGTTGTCCTGTTTCTGATCTCAGTGTTAAAGAGAAAAATAATTTTGGTCAGTAGGCATGAAAATCTTTCAATTATTAAGACCTAAACATATGCTAATCTGGAGTTCAGGTTAGCTTTCAAGCGAAATTGAAAAGTACAGGTTTATACCATAGTACATATGCTCAAACATAACACTAAATTATTTTCAGTAATGGAAATCTCGTGTCAGGCATATAGCTACATCAGATAGACTTTAGTGTTGAGAATCAATTAATGAAATATTTTATTAGAGTCTTTTATTTCTAGCAGTCTTTTTTGCAATTGCCATAAGCCAACAATTCACCAGAATGCAAGCCTAGGCATGTTACCAGCATTACCAAAGCAGCTTGAGTTAGAATAATATTAGAAATATTTAAAACTGTGAAATCCTTTAGGGAAAAAGAAGGTGGGGGAGAGAGGAGAAATATCCCTTTTATGTTCTCCTCAATTATGTTTCACGGTATGAACTTCCGTTAAGAATGAAAATGCATGCTTGCAAAAGTTGCACAAACTCTTAATGTGACTTTTATTATACAAAGTACCTTCACTTTTAAATTTTCTTAGTGTGAGTGATTTTACCCATTAGATAAAATGTCTAAATTTCAGGCACTTGACATACAACTACATCAGATTGTATAGTGTATAAATGTGTGTTCAAGAGGAAAAATACCCGCTTAAGTGATAATTAACATTCTTTTAAAAGAAAATGTTTGCTCTCTTTTTGGGATTTAAATTGTTTTAGAAGTTTTCTGTAGAGATACATAATCAAAGGGAGTAAATGCTAGATAAATAAAATTATTCAAATACCCAGAGGACATTTTCCTCTTTGCATGGTTAGTGATAGATTCTATATTCTCACACTTAGTGGTAAATCTTTAAAGAAAGGTCTCTTTCCCTAACACTAAAGTGCTCAAGAATTTTAGGAGCAATTTTTGTAATCCAAGGCTCAAAGAGTTATTATGGTTAATAAATAGCTGCAACCTGCGCTTTAGTTCAGACTGACCAGAGAGATTCTAGAAATGAGAATATCCAAATAAAAGTAAGATACAGTAAGAATATTTTTTTAAAATATAACTGTACTCAGTGTCTGAAAGATTGACTATTAATTTATAATTTCAAAATAAATTTTATTAAAAAGACAATATATGATCTTCAATTTTTTCAACTAGAGACTTATACAGAAACAATTTTTAGTCTATATTTACTAACAGCACTTTTCTCAATAAGACATTGTATGGGAGGAAAAATGTTTTTTTCTTTCTACCCTGCTAAGTCTTTGGCTGGATCTTTATAACAAGACAGATTAACAAGAGTAAAGCAATTTTTTTAATATAAGTTTTATGTGACACAGGAGCCTTCATAAGGGAATGAAGACCTGAAGACATGGTTGAACCTGAAGTTTTATGCCTGGTGTGTTGACGAAAGGAAAGTTAGGGGAAACTGTGATAGGATTAAGGGTAGGAGCCAAGTGTAGTAAACTGGGAACTACTTAGCAAGATCTGTTGGTTCAGGTTCCTTCCAGTGTCCCTCCATCTTTGGCGATATGAGCATGTTCCTTTCTTCTGGAAGAAATAAATTAATTGTATAAAGACATTACCTTCTTCTCTCACATAAGGGTCTTATGACCTACTTTATGGGAGAAGGTCAGATAGTCCTTCCAGCACCAACCATTCCTCAATTTCCTTCAGCTTAAAATATTTAATATACCAAGGTGCCATATTTTGGGGTAGTATGCCCTGACGCAATCAATGTCCAGTGGACAGTCCTAGTGTGAGGATTCCAGAAAATGAAAGTTAATTCGACAACTAGCAACACTGACTTCATTAAGATATCTGGGTATTTGTCAGAGAGAGTGATACCATGGTGAGTTCATCAGAACACAAAACAGAAATAGCATTACTTTAATTGGATCCAAGTAACTGTGGAGGACAAATTTCAGTGGGTGTCCTTTATGAGAAACTTGGATGGTGAAAGAAGGATTAGACTATTTGGGCACCATACCAAATAGCCTAAAAGTTGTGTAAATTTGAAACAGAAATTATGTTATTAGGACATCTTAGCGAGCATGACGTAATACCCATGTGAACATAAATGTTTCCCCAGTATTCTCTGGGGTGTCTGCCTCACCTGAATATCTCTATAGTTGGTATAAAAATAGTCTGTCAATGGTTAAAGCAGACGGAGAAATAGCAGTCCTGACTCCTCTGGCTCATTTTCCAAATTACCTTTGTGCACCAGGGAACGACGCTTGCTTTTAACTCAGTGGCTGTACAACAAACATACTCCTCATGGAAAACATGTGTAGGAGGTCATATTTCCTCATCCCGGTTTATGTCAGTCCTCTTGGAAAAACAGAGGAAAATGAAGCAATTATTTCACCGCAGTTAATTTGTGAATTTCCCCAATAAGGCTTGGATTTCCAATTACATTTTTGTGAAGAATAAATTTACTAACATGTTAAAAGTTTGAGCTCAGAGGGAGGGAGAGAGAGAGAGAGAGAGCCTGGGGATGCCGTATGGGAATCCTAGTCTCTCAATACATAGCACAAATGGTCCCATTTTCGGTTTTAGATAAATTTAATATGTTTAGTTTTGGTGAAAAAAGATTCTGTTTGGAACTGGACCCATTATTGGGCATGTTGACTAAAAAAAAAATCTTACTGATTGAAAAGTTTACACTTAAAGTATTCTATACCTGAACTAAATAAGTAAAACACTGCCCAGAAGGTGAGGAATTTCAGAGTTATCTGCTGAAGATATCCTAGCACGTCGACTTTCATTTCCTTTCTAACCATCTGGTCTTCTATTTTTCTTTCTATGTTGCTTCACTTCCTGAGTGACTATTACATGACAAACACCATGCTAAAACTTGTTTGATAAAGAACGCTAAAATGGAGATCCTGGTCTAAAGAAATGTAAACTCTAGTTGGGAAAATAAACAAACACACATGAAGAAAAGAAACTAATAATTACTGAGCCCCTGCTACATTTCAGTCCCATTCACATAAACTGTGTAACTTGGGCATTGTAAAAATCCTTTGAGGTAAATGCCATTAAGACACATATTTTGAACATAAGGACAATAAAGTTCAAAGAGACCCAAAGCCCTATTCTTAATGAATGCCAGACCTAGGAGTGGAACCATAGGATTCTATCTCCAAGCCATGGTTCTTTGTTGTGTACCAAGCCCCTGACTTCTGCTACTCTTTGTACCACCTAACTTTTTATTGCTACATTTCTACTCATTCCTTTCTTAGTGAGGGATGGACTCAAGAATGGCAGAAGAGCTAGTGGTGATGTCCCCAGTAAGAGCAGAGGAATAAAATAGGCAGCTTTCCTCACCAGCCCAAAATTGACAGAGACACAGTCCCTGTGGGTCAAGATGAAGTTGAGAGAAGTTGAGAGAAGTTCATCAAATAAATTGTACAAAGTCATGGCCTCCAAATGAGCAAAGCCCTTCTTCACTTTTAAGACTTAGCTCAAGTGGCCTTTCTTTGAATTACAATTAACGATAGTCAGGTTAAATTATAGTCAAAGGCTCAAACTCTTAATGTTATATATCAGTTTATTGCTTTGTTATTTAGACATTATATAAGAATGTACTGACTGAAATAAATATGCAGTCAGCCAAGAAGACCAGAATGCTTTGTAAGAATACAGTACACAGGAAGAAAACAAGAGTTCCAAATTTAAGTTCTGTAATATGCTTGTAGCATCCCACCTTCCAAATGACGGAGGGATCTGATTTTGTCAATGTAAAAGAAGATTTGTATCATCTATTGGCCCTATTTGACATTAGGCCTATTGTAGTGGAATTGTTTGGATGTGAAGTCACAAGATATGTGTTCAGTTCGGGCTCTCTTTTTAGGTGTGTGGTTGGGGACAAGATAGTTTAACCATTGTAGATCTCAGTTTCAGTGGCTGAAAAATGGGGATGGCAGTATAAATCTTACAAGCTAACACAAATACTAAATGAAGGAAGGTCAATAAAAATGCCTAGCCTAATACCTTGTACATAGATAAAGCTTAGTAGATATCATATGACGCTGGGTGTTGTTTGTCCAATCAGAAGACCTTGGAACTTAGTCCATCTGCCATCTTTGGCATATATTACTGCTTATTTGTCCAGGTTAGATGATGACTACTTACATAATTTATGTAGAGTGAGCTAAATGAAATCTACTACAAGAAGGGAGCGGGCAGTGTACTGCTTCAGACAATGTGGTGAGTGCTGAAAAACAGCAGTAGCGCATAGGATAATTCCACAGCAGGTAAAAAGAGTGGATAGATTAGGCAAAGTCTAGATGATCACTATGAGCATAAAGAGCAGACCTGCAAAGGAAGAAACCATCGAAGGATGGAGTCTGTAAGCTGAAATCAGCATCACTATTCTTATCAGTAATCATATCCATCAGTTCATAAATTCATTTCAGGTCCTCTGCTGCTTGGCGATGTACTGTGAACTGTGTGTTTGTGTCCCCCCCAAATTCACATGTTGAATATCTAACCCAAATGTGATGGTCTTTGGAGGTGGGGCTTTGAGAGGTAATTATGTTTACATGAGGATGGGATTAGTACCTTTATAAGAAAAAGAAGAGATCAGAGCTCTCTCTGCCATGCGAGCGTACAGCAAAAAGGTGTGTAAGCCAGGAAGGGCCCTAACTAAGAACTCAATCTGCTGACACCTTAAACTTGGACTCCTCAGCCTCCAGAACTGTGTGAAAAAAATATCTGTTGTGTAAGCCTGTTACAGGATATGGCATCTTGTTGTAACAGCTGGAGCTGACAAAGACACAACGTAAGTATTCGTTTACAACCATCCCTTTCCTCAACATCTCATCGACAGAAGCTCTCCCCAATTTCTGAGTTCAGCAATGAGGTTGTGCTGATTTCCTTGAAATAAGGTATCATCATTTTTGAAACATTAAAGTAATCAAGTTGTGGACATCAAACAAGCCTTAGATTGAGATCCGGCAATTCTCTCTCTATATGAGATCAAGTAGAGATTCTGTATATTTTGAGATTCGTTTGAGAAGAAACATATTATAGTGATGAGCAAGGGGCCTGATGCACCTGTTACTAATTAAGGTTTTCCTCGGACTCCTGTAGTTAAACCCAGAAAGAGCAAGTTATGGAAATGTTAAATTGAAATATCATGAACTTCTAAATTTTCAGTGTTGAAATGTGACTAAATGTGATTTGCATACCCCTATCTTTTATATATCATTCAATATTTTATTAGATTAACACTGATATGAAGTATACTGTTTGTATTTTATATGTGCCAGAACATGTCTTAGAGGCATTACTTATCACCATCACCACAAAGGTTTAATGTAGATAGTATTCTCCTAAAACAGATGAGGAAGCAGAGGCTCAGAGTAATGAAGTATCTTGACTAAGCTATTGAGGTAAACATTTGAGCTGGGATACTAACCAATGCTGCTACTCTAGGATCTAGGCCCTTCCATGTAAAAGTAAATGCGGATGATTTTGTTCGATTATATTGATTTCAAATGGTTTCCTTTCCATGCTTTGAGTACCTTGTCACTAGAGAACTTAGCCTCAGCAAATTCTTGCAATACATGGTGGCAAGTACAGAAAAATAGTGAGGATAAGAAATAGGCTAGTTCCAAACAGAGGAATACAATCTTCTTACCATTTCTTAATGTATAGACTATACCAACTGTTTTCTTTAGACTAATGATGTATATGTTTTCTTTCTAAGTTTGTCATTTAATTTATCTGTTTTGAGGGGTAATATTTAGGCTGCTATTTGCATTTTTTTAAATATCAGTTACTCTCCTCCCTACAGAATATGAACTTTAACTTCTCTTTTATTCGCAGTTGTCTTTGTATCTTAAAGTCAATTCAGTATAGGGGTAGGTCCTGGCACCTCACATAATCAATTCTTCATTTTTTGGAAATAGATGAGAAAAAAAGAGTAGCCAGAGTGAAATACGAGATTGGACCATCAAGTTTGCGAACTCATCCTAGAAAAAATGCTACATACCTCATTGCTGAATATCACTACAGTCCCAATACAGTTATTTGGACTAACAACTCCTTCACAGAAGTGCCGTGTGAGCTGGTGCATTGTCATGATGAAAGAACCATGAATGGTTGGCAAAAAGTTCAGGTCATCTAACTTTTTCACGCAGCCTTTTCAGCACTTCCAAATAGCAAACTTGGTTAACTGTTTGTCCAGTTGGTACAAATTCATAATGAATAATCCTCTGATATCAAATAAGGTTAGCAACATTGTTGCAACAAGTTCGTGACCTTAATTGTCAGATTTCGTATATTTTGGCAAATTGTATGTATTTAGGCAGAAGAAAATGAAACCACTATTTCTGTCTAGATATATTTCTAA
Organism: Rhinolophus sinicus; assembly: GCF_057876585.1. Taxonomy (NCBI): domain Eukaryota; kingdom Metazoa; phylum Chordata; class Mammalia; order Chiroptera; family Rhinolophidae; genus Rhinolophus; species Rhinolophus sinicus. The sequence goes on along the minus strand of NC_142515.1, from coordinate 120,343,381 downwards.
GAGTAACTAGACATGGTAACTATAATCTAGACTTCACAAGAAGACATATCTTATGTATTTGCAATGACTTCGGTGTCTCATGCTCCTACTTTCTCAGGAAGAAAAAAAAAATTTGGAAGTTAGAAAGTGAAAAGTGCTATGGAAAAAAATAACAAAAAAGTGGGATTACGTGGGCTGAGAGGAGGGTTAAATTTTTAACTGGAGAGTCAGGGAAGATGACGGAGAAGATGACATATTAAGCAACACCTTGAAGGAAGTGAGGAAATCTGGGGAAAGAATTTTCTAGACAGACAGAACAGCTGGTACAAAGGCAGGAATATGATTAATGCATTTGCAGAATAGAAAGGAAGCCCGTATGGCTGAGACAAAGTTAAAGGGGTAATGGGTGCCCAGATTGTTTACAGGTTTTTATACATAGACGGATAAGCCATAACATATAAAGCATTCAAGGGTTACCCTAGCTGCTCTTTGAGAATATAGTATAAAGGCAAGAATGGAACCAGAAAGACACAGTAAGGATGATACATATTGTGATAATTCGATAGAGAAACGCCGGTGGCTTTGACCAAATGATAGCAGTGGAATCCCTGAGAAGTAGTTGGATTCAGGATGTATTTTGAAGGTAAAATCAACAAGGACTGCTGAATCCATGGATGTGTGGTGTGAGAGAGAGAATGTTTTCAAATTTTGGCCTGAAGGACTAGCAGGATAGAGTGGTCATTAACTGAGATTGAAAAGTCCATGAGAGAAGCAGGGTTAGTTGGTGTAGAGCAGGAATTTAGTTTTGGACACAGTAAGTTTGAGATGCCTATCTGACAAACACAAGAATATGCTGAGATGGCAGCTAGAAATATGCAGGTGGGTGTAGGAGATGTGAATGTGGGTGTTGCCATCATATGGATGGTATTTAAATCCTTGAGACTTAGATCAGATCCCCAAGGGAGTAAGTGTAGGTATGAATGAAGAGAAATCCAAAGATAGGGGCTCTGGGGCTTTAAGAGAGAGGAGAGAGATTAGAAAAAAATCAGCACACACTCAAAAATTAGTACACACTGAAAAGTAACTGTAGATGTGAAGCAGTAAAAGTAATAGAACGTGGTATACTGGACTTCTGTGAAAAACAGAATTTCTAGCAGGCTGTATTCTTTATAATACGTTGAGTAGTTACACCTGAAATAAATAGTTGATACCTTATATCATCCTGTAATTAGTGGGTATTGAAATATGCCTAGTGTTTCGTGAAATGATATTTTCACATATCATTATCTCATCATCAAATGTTGTCAGGTGAATACGAAATACTGTGCAGTTGCATTACTTGCTGAACTACTTACTGAAGAAATGAACAAAATTATCAAGCTATTCATGTAGCAAACGTGCAGTACTTCTGCCTCTTTTGACTCATGAAACATGATAAACATGGCAATACCTTGTATTATACAGAAAATAAATGGAGGGAAAGTCAAATGTTTCACCATCATCAGCATAGACTTTTTTGAAAGTGCCAAAATGTATTAGTATTATGTATTCAGACCACTTTGACTTTAAAATCTAAAAACCTTTATATACAAATCTATAAATCAGGAGTGTTCACGCGCTTGAATAAAATTGCATGTATTATATCATGATAGGATGTGCCATAGACTCCTGAAAAAGGCTACTCCTCAAATGTCCTCAAAATAGAAAGCAGTATATGTAAAACTATTTGGGAGTACCTCTCCTGAGGAAGGGAGAACATACATATGACACAATTCTCGTATGAGAAGAGTGTCTCTACAAAATACTAAAACTTATCACAGTGCAGGTATGTGAGAATATGTACAAAAAAAAAACCAGTATATTTGATTTTGTTAACTATATCATTATGATAAACTTAAATATATGACAAACTTAAGAATAATAGCAATAATTTTAAGATAACAAAGATAAACAACTATAGTGGACGTTTTTCCATTTTAAACACCATATTTGGAGAACAAGCAGAGGCTGCCTCTCACAGGAAACAGACTGGTTGCTTATCTGTGCGAAGTTTCATATTCCAAGAACACCCTCTCCCCACGCTCCCTCCGTGTCCCCCTTTTCCCCTCTCACTTCTGAGTCCCACCTCGCCTACTTGCCCCTTTAACCCTGGGCATAAATCAGTTTCATCTGCCATCTCTTGATTTTCTTTCTTCCCTTCCTCTTTGAGTGGTTCACTCTCCCTGCCTGTCTTTGTAAGCCGGTCTTCACCGCACCATATGGCAGCTAAGAGAAGGAAGAGCAATGATCTGGCTCTGAACAAAGGGCGCTGTGGTTTCAAAGTGGCTCATGAATGCATGAGACAGAGGCATGCAGAGAAGGGCCTCCACCCGTCAGTGAGGACCAAAGGGAAGGCTGACTGTGCTGAGTCTGTGGAGACAGAGAAGAGAGAGAGCTCCCGGGCCTCGGATTGAAACTCTTTCTCTCTCTGTCCTTTTCCCTCCATTTTTTTTTCCTTTTTTTTTTTTTTGTTTTTTTTGGTTTTTCTCTTCTTTTTATTCCTGTTCTGTGCCCAAATCATATTAACTTATTAATGGCAAAGTCAGAGTGGGTGGCAGAACAAGAAATTAAAGCAAGCTATCTTATTTACAAACCTCTGAATATCTCTAAAGGACATATAAAGAATTGCACACGTGTTTACACATGTCAGGGGAAAACGGGTAAATTTCAAGATAACCACATCCTTTTTTCCTTTCTCCTAGAGAATGATTTTACACACTTACATAAATTAGGCAATTCATGAAAGAAAACTGTCTGGAAAATATAAGAGGATACAGGTTTTAACGACAGAATCCTCTCTGATTATAACAGGTTAATGACAGTTTCTAAGATTACTCCTTGTATTATGTATTATTATTTATTATAGCAAAGGGGCACGTTCTCAGTGCTTTCCTTCTTCCCTATCTCTTGCCCTTCTTAAAGTCTCACCCCTCTCTTTTGCTGGGATATGCATGATTTGTTTCAGTGGAGAATTTCTGCAAAGCAGACACAACATTTTTATTTGTGAAGTTAACACCATGCTAGAAGAATAGTAAATTCAAGCTGTAAATCCACCAGCTTTTGGGAGACTCATTCATTCTGTTCCATATGAAATAAAAATCTACTACAGGGGAAGAGTTGAATATGACCATATACATTTATGAAGGAACATTTCATGCTTTATTGCTGTAGGCTACTACTGGCCTCAGAGGCTGGTGTTGATTTTATTTGACTCAAAATAAGAGTATAATAAAAGGTAGAACAGTCATTCCCCCCACTTCTCTCAACCACTGCCCACCTCCTCAACACCAAGGAAGCATCCTGGATCACAAAATGCCAGGCCCATGGGGTTATTTAAAGGAACTTGGGCAGGCTTCCAAATTCTGGCATCTGACCTTTTACAAGTAGGCAACAATAATAATTCTTCATGAAATAAATCAATGGACATGTGTAGAGGATGTAACAATGCCGTGAACTTTTCTTCCAAAATCTTTAAGAATAGAGTGAAGATTACATTGTTCATTTCAACACATTGTTTACATTCATAACAGAGCTTCTTTTCAGAAATATTTTTACTATGAACATACCTTCCCTCTCTTTTTCAGGTATAATGTCAATTAATGTCTGTCAATAAGGAATGCAACTTTTAAAAAGTCATACAGAGTGTTTTTCTTTGGACAATGCAGTCTGAGGCTAATGGCTATCTCTCAGGAGATTAAAAAGCAAAATTACATTGGCTTTTCAGTTATGTGCTTCATATATTCTCTTTCACAATCCCCATAAATGTTTGGTCTTAACATGAAACATTCACTAAAATAAACATTCATTAAAATAAACAGAGCCCAGAGCTGAGGGTGCCTGTGTTTAGCCAAGATGAAGTTCTGTATGTTTCCACAGGCAGTAAGAGGAACATCATCTGCCAGAAAGATTTGTATAGAGAGGACCCTCTGTGGTCCAAACAGAAAGCAAGCAACAAAGCATCTATTCAACCTTTTCTATTCACTGCACCCACATCTGTTTACATGGCCTCTGCTCGATCCTGAAAGGTTTTGTACTCCCACCTCCATTTCATTTTATACAGCTCTGAGCGGCTGGTGGTTTGGAAGATTTTTTTTTTTTTTTTTTTTCCTTAAGAGCTAGGGTTCAATTCTGTTTTGTGAAACAGAAATTTGAAAAACAGGCTTACAGAGACCAGTTGGTCCCTTTCTAGTCTACCAAGTTGGAGTTCTAATGAGGGATAACTATAAACTCCAACTCTCTCATTAATTTTTAAAGTAAATTTAACACACAAGAGAACGTTTCTTTAGGAGGCTTGGAGACTGTATTATTTCCCCAGTTCTGCTCATTACTAAATGTCAGTTTGCTTTCTCTTGTTGGACACAAAAATTATATATATATATATATATTTTAAAAATATGCTATTCTGCAAGTGAAATTGTAAGAAGTGAATATGCTATCTAGAAATAAAATATATAAATTTCACTATGTAAATACTTTATAATAACAGATAATATTTTTATGACATTATACAAAGTGATTTTACATCTATTCGCTCATGAGATCCTAAAGGAAAAGAAAAAAAAAGGAAAGTAGGGGCAGATATTATCACCACTATTTTACCAAATTAAAACTGAAGATCACAAAACACCATCTAGACCACAGACTCTGGAACCCTGTTGACATAAAAGCCAAATTGCTTTCTAGTCCACATTTAATAATACCTTATGCACAATTTTATTTTAAGAATGAGTTATGTTCATGATAACCTCTAATCTTATATTTCTAAAATTCTATGGTTTATAATCTGATCCATGATGAATGAGGTGTGAAAGAGGAATATTCCAAATAATTATGCACATATAAATGTAAAAATTGAAGTCTAAAGGAGTTACATTTTAAACACACTGAGGAAGGTAGATCAGTTTTATTTTTCCCTGCTTTTCTAAATTGTATTACATTGTCTCAATGTAGTATATAATCGCAGAGACAGAGGAGAAGCTCTTAATGAGAAGACACTTAATAATATATTAAAAAATCAGAGGTACTGGGATCAATCCTGATGCTACTACTTTTCAGCTGGGTGACCTTGCCTATATGTATTAATGTGACTGCATATATTAACTCAGCTTTAACAAGGAGAAAAAGTAATAAAACAATGGTGCACAATTTTAGTGAGAATTAAATCACAACTTACTCTCTGTGATGAGCAAATGGTAAACTGCACAGCACTATAACAATATTAGCGACTGCCATTAGCTTTAGTTGTTTCTGAATTGTTAAACAATTGATTTCAAATGTACAAACAAAACCTTGAAATGTTTGAAAACTAAATACTGAAATCAGTACTAGTAACAGAAGAGTAGCTTGTAGAAGAAATTCTAATAGTATACCACTTGCCATTTCTTGGTTTATGTGAAAGAAAGAGAGTGAATGAGAGAAGAGGGTGGGGGGGGGGAAGCCCTTCATTGTCCAATAACACTCATGCACAGGGTAGAACAACTGTATAGAGATGCTATACCACCCTATTTCTCATCCTTTATTTCAGTCAATAGGTATTTTCTGAATGAATAGTTATGACCTAGAAAAATTAAAAAAAAAAAAAAAAAGAAAGAAAGAAAAGGTTAAAGCAGGTCAGTCCTGAGTAAGTTTAGAAATATTAGCCACACATTTTATGGGGAAAGAGGATTTTAAAGCTATCTCCCAAAAAGAAGCAGCAATATGATATATTTCTTTAAATAAAATTACTTTATTATATTTATTAGAACTGCCACGTGAATAACTTATGGTAAATTCATATTCAAGTAATAGTACATTCTACTCAAAAAAAGAAAAAAAACTCATAAAATCAAAAATGATGATCCGTCTTCAGCAGCCATAAAACTCAGTTTTAAGACAACAATAGATATTTCTATCCTGCTTGGAGTCCGCTAGATTATTTGAGGAAAGATACAAAAATAAAGTCAACTCAAATCACTTTTTTTTTTATTCAGAAAAAAAATTCTCTGAGGAAACATCAAATAACATAAAAAAAGGATAAAAGGCAGAAAAATAAGTGACATTGATGGGGAATTGCATGTAGTTGCCAAACTGGAATTCAAAACCATGTCTAAATTTTTAGGAGTTAAAAGAAAAAAACAACAACAAAGATAATTGGTATTTCCTGAACTTAAGGACTTGCCTCAGTAGGACATATGGTTTCATTTTGGGGTCTCTAGTTTCTTAGGAAAATGTTACTATTTCTGTAGTCATCTTCATTTAAGGGAATGGGAAAAGTAAAGAATTAAATGGAGTTAGTTCAGCTGATTCTGATTTTATCTTATCTTTTGTGTTTTGTATTTTTGCTCTAAAAATAATAGTGTTCTTTGAACAAAAAGCTCTACAAAGTAGGAAAAAAATGAAACATTTAGAAATCTTATTGTCTAACACTCATCTCAAATAGTATGTGTTTAAAAATTATAAATGGTATTTGCTCTATTTCATTGCTGCTAAGAAGTTTTATCCATTTCCAATTTTAAAAGTGTTACCTGGGCAAGAATGTGCTATTTCCTGAATATCAATTTGCCACCAGTTATTTACATGGCATTTCCAATAAGTAATAAAAATAATTGCCAAGAGATTATGGCATCATATAATTTACTCAGTGTTTGTTCTGTGATGCATCCTAACAACTAAACAAAGTAAGACTTCAAAATTTATCAAGGGAAGTGACGTTTTGGGGAGTAGTATTTTAATTTTCTTTTTATTAGAAAGTCTACAACCAATGCTAACATTTTCTTTTTCTTTTTAATCTACAGCCATCTCATCTCATTTCTTAAACACCTACATATCACAAGGCATTATGCTAGACTAAATATTCATGTGGGGACAGAGCCAGGAGTGCAGTTTCCAGGCTCTCGCTCTCACATGTAAAGGTGCTGGCTCAGGTAAATGGCCATCAGCTGTGGCTAGTTGGCCATCAGCTGTAACCAGTGAGCCATTGGCCGCTAATATAACTGCCATGGCTACGCTAGCAGAAAATCGGGGCTAGCAAGAAGATGGTGGCTGAGCTAGCAAGCGTGGATTGCAGTTAGCACGGCAGATTGCAGCTAGCAAGTGAGGTTGGTTGGCAGAGAAAAGTGGAGGGCAAGTTGCGGATAGTGTGGCTCCTGCTTCCTGTGTCTCCAACCCAGCCGCCAGCGAGAGTATAGTGGTATGACTCCCCTACCTATGGCTCCATGGGTGTTCCTTTTTGGCCTCACCATATCCTGCGTTCTTATGTGGGGAGCAGGACCAGAAACCCTGCCTGACACTCTGTATGACAATTCAGTATGTATATGGCATCATATATTTCTTCTACAATGGTCCGTTTTGTGTGATAGCTATTTAAATACACATTAACAATTCCTAAAACATTGTATTTAATGCCAAGTGATAGAAGTACATACAACAGGAAATTGTTAACTATGTTTTCTCAGTACATACTAGCTTCAAAGGGTTAAACTATAGTTAAAAAGCAGATCAGCAGAGTTGTTTGGATCCCATTCAAAAGCAGATTTCCCAAGAGTAATATACTATATTGCTTCCTTTTTATCACTATATGTAATATATATTATATACCTATGTATGGTATAGGTATTTATGTATAATACCTATGGTGACCCAGAAACTGCCAGGCCAATGCCTGTTTTAATTTACATAGATCTACCCGGCATCAAGTGGACATCCTACACTCCCCCCTTGCACTTCCCAGCCTGAGTTAACAGGAACAACATCCTCCAAAATAACAAACTCTTTGCTATCATATACCTTGGGGTTAACGCGGTGAAAAATTTAGTTAGGAGTTTGCTAAGCCTTCCTCTCCGAAAGATATTCTAGTTCTAAACTTGTTTCACTTAGACCTTGAAGAAAAAACATACTTTTCCATTAGTACAATGATTGTCTCCTTATAGGAAACTCCAGAAACAATACTAAAAGAAAAAATGCTAATGAAATATACTCCAAGATGAGAATGATAAAAAAAGGGGATGATAAAATTCTTTATAGTTGCTCCCATTACCCCCCAATTCTCTCTCTTTTTTTCCTAAGGCTCAGTAAATAAGGTCAAATTCATTCACTAGACTGTTCAAATGAGGCCACACTGGAACAAACTATCTTAAGTAGTAACTGGGATAAAGCTGCTCAGTTTAATTTGCCTCTTAAAATATATGTTTATCTCCCATTGAATAAAATTGATTTTAAATCTTTCTCTGTATTGAAGAAGAAAGACCAAAATCTACCCAAACGTTTATAGTGGATTAAATTCTAGGACAGCCTTGGCAAGATGAACTACGGATTTCCATTAGTGAAAGGAAGCTGCTCACCTATAAGAATATCTTATAATGCAATAACAAGAAAATTTTCCTAAAAAGGGACAGATTTTGCATATTCACATGTATGACTAGTTTCGTTTTAATTTTTTGATCAAGTTTTCAAGAAAATCCCAACTCTGCTATTGCTAGTGCAGTAAGTTATTCTTATTTTCTTCCTTATAAATTACTCCATAGTCATTTAGTATGAGTAGAAAATGACAAAATATGGAACCCTTCCTATGACAATAATGATCTCCAGCTGACTTATAAACGCACTGTGTTAATGTACCTTTTCTTTTGTGGCTCTGTCTCATTAAGACATCGTTAATTGGGCACGACTGGTCTCCCATTAAAAAGCTCAAGTCTTGTGCCAGTGTGGTTATGAGTCTGGTCTACGCAGATGACATTTGCTGTGGCTGCATGGATTTCTATTTACCTTTGCAGCATTTGTTCCTTTGATCCTGAGATCCTCAGAAAAAGAAAGGAATGTTCTGAAATTCTGTGGTAGAATGACATTTGCTTTTTTAGGCTGGCAGCCATGACTAAATCCAGGTTTGTTTCCTCTGGGTTATTTCTTACTAATTAGCTTGCCTTTGTCTGATTTCTTTTCTACATATGGCACTCACTGATCTTTGAAAACTGAAACATACACATACAAATAGTTGTGAATTCAACGTGCATTCAACTTGCCCATCAAGCCCATGGAAGTTCTAAACAAATAACAGTTATTTCAATGACCCCTAAAGCATTTATAAACAGTAACCATCTCCTAAGTTATAAAATATAAAAATGGGTTTAGAATGATAAATCAGCAGGCCCCTAAAACTGCTGCAAGGATGGACCTGCAGATAAAAAGAAAAGGAGCTGTTTCAAGGAAAAGGGAATGAACTGGCATGTAGATTTCACAGAGGCAGTTTTACCCTTGAAACAAAGGGAACAACCAAGAGCTTATGAGGAAAGGGTGACCTACTGTCACTGGTAGAAACATCAAATTGATAGACACATGATTAGAACATTATTATCTTAATAGTCATCACCTTTCCTGTGAATCCCAACTTGAATTCCCATGACAGCTTGATGCTTCTTCCTTCCTGGTCCCATAGAATGTTATCGTCTGATATAAACCTCTATTGTGACACCATATTGTTTTGACTGTTGGTTTTATTTTTTCATCTCACCCAGGAGACTAGCATAAAACACAACGCATACTATAGTAGATCCTCTAAACTATTTCTTAAAATAGAAAAATCAAGTTCATCTGTATTGTTTGCTATAGTACACCTACCTATATGTGAGTTTTTCCATATAGTATATGTATGTACCTTCTCTTATAGAAGATTCATTGGGGAATAAAAATTTAAGTTAAGTTATGATAAAAAATATATGAAAAATCACAGGCTGGGAAAAAATATTTGTAAAACACACATCTGATCAAGGACTATTATTCAAAATATACAAAGTACTCTTAAAGCTCAACAATAAGAAAACAAACAACCTGATTTAAGAATGAGGAAAACACTTTGACAACTCACCAAAGAAGGTTTTACTATGTGAAATGATTTCAGGCACTTAACGGGACCTACACCATCTTACAAGCAAGTAGACCTCCAGTTCACCCTGGAAGGGGTGGGCCCATATCACCTGAAGTGAATATCCTCACATAGATAAGTGGTTCTATTAAATTGTTTATTGCTTTGGATTAAACATCTGTTAAGAAATATGTGCCGAGTGGCTACAAATCACCTGTGTTAACATGGGCTACTTGGCTGTGTATAACATGGCCCAGCCCTGTTTGGGTAGGTGGGGCTGCTGATTTGCTGCTGCCTGAGATGCTGCTTCTGTCAGTAAGTTCCCTTAATAAGCTCTTGAGGGAATTCCGGAGTTCTCAACCTCTTTCTTCTGTCTGGGGCCCATACTACTTTGGAGGTCAATTCCAGTACACCCTGGGGAATTTACCCAACAGAAATGCAGATGGCGATCAGACTATGGAAAGATATTCTACACCATATGTTATCAGGGAAATACAAATTAAAACAACAATGAGATACCACTATACACCTGTTGGAATGACCAAAATCTGGAACAGTGACAACACCAAATGCTAGTAGTGAGGATGTGGAACAACAGGGACTCTCATACACTGCTGGTAGAAATCTATGAATTTTAATCAACGTTTAAAAGAAATGAGCTATCAAGCCACGAAAAATCATGCAGGTATCTTAAATGCATATTACTAAGTGAACAAAGCCAATCTGAAAAGACTATATGGTATGCTTTAACTACATGACATTCTGAAAAAGGCCAAACTATGGAGAAGGTAAAAAGATCAGTGATCACCAGGGGAAGGGAGGAACACAGAGGATGTTTAGGGCAGGGAAAATACCCTGTATGATACCATAATGATGGAGACAAGTCATTACACCTGTGTCCAAGCCCACAGAAAATACAACATCAAGAGTGAATAGTAATGTAAAGTTTGGACTTTGGGTATATGATACATCGATGTACATTCACAAGTTGTAACAAAAGTGCCATTCTGGTGGGGACTATGGATAATAGGGAGGCTGCAAGGGTCGGGGCAGGGACTATTTGGGAAATCTCTGTAATTCCCCCTCACTTTTGATATGAACCTAAAATTGCTCAAAAATTAAAGTCTTAACAAACAATAAATTAAAAAAATTATTTGTACAAATAATTGAGAGAAAAGAGGAGAATAAAGGACATCACTTTAAGACTAGACTCTGTTTGCTTCCATTCAGACAGAGCAATAAGATACTATTAACAGTAAATACCAAGAAGCTTATTGTTTGTGCCACATGAAACATAAGGTTAGAATTTTGTAACAGGAACTAAGCGATTGGGAGGCAGTGCTGCCCAAAATCTTTGAATTGATTCCTTCTACTGAGGGTTCGCAGCTGGAAGAGCTTAATGAATAGAAACCAAATAGATGAGGTTTAACTGAGCTATCTGTACAACTAAATGTCCTTGACACACATGAATGGGACCGGGGACCTGATGTGTTTTGCTACCACATAATCAAGAGGACTAGTATACGCGTATTTAGACCTCTGCTACTCAATATGGCTTTCAGGTTAATGGGATTGATAAGTTTTATTCAACAGCATAAATGAGGACTACTCTTATGTGTACAACCAATAAGAATTTTTATGGCTGTTTTCTAAGACAGAAGTATGAGCTAAATGGCAAGTAATTACAGGTCTACAAATTAGGAAAAATATATGTGCACTGTAGTTGAACTGACATGGTGGTTTTGATAATTGGTTATGTAGGTGCACAATGGGAATTTTGGCTTGGCACGTGCTCATAAAACAACAGAGTTTCCTTTTATATTATGTTCTTTCAGTCATGAGGGTCGATGTTGCTGCCCTGGAATGAACTGCGGAGTAGGGTACAAAAGTTTTGAAGAAAACTTCGTGAACTAACCTACTTTGTATCTTAATCAGCATTTGTCTTTCAAGTGCCAAACTCAATAGTAATATGTTCCATATGAAATAAATACGGAAAAGTTTCTAAAACACAGATGTATTCTGAGAAAATGTAGGTCATTCTAGGATCTTTGGCTTGTCATTTTGGCTTTAGCCAGCATTAGAAGTCAAGGTAAGGAAATGTACTTTCATTATACTTGCTAGAAAGTTTTAATTTAGAACTCATAAGTGCTCTCATTTAGAATGCATGCAGCTTAAGCCTCAGGAAAAGTAGTTATAACCATTTACCACCTGTGTCTAATGAACACTTTTTATTTAATTTTTAAAATATTTAAAATCATTTTTCAAGTAATCTGTAGAATTTTTAAATTAAAATTTAACTTCATTTCTATTAAAAATTTAATCATTATTTAGTCATAGTAAGTATTACCAATACCGTCAATACACTATTGTGACTATCAGGTACATTTTGGCATGAAACATCATAAAATATAAAGTAATCATATATCCTTTAAGCAAAATGGGGTGGTATAGGTTTTTGTGTGGTATTTCATTGTTATCAAACAATTTAATTCTTTAGCTATAAAAACATACTTAAAATTCACATCTTTAAGGAAGAATAATTTCATTGTGCATTAGATTGGTTTAGTTTGGGTTTTTTGTTTGTTTGTTTGTTTGTTTGTTTTTTTACTTCCAGAGGGCATGTTCCAAAAAAGAATTGAGATTTATGCTTTAAGAAAATACAAGTTTCGTTGGCTGGCAAGTAGCATATGTGCCCTTTTGAAGTATGCGGCCATGCCATCTGGAGAGTTAGTGCCCACGTCCCAGACAGAATAGGTGCTGGGAAAGGAGTATTGTACAAAGAGGAATGCAATATCCCCAGTACACACAAAGAGAACATTAACTCCTTAACGATTGCTTTGTTTCTTTTCTACGCTCAAGAATAAGAAGGAGGAGCAGACAGAGAGTAGGAAGAAGAAAAGGAAGGGGAGGAAGAAGAGAAGTAGAAAGAAGAAAATGGAGACGGAAAAAGGAAGGGGAAGAGGAGAAAAAGGAAGGGAACAGAGGAAGTAAGAAAAAGGAAAGAAAAAAGAAATCTCTACAATATTGAGAACATGTTTGGAGAACTTCAAAGAGAAAACATAGATGTCATTTTGCACTGTCAGTCAGATATGCAAGCTGCCATGGTTGCCAGCATCTTGTAGATATAGAGGGATCATGGGACGGGGTGGGGGAGGATAAAGCCTACAGGAGGACTGCGTATCTGGGTTCAGTTCACATAGTATATTCGTCTTGAACAGCAGGGGGTCAATTTTCTAAACAGGTCACTAGGGATCCCCACAAATGCCATTAGCTGGTAATAGGATTTGTGTGCATAAATTCTCTTGCCTTAAAAATTTAGATTTTGTTGTTTAATTTTCCATGTGACCTGCATACCCATTAATGTAAATTAGAAGGAGCTTCTCTGGGAAATTTCACACAGTTGGGGCCTTTTTCTTCCTTTTGTTTATTCTTTTCTAAAAAGACAACTTTTTTCCAAAGGTTAATCTTTGAAACATTCTTTAGTGTCTGAAAGCATCTGAGGAGGGATTATATAGCAGAGAAAATCGTGAAATACAGTTATTCATGTTTTTCAGCTTATTAGGAAAGGTTCTAAGGAATAAAAAAGTAACCCATTTATTTTATAATCCTTTTAAACTATTAGAACAAGCAACATTACATTCATATATTTTTTAAATACTCTAATATTTATTCATTTTTATGCAATTAAGTTAACATAATTTTTGTTTGCCCGCAACTGACTATCCAAGATAATCTCAACAACTTGGATTTTTGTGGGAGGAAAAAAAAATCTATCTTTGGGACTAAATGCTCATTTAAGATCATGAACTTTTCAAGTGGTGTTGGTCAAGAAAAGCAGCATTAACTTCTCATCCGTCCCTTAGGAACTTAGGAGGGGTATAAGGAGATAGAGTCACAACTAGAAGAAACAAACCCGACAGGCTTCTCTGAGTGTCCTTTTGAATTTCCAGGTTTGTTTGGATCCTAATTCAAAGTAAAAACACAAGGGGTTTATCCTTTGAGCCTAGACACGTAGAATAAGGGCAAAGAAATTATCTCTGTTCCCTGGGCTCCTTTGGGTAAGTTTCACACAGTTTCGTCTGACATAATCATAAGTGCCTTATTATTTATGATAAATTGTGCTGTTTAGTTGTACTACTGACCATGAAATACAATATCAGTTGTTTAACAAAAATAAGGAGGGTATAATAAGGATACTCTGGGATATATTAATATATGATTCGTTAGGGGGAAAAAGAGGCTTCCTATAACTTGTCAAATGCCTCAAATATGTTTTTACTCATTTAGCCCTTTTAATAAACTGAGAAAATAGATATTATCCACATTTTGGAAAAGGGAGACAAAGGTGCTTGTAAAACTTACCCGGCTTCCCAAGTGTATACAGTTAGTGGGTGTCTAGTAGCTTCAGCAACCTGGTTCTGCCTGGCTCCAACGGGACCTCCATGCTCACCGACAAGTGCAATTTAGTCACTCTGAACCCATCCTAATATGTGTCACCCCACAAGGCGTGACTGCTAATGCAATGGCAAGTTCTAAGCCTGTGTTTTGTTTTTGTTTTGTTTTAAAGTTTATTGGGGTGACAATTGTTACTAAGCCTTTTTTTTTTAATTTTTGTTTTGTTTTGTTTGAGTGGCTACCCATTTAGATAGTCTTAAACACTGGATATAAATCTCACAGCAGTTCAAGTGTGAAGGGATCGTACAAGGAGAGCTGAATAGTCCCATACATGGGTTTTCCATTCTTTATCTTAAAAAGGACTTTGTGTTTTCTCTATCACTACTGCAAAATAAATTTATTTTAACCATTGTGGAAAAAAAGGGGACGCTGCAGATGGGTTAGAACAGTGACTATGCTGATGTAGTGCGGACAGCATAGCGAGACAAATAAAAAATAGACCAAGGGGAAGGAGGCCTAAAAATCTGGGTACTGACCTCAATTCCATGGTGCCAGAAGAAGTGATTGATTTGGGAGGGTCGATGTATCAGATACCCATTGCTTTGATAATCCTGCATGACATACGACCACAAGTTCTCAGCAATCCACAGAATAAGAATTGATTTAGCTCATGCATCTGTGGGATATCTTGGGGATCATAAACCTAGATTGGGTTCATCTGAGGCAGCTCTTCACGTATCCATCATCTCCCTTTGAGGAGCTGGCTATCCAAGGCAAGTTTTTCTCACGGCTAGGGCAGAGATTAGGAAAGCAACTTTAAACTTGCAATGCTGCTTGAGGCATGAATACAGAGTGGGCACACTGTCATGTCTGCTATATTCTATTTGCCAACGCAAAACCCATGGCCAAGTCCAAAGTCAGAGGAAACAAAATATACTGTATACACGTAGAAGGAGGAGCTAGAAAGTCATGTGGCAAAGGGCAGACACACTGGAAAAGGTGAAGCATTGGGTTTGTTAATGCAATTTACTATAGTCCAAATCATGTCCAACTGGAGAGAGAAGACAGGCATTGTCTCACTCCAGTCCAGGAAGTTGAAACATGTATCAGTTGGTGAGTATTGCTTGTTGGGTCTTACAACCCCAGCGGAAAGAAAAACTCAATTTCCAGAGATTTGAGGAATCTTCAGACTACTGCACTAGAGTTTGTAACACTTAAAAAGGTACTGAGGCACCCCCTGTGCTATTTAAGAGGTTTAGAGGGATGTGATACAATCTTGGGCAAATGGAGTTTTCAACACTCACACCTCAGACACTACCCTCTGCTTTTTTTCCTATATTGAATGAGAAAGGAAGTTTAAGATGACTCAACTACAGAATCATTAATATCCTATTAATTTAAACGTCTTCTGTGTCCCTAGGCCTTTCATTTGGTAAAATAGCTATAATAACTTACAACTAAAACTTCACATTCATATTGCTTGAATTTGTTATGAAATGGTCTCACATCTATTATGTCAGTTGATTCCAAACAATCCCATCCTATGAGAAAGCCTGAGATTAATCACACCACGTTACACATAAACCCACCTAGTTAAGGTCACTTCACAAGTTTGAGAATTGTTCAGAATCTTAAATTCCCCATTTCCCCATTCACCTCTCACCTGCCTCTTCTCTGAAGCCTCCCTACTCCTTCACAACTGTTTGCATCTCTCTTACTGATCTTAACAACTACCCTACATAATTGGTTCTCAGTTTCTAAATGTTACTGCCCGGGTCCTAAATCTGGCCATCTTTCCACTTGTACTTCCCTGTATAGGCACCCACGTTTTACTGCACTTTGCTTTATTACGTTTCACAGGTATTGCATTTTTTTACAAACTGAAGGCAAGACCCAGCAAGAAGATTATGACTCACTTCATTGGGACAGTCTGGAACCAAAACTGCAATATCGCTAAGGTATGCCTTTCTTGGGAGAGAGGTAGCCAACCAGAGCTAGAGTTAGAACAGAAGTGGGGCTACTGAGTGTAAACAGCCGGGCTCTCCTCTGGGCATGGCTCTGCACCCTCTAGGCATCTCTGCTAATAAGGCTTCACAGAGAATTGCCCTGTTTGCAGAAAATAGTTGACTCAAAGTCCTACCTGGAATAGAAAAAAATAATAATGGTAGTTTGTATGTGTGCGTGCTGGGGGTGGAGTGGTGGCTATTTTTTTCTAAACATAAAGATACTGAATGAGGGCGGGTGTTCTTTGTTGACTGTTTGTTCTGCATCTTAGGTGGCAAACCTCCGTCTCTGCCTCATAACCTCTTCTACACCATAGTTCCTAGGCAGTGTCCACCTCTCAGAGTGAGCCAGAGAGATGCCGAATGGGTCCCTCTTTAGTAGAATATTCATGTCACTTTTGCTTAATACCAGTGGCCGTGAAATTCCCATGGGGGACTCATTTTGTATAGCTTCAGAGGATATGGACGTAAGCTCTTTGAAAACACTACCGCTGTTGTTAGAGTTGTTTCTAGGATACCCCATCGGGAACCACCGGGGCTCTGGCCTGCTGGAATTGGTGGTCAGTACCAATTACTTGCACGTGTGGTGTCAGAGCTCCTTGGAAAAGGTGTGATTTTTTTACATTTGTCAGAGAACAAAGAGAATAGTGTCCTATGTGTCATAATCTTGGCAGGTGTTTTCCTGTGCTTAAAGAATTCTATTTCATTCTTGATGGGTACAATTTGAGCTCCCTTGGAAAGTTCCTGGGAGGAAGTTCTTCCTTATATTCCCAATCTGTTAGTCGTAGGAAGGGCCCATAACTACATATCCATGTGTGTCCGGGGCAAATGCTGAAATAGGTCTCTCTCAGTAATATGTCACTAAATAGTTGGCCTCATAAACAATATTTTTTTAAAGTATTGGTGATTATGAGGTTTTAAGAGAATTTATAGGAATAATATCAGTAGATGTTATAAGAATAAATTTTCTAGAATTAAAATATTTTATTAATGTGGGATTCTACATTTTTTTGCATGTGTGTTTTTGTGTGACCTTTGAAAAATGTACAACTTTACCATAAAACACACACATATTTATTAAAGGTGTGAACTGTTATCTTAATTTTCTAGATGTATAAAGAAAATAAATTACTTTTCTAATGTCTTCTAATAAAAACAGTGACAACTATTTAACCAGCAGTTATCATGTGACAGCTAGACTACTGATTCAGACTTTGCAATTCCTTAACTCTTCAAAACATGCTAAGATACAGATATTTATTATTATTTATACTTACAGATAGGTAAACACCTATTTAGAAAGATTGAGTCACTGTCCAAAAGTCCCACAGAAAGAGGAAGAGCCAGTTTTCAAAACCAATGTTAGCTAATGAATGACATAGGTCATTTTTTAAACCGCTGTGGTTTATTAAAACCCACATCTGGGCATGAAACTTTAGAGCAATATGAGTGTGGCTTGTACATTTTTTAAATATATATATTTTTTCCATCCTAGCATAAATATTAGAAAAGTCAGTTGACAGTTGATCCTACGAGAGGTGCTTTCACAGAGCACAAAACCAATTAATATCTGAAGTAAAAATGTATGGAGAAAAAGTTTTCTTTTTTCCCAACTATTTGAACAATCTCCTGTGTGTTCAAGACTTCTGTTGGTACAGAAAGACAGCATCAACTGTTGTACAAAAAGAAACTATGTTGTGTTGAGAGGATAATGTCATCTCATCAATGTCATGGAAATTCATTACTCATAAAGCAGTGGGACCAGGAAGAATGGCCTGTCCAGGGGCAAGCTATCTGATTGGCTGGGGGATTATAATAGCTTCTAATGTGATTAAGGACTCTACCTAAAAAACAAAACAAAACAAAACAAAAAACATGACACCAGAGCCAAGGCCGGGCTGTCAGCTTGTGAAGATGGAGCCAACAGTGGGGCTATTCATTCCACAGTGCACATGACGAAATTCGGCTCACACCACAGAGGCCACATTTTTAAATGAGGCCTCGTAGGTCCTCTTATTTAGTAAGGGGATTTGTGGGCATCAAGTCTCATGCATGAAAAATCTACATTTAGGTGACCAATTTTCCATGTGACAGAGCAATTTATTGAATTCAAAAACTAAGCAAAAATAGTGTAACTGCTTTGGCATCGTTCATAGGTTCCCTTCTCTTATATGTCTGCTTTGTCAAAAATGATTCATTGACTGTGTAACTACATCAAACGGTAAACTTACACTGAAGAGTATAAAATAATGGTACGATACAAAGTGAATTTAAAAAATTACAAGTCATCTATCTGTGTGTAGTGGGATTTAATAATGCAAATGAGAGGAGCCGTTACAGACTCTCCCTGGAACACAGGAGAGAGCCCTTGAATGTATCTTGAATCTTATGGGGGGGAAAAAAAAAAAACTCCTCTAAAAAAGTTTTTAATTATTAAACTGCTGCCAGCACACAGATGCTCTCTGGGTAGAATTGTATAATTTTGCTTTCCTTTGTGAGGCTGGAACCAGGTTATAAAATATGCATATTTTATTTATTTATTTTGTCTTGGAATTAGTGGTTAATGACTTCTTAATTTTATAATCATGGGCTTCTTCATTTCCTTTCCTCTCTTTTGGAATGTGGATGAAGATTTTTATTCAGAGGCATGAATTCGGGGAGGCTATTTTGCTGGCATTAAGTTGAATTTTTGCCAGGTGCTATGTTAGATGCAGTCACTGCTGGGGATTCTATGGATGTTACTGAAAATTACTTGGACAGAAAAACAATACGTTGGCTCAATATAGGGAGAGAAAGTGATGACGCAGAGGCACGGGGAAGCACTTTGCAATATGTGGCAGTGGTTGGAATTCTTTCTGTGTCATTTGCAACCAGAATGTCTCTACTCAGAGCTTTGTCACTTCACAGTAACAATGTTAGGCCAAAAAGTCTTAAATTGATATCTTAGTATAAACATTGTCTTTTTACTTAGCCCCTACCTAACCTATTAATTTTTAACACTGTTTAAAGACTAGGAAGTCTCAGTTACAAAAAAAAAAAAAGTGAAACTCAATGAAGAAATTATCAAAGAACATAAAATATTGATAAGAAAAAACTTAAAGGAAATAAAAAGAGCTTTAGCCAATAATGAAAATAGAAGCTTCCATTTCCCCGCTGTTTTCTTTTTTTGTTCTCCTACCACTTAGTGTATGTCCTGCTTCTCTCAACATGGTACATAAAGGGGCCATCTGTTCTTTAGCTATTCCTTCTCCACATCAATGACTTTCAAATCCTTTCCTTTAGTCGCTCTCTCTCTCACTGTCAGTTCTGGTTCCTTATTCCAACTAGTTAAATAGAATTTTCAGTTTAAATTGTGTGCCTACAACTCATTTTACTTTTAAATAAATTTATAATATATAAATAAAGTATATTTAATAAATACTTATAAAATTTATAATTTTTAAAGTTTCGAAGATAAGCATATATTCCTTTTATAATCAAAAGTAGGGTAACCAACCATTCTAGTTACCCTAAAATTGCCCAGTTTTAGTACTAGAAGTCCTGTGTCTTGAGAAACCCAAGAATCCCGGACAAACCAGGGCATTTGGTCACTCTAAGAAGATAACAATAGTTCCAAACACCCTGACAGCCAAGGAAAGCTGATGAGTTGCTATTTATTATATAAATCATTGTGAGAGGAACAAAATATATCAGTTCTCCTGTGGAACCTGGTGTGTGTGTGTGTGTGTGTGTGTGTGTGTGTGTGTGTGTGTTTTGGCTAAATACTAAATTCAAAGAAATTTAGATTAAGCATTATTTAGGAAACACGGAAAAAATATGCAGGATTCTATGTCGGTTTCTTTAAAAATGCATAAATAATACCTGTAAGGCTAGTTCTCACATTGATTTTTAGAAAAGATCTAAGCCTGGATTGAATTAAGTGAAGGTAATTCTGTGAGTGTCTGAGGAGCTCATGCAACTTTCTGGGCAGTTAGATACACACACACATACACACACAATTTATAACGTACTAAAGGAGTAAGTAGCTAATGTGTTTTTTGTAAGATTTTGTCCCATAACAGTTCCTTTTCTCTAGACATTAACGAGAACCTGGATCCCAGAGTTGGAGGTTACTGGTTTGATCAAGGGCCTCACTGCGTGGTGTTCCAAACTGCTCATCCACACACATAAGAGTCTCATAATTTTGTGTTAACTAAAGTAGTGTGGTTCAAGTCCCACACCACACAAACATTTTTACCACTTAAACTTTTCCAGTATTTTAATAACAAAAACTTGACAGTTTTCCCCAGGCACCTGTGTACATTTTCCAGCATTCTCCAGGCCTTGTTGCTTCCCAGGACAAGTCCGACTTCTTACCACTAAATATCCATTCATTCATTCTTTTCATTCCACCCGTATTTGTTGAGCACTTACTCTGTGCCAGTTATTGATCTAGGTACCAAAGATGTAACAGTGAAAACAATAGACACAAACCCCTGCCATTGTGCAGCCTACAACCTACTGGGGAGATATGGACAATAAACCAACAACGGTAACAAAAGTAGTGATTAATTCTTTGGAGAAAGGGCGATTGGAAGAACAGGGAGAGTGTTTTCATTTTAAATAATAAAGTGATATTGAATAAAGGCCTAAAAGACATAAGAGAGCAGACCATGGAGATAAAAGGGAAAGATCTGGTAACCTGCACATCTCTTTTTTGATACTGCTTTTCTTTGTATCTCTATGCTCTAAATGCCCATTGCTTGGTGTAAAATAAACAGAACAACTGCAAGACTTTATTTGGAAATATGTACAATATTAGGCACAAGATTGAAATCACACATCTTTCTTACATGGAAAGTGGAAAACAGTTGTAAGGCTAATGAATTCACCCCTAGTAATCTCATGACCAAAATAAGACGGTATTATGAAAAACACTACTAAATTGCGGGGTCAAGAACCCTACGCTCTGATCCTGGCTATACTTCTAAGTAGCTACGACAAAATATAGCCCATATTCTAGTTCTGTTGTTTTTTGTTTTGTTTTTTCCTTTTCAATGATAGGGAATTCATTCTGTAGCAACTTCTGGTTCTAGGATAATATAATCTAAGATTCTGAAATTAAATTGTACCAATTCATCACTCTGCTATCAAGAAAAGTAATACTTATCACCTCCTCACTTCCTGCCTCAGAAATTTACTCTCCAAATACCCTAATGGAGCCAGTGTAAGAACAAGCTAGAAAGGTTGTGCCTAACCATGTGCGGCAGAAAATTCCCAGTACAGTACGATCTCTTTTTTCAAATGATGGTAGGCAGAGTTCTAAGATACTTCACAATGACACATGCCCCTGTATACTCTCTCCTTGAGTATGGGCAGGACCTGTGAATATAATGAGACATCACTCCCAAGAATATGTTATTTTATATGGCAAAGACGAAAGGAGGTAAATAAGGACTCTAATAAGTAGATTTTGAATTAATTAAAAAAAAACAGATTATGCTGGGTGGGTCTGACCTAATCAGGTAAGCCATTTAAAAGCAGAATTAGGTTTTCTTTGAGTTCACAGAAACCTTGAAGTGGCAAGCCCCCATGAGTTTTATATCTTAAGGAGAAGAAAAAAAAAAAAAAAAAAACTTACCAACAATCTGATGTGCTTGGAGGTGGATTCTTCCTTGGCTAAGCCTCCAGATGAAATCCCAACCTTGGCTGACACCTGGATTGCAGTTTTGTGAGAACCTGAGTAGAGGACCCTGTTAGGCTGTGCCCAGACTCCTGACTAATGAAGTCTCTAAGATAAGAAGTGGTTTGTTTTAAGCCATTAATTTTGTGGTAATTTGTTATGCAATAATAGAAAACCAATAGAGTAGACAAGGAATTGCTACTGATGATACAGTTCAATTTAAAAAATTAACATATTTTGAAGACCAAAATGACTTACTCTCACACCATAATGGAGACACTGTTAATAATTTAGTAAATTTTATTCTAGTATATTTCTAAGCATAGTTAGTTTTTTAAATACCAAGCACAAATATGCCAACCATGCTGCCACCTTATGTCATGCGTTCTACCTGCAGAGGGCAATGGACACAAGGGCTTTGGCAGATGGGAAATTGTGTTGTGGCCAATGGACTACATAAACTTCCCCTGTCAATATCCAGCCTTAAGGCTACTGGTCAGTTCTGTCACTAGCTCATGTTTCCTCACTTAGGGTAGAAGCAACACGTATCTGATTCTCAGAACAGAACCAAAACTGAGGTAGCAAACCTGAAATCTAGTGACATCCCACCTACATCACAATTTTCACTCTCTTAAGACTTTCAGTGATTTTCTGAGCTTCCAAACCCTTGTTTTAAATCTGTTTGAATTACCTAGTATAGATTCTGTTTTTCTTAATGATCCTATGTGATACATAACAATGATCTAATTAAAATTATGTTGATCAGTTTGATCTTTAATTACTGTTATTTTATTATAGTTGATAGTCATAAGTAAAACCATGCAGTTAATACTTTTTTATATATATTTGAAGGTTTTCATCTATGCTGATACTTTCCCTGGCTTCACATTAGACTGTTGAGTCTCAAATGCTGTTGTGTCTTATTTATACCTTTTTCATCTGAAAGAAATCATTGGCAGGGATAAGGTACTTTAGCAGGTTTGGGGATGCATTTAAATAAAGTTAGAGTAGCTGAATCTAGAGTTCCTGTCACAACTTCTCATTTCCCACATCACCCTTCACTTCTGAAGGAATCACCATTTGGGGTGAATATCTATGACTAAAATAAACTTTGGTCTTAGATATCCCCTTGGCCAAAAGCTTAGTTTAGCACTGATTGCATATTCACACTTTGGTTATTTCTTTTCTTCCTTCCTTTTTCCTTTTCTTCTTTCTTTCCTTCCTTCCTTCCTTCCTTCCTTCCTTCCTTCCTTCCTTCCTTCCTTCCTTTCTCTTTCTTCCTTTGGGGGAGAATTATTCTTTTCCTTAATGGGTTGTATGGTTTTAAAAATAAAAAAGCATGACTAAATATGGTATCTAGAACATCTACAAGTGATTGAAAGTACTTTTTATGGTGGGATAAAGAGATAGAGAAACGTACCTCTCCTGAGCCCCCTTAAAATACCAGCATGCAGGGTCCTAAAATCTCCCCAACTCTTCAGGAGACCCCATGTCTGTCACATACCTTCCATGTAACTAGTACTATGAAGGCAGTAATTCAGAACTTCACCCTCAAAACAAATATTTACAAGAATACAACATACCTTTCCAAGTGGACTTGAATTTCTCCTCTCTTGCAGACGGAGAAAGACGGAGATAGATAGATAGATAGATAGATAGATAGATAGATAGATAGATAGATAGATAGATAGATAGATATAGAGATATAGGTATATACATTACGGTT
The DNA here is from genome assembly GCF_057876585.1 of Rhinolophus sinicus. Taxonomy (NCBI): domain Eukaryota; kingdom Metazoa; phylum Chordata; class Mammalia; order Chiroptera; family Rhinolophidae; genus Rhinolophus; species Rhinolophus sinicus. The sequence continues at coordinate 120,319,742 of NC_142515.1, read as the reverse complement.
CCTAAAGTTATCAAGGACTTTACAAGCCTGTGTTGATGCAGCCTGTATCACCCCAGCAGACACATGAAAGGCCGGCTGTACAGGGAAAGACCATCTCATAGTGATGGATATGAAATCTGCTGTCTGACAGGGGGAAGCATGACCACTTAGCTATTTCTTTTGAGCTTCATTTACCCTACAAAAGGCTATCATTTAGCCCATAGTTCAATTCACATCAGTATAATGAGGATCTTTGATGTGTAAAGCTGGCTTACATACAGCACAGAAATATGAAGTTTGTATCGCAGTATGTGTACATGGTGTTGGTTAAACAATATGTGTACTGAACAGGGACCAACAAATATAATAGAGACATCTTATTCATCATGTCTAAAGTATAACTGATAAGAAAATCTGAAAGCTTTACTTCAGATCTTCCAGAGAAAGAATGTTAAGTGAAGCTTTGCAATAACAGATGAAGATAAATTTTATTTTTATGTGGCTTTATATTATATGTAATTAAATATAACTTTTGTTGAAAAGGATTAAAAGAGGACACATGTGCATTAATGCATACCCTACACAAATGTGTAGCTGACATACAGTAATGTTTTTCTTCAAGCAGTGGCATAGGAAGGGTACAAAAGAAATATGAAATTTGGGCTTAAAACTTTAACAATAGTGTTGCATGGTAACAGCAACACTAACATGCAAAGTAACATTGTGCACAGAAATGAAATATATGAAGTAAATTTTTACATACAAAAAGTACAGGTGTTTCTACAGGCTCTGATTAAGCTGCTCTCAGCTGAGTCATATTTAAGTGTATGTAGCAAACCTAGGGTTTCACTTGCAGGCAGTCTACTAATCGCATTAATAAATCCTGGATTCATTTAAGAGTTGAGGTTGCAAACTGTAAATTCCAGTCACCAGTTCTCAGAAGCAAAATCCAAACTCAAAATTCAAGTTCTGAGCTAGTGTACATTTTCTTTTAAATTAGGAAAGCACTATCGGTCAAGCTACCTCCCAGCTTTAGCCTCCCAATTCTAGGCATTGAATCGACTCTGGCTTGGGGATGGTAGGAATCGTATAATATGAGTATTGCTTTGGATTTTGATCACACATAAAATCTGAGTTAATTTCAGAGACATGCTTTTAGTGTATAAGACCTAAGAAATGAAACCTCTTTCTGAAAATAGCTTCTAGATTTATCTTCGGTTTACTTTTCTGAGTGCCATTTCTATATTGAAATTAAACTTCCTAATTTTCTTCCCTGTAGGAAACAAAAATGGCATGTCAAGTTTTATGATGTCAATAACAGACACTTTATATTTCTGGAGTTGCAACAACATAAATTGTCATGTCTGTGACAATATAGACTGACCCTTGGAGATTATATATTTCTAAGTGTGGTATAATCTATACATACAGAATGAAAATCAAATTGAAACACGTAATTCAGTACATTAATCTAAAGGACATGTTTGCTGATTGAATCAAAGGCAGCCCCAGATTTTCCAGAAAGTGTCTACATTTCCTATCTTCTCATTTTATTTATAAGTGGAACCTCTGTGCGTTGGCCAAAAGTATCATTTTTTTGTGAATATGGTATCATTTCTTAAATCTCAACAGAAAATGTCTAGAGTCTGAGAGTCTCATAATACTTTATTAGGTACCCCACATTCAGCAATTTCTATGAATCAGGAAGTGCTTCCCAGTCACTACATAAACTTTCTTACTTCATTATGTAAACAGCACCCCACAGGTCCATAGAGTGGAGTCACACTGACACACAAAACAATAAGGGTAAAGTCTAAAAGATATTTACCAAGTGAAGGAAGCCATAAAAGAGACATAAAAGTGTATGTAATGTATGGTTGTCTTTATTCAAGAAATCTTCAAAGACAAAACTATAGTGGCAGGAAGCAGATCTGAGTTTGCCAGGCCCTGGGTTTCAGGGAGGGATTGACTACAAGGGAGCACAAGGGAACTTTTGAAGGATGAGGCACATGTTCTAAATCACCTGGGAAACTACTTTATACATTTGTCAAAAGTCGTCATCAAAAAAAAACAAAAAACAACCCTCTGAATTAATTGAATGCAAAGGATATCCCAATAGAGGTGATATTTGAGAATTAAAAAAAAAATCATCCGAGGTAAATGTTGTATAATACGTTTGTTATTTTTACAGGAGGAAACTGAGGCTGAAGTTGAGTAACCTGCACGAGGTCTCAGTCAGTGAAGTGGACCCACTCTTGTTTTGCCCCAAGATCCAGAATTCTATTCAGGCAGGTAGGAATTTGAGCGACGCTCCTGTTACACCCCAGCATTTGTTGCTCTGTCTTGTATACAGTAGATCCTAAACTAACATATTTGTAATACATGTGTGAATAAGTGCCTGGAAGCCCAACTTCTGCCCCCTCCACTGCGTAGCCTTGTCTCAGATCCAGTGTTCTCCACTCATGTCTTCTAGTCCTTTAGGAGGATCTGAACGGAAAAATCAAAAGTTCCCCAAATAGTGAAGATGGTGTATAAATGTCTTAAATCTCTCTGCACTATTAAGCTACAATGTGCAATCTTTAATTTTCAAGTCAGAAAAATTTATCTTGTGGGATTAGAAGTATGAATTTTTCTTGTCGGTTCTGAAATTCTAGGGTTCATATCGTGCATAATAATCCTCTGCTTTCTTAATGTGTGCCTGGATGAGAATATCGGAAATGTATATTAATATTTCCTTTTTAAGTTGTTATATTTGAGCCTTTTCTGTCTGCAGTACCCTCTGATGCATTTCACCTAATGTTTCCCACACCTTAAAAGGGGTGCAGGTTCTCAGTGCTTGTCCCAGAGGCCTCGTCTTGACCTGCGTGGTTTTCATTCTGTTTGGAAATGGCCTTGTGTCCTACCACATACTCTGAGCATGCCTGATTTGTAAAATCTTCTGTCTCAGATTTCAGATACCACAATCTCTCCTTGCATCTGGAACACTCATGTTTACTCGAGAGAGTTTCTTATAAACAATTTAAATGTGATTGTCAAAAATCCATGCCAGCTGCTTCAGCTTCCTCCTCCATATTCAGGATAATTACATCTGCAGATTGCAAGGAAGCAAGGTGTGTGTGGGTGTCTCTCTCCTCTCTCTCTCTCTCTCTCTCTCTCTCTCTCTCTCTCTCTCTCTTCCTTCCCTGCCCCCTCCCCCCGCCGTTACACTGTGTCTCTATATCTCTTTTCAAAGACTTCCAGACTCACTGCCTGAGTCTATTTCAGATTGATGAAAAGTATAATTTAAAGAATAGTCTTTCTTCTACTTTTCTACAAAAAAAAAAGAGAGAGGGGGCTTCAGTGGAAATAAAGATTGCTTCTGTATGAAGATCATTCACGCTGCCATTTAAAAATAGAAAACAGAATCATGCAAGTGCATAAGTACATTTGGATTAGAAACATTTCTTTGTGACGATCATAAGTCTTTTGCTACCATTAGCTGAAAATACCACCAAATGATCCATTGTATTAGCATTTAATGTAAGGAAGCAAAATCATCAAAGCAATATCAAGGGCAGTAGCAGGATTATCATGTGTGCAGGAGTGAAGAAAACTTACTCCATCACAATTATTTAAAAGCGTGCTTCTAGTTACCTCACGCCTTGCATGAGGTGCGTGCTATGGATACAGAATCCAAGAAGAAAGAGAATGTGTTATTATATTTACAAGTATGGTCAAACTATTGAAGATAATAAATTCTCTTAAAAACAAGAATTAAGGATGCTTTTCCTTGAAGCACTTGATTAAAGGCTTTAGAGGATCAATATATAAAAATCAAAATTATAGCACTGCACCTTTCACTGATTAGAAGCTGTTTCCATTTCAGTACTTAAAATGCATTATTTTTATAACTAACTAGAAAATGCTTATAAGAAAACTAATATCAGTGTAGGAACTAGGAAAATGTTCTTTTTAAGAGTCTGGAAATTGAAACACACTCTGATAGTCTCGGTGACAGTATAGATGCATTTTGACAGTAGATAATTCAGTGTAAACTACAAATGAAAATGCACAAAGGAACTTCTGAAAGGGACTTGGGTCAGAGTTCACATATTTGGCAAATAAAAATATAGAATATTCAGTTAAAGTTCAATTTCAGGTAAATTACAAATACTTTTTTTAGTATAAGTATGTCCTGTGAAATATTTGGAACACACTTAAACTAAAAAAAACACTATTTGTTGTTTGTCTGAAATTTAAATTTAATTAGATGCTCCATAATTTATCTGGCAACTCTAATTTTGGTATAAAATGGCATAAAAGCAAAGCTATGAGTTGCTCTGAGAGTACTAAAGTGACTTCAAAATTAATATCATATGAAGTAATGTTGAAGTTTGTTGTTAGTCTTTGGAAAATGGGTCACTATTTGGGGGCCAGACCATGAAAGCTTTCATTGGTCTGCGAAATTTTGTCAATGAAAAAAAAAAGTTTTATTTTCAAAGAATAATGAAGATAATGGATCGAGTTTATAATAAAGGTTAAGCATATAATTAAATGAACCTTAGAAGAAATGATATTTCTACTATTGTTTTAAATCATGTTTAGTTGAGGACATCAAAGCATTGGTCCTTCTTTTTAAGGTCTGTAAAATCCACAAATTTTGTTACTTCTGGATTCCACGTTTCTTCATTCATCCTCTGAAGTCCTGTTGGTTAGTATTAAAGTAAGGGAACTCTGTTTTACTTTTTCAATAACTCTTCTTTCCACTGACTCATGTTCACATGATGATAGCTCTTTGTCTGCTTTTGTCCAAGCAATACTACACTGGAGTAAGGAGAACTACTCTCCTATTTGTAAAAAAATCTATTAAATAAAAACAGACAAGCTTTGCTCTCTCAAGTTACTACCAATTATAATGCACATCTTGACTGGACCACTTATGCCCTTCATAGCTACCATCTCAGTCTAATTTATTCTCTCCTGTGCATCTGCAACTCTTCCCTGATCCCTCTCTTTTCACTCCTGTCCCAGTTCAATTTACTTGACACAAAGTAGCTGTCTGATATTTTAAAAATAAAATCAAATAATATCACTTCCTCACACAAAACCCTCTAGTGGCCTCACATCACCCTTAGAATAAAATCCCAATTAAGGGTCAAGACCTAATCATTGATGACATTAGTACCTCTTTAGCTATATTTCTCACCCTCCCTCCTGCCCTGTCCCTTGTTGTTTCTGAAACATGCCCTTAGTTCATCCTCTCTGAAAGGCATTGCCTATATTTCTTTTCTGTGGAACTTCTTTCCTTCTGATCTTTTCATCACTCATTTTCTCACTTCATTTAAGTCCAGTCTCTAATATCACTGTTTCAGGATATATAATACGCCATCACCCATCCCCATATGCACACTTTACTTTTTCCTCCTTATCTTGATTTTGCTTCACAGTCCTTCAAAATACCCACAACTATTTACTTATTTAAGTCCACTTATTAGAAAATAAGAGCCACTTAAAAATAACCTTGTCTACCTTGCCCCTTGCTTTACCCCATTAACTAGAACCCTGCAGTGGCACGCTAAATATTTGCAGAATGAGTAAATGAATTGATATCTTTTGGGATAGGAGCCTGACCTTCATCCCTTAAGAGTCTGGACGAGAAGACACAATAATCTCAGTTTTGTTTAAGTCATGCTTTCCCTATGATCTTAAACCTTGCCTTCTTATGCTTTCTATTCTAAGAGAGTTTCAGTGTCTCTTGAGAACACTAGCCTACAGGTTAAGAAGTATCCATGGTATAGAAATATTTCCTCCCGGGATTTAAAGGGATACTCTTGTCATTTGTCCTACTAGCCTGCCATATTTTACCCAACCAAATAAGAAATTACAGGAGACATACAGCAAAGATCCTTATGCTGAAATTTGTCCTATACATGTACAAATAAAAATGAAAACCTTCCACCTACAAGCCATAGTAACTGTTCTCCCAACTAATTAACAGGAATTTAATAAAGATTCTGAAATATTGTTTTCTAACTGGAGCCAAAATGCAGTCCTAAAGAGAGAAATCGCCTAAAATCTTTGCATCTGACGGTTTCCTGCCCTGAAGTATTCGAAAAGATCATAACATTACTGAGTGTCTTGGAGGGGTGTGTTTACATACTTTCCAGAGATAAACATGCTGGAAAAAGTAAAAGATTAAGGGGTTTTCCAAGAGGTTGGTCATAAATAACACGAAAAGCATCAGCAGAATGTGTCTAGCACATGGTAGCTACTCAATAAATATTTGTTGGATAAATGAATAATTTCACTCACTTTTCTCATTTGAAACAATTGAAAAGCTATAATTTACTGCCTATAGCATCTGGAAGCTCACAAAGATTTTTCTCACAAAAGCCAAAAATCTATTTTAGTTTTTCATCATTTTCTACTTAACAGATGTCTTCCTCCTTGAACTGTCTCTTCATTTGTTACTCTGACACTACACAAAACTGAGTCCTTTTCAACTTTTATGTTTTTGGTTTTTTCTTTCCTCCACTGGATCTCTTTTGATTTCTTCTCTCCCTCCTACGAGCCCACATGTCTAAGTTTCTCCGTGACTCTGTACTTACTGATGACCCTTTAAGTTCGCTCCCTCAGAGAGTTCATAAATTTTCATAGCTCCAAACATTTCCTCTATGCTGATACTCAAATAGCATTTCCAGTCCTTGCTGTTCAATGAAGCTGCAGTCCCAAGACTTAGAAATACTGCTGCCAAATTTCTGATTCCAAAGTAAAACTTCTTGAAGGTTTCACAATGACTCCACTTTGCCTCGTAAGTCATGTTTGGGAAATGGCGCTTAGAATTTAGACCTGCTTCTCCAGCTGTTTTTCATAGTATGCCCTGGTATGACCCCTCTCCAGTGAATTCGCTGTAATTTATCGTCACTTCCGCTTCTCCATAGCTATGTCTATAGCATCACTCAGTTATTCTTTCTTCTTAGAATGCCTCCCACTCTTCATTGAATATCCAAATCCAGGAAAATGCAGCAAGGAATGATTTGGTGTTTAAATTGGGGGATAAAAAGAAAACAGATTAAAAAGAAAAAAGAAAAAAAAAGAAAAAGAAAAGAAACACTGGACACAGGAGGAGAATTGGATTTGGATCTAATTGGGTGACCCCAGAAAAATAATTTCTCCCTAGGCCTCAATTTCAACACTATGGGATGCTTTGGGGGGTAGAACTCTAGCTTAACTCTGCAGTCCTGTACAGTTTCATTAGCCTGCTTTCATCTGACTATAACTATTCCTTTAAAATAATCTGCCTTTCCCCCAAAAAAACTCCATGTACAATCTTAATATTTTCCAAGCTTAGCAAGTCTACCTATTGGACATAGGTTTTGCTAGTGCAGATGGAAATACTCACAATAATAGTACATTATTATGACATGTTTACTAATGAAAACTCGTTTTCAACCAATCAAATTAAGAAAATAAAGAACATTTATATGTTACCAAAAACCGAAAAAGTTTGGCATTAGTGAAATTAGATATTTTATATCCATCACATGGAAAAACTAAGGTTTTTTAGATAATAATAGGAACAACGAAACTTAAAGCATACTAGAAGTGAAATATTTTATTTTAGGAAAATGATTAAAATAATAAATGCTATTTTGACATTTTTGCCATTTAATTCAAATCAAACATTTGAGGCCAAGACTTGTTGGCCTAACTATGTCCCTAACCATTGCTTTGATGACCTCCAGAGGACTTCTGGAGACATTGACCAGTGTGTGACCACTCCTTCCACCCCTAGTCCCCAGATTTTATTGGTTGATATACACCCTTAGAAGTTCTACTTGTTTGTTTTTGCTTGTTTGTTTGTTTAAATCTCCTAAGGGTGGGGAAAATACCCAATTTTATAAAACTTGTCCCCCATATAAAAAGGCCTCTTCTCAATAAGGAAGCAGTGACTGTCAGGCTTCTTGGGGTAGGCTTTTTCCCTGATAGGAGAAGGGCACTTGAAGCCAGGCCAGGTCTACTGCTTACTGTGGTCATGTGACATGATGCCACGTACATCTCCCCCTCCCATTGCACACTAAGGACCATGTCACTGTGATGTAGAGCTGCAATAAAAATTGTGTGCATCTGTGAGATGAGAGTATGTGTGTGCCTACACAAACACGTATGCAAATGCACATAGAAATAGAAATATATTTTGTGGGTGGTAGAGTTAGTAGAGTGTGAGGTCATCACTGTTAACAAGCTCATAAGCTTTGGAAGTTTTGAGTGTAACAGTGAGAAAGGCAATAAGTTTATCTTTAAAATAAAATATCCATATTTTTTCCCCAGAGATTCAGGGAATATCCAGACATAGAAACGCATTGCCTACCTGTGAATGAAGAACTCACTAATTTTAGTGTCAATAAATAGAAAATACAAAAATGGGACTCCATGATAATTGAAGAGTCCAATGCATGCATTCCAAAACTGTGATGTCATATGTTATGAGTGTATTGAGCAATGTCAGATGAACCAGTTGTAAATATGAAACGGTTTTATTTTTTTCAGTAACTGCCCACATCCATGCAATGTTGAAACTCATAATCTTGCTGGCTAAAAGCCACATTTGTTAATAATTCTTTGGCTCAGTCACGTTATTTTTCAGCGACTTTCAGTTTTCCAGTCTCATCTTGGTCTATACGACTCATCCTTATTCATTTTAAAACTATTTCATATTCTAAAAAATTCTTTCCTTTCTTCCAGTTAAGCATGAGCTAAAGTTGTAATGGCTTCCAGATGGGGTGGGTTTGGTGTGAATCTCATGCTGTTCCCTCTTCTTGGTGCCTGTTTCTCAGGTATTGGTGAGCAGAAGTGGAGAGAGAAAACACAGATCCTTTCTTACCTGACACTGGCAACACCTCTCCCTCCCTCCGCAACCCACTCCCCATGCCACCATCCTGGCACTTTGTCCACAGGCTCAATGTGGAGAGATGGTAGCTGACTTCTCAGCCATCACCCCCCAGGTACTGGCAGCTCCTTGAGAATTTACCTATATTCTTCCAGCAGAACCCAGGCGGTGGGTACGCTCAAGCAGTAGTCCTCTCCCTAGCAGTCTCAGCAAAACTGTTGACCCCAAGTGCATCTCTTGCGGGTTCATCTAATGCCTGTGGGCACCGACAGCATCCATCTCCCCCACTGCTAGGGAAGTAGGAGCTCCTGGGGGAGGAGCGGGGTGGTCCTTGCTCTCCCCCACCCTGTTCCTTCGCGGTCCCGTGAGCACAAAGCATGGCAACCAGCAAATTACCAAGAATGCAGCATCAGTTTTACCTTCTTCTGACTTCCCATAATTGCTTAGCTTGGGGAGAAGAAAGCAGCCCCCAGTTTCCAGAAGAATGAAGTTTCGTATTTGTATTAAACAGTATTGTGGGAATCAGAGAATTTTGTGCTTTCACTCATGCAGACATTCTAAGTCTGACAAAGCTATCTTTCTTTTCTTTATTTATTCTATAAAGCCTCCATGACTTTATATATGACAATTTGTAGCCCCTGGCATCTTAGCATTTTTACAGCCAAGAAAGACAGAGCTAGGCACTTCTGGCAAGACAATCGAATTTGAAGCTCAGCAGGCGTGTGATTTTATAATCATGTCAAAGGACCAAAACAACTATAGCTTTTAACTCTTCATGTTTGGAGTGACGATTCCAGGCAGTTGTACTATTTAATATTTTAGTCTCTCTTTGAAAAGTTCACTCTTGAGGTTTGATTCCTAAGGGAGTAAAAAATAACCCGTGCCTCTTGAAGGAGGATGGCATTGCATTTCTTCCTTCTCGTTGTTTGGTTTAGCTCGTTGACACTCAGAGCGGACTGTAACGGGCTCTGGATGTATTGGGAGGCAAACTATTGGGTTTCACCTCATGCTTCAGGGAAAGCATCTGCAAACAATCAAGATACAGAAAGAAGCTCTGAGTGGGAGCAGCCTTTGGGCTTCATTTAACTAAATCTTCCTGTGAGCTACATTTCTTTGTTTACATACATTCCTGCTCTTGGAGGCCAACTTCCTGTCATAAAACTGCACACTAAATTTGAGTATTTAGAAAACAGTGTGGTTCAAACCCTTATAAGTCTGGAAACAGACTTCAAGTAATTGTGATTTTTACAGGCTGTGTCATAAAGTGCAGCATTTCACCCTCACTTTCGTGATTCAAATCCTTTTCCTATAATTACACACATTCACACAAACACTGGAAAATTAGTGCTATTTTCTGTACAAAAACATATCTGTCACTGCAGACCTTGTTTGGAGACACCAAAGTGACATAGCACAATGGCTGAGGAGGAACGGAAGTTGTTTCTCAAAAGCGGTAATTCTCTGAGAGAAGACACAGGGTGACTAATCCCACATGGTATAAATGTGAGCGATACAGTTTTCTCCAAGAATTCAGGTGTGATGGTTCCTTTGGCTTCTTCAGTGCATTGTCCTTTATCGGTTAGTTTCTACTTTTTAGATCTATATTTATCTTCTTTTTCAAAATATGACTTAATCTATCCTTTCCTACTCTGTCTTGATCTTTCACTCTTCCCAACAAATCTCTTGGTTTGCTTTCCCAAGTCGTATGTATTTTTTAGCGTATACTCAAAATACATAGTTATGCCCCTCCTTTTCTAGCCTACTACTCTCTAAGATACAAATTATAAAGTGCAATTTTGAGTCCATGCAAATTCTAATTAAGACTTAATTAGATCAGGCCATACCACCCAGAAATCATTCTGTCCACAGTCACCTCTTTATTATTAAATCCAAAAGCAGTGGGCAACCTTCACTGTGTATTTATTATAGCTCCTCTAGAATTTGGTTCTCTTGACAGCACCCTCCTTGAAACTTTCCATCGTCCCTTGGTTTCTGTGCCATTATTGTGTCTGTGTTAATCAACATTATATGCTCCTTCTTCCCTGGCATACTTTAAATCTTGGGGTTTTCTAGGGTACCATTTTTAGAGGTGTTGTTTCCTAATCCATATGTGCTGTCCATTGCTCTTCCATAGCATTCGTTGTACAATAGATACTGATGATTCCCACATCGACATAGCCAGCCTGTGGTTTTTGTTCACTCATGGCATCATTTTAGTGATCAATTCTTATCAATTCTGCCTATGAATCTCACTGAAATCTACAACTTAGCTCCATACTCAGTCTTAGAAATAGTGTAATACAGAGGGCTCCAGACTCGGACACCCTTACGTGTAAATGCTGGCTCTGCCTCCCACTAGCTGGATATTTGTGGGTCAGTTATTTAACCCCTCTCTACTTCAGCTTCCATATCAGTAAGATGAAGATAGAAAGAGTAACTTACTCTCAGGGTGTGCTGATGTTGCTGTTGTCGTTATCATAGTTCAATTCATCATCATTTTAAAAAATCTCAGTAGTTGTAATCACCACCTAACAAGTCCTCACGCCCCCATTTTGGCTCTCAAAATTCGTCTTCTACCAAACAGATTGATCTTCCTAAAGTATTAACATATCTTTTCAGTGCATGATTTTCTGGGTTGGCTTCCCTTAATTTGCATTATAATTCTGTGAACCACATTCTACATGATATGATTCCTGCCAACCTTTTGTGTCTAACCTGTTGCCACAGGAGCACACAGGACACCAGATCCTTCCTCTGACTTTCCACCAGCAATTATGATGCCAAATATCCAACCTCTCAGTAATTGAATTATTTTCCCCTGGGCAAAAATTTCTAGTTGTGTATTTGTTAAGCTGCATTCTAAACAAATAGGCAAGTTGAAGATGAGATTTAATAATGTTTGTGGCTACAGCCAAGTCACAGGTTGAGGCGGAAGAACTAAAATACAAATATCATTAAATGACAATTTCTATGCGTGGCCACCCATCATTTATATTCTTTATTTCTCTAACCTCCTTTACATTTTGTTCCTAGTGTTTCATTTCACTCTGTCATGCTTCACATACTGAGAGCAATATCCTTGAACATGAAATAAATTGATTGTGTTCAAGAGAGATTGCATAGATGGTGAAGGTAATTAAGTATAGATGTAACTCTTCCTACAAAACACAAGTGGACATTTTTTTTAGTAGTCCTGAAACTTTAGTTACCCCACTTGGAAAAAAATGAAATTTACTTAACAACGAAAGAACAGCCCGCATGCGTTACACTAATGTGAGTTCTGAAAATTGAGCAATGAGGATAATCATGAATTAGTGTCCTGAGAGTCATCAGAACTGTGAAGAAAAAAATTAATCAAATTAAAACAGTCTTCTGAGACATTGCAATATACATGTGTTCCACACTACACAGTTTCTGAATGTTTTGAAGGATATAGAAATGCTATTTTTGCCGCCCATTTTGGACAACTTATACAGTGTATTTTTTACTAAAAGTAACATGATTAAAGTTCAAAATATATTGTGTATTCCCATCACTTTATATATGATAAAGAGAAACACAGAAAGACACAGTAGCTTAACTGAAACAAATCACATAATTGGAAGAGTAAAACACACCTGTACAAATTTCTATGTTCTTTTAAAAAAAAAAAAAAAGTATTGATTTCCTTCTTGTTAGTGGACTTGACATGAAGTACCTGGGGTAATTTTATCAAACAAAATAATATAATCATTAAAGTATAATTCTAGAATCCCCTGTCCAATTTTTCAGATTAATTAGAACAGAGTTTGGTTAGTATCAGTATTTTTTAGGTATTGAAAAATATATAAAAGAATTCCCTGTTCATTAGTTACTTATATTCGTGTATTTTAAAATATTAGTTAAAGCACCTTCTCAGTAAATCATGATTTCTGAGGTGATGGTTAGCATCGCACATATTTTGTAGGACTGGTATGAATTGATTAACAGAAAATGTCTATATTACTATGTTTTGAGGGTTTGTTTTGAAATAACTAATTAATTTAAAGCTTCTCAACTATTTAAACATTCTATTTTCATAAATGATATTGCAAATACTTATCAGAGGGATACGTGAGATACGATTCACCAAAGATAAAACCGAAAAAGCTTCTTTGTTTACAAGTGTTTTTTAACCAGCAGGGCTGTCTTCTCACATTTGAGAATGTCCATTGGGTCAAAATGGCAGAGTAACAGGAGCGCCAGAATTTAAGCAGTTGGCATGAGTGGTGCTGCCTCATCAGCCCCTCAGAATTGAGGCAGGCAACTGTCAGCAGAACTGCTCCTAAGTTTGCTTTGTGGAGGGCAAGTAAGTGGTCCCCCAGGTAAGGAAGACTCAGACAATAAAGCCTTACAGATTGCAAGCAACACGTTAATTGTGTTTCAATGGGAACAGGAAGTGGATGTCCTTCTCTCGGTAGGATGAAATTCAGATTACTAAATAAGCGTGGGCTTTATTCCGTACCCTTAGAAACTTCAGAATAGATTCCAGCATGAGATTAATATTTGATCATCTTTAATATTTCAAAAGGCTTAATTTGAAACAATCAGGATGCATGTGGAATATATTATCTTCCTAAGTGTTTGTAATATTTTTACGCTATAACTGAGTTTGTGCTTATCCAGATTTAATGAAATATATTGTGCATAAGGAGAATGGCTATGTATCAAAACAGTCTATCTCACTTCAACATATACCATCCAAGTCGCCAAGTCCTTCCTTTGCTGTATTTTCTGCTATTTTATATTATGTATGGCATGATTTATAGCTTCTGTTTTGTTTTATTTAAAGATCTTTCTTACCAAATAGACAGTAAGCTATTTGAAGTAAGGGTCTATGTTGCCCAGTTCATTACTATGTAATGTCAGCCTCCGTATTTGGAGGGACCTAAGAACTACCAGTTGAATAAATTATGCTCTTTTAATATTGTTTGCAAAGGTGTGGGGAAGAAGATAATGCTGTTTGATGAAATCCTAGAGCATACAGTACAGTGAGGAAATACACGATGTGTACTTTTAATATATAAATAATATTAAACCAAGGATGCCTTTCTAAAAACTCTCATATTCTTATTATGAAAAATAATAGCAAAAACCAAAGCTATTTATACCACATAAACTGGTGGGGAACTATAACATTTTAAAAAATAAGAAATATTTATATTTAGAATTCCAAATGCTAGCAATATTTCTCCAGAATCTATCCTGACATTTTTTATAAACAGGAAAAAATTGTAAAATGGAAAAGTAATACAGTTATGTCTTTTGTACAAAATAATTGTGTCCTTTGTACACAATTACTGACATATCCTTAGTGCACGTTTCATACTTTCACTTGTCTGGTCCCAATTGTAACAAATGGAATGGGTTTGTAAAATGACTGGCTAGGGGAAGAGACAAAATTTGTGTCCATGTAGTATAGAAAAATTAACAGACCTCTGCAGGCATTAAACGCATGGCTTCATTCTGTTAGATCAAGGCTTATCCGCGGGGAGTAGAGCAGCCAGGATTTGGGGTCTGTTTCTTTTCTCTCACAACATCCTTTATAGAGCATCACTGGCTCTGCTTTCTCATAGCCTTGCATCTTGGAATTTCCACAACTTTCTGGCCATACAGCTAATATAAACTCCAAATCACAATCAGCTCCTTAGTATAAGCATATGTTCAAGACCGTTTCCTAATATAGAAAGATAGGCTTTCTGCTTCGATTATACCCTGCAATGTTTAGTTATTTTCCTTTGCCCACCCTGGAACCTCATTGAAATGTGGAAAGCTCTGAAATATTTATATAGGAATATAAATAAAAAGTAATTCTGTCTTCTTTGATAAAGCTATTGCTACTGTTATAATCTACTGCCTCTTCTGCTATCATTTTTTATTTTTCTTATTTGACTGCAACCAATACTCTTGTTTCAGAGGTCTCTTTTTTTCTCACAAATATAGCACTTAAAATTAGTAAAGTCTGTTTGCTTATCTTATCCACATGCTTCTTTGTTAACATTTAGTATCACAAACAATATGTACATGTAGTAGTTGCTTAATGATTATTCTATATGTTGAAAAAATAATCACAAATGTTAAATTTACTTACTTTCTGAAAAAAATACATGTATATTTACACACATCTATAAAAATAAATATGCATACATATATGGATGTGTGCATTTGTAAATGTGTGTGTGTGTGGTATATATATATATATATATACCACACACACACACAGCGAGAGAGAGAAAGAGAACACTATGAAAAACAATATGTCACTACGTCACTCAAAATCACCATAGTGGATGAACTATGGAAGATATACATGTGATGCAGTTTTTTTATAGATGGTACTTTTGAGAATAAAGATATTGATCCCTCATTTCAAGGATGTCTTAATTGAATCTAGAAGTAAGATCTAAATGAAACATACTGAATTAAGTGTCAAATAATATTCCAAAAGTAATGTAGGCCAACAAGCCAAGAATTGCCACATTAAACTTCAACTTCAGTGCGAGGAAAACTCCTGGGCTATTGACAGCTATTCACTCTGTACTTTGAAATAAACCATTAGCAAATCGTAATCAAAAGAGATCTTAAGCATACACTTTGGTGCCATAGAGTATACTTGTCATAATACTTTGTTATCACAGAAGAGAAATAGTGTGTAAAGATGGAGAGAGAATAAACAGAGAAATACTTTTCAGAGGACTTTTAGTTTTATTTTTATCTTTAATGAGATACTTGTAAGTTTACTGTCTTTATTTTGAAAAACAAAATATGTTGAACATTTTAAAAACAAAATTTATAGACCCAAAAAAGGAAAATAAAATAAAATCTGAGCTTTTAGTACAAATCCAGTATTCTCTGAACAATTCTACCATATATATAAAAAAAGCTTATTTTCAGGAAGAAAACACGCCCTATTTTATTTTATATCATACATTTAAATAAATTTTGGATATCAGTATTTTATGGAGGTGAAGTAAGAGGACATGAGACTATTTTCAAATTACTGACTATGTTGTAAGTTAGGATAGTTCTTAGATCTAAATAGCAGAAGACTCAATGTAGTTAGTCTACAACAGAAATGGAAAAATTAAGTTTTTATTTACAAAACTATACAAACCTGTTTCAGATCTTCCTCCTCCTCATGGTATTGTGACTATCAGTTTATTGTAACTTAAATTCATGTACTTTGCTAGAATTTCACACATCTTGTTTTCACTGGTGTCCATGGCTCTTACTTCACATACTACAAGTACTACAGGTCCAATTCCAGCTGCATTAGGGACGGCTACTCATCTTAATGGTGTTGTGGGTTGTTCGTAGATATGTTTGTTGTTTTCATTTGCTTGACTCTAAAAAAAAAAAAAAAAAAAGATTAACTTGCCCAGGTTTTTTTTTTTTTTTTTTTTTTTTTTTTTAAAGCATTCCTTTACTCTTTAGGAAACTGAGGAAAATTCTTTGTGCTTTATGAACTTGAGGAAACTCTCCACCTTAAGTTTGGAATGGGCTGACTACTCTCCATCTTCCCTTCCATTGCTTCTCTCCAATTCTCTCAGCAGTCACGTCAAATCCCAGGGCAAACAAGCTCTTCTAGCTCTGTTGTGCCAGAGATCTGACAGAGAACGCACTCCCTCCATTTCTTCCCAACACTCAAGACTGTTAGTAAATTCTGGCAATTTAATCCGTTTCCATGCTGCATGTATCATGTTTCTCAATCAACATCAACACACAATAGCTTTTCTCTGGGAAAAGGAAACCATGAGATCTATCTTTTTATCCAAAGGTGTCACTGACTAAAGAAAGTGTCATTTAATCTGAATTACCTTTAACTTCAAGAGACAGAATTTTAGGTTTTGTCCTCAATGATACAAGGCAAGATTTCTCAATGTAAGTACGTAACACTCCCTTTCTATAGAATTTTAATAGATGCCAGCCATGTAGAAAAAGAACTATTTTCATTAAAAAACATTTTTTTGAAAGGATGGGTTAAAGAACTTAAACAGGTGTCTACTGCTCATCCTAGAGTCTTCAATACTATGTCAATGAGCAGTCAGTCTACAAAACGTATTGAACTCTATGGGAAGTTCAAGGTTAACTCATGCTCCACTGCTATGAGTCAGCATTAAAGACAACTGTCTCCACCCTACAGGAGTGCCATCCTGATTCAAGCATGTCATTGAAGAGTAGAATTTTCAAAGAAAATACAAGACTGAACATGGACATAACCTCTATTTTCTTTTTACCTCCTGTGAAGTCTATAAAGGCTCCTACAAAGTGCTTACCACTGAATAGTAAACACTAATCCTGACTGTGAGCAGTTATGCCAAGAACTGTTTTCCCAACCTGAAAAGGCATAGTGTAAGCAGATCCAAGAACTAGAACCAGAAATTGGCTTTCTTTTCCTCTCTGTCAGTAGGCAGAAGAGTGACTAACTCGGATGCTTGATTCTAGACCCCAGATGGCCCAATCCAGCTTACTCAAGTTCTTCCTTAGAATTTCAGAAAACACGACTTAACAGCAATTTGTTATTCTTTTTTTTCTCTTCTGGTTTTGATCATAGATATTTTTGTTAAATGTGAAAATACACAGGCATAAAAGTAGTACCCATATTGGTAGACATGTCTGAGACCCATTTCAACTAATTTTCAGTTTTGAAGGTATGAAATTGGTCAGCAGTTGTATGTAAGATATACCATTAAAAAATGCATAAGATGCTTAGGTTAAAAATGGTTCCTCAGTCAGGTCTGCATTAGAGCCAGCTGCCTTAAAGGTAGAGGGCACTGGTGACAGGCCTTGCAAAGTTTTCACTGAGTACACACATCGATGGTATCACCTAGAGAAATTCATGCAACTTTGTTGAATGTGCTTTACTTTTCCATATTTATAAAGGAAGAAGGCAAATGCTAGTTTGTCAGCAATTTGTTATCCTGTCTCCCTCCTGCGCCTATCCCTCTCAAAGGCCTTGTGATGAAAGTTGTTTAGACTGAGGGCAGAATTAAAGTGCTGTGGGTGCTGCTAGCCAAAATCACCTTAATATTATTTGAAATCACACCTTAAATAGATCTTCTCTCCAATATTTCTTTAATATGTAACATTTCTAAACTTGCTTAATCACATAATTTTTTTATTTTTAATTTGAAACTATGGAATAGCCACTAATTTAGTAGGGTTCAAATGTGGGCTCCACTACTTACTATTGAGATGGTCTTCATTTCTTTTCTTAATCTCTTTGAGCCTCAATGTCCTAGAATATAAATGGAATGATTAGGTTGGTGCAAACGTAATTGCGGTATTTGCAATTATTTTTAACCTTTTAAACCGCAATTACGTTTGAACCAACCTAATATTAATACCTACCTCATAGTGTTGTTTCAAGTAACAACTGAAATGATATATGTAAAGTCATTAAGATGGTGGTGCTTATGACATGCCGTGTCATAAGTACCAGATAAATTGTTACAGCTACAAATTTGTCATCTTATAATCTCATCACCATGCAGCACTAGAGAAAACCATACCATCCCTCTGTTTAATACCATACCATCCACTGCGTCCCAATCACCTTTAGAATAGATTCCAAAAATTCCTTAAAGTCACATATGAAGCCATCCCCTTCCCCCTTAGCTGTCCCCATTTTGTGCCACTTTTCACTTTTTATATTTCTTTGGTCCCACCAGCCTTTATTCCTTAACACACAAACCTTGCTCTACTTATTTGTACTTTGCTTTGTTTATTTCCTAGAATTCTCTTCCATAAAATCTGTATTTAGTTGAATTCTTCCTGTCACTTAAGTCTCAGTCGAAATTTCATGTTTCCTGAACTTGTGAAATATGTCATTGTTTAATTTTTGAATGATATTTCTCACTGGTTGAAATTCTCTGACGTATTTGTTTGTTTGCGCCTCCCTTCACCTTCAGGAGGAAGTAGTGTGGAGGGGCCTTTTCTGTTGTGTTCAACACTATTCAAAGTGCTTAGAATAGTGCTTGAAACAATGTAAATGCTTCATCAGTTTTTGTTTGATAAAGTAAAGGTAGTAGATTGTGTCCATTGTAAGTGATTGTGCTGTGGACTTGGCTAGCACCAGAAGTTGTGGATATTCTGATATCTTGTGCTAGAGGGAGGTGCCTGGAGAGTAGATGGGAGAATGAGATACTCAGTCAGCAATCTTTAGCCCTTCGTTTTAACCATTCTTACCATTTATAATCCATGTGATGGTTCAGGAAAGGAAGAGGACAACATTGGGACATTATGTACTTGATGCACCAATATATATTCATAACTAGCAGTGTCAAGAAATCATAAAATCACCATTACACTCTTGTGGACTGACATTCTATATTTGCTCAGAGCTGGAAACATCCATCAGAGGGACACTTGTGGTACTTAATCCAAGATACACATGGGAGAACAGTCCCAAGTGTTTCTGTCTGTAGGATAGACTTACATATTAAAAATACCCCAAGGCACCTACCACTCAGGTCCTGGTTTCTAATATCATTCTTAAATAAAAGAAACTAGGACTACTGGGAAAAATAACAGAGTCTTGGGCTCAGGAAGGGAATATACAAGATGACCTGGAGTATCTCATAGTGCCCAGAAGTGAAGAAGTGCTCAAAAAAACCCACACAAAAACACAATGATGGAAATATATCAGAGGTACATAGGTGCCAACTGTAACAGCTCCCAAGTCCCAAAAAGCAATTTGAGCAACAAAATAAAGTAGTATTGCATTATAGCCCAAAGTATAAAATGGATATCCATGAATCTACACTAATATACAGAAATAATTCAATAAATATATAAGTGGGGGGGAAAGAGGGAAGAGACAAGTCTCTTGCAGAAGAATTCCAAATAATTTATGTAGATACTCTACGCTCATGTATGTGGAGTGTTAAGTACCACCTTTTAAGTGTGTGACGCTCATTAGTGATTCATTTTAAATGAGTTGTGTAAGGACAGAAGAAAAGAATAACTTAATAATGGAGAACTCTGGCAAGCACTAACTACTTCCATCAAGTAATCAAGATTAATATCAATAGTAGCAAATCATATTCTAGTATGTAACCTTGACAGGATGTGATGCAAATGGCACTCTGCTTCTGTGGTCTTCCTCTCCAAAAGCCATAACACCAGTCTCATCAGGAGACAAAATCATGAGACAAATCCCAGTTGATGAACATTCTATAATACCTGACTGAAACTCCTAAAAAATGCCAACGTTATCGAAAACAAGAAAAATCTGAGAAACTGTCTTAATAAAGTGGAGTCTAAAGACACAAGATGACTGGAGGTATAGCGGTATTCTGGATGGGATCTTAGAACTGAAAAAGGACACTAGGTAAAAACTAAGGGTAAATAAAGTATGGACGTTAGTTAATAATTTATCAATATTGGTTATTAGTTATAAATGTATCACACTAATGTAAATTGTTAACAGTAGGGAAAGCTGGGTATTCAGTATTTGGGAATTCTCTGTGTTACCTCTGAAACCTTTCTGTAAATCTAAATATAAGACCTGAAACAATACATTGAAGAAAGCATAGGTACTAAACTTATAGACCTTGGTCTTAGAGAAGATTTTATGAATTTGACCTCAAAAGCTAGGAAAGTAAAAGCTAAAGTGAATGAATGGATTATATCAAACTAAAAAGCTTCTAGACAGCAAAAGAAGCCATCAACAAAACAAAGAGTCAACAATCCCAATGGGAGAAGATATTTGCAAACAATACTTCCGATAAAGGGCTAATGTCAAAAATATACAAAGAACTCGTACAACTCAACAACAAGAAAAAAATCCAATTGAAAAATGGACTCAGGACCTGAACAGACACTTCTCCCAAGAAGCCATACAAACAGCCAACAGACATATGAAAAAATGTTCAAGTTCACTAGTTATTAGGGAAATGCAAACCCAAACCACAATGAGCTATCACCTCACACCTGTTAGAATGGCCATCATCAACAAGATAAGCAGTAGCAGATGTTGGAGAGGCCGTGAAGGAAAAGGAACCCTCATACACTGCTGGTGGGAATGTAAATTGTTACAGCCACTTAGGAAAACAGTATGGAGGTTCCTCAAAAAAATTAAGAGTAGAATTACCATAAATCTAAAATTATTCTAAAGTAAATTTTCTTTAAAAAGTTCAGGATAACCATCCATGTTCGGCTTTATAGAAACAAGTGATGAGTATACTGAGAGTGACGGTTTAAATATACTTCAAAAGCACTTATTTAATATTCTAAAGTTATTAATAAATCAACTTGTGTTTATGTTTTGCATGTAGAAAAAATGTTTGGTATACAAATGAATGAATTGATAACAAACAATATTTTTATTCTTATTTTTCTACAAAAATTACTCATTAGAGGTTTTGAGAAGAAAATAAACAAATGGAAAAGAAGTTAGGCTTATTAGGTTTAAATCAAGCAGAGGAATAAATCCTTAGGTAATAATTTTATTTTAGTTAAATTTAAAACACACTAATAATAGCATACTTTTATGTGATTGTTTCCATCATACAAATTAAACGCTTTTTATAGACATTATCTCATTCCTTCCAACATCATTGTGTAAATTAAGGTTAAAAAAAAATCCAAGCACATATTTTTTTATATATATATTAAGAACAGTTCTTTAAAAATTCAGACTCTAACAAAGATTGTTTAATTTAGTCATTTCTAAGCCTGAATCAGCCAACTTCCTTTGGGATGCATAACTATTTTTAGTCTAGAGAAGATATTTATATAAAATTCCCCAAGGAAACCATCTACTCTTGTCTCTATTCTAAGAATTCTTATTAAAAAAAAAAAAAAAATGAAAACTATATTAAAGAGCAGGAACTTATCCCATATAAATTTTACCATATTTAAATAAAGACACTATTTTCAAAATTGGCGACACTTCAAAAAATGATAGTGATATGTTGGTAAGATATAGTGAAATTGATGCTCTACTTTATCATTGGTGATAATGTTGATTTCTTTTTGCAAAACAACTAGAAAATCTCTCTCATTCCACTTGGAGCAAGTAATCTTATAGTTTAAAATGTATCATAATCACAGAATATAAAATATTCAAAGAGGGGGAAAAAACTCAGTGCTTGAAAATGAGATTTAATATAGTCTGCCTTTTGAAATTAAAAAGATGAAGCAATTTAAAATGTACAAGAATAAGGAACTGCATTAGAAAATATTACATTATTAGAGAGATTTATATGATCATTAAAATACTTGTAAAAAATATGAAACAATTTAATCCCTTAATAAAAAGCCAGTATAAATAATGGAGACTCTCAAAAACATTAGCTTAATACTGATTACTCTAAAGTTTACATATCAATTTTTGACAACTATTTCCAAAGTTCAATTGATCTCTATCTCATATAAAGCAAATTATTAGTTTTATTTATATAGATCATATTGTAACTAATTCAGTTTTGGTGGAAGTATGGAAAGAAATGTTGCCCAAATTGACTATTCTTGAAAGCATCATGAAGGCTTTTGTAGGGTTGTAATGGTTAACTAGTAACATGACATTAAAACTTTTCCAGGCCAAAACCATATCAGTCGTTCACCACTGAGTAATTTGAGGAACTCAAGTGATTATTCAAATGTTGAATTGGAAAAGTAAAATGTAATAAAAGTCTTGAAAAAGAAACTCTGGCTCTGCTTTTAGGTATTCTGTTCGTTCCAGACTTGTGAAGAACAGAGTTCGAGTCTTGATTTTCCAGGAAGTTTTACTAACTCATCCCGTACCCATCTGGTTCCTAAAGCATGTATGTCATTAAACTAACAATGCAGCTTAGTGTGGTAGGCAGGATTTAGGTCCCTATCATCTTTATACCCTGGTTTACACCCGTAAATATATTATCTTACATGACCAAGGGAACTTTGCATGTAGAATTAAAGTTGCTAATCAGCTGACTTTAAGAAGATTGTCCTGGGCTATCAGTTGGGCCCCCTGTGATCACATGTGCCTTGATGATGGAAAGATATTTACATAGATTGTTACAGTTTTCCTTATAACAGTCGTTTGTATGCTAGATATCTTCCATTTGCTCCTTTCACTTTCCACACTTCTCCACCCTGAAAAAACAAAAACGTGGAAGAGGAAGGCAGAAGAGTTGATGAGAGAGATGTGGCAGAAGAACAGGCAGAAGAACAGAGGCAAGAAAATTGCTTGTGCACCAACGTCTGAAGACGAGGCTGTGAGCGAAGGAACCTGTGTCAACCTCCAGAAGCTGAGAACAGGCCACACTGACAGGAAGCCCTACAACCGCATAGACCCTGGTTTTGCCAATAAGCTGCAGAAGCCAGGAAATGGATTTTCACCTAGAGCCTCCAACGGGGACGCAGCCCTGCTGACTCCTGGATTCTGGCCTTGTGAGACTAACCAGAATTAGCCTGGCCCACCTCACTTCTGCTGTCAGCCATGGAATGCTTGGGACAGTAAGAAGCTGGAAAACAGCATAGATATTATGTGTACAATCTCCCTCATTTCCACTTTTCCATTTGTATCCAGAAAAAAAAAGGAAAAGCAGCAGCTGCTGCTGCAGTGCAGGAAGAGAAAGGAGGATTAAGAGCAAGGAGGCGGAAGAAGGAGAAGGAAAGGACATAGGAATATACTCTAAAAAGGAGAATCAAAGAAGCTCATAGATAATGTAGTTTAAAG
This sequence comes from Rhinolophus sinicus, assembly GCF_057876585.1. Taxonomy (NCBI): domain Eukaryota; kingdom Metazoa; phylum Chordata; class Mammalia; order Chiroptera; family Rhinolophidae; genus Rhinolophus; species Rhinolophus sinicus. The sequence continues at coordinate 120,296,211 of NC_142515.1, read as the reverse complement.
CCATTACTTAATTACCAAGTCAAGACTTTTGACTGTAGCTACTGTGTCCACGTGAAAGGAATTACCTCTTTTCTAGTTATAAAATTATTCAAGTGATCTAAACCACAGATATTGAACAGATTACATCTGAACTTTATCATCTCAATACTAGAATGAACAGAAAAAGCCACTCTCTTCAAATTAACCGGTGAGGAATTGTACCTGTGATTCACCTTACTCCCTTTGAATTTAAAAGACTGGATCACGGATTTGTCTATGGAGGAAAACTCCAGTATGAAATTTTCTATGGCTTAAACCAGCCACAGTGCCTTTAATTCTGCTCTTAGACTCAACTAGGAACATAATTATGTCTCCTTATCCTCAGAAGTATCTTCATTATTAAGATAACGCTGGGCCTATAGGGCAGTGGGTAAGAGTGGACCCCACCAACCCTGAAAATCCTGGGTTGAGTTAAAGTAGTTTCATATATTAAAAAGTAACAATCCATCCTAGGATTGGCTCAGGGGGAAGTTAATTCCCGTTAATGAATGTTTTATTCTAGGAGAAAATCCCCTTAAAATCTCCCCTGCTGTGCCTTTTTTTTTTTTTTTTTTTTTTTTTGAGTTGGCCAGAGGAAAGACATTTTCTAGAATGAAAAGTTTTTTGCGCTAGGAAAATGTTTAAACATGGATGTTGATTCTGCTTCAAAATAGAGGTCAAAGATGCAAAAAGCAACTGTTCTAGGAGCTTAATAGTACCACTGTGGGGACAGAGCCGCGAGTGCAGTTTCCAGGCTCTCAGCCTCACGTGGAAAAGTTCTGGTTCAGGTAGTAAATGGCCATCAACTGTGATTGGATGGCTATCACCTGTGGCTAGTTGGCCGTCAGCTGTAACCAGTGAGCCATTGGTCACTAACTGCCATGGCTATGCTAGCAGAAAATGGGGCCTATCAAGAAGATGGTGGCTGAGCTAGCAAGAGCGGATTGCAGTTAGCACTTGAGGTTTGTTGGCAGAGAAGCGGATGGCAGGTTGTGGATAATGTGGCTCCTGCTTCCTGTGTCTCCAACCCAACCACCAGTGAGACTATAGTGGTATGACTCCCCTATCTATGGCTCCTTGGGTGTTCCTTTTTGGCCTCACTATGTCCTGCATTCTTATGTGGGGAGCGGGATCAGAGACCCCGCGTGACACCCTGCATAACAACCACATTCAACTTTTGTATACTGGGGATTATTAACATTAAATATTAGTCTGAGAGTCCATTCCAGTGTTCTCCCTCTCTACTTTCAAACTTCCACATTTCCTCTCCATATGCATAATTATTTTAGGTGTACCACAAAGCCTCATTCCTCCAATGAATAGTCTAAAAGAATGGTGTGTTTCCCGATGTGGAAGGAAAATAGTGCTGTAAATACAGCACAGGATACATTCAAATACGTACTCTCAAAGGAAGCCTAGTAAAGTAATCCCTGTGGAAGTTCACTCAAGCCCCAAGCGGTCCCTCTTTTGATTTCTAGGAAGGCTCATCTACTGCCAGCTTTAACTCAGAGAATCTTACAATAAAGCTTGACCAGCTAAGTTTCTACCACCATCCACCCCAGCCAGTCTCAAATAGAGAATGTATTCAACTAAACAATGGCCTGGTTCACTAGTGTGTACACGCAACACAGATTGTGGTGACTTGGGTGAAACTAAAATTTTACAAAGGTGGATAGATACCATCAACATACATCTCCAGTGTGGGAGAGGAGGTATGAGATGTTTTATATGCTTTCTGAATTTCTACTTCCTGCTGTTTTTTATGGGTCTTTTCTAAGTCCTTTTTACACACACACACACATAATTCCTCCTCCATGAGTTTTATATATGTTGAAGTATTTTATAACACCACTTTTCCTATACCACTGTTGGCATTTTTACCTCATACAAATAACTATTTGATTTGTCCGATCATAGTATGATGAAATTTAATTAAAATGAAGCAATGAAACTCAGCACTACATAAATTGGGCAATTCAGGAATTCAAAGCAGAGATCTTCTCTGACCAAAGATAGTGTGTTGTTTTCAGAATGTAAGTGTATATATCCTTTGCTTTCCAGTACAATTCAATGGCAGTGCACAGCTGGTGAAGGGCTGAGGATGTTCTGGCCTGATCATGAATGAGAGGTCGCCTTAATGTTTGGGAGAAGGGACAAGATGCAGGCAACTTTGTTCCCCCACGCACTCTAGACTTAACAACTACAGCTATTCCAAAAGTGTGTGTGTGTGTGTGTGTGTGTGTGTGTGTGTGTGTGTGAGTTTTCCTTTAGGATATAAGTAGCTGAAGTCTCTGAAATATATTACAAACAGGAAATAGAAAACTTTATAACAGGAACGTAGAAGACAATAGTGATGGTGGGGAAAAAAACAAAGCAAAGATCTTTCCTGACGATACTGGTCACCCTATTAAGATGCTTATTGATCACATTGAGACACTTCTAAGCATAAACAGATTTGAAAACAGCAATAACAAATATGCAAGTCACCTCATGTATCAATATTTGACATGTGTATAATAAGCCATTCATTGATATTTGACAGTTATTTATTATTTTGAAGTGAAGCACTGTTGTTTATTTGGATTTTGATTTATAATTTGAAATAAGCTTCCCAGAAGAATATTAAATATTGTGCTTGACATATTAGTTGGACTTGAGTCATCATCTATTACTGAAATATACCAATATGAAATATTAGGTGCTTTTCTATCAACCTGAAATATTTCTGACAGTGAATTTTAAGTAGATCATTAATGTTCACACTTCTGCTGCATGATGAAAAATTCGGTAGATGATTGAAGGGCCTTTTCAGCTTTCAGACTGGCATTAAGTTTTACAGATCATAGAATCATGGAGCTGGAGGAATCCTACTTACTATCTAGGTTTAGGATAGCTAAAAGTGCAAAGAGGTTAAGTGATTGTTAGTAACCTACAATATGAAATTTATATTAAGATTGCCTTTTTGTTTTGAAAACTAAACAAAAAATCAACATATTAGGAAAATATGCAGAAAACATTTCCAGCCTTCTGAATGGCACTGGGTCTGATGCTTCCAAATCAGTTATTACTCTAAATATTGAAGAAGTTGGAGAAGCATGCTCCATCAGAATGTCAGAATATGGTGCAGGGAGGTCGTTGACAGCCTTTTAAACAGAAATCCTAGAACATGTTAGTGCCGTTTGGACAACTAATTTTCTAGCCTGTTAATAATGAAAGTACAGTGAAATGAACTAATAAAATTTAAATAGTAGGACTTTGATAAGTATGCTCCATCCATTTTAACAAAGTTTTATACAAAACGTAAGCATATTAATATGTTCCATTAGGTTGGTGCAAAGTAATTGTGGTTTTTGCAATTATTTTTAACCTTAAACCACAATTACTTTTGCACCAACCTAATATTATGCTGATTGAAACTGAGCAAATGGAAAGCCCAAACTACACAAATGGGGACCTATTTGCCTTGCAGTAATTTATTTTCACTTCCTCACCTCCAAATTAATAGTAACTGAAAAAGATCTGGAAAGAAGGCATGCTTACTACATTTCTCTCTTTCTAGACTATGGAAACTAATAAATCATAATTAACATTAGGGACACTTTAAACAGTACCCATCCACCATTATTTCTATAAAATATAATTGCAGCTATAAATTTATGCCCCTGAATACCTCCTTAAATACTGCCACTACCACCACCACCACCCCCACAGAAAACACATTTGTTTAAATAGTAAATACTTATAAGACAAGGGGATTGTGGGACTTTTAACTATATAAACATACTCTCTGTTCTTATCCACATTGGTTTGTTTTTAAATTCTGTTTTCAATGCAGCACATCACTTCTCCTTTACTTACCCATAATGCCATTTAGTTTACCAGAAGATGTATTTTATTGTTATTTTGTCACTAACTTAAAAAGTTGACGTATATTCCTAAACTGAACAAGTTGCTATAGCCCACTTGAACAAAAATTAAGGTATATCCAATTGAGATACCTAGTAGATAATAAATTTCAATATCAGTGAATGCCTCCTTAACTGTGCTACCTATATTTCACTCATTACTGCAGATAATGCAAATGGACCTTAAGAACTATTGGCTCAAAAAAAAAAAAAGACTTTGGAATTCCAATTAACTGAGACAACTGAAGTATTAAAAGCCTACTTTTAACTGCAAGTAAGAATATGAAAAGTTGTAGTTCTCAACTTCAGAATGCTATTCAAAAGGTCAATTCAGTATGTGTCTTTGTTATCTCTGGTTCAATCTGATGTATTTAAGAGACAACCTATGATTTGGTAAAGGTCACTGCAGTCACAAATGCCAAATCACATTAGTCTTACTCAGCTGATATAAAAGTTACCTACCTGCTTAGATGCTTAATGCAGGGGTGCTGGATTGAGTTGTTAAATGATTACTTTGAGAATCAATGTGTCTTGAAAATGTTTGTTCCAGAAAATGCACTTTTTAAAAACTATTGCATTTTATGGTAATTAAAAGTTCAAAAAGATTTCTGTTCTGCCAGTTTAGACTCTGTCTTATTTGAACTGCTTTATCCATATATTTGACCATAACTTTAGAAGGGCTAAAGTTAGCAAAAACAAATGGATGCAAGGACCACAGTATTTCTCCAATTTATATATATATATATATATATATATATATATATATATATATATATATATATTTTTTTTTTTTTTTTTTTTTTTTTTTAAATTCATGAACTTAAACAAAAACCTGAACTGTGTGCATATGGTCACACTGTAGAGAAGGTGATTAGAACCAGCTGGTAGTTTCTAGAAGCCTGTGGTTTGCCTTCTAGCTACACTGACTTTGTGCAGGTTTTAATAAAAGAAATTAAGGAATGTACAAGCCTGAATGACTTCCACATCCTTCTTCAGAAGAGCTTTAATTCAGACCAGACACAGGAGGCGTAGCTTTTCCATTGTCACTTGTCTATAACCTACATGGAGATGAAATCATGATTTTTTATTGTCATGATTTAGTGATTTTCAAACTTGAACCTTTCTTCTTGCTTCATTTATATCTATTTATCATAAAGCACTTTACTATGTTATACTTAAGGATTTTTAAACACACACACACTCACACTCACACTCACACACACTCCAGTGATATCTAGCATCTCACTCTCCTTATCTTTGTTTAAAATATTTTCTGCTTCAATGCATGATAAAAATAAAGTAGCACATATTAAGGCAGACAACATTTTTATTTAAGGGAACCATGATAGAATTGAGAGAGAAGCTTTGATAGAAGGATAAAATTGAAGAAGTAAGGAGGGAATTCAGAAAGAGGTATGTTTACATGTGGACATCTTCAAAACAGAAGCAGCTCGGGATGCTAAGTTGTTTCACTGAAGAGAGAATTCAAGAGAAAATCCATACTACAGGAGAATCAAAATTCAATGAGAAGAGAGGAAGGAATGATGGAAAATGTTGACAAACCTTCCAGAAGCGTAAGTGGAAAGAAAACAGATGGGCTAGCAGAATACAGGATCAAGCAAGGAGTTTGCTTTTTATTTTTTTATTATTATTATTATTTTTTTTAGTTTCAGGTGTACAAAACAATGTAACAGTTAGACATTTATACCCCTCACAAAGTGATAATCCCCTTCCCCCAAACTACTATGCCTCTGGTATCGTATATAGCTGGTACATTTCCACTGACTCTATTCCTTATGCTGCACTCCACAACTATAATTAAATTATAGTTGAAATTCATTATTATTCAGCTTCAGCTACAGGTGTGCACTGCAGGAGGAGTTTGTTTTTTTGAGGTAAAAAAAAATATGTTTAGGTCCTAAAGGAAAGGAGTCAATGAAAAAGAAAGTGATGAAAAAATAGAGGTGGAGGAATCTAATGGGCAAGTTGCAAGAGAATAGAAAAGAATGAATTATTTAGTGCATGAGGAAGTTTTTACTACAATTCAAACCTCCCCAATGAGCAGAGAAAGTGCTAGATTGGCTACATGCAAAAGTGTTTAGAAACAGAGGCAGAAAATGGAATTGAGTCACCTTGAGTGTCTTTACTTGTCTGGGGCAAACTAGGAGGTGTTCCTTTTGGGGGGTGAGTTTGCTAATGCCTTGAGTATGGTGATGGTTTAGAAGAGCCCTGTATAGCAGAGAACACCAGCAGAAACCAGAGGGTTGTTGCTGAGCCGCATTACACTTCCGGTAACAGAATCCCTGAGAACCTTCCAGAAGGGTGAGATTCCTGATTGTAATTCTGGATGGCGCTGAGAGACTCTGAGGTTATTTACCACTGAGTTGGGAGAAGATATTGCCTTCAGTGCCTGTCTACAAATACCAAAGAGGAATCAAGTTCATCATTTATTATTTTCTAAAAGGCTTTTGGAAATTTATTCAGGATATTGGCTTCCGCAGACGCTATAGTTTGTATTTATGTCCTACTGACATCAAGCAATTTATGAAGCTAAATAGAAAGATCAGTCTTGGAAGCAGGGTCATAATATTTTCCTTGTAGCTATGACCTAAGTGAAATGAAACACGTTAAAGAACTCGTTATAAAGAAACCTATCATATAGCAGACCCTGGAAATGAACTCAGAAAACCTGCCAACTGCTTTTGAGATTCAAACAATCTCTTAAAGTAGTACTCGGTCCTTTTAATCTGTAACAACAACAACAACAAAAAATGGAATTTAATTCATCATACCACTTTTCAGAGTAAACCCTTCAATCGGAGACCTGGCTGGTGGTTAAGAGAATGAGTCCCGGAGTCAGGAGCCTGGGTTTGGCTTTGCTTTACTACTTCTGTGACTTTCTCTAAGTTTCTTAACCTTTCTGGGCCTCAGTTTTGCCATTTGGAAAATGACGATGAGAATAGAAGCAACCTCATGCCTTATTAGAAAAATTATAAACACATAGGTACCTCCTAGAAGATAATGTTATAATTTTAAAGAATCCCATTAAGTATAAAGTTTTAAAGATAACAGATTTAATAGGATAAGAATAAGTTCACACACATGCACATGAATATATAATATATACGGACCCTCACACAGACACACACTATTTACCCTATTGTTTTTCTTAATGGACAGTTGGGGATGAAAAATATCTTTTTAAGGGCCAGTAAGATATGGTTTAATCCTATTATAAAACAGGATGAATCATATTAGCAAATTATTTGGGGGTAAATACAAAGATGAGTCCTTGGACATTTATTAGAAACACATTCTTATGTCTTCTCTTGCTCCCATGGGCATTTAACAAAGAACTGATTATGTAACCTAACCTATACAAGATAATAGGTTAGGTTCACAGCTTGTGCTGTTCAAATTCTTTCAATTCCTACTAAATAGGTTACAGATATTTCATTTCATGTATAAAACAACTTTGCATGGTAAGTAGGTAGATATTGATATTTATTATAAAAGATAAACCTCTTACATCACCTATAAAAGTGCGAATGTTACGTTTAAATATGCTGAGAATCCATTACGTATAAATTATAGTTGTATGTCTGTTCCATATGTACAATCATAGAGAATTACACAGGTATTTGCATAGTATACTGAAAATCTGTGTGCAGTCTGAACAATTCTTCAACATTGTCATTGGTTTCATGAAATTTTGCACTGTTTTCTTTTTTTTTTAATTTTATTTTATTAAATTTATTGGGGTGACAATTGTTAGTAAAATTACATAGATTTCAGGTGTATAATTCTGTATTACATCATCTATAAATCCCATTGTGTGTTCATCACCCAGAGTCAGTTCTCCTTCCATCACCATATATTCGATCCCCTTTACCCTCATCTCCCACCCCCCACCCCCCGCTCCCCTTACCCTCTGGCATTTTTTAACTTAGCAACCAATTTGCATGATTTCCCCATTATATTGTCAGCCGTGTATAATAGTCTACCATCAGCAAGGTATTGACGGAAAAATATATTGAGATCCTTGGTGGGGGCGTTAATTTTATGTATAAGTAGTTAGGGAATATGTTTGCCTTATGGGCATTTATGTCTTTCTTTGTGGACTCCTACCTTTGGGGTCCCAGATATAAACTCTTGGTAGTGTTTGTCTTAGCATTCCTGTGACTCCCTGAACTGAAAGCTGACCTCACGAGGTACAACATTTCACAGGGGTGTGGATCCACTAAAGATATAAATAGCACAACAGTTAACATCAGGGCCTAATTTTAAAGGCATCCAAATTTTACAACTTGATGTGCTGAAGCCTCCATGTGATTTAATAATATATCTCACAGTGTTCTGTAATTGGTTTGGCTATTCCACTTCCATACTTAAGAGATTCTCTAAAATAACTTTCCCATAGTCCCTAACAAGAGGTGCTCACATCAGGCCTCAGCATAGATTGTTGACTCACTCTCTTGTCTGCCTGGACACATTCTGAGTATATTCAGAGTATTACTTGAATTCTACACCATCCATTGCAGTCCATATTAGTCTCTCCCTCTCCTGAATTTCCGTAGCAATACCCTAGTCCCAGGAGTTTGCAGTTATTTTTTTTTTCCCCAAATATCCATATGGTGACCTACACTCTTATGTGTAGAGGCCACATGTTTATGATTCATTTCCCAGTTCAGTTGTGAGCACTTTGGCGTGCATCCTGTTTCTTGTGGATGGGCCACAACGCTTCCTCTAGTGATTTGCATACAGCATGAAACAGCAAACACGTGGAGAATCAAAATTAATACAACTTATGCGTCTCAAATGCAGCGTCCATGCCTCATGTTTATGTTCTGTCTGCTACATTATCCAGAATCTCTGGGAGGCCATAGTACTTTTCCCCAAACTACTATGTACATGATGGCTGTTATCCAACCAATAGCCCCGTAGAAAATCTGTCAAGACATTCAGCTGGCTTTAGAAAATGTGGCAGAACATAGAAAAGAAAATTATTAATTTCAGAACCATGGTCAAATTCTCTTTCATGATACATAGATGGTATATGTATTTACAAGGAAAGGTAAGCATTTATAAGGAAAGATGGCTGCCATATAGAAAAATAAACATGGAGTTTAAAGTCTGATTGGAATTTTACTCCTGGCCCTGTCTCATAATAGCTGTGTGATTTTGAACAAGTTTTGAAAAACTTTTCTGAGCCTCATTTTTTATTTAAGATAATAAAACTTGTTCCACAGGGTTTTGTTTTAAATAATAAATGTGACAACAGTGACGAAACTGCTTTTAGCTATATGAAGTTAAGGTTTTTAGAATTATTTTGATATTAAAATATGTTACTTCAACACAATTCCTATCTCTGTTCTTAAAAAATTGAATCATTATCTTACCTAAATAATATGGAACCGCATTTAAAACAAAAAAATAGCTGAGAATAAGAAGTAAATAAAAACCATTTTGAATTTTTAGAACATTTTCTTTGTGTCCCTGTCATTCAACCAGAATTTGTTGAATACGTACTGTGTACAAAGCACATTGTTATCTACAAAGAAATGCAAGCCCTCAAGGAATGAAATGCCAAGAGGCATCCTTTTATGCTGCTATGCATGCATTTTTATTAATTTTTAAATCATTTGAAATGAAACAGAAGACATTGTAAAACATTTATTATACTCCTCTATCTCCTGCAAGTCTAAGAAAAGTTTCATAAATTCTTAAGGAAATAAGATTCTAGCCTATTTTCTGTTGTTTATTCACTTGTTTATTTGTGCATTTAGCCAACAAATCCTTACAGAATAATTACTTTTGGCCAGGCTTGGTGACAGATTCTAGGTATATGGCTGTAAACGCCACACACCTGGACTCTCCCTTCATGGCGTTTATAGTCTAATGGGGAAACAAAGTATATGTAGGTAAATAATTTAACATATATAAAAGTGCAATCTGTGATAAATGAAAAAGGAATACAAAGAGTACAGACTTTGAAATCAGCAATATAGGACCCACTTAAAGGGGAAGGAAGGAAAAGACTTCTGCAGTGAAGTGACTTCTAATTTGAGTCCTGGAGGATCAGAAGCCAGTGTTGTGAGAGCACAGGAAGAGCTTCTACAAAGCCCCTCAGGGAGGAAATGCCTCGATGCACATTTCAAGATATAAGTCAAGAAGCTTATGTGGCTGGAGCAGGGAGACGGATAGAGGTGGGGCCGAGAGACCTGGTGAGCCATGGAAAGACATACAGATTTTTATGGGAAGTGCAAAAGCTAGTGAAGGTCTTAAACAAAGGGTAAATGAACTGCTTCATACCTTTAAAATGGATTTTTTTTTTTTTTTTTAAGTTGGAATTGAGTAAAGGGGAAAGCAGGAAACTAATAGAAGCCTCCTGCAGAAGCCTGTGTTGTCGAAGTAACAAGTCACAGTGGCTTGACCTAGTGTGGTAGTGGAAAATAAAAGTGTCTGTCTATAGAGCAGTTTACTTTAAAGTGGAGCTGGCAGTGGAAGAAATTGAACTAGGGGTTCACTTATAATTATTGACTTACTTTGGGGAAAGGAGAGAGCAGAGACTTTTATTAACTTCACGATTACCGGTACAAATATATTCATAGAAATCATATCTCTGGTCTGCCTGGTCCTAATATACTTTATCTTGGAACATTGTATTACTTCAAGGAAGTTATGTGCTACAGATTGTGTCAAACATTATTTTTTATACATATATTTAGAACTTCCTATGTCCCAGATATAGTGATGGATGTTTTCTGTATATATTTTCATCTAATTTCCGTAACAACAATGCTATCTCTATATTTGAGCTAAGGAAAGAGAGGAAAATAAGAAACTTGTCCAAGGTCATACCACTCATTAGATTTACAGACTCATCTCACACTTTCTGTTGGAGGTTGTTGACTCACTGTCTTGTCTATCAGCTAATGAGAGAAGCCTCAGCAGAAATCAACCTTGCTTGCACCTTGATCTTGGATTTTCAGTCTCCAAAACAATGAGAAAATAAATGTCTGCCATTTAAGCCACTCAGCCTGTGGTTTTTCTGTTATGTCAGCCTGAGTGGGCAAATATCCTGATGCTTGGCCAGATCACTTATTTATTCAAGAACATTGCACACTTACAATGTGACAGGAATTTTATAGAGGTGTAGAATTACAAAGACGAGAAAATCCATCACTTCTTCCCGGTCAAAGGTATAGTCTAGTATAGAGAAACAAATGTACATTTGGCAGGATATTCTATATGTACAGTTTTCAAACAGTTGTAATGTATAGATTCACCTGACTCATCTTTTTATTTGCTGTACAAGAAAATGAAAGGCAAATATTTTTTTCTCACCCAATAGGAGAATTTGATGATTTGGCCTTCTCTTGCTTAAAAAAGAAAAGAAAGAAAGAAAGAGAGAGAGAGAGAGAGAGAGAGAGAGAGAGAGAGAGAGAGAGAGAGAGAGAGAAAGAAAGAGGAAAGATAAACAGAATCTTTGTGCAAATACTTTCATATCTCATTTTAATGGTTTATCAAAGGACATCGTCAAAAAAACAAGATGATTTGAAGGAAGAAGGGAAGCAGTTGAAGGTGCAAGAAAGGTGCTTATATAACACCAGAAAGAGATCCGCGCGGCCCAGGGTGGGCTGGAAAAAAATATCTTGCTCTGGGACCCCAGCATCCTGGGTCTTCTTTCCTGGCAGCAACTCAAGGACATGGCAAAACTCCAGAAGTTTTGCCGTCTCCAGAATGCAAACTCCAGAATGGCTCCCTAGTAGGTCTGGGGCATGCATTATCAACAAGGGCAGTATTGCTCAAGAGAGCAAAAATTAGAGTGGTGGTTAAAAAAAAAAAAAAAAAAAAAAAAAATCTTAGATGTTACGATGCTTTGTGGCCTCCCAAAGAGTTACAGAAAAATATAAACAGATAGTGTACCTGTATAGAGCAAATGATTACAGGAAAATGTTGAAGAATACTAGTCTAGGGAGATGGACCAATTCTGGTCCCTACCATCTCTATGATACTCATATCCCAAGCTTAGCAGAGAAACCACACCTACCGTGTTTCCCCAAAAATAAGACCTAACCGGAAAAGAAGCCCTAGCATGATTTTTCAGGATGCTCATAATATAAAATAAGCCCTAATGCATCTTTTGGAGCAAAAATTAATATAAGACCCAGTCTTATTTTCGGGGAAATACAGTGGGGCTTATTTTATATTACGAGCATCCTGAAAAATCATGCTAGGGATTCTTTTCCAGTTAGGTCTTATTTTCGCGGCAACACGGTAAGAACCATAGGGACATCAAGCAAAGATGCTTCAGCAGTAAATTAAAATGACAGGTGACTGAGGGATCTCTCCACACCTTGGCACTACAATAGAGTCCTCCAGAAACTTGGCAACAACCTTGGGACAAAAGATCTCCAAGATACCTGAAGTTGAATCCCTCACTGCAGTAGAAAACCTAGGAAATGGAGTGCTATGGGTTTCTTGTACTGAGTTTGTAGAATGAAATTTTTACCTGTTGCTGTGAAAACAATCATATGGAATAGAGGGTTAATATCCATGATAAATGTCTGGAGGAGGAAGTGCTGAGAAAACAAAGGAATAATAAATTCTATTTAAGACAGGAAGTAGAGGGAGTGGTAAAATATTATTAGAAAAAGATCAATAGGTGATATTCTAGTTAAGGGATGATGATAGCCCAATGGAAAACAATGGTAATGGAGATAGAGAGGACAGTAGAGATTTAAGAGCTATCTGGAGGGTATAAGTGATGAGATTAGGCTTCTCCTAAAATCCCAAGGACAGGGACAGAACAATGCAACCTGAGCTGGGGCTGAGTCCTGGAAGCTGCCTTTAGAAGGAGTATATGGTCTCCAGTTCACCGTAGTCCTTTCCCCCCCTGAGGGCTTCCACTCTGCTCCATCCATTGCCTGACTGGCTCCACAAGACTACAGCAAGTCCCATCCCTATAGAATAGAAACCGTCATCATCGACATCATAGAACAAAATATGCCTCCAAACTAGAGAGTGAAGGGTATGCAATATGGAAATGGAAGTCTGACTGAAGTCCTTCGTTTGCATGTCATTCCATGTAGGCAATGTTTTCAGAAAAGAGCAAGATTGGCTAGGATAGATTCATAAGAAAATAACAAAGAAATGTAAAATCAGAAAATATGCATTCAGAAGAGAAGTGATAAAATAAATACTATAATTGAGAGAAAAGGTGAAGTAGACTTTCTAATTCTCATAAAATTTCCATTTTTTTTCTAATTGTAATTATGCAGGCTTTCTCATTCTGGCCCCAGAATTTATAATTTAAAATACTTATTTGTTATTATTATCAGTTATACCTATCTCCAAGAAAATTTGTGGTTATCGAATTATCATATAATATTTACCTGTTCGGAAGTTTTACCATTTCTGCCCACCCATCTTTGCCACATCTATACTCCTTTGAAAGCTATTCTCCTCTTGAGCTGATTTCCTCCAGGACTAGAAAGGAAAGTGCTAAAGAACAAGTCCATTTTATCACAGAAAGTTCACTGTGGTGACATTCTTCTCGGATTTCTGAAAACGCTAAACCATTTTGCACCCAGCTTGACCCAACAGCTGCAACTCTTCTGCTCTCACTCCCTAATTTGTTTGCATTTGGCTTATATTCCCAGCTCTTTGGAGTGCTGATAATTATACTTGTCTGGGACGCTTAGAAGCTGTAAAAAATCTGGACCTCCTCACATTTCAGCACAAGTAGACAAGGCCCAGGCTCCAATTTGGAACTGCACAGACTTAAATGGGCCATGTGAGCCCAAAGACATCAACAGCAGCGGAACAGCTTGAAGACTCTTCTCCAAAGCCACTCACCATATGTTTGGCTACAAACTGTGGACCAAACAGGCCAAGATGTTATATAGGAATCAAATGGAACTCTGCTAAAGTGTGGTTGGCATGGAGCAGGTGAAGTGTTGAGAGTCAGAACCTCATAATCCCAGTTACAATGTAACTGGGATATTTCCCTCCTTATAGAAACACCTTAACAATTTCATTTTTAAAAAAATCATAAAATATAATGATCACAGAGTGCTTTGAATGTGAAGGAAAAGTAAGAATAACAACATTTTACAGTGAAATTTATTTTTAGGCAATGTGGGCAAGAAACAATGTTAGATATGTTTAAATGATATTAATCCTATTTGCGAAATTGCTGGAGTTATATAAAAGATTATTTAGATATATCAGGAAAATTAAATCTTAGTTATCATTTACCAACAGCTAATAATGAATTCAGTGCTGGGGTTGACTACATGGAGAATTTAAAACCAAGCTCTCCCTAAATTTATAATCTAAATTGAAAACCTAAAATATGGTTTAAGTTCATGTTAAAATATTTTAAAATGTAAGCTGACGACTCATGGATTCAGGGATTCGGAAGTGTGTTATAAAACATTTAATCCTGGTTTCTTTTGTTTCACACTGACCTAGTCAACAGGGAGCCAAAGCAGGTCCTAGGAAGTGACTTCATTATCAATATTAAGGTTATTTCCATTCAGTTTTTGGAGAAGAAGCAGTCATATTGGTGACAAACACTCATCTTAAATGATTGTCCTTGTTTAAAGATAAATTCAAAGCTTGAAACAAATTCACCAAGAATTTGAGACTTTAAAAAATTTTCCTAAATGGAGACTTCTTTTTACCAGTTTGGATCTGAGATCAACTGACTAAACAATTAGAAGATTACATTCCTTCTTCCTATGTTCCAACCCCCTTTTGTGAATAAAACTATCTTATATTTCAGAGATGCCAACTGCTTCACAGGGCTATTACATTTTTTTAAAAAAAGGCTTTTTTTTTTCTTGTTTTCCAAAGACTGCAAAAGGAATCTACCTCACTTGTTAATTATCACCAAACAGTGAATACAGACATTTTTAGAGTATTTCTCCAAGTCATGTCATGATTCCCAGGAAGAAGGGGAATTGGAGTTATATCAAGCATGAAACATGTGTTTTGAAAAGTGACTTGACTCACAGGACTGGGACTCCACATGGGAGTTTAAAAGGTATTTTGTTTAGTTTGAGCACTAAATGAGATAAAGTTCCCAGTTTTGAAATGTGGCTGCCTTGGACAATAACATTGGGAGAATGTGTATGAATCTATAAAAACAAACATGCACTATAGAGAGCTTTCAGCATGGCTGGAACTGGCAGATATCCAGACGTTCTCTTTTTATATTCTTGGATCCCCACCAAAAGCAAAAAATAACATCAATGTGTGCTGACCCATATCATTTGAAGAGGAAGTACGAGCCCTGACAGCAGGAATGATCCCACATTCTTCAACAGAGGGCTGGAGACCCTCACAAGTGAACCCACCATTTCCACATCTGAGTCCCCAGTTGCACTTTTTGCAATGAAAATACTCACTTGATTGTATACCATCTACCCTCTACACTCAAATAAGCCAAATTACCAATTTTATTGAAGTTTCAGCTTTTAAAACAAACACTGAACAGATAAGAGTTCTGTTTTTTCTAAATCAACAACAACAAAAACAGAACATAAGATAAGCTTATTTGCAAAGCCAAAGGCTCGCTCATCAGGAGTGTGACACTCTTCCCCGTGTGAAAGTTTGAACACTAATTCTTATCTTGCCATTCACCACTCTCTTTACTATGGATCCCCAAAGGAAACAGTGTGACAAAAGCACTCTCCTGTGGGTCATAGTCTCCTTTCTCCTTTCATTTTATTTAAAGTAGAATTAAATGAAGTCCCAATTAAAAGAGAAAAATATATTAGTAATAGTTGAGAACTACTATTAAGCAAGAAAGATGTTTTTTACTCTGTTGAGTGTGTGCATGTGCATGTCGGTGTGTGCCTGTGCCTCTGTGTGTGTGTGTGTGTGTGTGTGTGTTAGTCATACATCATTTTCTGGAGTCTATCAAAGCAAATGCAGGGGAAGTATGGAGTGTGTTGGGGGTGGAGAGGAGAGATGGAAGATCAGGAAAATACGAAGTGTGGGAAGAAAATAAACAGAGTCTGAAAGCTATGGGAAATGTGTTACCTTTGTCTTGACAGAGTAACGAAATGTCTGGGAGGATAAAGGGCAAAACACTGAAAACTATTCCCAGAGCAAACACAAAACAGCTGGTGATTAAAAGGATCAATAAAGGTTAAATCAGTGAGAAGGCAAATCTTTGAGAATTAAGAATACAAGTAACCAAAAAACAAAACAAAAAAAATTCAAAGTCCAATGAAAAACACATCTTCATTATGCTATGTTTTGTGTTAAAATATAAAAGTATTTGTGAAACATGAAATTTCATGATAAAAATTTAGGTTTATTAATTTTATCCCCTGAAAGCTGTGTTAAGGTCAACCAAAAAAGAAAAAGAGTGTATGCTCAGGATTTATGATACTCCTTTCATTTAAAATGCATAGATTTTTCACTCTATTATATAAATACATTTTAAAGTCATGTATCTAAAGAAATAAAAGTATATTTGGAAAATAGAGTACTGCTATAATTCCATTTTAGACAATTTGTTATGTAGATATTTATTTTAATGAGGCATATCATTATTGTCTCAATAGCTTACTAATTTTTAGGTTTCCTAAAAAAATCATTCCACTTTTGCACTGTGTAGAAAATGGTTTTGGCTAAAGTCACGTGATTTTTGAACTTTTTAATAGTAAATTAAGATGACAACTCTAGGAAAATAAGTGACAGTTTTTTAATACATTTAAAAAGTAATGTTATCTCTAGATACATCATAAATATAGTTTGAATGTGAAAGAATGCATCAAATTTAATGCAATTAATCATAATTCATAAAGAAAAATTTTAATATGTGGCATTCCCTTTCGAGTTAATGAGTTGTCTGACTGACTTCCCTCTCCATCAACTTTTGGCAGGTTGATAGGCAAGCATTTAGCTGGATCTCTAAAACTTGATTCTGTCAGCTAATGACAAAAACAGCCTGATGGCATGCAATTATTTCAATCAATCAATCAACAAGGACTTTGAGCACACATCATTTTCTTATCACTGTGCAAGACATAAGGGAAATGTATAAAAGATAAATAAAGTGTACGATACAGACCCAAACTGAAAAAAAGGACACACATCTGCTTGAAGAGGTAAAAACAAGGTACATGAAATAATTAGCAAAGTTAACATATTCTTATAAGGCAGTTTATTTTGAAGGGCCAAAAATGCAATAAAATGTTAGAAATGGTAAGATAAATAAGTGTCAGGATGATCAGAGGCAATTGCAATGGAACAAAATTTGGAAGGGAGTAAGGTTTAGAAAAGTAAAAGGGGAAGAAATTATTTTCCCCCTAACTGAATGGACATGCATAGCATAAACACAGGGGAAAAGGGGAAATGAGTACAGATTTCAGCTGAGAGTGTTACGGTAGGTGAGCAACTTGATCAATGCAAGTGGATGAGTTGGAGAGCAAAGCTAGATACAGACGGACAACAATGTAGGATGCGCATGGGGAGTCTTGACAATCGGGCAGAATTTGGGTTTCCTGTGGAAAGAGTCAGTAATAATTATAATGCAGGGAGAAATTGGATGAAAAGGTAAACCTGACAGGGAATGCAGAGGAAATGAAGAGGAGAGGAAAGGTGATTAAAAGGGCCATAGTGTTCTTTATGAAGACAGAATATAAATTAATATTATTCAAAACTGTCTAAGTAAACCAGGTTTTCAGCAATCAGCCCTGCCATGATATAAGAAGTCAATTAACAATAGACTTAATTTCAGAGACAGTGATGTGCTCATTTGCAGTACTAGATTATGTTCGTGTTACCAGGGCTCAGAGGATGATGAGAAAAAGAATCAGTTCAAAGAAACACTATTATGTAGAAAAGGAGCAATATGGGACCAGACCCTTACTCACACCCCAATATTAATTTCACTGATGCCTTTACATCATCTTTTCTGTGTGTGTTTTCTGCTTTTGTTCTGTAAACTATCTTCCAATGCCAAAAGTGAGAGAATAGTTACAATTTTCTCCACCTGCCCAATAAATTCTCCAAAGTTTAGAAAAAAACAAACAAACAAAAAAAAACTGTCATTGTTCCATGAAAACGCAGAAAAGCTCTTTTTCTGACTATATGGTATGTGATTATTTCAATCAATTTTATTAAATTTTTCTTTTATTGGGACCCATATTAATTAGGTACAACAGTATTTTGAAATGCCACTTGGTAGAATATTCAGGTTCATTGTTGCTTTGGCTGTTTCTGCCCTTTCCTTCCTTTAAATGTTCCTGCCCTATTAAGACACTAGGAAATGGCCACAAAGAAAAAATTTTATCTATGCATCCTCTGTTGATACCAAATGGTCACATGGAAGTTAAGTGTGTGAGCGTGTGAGTGTAACTGGTTCTTCATTTATATTACCCATATTTATGACCACCTTAGTAACCAGTTACACTATAGCATATGTTTATAAACTCCTAAAGGCTTCCAGGAAGCCAGATGACAGTAATCTGATAAAAGTCCATTAACAACATTTCACAGCTTGTCATGTAGCCTTAATGAGAAAATAATTATCAATGTGACTGTCTTTTTTCCCCAATAGATGAAATGAGGAATTAGACATCCAAATGATCAGTTCAAGAATACTTATAAAAACTTAATATAAAAAACAGTAATCATTTGTGATATATACTGTGTTTCCCTAAAAATAAGACCTAGCCGGATCATCAACTCTAATGCATCTTTTGGAGCAAAAATTAATATAAGACCTGGTCTTACATTATATTATATTATATAAGATCAGTCTTACATTATATTAAAATAAGACTGGGTCTTATATTAATTTTTGCGCCAAAAGACACATTAGAGGTGATGGTCTGGCTAGGTCTTATTTTCGGGGAAACATGGTATTATGATTGTATGTTGATATAGGCTTATTTATTCAATTCAAATATCAATGAATATTTTACTAAAATAGTGTCTCAATGATCAAGACAAAATATATTGCTAATATATGTTAAAATGGTGTAAAAGACAGAATGCGAGTGTGGGAGTAAGGACATCTTGTTTATAATAGCAGCTATACCACTGAATATGTGTATCTTGGAAAATTATTTAACTTCCAAGGATCATGTAATTTTCATCCTCTAATTGATATGATTAAGCTAGGTCAACATGTCAAAATACTATTACCGCCAATAAAATAATTCTGATGATTATAAGCATTTATTAAGGAGCAAATATTAGATTACATTAGCTTTGTGAGCAGCTTCGTAAAAAAAATTAAAGAAAATTAAAGAGTTTTCTTTACTGAAGAAACTTCCAGGGACTTTGATATACTCAGATGTCTTAATGAATATTTGTTTATTATGAATCTCCAAATAGGATGATTAGAGAGCTGGGTATAAAATCAACATGAGTTTCCAAACTTATTCCGTAGTGTATAATCTTTTATGGTAACAAATTAGGAAATATCATACTAGACTCTACTCTTACATTTTACACAATACTGAAAATCTTCTGATACTGTCCTTTTCCTACCCAATTAAGATGACTTCTCTAGCTATCTTCATTTCTTAAGGGGGTCTGTCTAGTCCCCAGGTCCCCTAGATCACCTCTTTCTGAGTATTTGTTCCAACAATTTATGAGATCAACTGGACTAATAAAAGCTTAATATAAGCAACAACAAAATGGAACAAAATTTTGGCACATGGTTTAAAATAAGGATTTTAAAATTAGTATATTCTATGGCTTATTATAATAATACCACATTATTAATAGCCTCTCAAACCATTTGGAAAATGAAGTGTTCTTTGTATATTGCTCACATTTGACTTGATTACTGTTTTTCTTCTTTTATTTGACAAGTATATTTTTTCAAGTAATTTTATTTTATTTTAATCTTAATTTCATGATTAAGACTAGCCTTGTTGTTTAATATCAGTGAGCATATAATCCTGCAACTTCAGGTGACACTCTCACAGATAACCTCCTCTCCCACCAGACCAAGTTAGGTCCCCTGCTTATGTGATCTTATGTGATCTTAATGATGTGATCTTATATTATATCATTTAGGACAGTTTCAAACACATACATACATCAGTGTGTGTATGTGTATTGGTGATCATTTTATTAATTTTGTTATTTTGATTAATTTGCCTCTCCTGCTCTCATCCCAGATTATAAACTCTGCAAGGGCACTGTGCCTCACCTATAGTAATTCCTAAATAAATGTTGAACTTCAAGGGCACTTAGCTAATAGACGTCAATACATATATGTTTCACTTAGGTATAACTGCCCAAATTTAGCAAATAAATAGAAACTAACCACTTATTTAATTTAAAAATGTTGATTCTTATTAAAAAAATGTTTTTTGAAATCCCAGAGGTAGTATTTAAACCATCATTAATCGTTCTTAACTTAGTTGAGAATAAAGTATATGAGAATAGTATGAAATGAGAGAGAGATTGGGGACACGGTACAAGAGGTAGGAAAATGATAAATAATAGATACTTTTCCTTAAACTAACTTTACCACCACATAATTGTGCCTAAATGTGGTTCTGGATTCATAGTTCTCTAACAATTTGCTATTAAAATGAAACTGCAAATATACTCTCTTGTTATTTCATTTTAAAAGGAGGGAGGTCATCATTCCTTTATAAGGTCACTGTGTTTTCTAAGAGGAGCTAAAGTACTTCTTGATGCTATATAGCAAGTCAATAGACAAATGGGAAGTAAACCAAGGTCTCAGAATACTTTTATACCACTAGCGACAATTGTGCCATATGCACTGTAAAACATGATCAAAAGATACATGGGGAAAATGTATTTCCATCTACATAGAACATATTTTGTTTTGAAGTGCATTACTTTTTTTGAAATGAAACAGAAAATAAAAGATAATTATTATGTACAAAACCCTACCTCGCTGCAGTATAAAGGTTGGGCTATTAAGTACGTGCTATGAATTTGAAATTACAGTCCCCACAGTGATCATAACCCAGCTGTCAGGTAAATATGTACGATTTTGTGACATTTTATACAATGCAATCCTGCATGCCATAAAATAAAATAATGTTGTTTACTAGTGGCTTTTAGGGTTATTTTAGTTGCAGGTTTAAAGTTTATGCCGCCATAGTCTGCACTGATTTGGTTTTAATAATAAATTCAGTAATATTTTATTGTGTGATCATAATTCTTTATATTGAACTTGTCCAATGTAAAGGACATGACAAGTAGAAGTAATATGTTTCTAGTAATTTTTTATTAAAATTAATACTTTTGTTACTCTTTAGTATACTATCAAAACAAAATCCAAATTTAATTTCATAATAGTGCATCTACAATATGCAAACAATTGAGCTAACAACTATAGGAAATGAAAGATGAGTAAATCACAAATGCTGATGCGTTAGGAAATAATGCCCTAGGAATTAATAATCAAGTAGCTAAATAAGATAATGATACACATGAAATAAGGGAGCCTGAGGGAAGATCCCAAAGAGAAATACAAAAAAAGTAGTCATCGCATCTACTTGGTGGTTCAGAAAAGGCTATACTTATGAGGGTGATATGATCTGGGATTGTAGAAATTAGTAAACTTTCAACATGAGCCTTCCATAGAGATAGATTATATTTTAGCATATCACAATTACATTCATAATTAGGACACGGTTTCAAAATGACTTTTGTATACACTCAGCTCTTTTGATTCTAAATCTAGGTAAGAATCTCTCCACCATGATGTTGGTAAAAATCTAAAAGGAGTTCACTTCTTAATGTCAGTGTTTGCAATCATGAGGAACTGTGAATAAACGCACATTCCAAACCTGTATGTCTTTATAACCAGTACACATACCATACGTACAGATACAAACACAGACACATACACATGCAAGGTGTAGGCTGCAAGCTCTCTTCAAAGCAGGGCCAGGCCTATGTCAGTTCATCTCTCCACCATCTGTCTCTGAAGCTCCTTCCATATGGCAAAGTGCTAAGTGTAGGAATTCAAAGGTTAAATGAGACAGGAACCTTTAAAAGAAATAATTCTAAGTGCTTTTTTTATTCAAAGTATAGGCAGTTCCAGGAGGCAACCACAGTACGTCTATTCCAGTGGGATTCAGAAGGAAGAATGGGTCACTTAGCTGAGATTTGAAACATGCTTACATGCTAACTGGACAGTGTGTAAAGTGACGGGGATGTGTGCTCTAATCTACACACAAAGGAAATCATTTTCAAAAGTAACAACAAAAGTCTGAGAAACTGACATCAGTCTTATATCCTGGTACATATAATTATGAATTGAAAGAGGCATGAGATGAAGCTAGAGAGAGATAACCGAGGAATAAATCATTGATGACTTTATCACACTTATTTTAAAGATACCAGACATTGGATGGAAAACTTCTAACCCCTGAGTGCTAAAACAGAGCTACTCGTTACATAAAGTAAAACTGAAAAAAATATATAAGGAGAAACTTATAAACCCATAACATCTGAGAGATCTTAATATGATTCTTTCATTAATTAATATATCAAGCAGAATATAAGTAACATGAATACAGAAGTTTTGAACACAAAACAATACAAGTTTGAGCTAATGCTCGTATATAGATCACTGTATTCACAAATAGTAATATACATTATTTTAAAGCATACATGGAATCTTTAAATATGATAAAATTCAAAAATAGAACTGATTTAAAAAGCACATTGTTGAAGAATAGCTAGGAAGTTAAAGAAATGAGATCAAGGTGGGATGTCCAAAGCAGTTCAACTGTATATGTATTGTTTTAATTCTTAAAAAGAAAAAAATTAAAGAAAATGTTGAGGTTGACAAAGCTTGGTAATAAGTACATGGGTTTTCATTATATTTTTAGTAGTTTCCTACAAACATGAAATGTTTAATAACTAGAGGAAAAAGGGTTAGATACAAGGAGGAATGCTTATAAGAAGACAGTGATGAAGGAACCAGAGAGGAAGGTAGATTTCCAGAAGAACCTGGTTATGGAAACTAAGGGAAGGGTGGAAGTGTTCCAAAGAGGAAATAATCAGCAATATAAAATGCTTGTGAGACACCAAATGAGATAAGTACACACATGCACATGCACGCACACATGCACACGCTATTGAGCTGTACATAAATGATGATCTTGTTGAGAGATATTTAATATATTGACGGGTTCAAGTCCCAGATTTCAATGCATGGCAGAGTGAATGGGGAATAAAGTGAAGAAAGGGCATATGCACAACGCTGTAAACAAGTCTAACTGAATAAAAGGAGATTGGTGATTAGCTACTAGGAGTTGAGGAAGGTTGTTTCTCAATTTTTCTCTTAAATGATTGGAAAGTCCTTGAATATATTTAAATGCTGATGAAATGAATATCACAGAAAGATAAGGTTGATTATGATTGTCAAATGAGTTAAAAAATAGTGTGAAGTCATTATGAAGAAAAAATTTAATGACATCTAGTAGAGTACCATTGCAGGGATTGACCTGGGGCTACAGAAATGCTCCTTACACTACAGAGAAAGATACAGGAAAAACATTTGGAAGTTAGTGAAGATCTCTGGATTCAATATCCTTTGTGATTTCAGAGGCAACTTCTAAAAGTAACAGTGGCAGATTAGCAAAGCAGTTTTCAGGAGACTGATGACTATTTTAAATACCACTTGTGGTGAAAGAGGAGACTGATAAATCTGCTGGCAGCTCTGAGGACCCAGTCAAGTTCCGTTTTCACAAATTCATAGTCAGAGACTCTGCGTTGTTACACTCTTTTCTACAGCAGTTCAGTAACCTGCATGTTGCCGTAGGAAGGCGAACATGTAGAAGAATCTTTAGTGTAAGTATTTGTGAGGCACGTGTTACAGAAAAGAAGGTAAATGGCAGGGTAAAGATGGCAAGAAATTTAATTACAATGATGTATACTAGGTTGAGATAATGAGTTATGTCTCCCCCATTAAGTCTTTTCTCCCTCATATCCACATACAATGCTTTAACAATTTTGTTAAATTAATAATGTATATGTATGTTTCATAACTTAATAAATAGTAATATATATCTTTTATTCAATTATAATGTGTCAATAAGAATATTTGCACTTCTTTAAACAAATACCGGAGGTGCCAAAAAAATGTATACACATGACTTGTATTCATCCTTTGTTATCGGTATATATTGAGTATTACAATTTTAATACAGTTGTTTCCTTTCTTAAAATGTGTATACATTTTTTGGCACCCTCTGTATATGACATTTTTAAAGATATTTTTAAATCACGATATTACCTTATTCATTTTTGAAAGTCAATAGAATATTTCTAATTTCATTGGAAACCATTTTCTTTCAGAGTCAAGTAATTGCCTATTAAAAAATTCTCAAGGTAGATAATTTATGTTGATTTTGATATTATAAAATGTCACTTTTTATCTCTAATATTTTTTGCTTTAAAGTCTTCTCTATGTATATGATTATACTGTTCCTTTGGTTAGTCTTTGTATAGTAAAATAGTCATATTTTTCTTTCACATTCTGTTTCTTATATTTGCCTTATGCCTCCTATAAGCAGTATATAGTTGGATTTCTTTTTCTTTTTTGGTGGTGTTTTTGTTTTTTCTTTCATGCAGTCTTGTGTCTTTTAATTGTAACATTCATCCCAGTTACATCAACATAGTAAATATTGTTAGGTTGATATCTACCATCTATAATTACCATCTATAAATCTTCCAACTACAATTGTATCAGCTGTTTTTTTTACCTCGTTCTTCCTTTTGTTTGGGTTAATCGTTTCTTATTATTGGATTTCAGCCCTTTTATTGGCTTGCTAGTTGTATTTCTTCTTGTTTTCTTAAGATCTTATTATTTTAATTTATTATTATTTAATATTTACTGTATTCTAAACTTATTACAGACCACCTTAAATTACACTCTTACCATATTCTGGACAATGCAAGGACATAACACCATTCTACCTCTATTTGTCCCCGCCCTCATTTCAAGCTATTTTTGTCATTTGATAGTTTTCATGCATTTTAAATCCCATATATCCAACACTGCCCAGCAGAGGGCAGCAAGGATCTGCCAGTAGTTCCTTGAGGACTTTTTCTGCCTCCTCAAGCCTACTTTGCTTGCAGGCTGAAAGGCTGAGATGCCAGGGAGTTAACAATCCAACCAAAAAAATAAAAGGATTGATTGAGAAAGAACCCAGCTTTCAGCTATGGCTCCCTTTGAGAAAATTCTGATGTGTGTTCTACAGTCTTTCAGAGTTGTCTAACAAGACTGTGTTCCATGCCGTATCTTTGAAAAATCAGCCATCATTTCTATTGTTGCCCTTTGAAGGTAACATGTCTTTTATCTCTTCTGCCATTAAGTTTACCTTTTTGTCTTAGGTTTCAGCAGTTTCCCAATGCTGTGCCAAGAGGCGGTTTTCTTTATGTTTATTCTTCTTGGGGTTCACCGAATTTCTTGAATGTGTGGAGTGGTATCTTTCATCAGTTTTAGAAATTCTCAAGGATTATGTCTTTAAATATTGCTTCCACTCCTTCGTCTTTTTCCCTTTTAGTAGGACTTCAATTACATACTAAATTCAAAACATATCTCTAATGTTTCCTGTGTTTTTCATCCTTTCTTTTCATCATGCTTAAATTTATAGTTTCTCCAGACTTTTATCTTCTAGATTGTTACATTTCTTTTCTGTACGCTATAAAGAATTATTAATTTAGTTTATTGTATTTTTCATTTTGATGATTTACAGCTGATTTTTTTATAATATAATAGCAAAATTCTCTTTTCTTCTTCTTAAAAAATTTTTCATCATACTTTTTAAACTCCTAACCCAATACTCCAATAATTTTATATTCGTATAATTTTTAATAAATAATTTTGTTCTACATTGATTTTTCTTGTTTTATGGCATATTTTGCATTTTTATCTTGAGTGATGGATGGATATGGTGTATGAAAAAGGTACACAGCCTCTGAATGTTATTGTCTTCCTCCGAGAGGACTTAATTTTCATCTGGCTTGCAAATCAGGTATGAGTAGCAGATAAAAGACTATGATTTTGCTCAATGACTATAGGTAATATACATTTAAAACCCTACTTAAACATATGATATCCATGAGTATTTGTTGAATATACTTTTAATAATCATGGAAAGCATTTTAAAGCAAAATACTTCAAACATTAAAAAATCTTACAAATGCTTAACACTTTAAACACATTATCTCATTCTCACACATCTGGGAAACAGTGTTTAAGAACAGGCTGGCTTTTCTCAGGCATGTCTATAGGTGAACGTGGCTTCTGTTAAATAAGATTCTAATAGGTGTACAGAAAAAGTTATGAGGAAATTAACTTAGAAGTGAATATACAATATGGATAGGATTCTTAGTGTTTATGCACTATAATGTTTTATATGTGTATGTATACACACACACACACACATACACACACACACACACACACACACACACACTGGGAGTGCCAAAAAATTGTATACAAACGGACACTTTGGTCAGCTTTGCTGAAGCAGTAGTTCACTGTAATCAGAAGTGTCTAGACGCTGATGGTAACCACTTTGAGTACCTCTTGCAAATGCAGAAGTCAAACGTGACTTGTATTCAACTTTTGTTATCAGTGTATATTGAGTATTACAATTTTAATACAGTTTTCCTTTCTTAAAATGTGTATACATTTTTCTGGCACCCTCTGTATATAGATGTTGTATATTTATGTACATGATATATTTATATGTTATATAATATATGTCTCATTTGTATCACATATTTTATACAAAATATATTTTCATACATGAATAGCTAGGATTAAAATTACTTTTATAGATTAAAATATGTATAACCTCCCCCCTTCAATTTCAGTATATTCCAAGAATCTGTTGTATGAAGCAAACAGTTGTTAAACAGATCACACCTTTCTCTCACAGAAACATTATTAGAATTAGAAGCTGATACCAAAGAATTGGTATAAAGGAAACTATCAATATGGAAATCCAGGTACTAAAAGAAAAGAAAAAAAATTAATGTTTTTATAAACTGAAGGTAATGAAATTATGTCCTAGGTCCCAGAACCCTGGCATAAGTGTGTCCCTTTATAAGAGAGTTCAACTTACAAGAAGGACAGTGAGTACAAAAGTGTGCTAGAGACGTTCCAGAACCACGCTTTCCAGAAAGCAAGACCCGTGCAATAGAGAGACACATTGCAGATTTGGGGTGTAAAGAGTAGATTTCTTCCTCAGCTATGTAGTGTTATAAACTTAGACAAAATATCACCTTGTAAGAAAACATGAATAGCCAAGGATAAAATTATCTTTCCAGAGTCTAGAACAATACTCAGAATGATTGCTCTTACGATGCCATTGGACCTAAAAAAATTAGAATCTCACCATGAAACCCATTTTCAAATGCCGTGCCCTGATATACAAAATTTATACATTTAACATTTTTTAAAAATCATACCTTCAGTTAACTGTTGCAGGCTATTTGGAGTAGCTTGTTTAAACTAAGTCTCCAACTGAGAAAAACTATGCAAGCTAGATTTTTAAAAGGGGGACGGGGCCATTGGAAAACATCCAGGTATCCAGGAAGAGAGGACATGAGGGACAGGATCCCTGAGAAAAAGAAATCTGAGAGAAGTGAGTGTAACATTCTGCCTCCAATTATCCCTCTAGGCATTTGCCAAAAGCTGTGTATGTGGAAGACGAGGGCAGAACAGCAAGCAGAAAGCACTCACTCAGAGGCTAAAAGTGCTAAACAGTGTTTTACTATCTCGTTCTCCTGCGGAGACAAAACCTGGAATTCGGGGCCCAATAACAAAAGAGAGGTCCTTGCAAACATCACCAGGTCTCAGTTCAGGTACTCGATATGTCTATAACTTAAGCATAGACCATTTAAAAAGAGACCTTTTGAAAGGCTTTCCATGTTTTATGTCCTACATATGTAGAAATATAGAACCTTGGAGCACCAAACAGCCCTATTCAGATTATGCTAATGTAACAGTCATTTTAAAACTTTTTTGTAACAATTTAATTGTGAGAACTCTTGTTTCACAAAAGTATCCCTGGTCCAGAACCAAACTATACATAATCTATCACGACCACGCATATGTGGCTGCCAGTGTACTCAAAGTAGTACTACTAGAGTATCAAAAATTTATCAAAATACTTTATCAAACTTTTGCTTAAGAAATATTCACAGCTGTCATATTTTCCAACAGATTTCTAGATATCTTTTGTCTATATATGTATTCAGCAAAAATAGGATAATACCTCTTTTAAATAGGAGTTTTTAAGTCTTTGAACTAATGAGTAGAATATTAACTTTATCTTAATTGTCTTCAAAATGCAGTATATCCTGAAAAAAGCAATCTATCAATGATGAGACAGTTGTTGTTCAGTTCTTTTAATAAAAATAGTTTTATCTTTTTTTAAATCTTGATGGTTATTCCTAGAACCACAATGACCATGAGTTCTTTCTTAGTGGATATAAATCTTTCTAGCACTAGAATCTAGTAGACATAAAGCAATTTTTGGCCTATTATTCACTTGCACAAATGCTTTTAAATATAATGTTTCAAAAATATGCTTGGCATCATGGGGATACAAAATACACATGAAAACACCCTTCCTATAAAAAAATTTTACCAAATTATTTGAGAGAGTTTTAAAAGCTATGATAAAACAGTCACAACAAGAAGCTATTCTAAACATGATAGTAACTTTTATTGAGTATTATTTTTTATGATGTACTAGGCATTGTGCTAAGTTGTTTAAATTTAGTTCTCACAATTATAGGACAGATACTTTGTATGTCAATTTTATAAGTGTGGATCCTGACACATTACATGTAAGTATTTTAGAAAAGTTCACAAAGCAATTTGGTTAGAACATTCCTAACTATTACACTGGAATTTGAAAAAGTGAAGTACAAAAGTAGTGAAAATAAGATGATGATTTTGTAAGGCTGGATGTTTCTCTTGGGTGCCTGGATATCTGCTAATAGATGCTAGATTATTCCACCTCCATCTCCATAATCAGCTATATTTAATCAACTTGGGTTGCACAAATCTTAGTATAGATCTGGTCATCTTCGTAAAGCAGAAAACCAGCTGGGCTCGCCCTATGACTGTCTCCATGTACTCAGATGTATTCAGCAATCTGTTTGTTAATCTAAAGAAAGAAAGATCCTTCCCTTGAATAACAGTAATCCAGTAATATAATATGTGAGATTCTACTATAATTCACAGCAAACACACACAACATTATGAAACTGAGTGAGCCAAGACACTAGATTTGAGTTCTAAGTTCAAATGTTTAATCAGAGATTTTTTATTCTATGATAAAACAAAATTCATGTAAAACAAAAGTTTCACTGCTTCATTATACCAAGTCACAAAGCAGAATCATAATTCAGTGTTGCATGAGAATATCCTTTCTTTTAAAACTCTAATGCTCTATAAAGCTATATTTTGAGAGTGAGAGGCAGAGTTGCCAAGAGTAAGCTACATATTTCAACCATTTATTGTACTGTTTATCAACATAATTAAATGTATTAATTCAGGGGGTGATGACTCCAACTTAAAAATGATCTCTACAAAGAAAATTTTGAAAACAAGTTATGTCTACCTTTTATATCTCTCACTAGACTCTTCAAGTTTTTTCAAACTGTTTAGTAGTGACTTTTTTTAATTGCTTTCTCTGTCTAAAAAAATAAAAATACTCTCTGTTTTTGAACATGTAAGGGTGGTAGATATATAAGAAATGGAACCAGATATTTAAAATGAATTATTTGGAACCACAGTTAATTTTTACAGGCATCTAACTAGAAAGGCCTTGACTATTAGAAAGTTCAGTGTATTTGACATTCAAACAAGAAGTCAATATTTAAAGAGAAGTTCTTGGTTTTGAAATATTTATTTGTGGAGAAAATAAGTTGTTAGGAGGAACTTCAGTTACTTGAAGTTCAAATCTGTATGCATTTCAAAGCTATCTCAAAGAACACAGGTATCAATCACCCCTGTATATATAAAAAGCATAAATACATTAGAAATGAGAAACAATTATCCTCAACTTCAGGCCCAATATAAATGTGGGAAAGCTTCATTGTGATGGATAACTTTCAGAAGGTAACTAATGTCAGTGTCCTTTTGATTATAGAAATATCTAGGTGTGAGCAAAATAAAAATGATTTTTCCTCATTTATTAAGTAAGAATTACCATTTGTGCATTCTTTGATATGGTTTAAATATAAATATGTATTATGCATGTAGATATTTTCCCTGATTTTGAAAAAAAGAAAAAACTTGTCTAGAATTCGTAAAAAAGTAAAAATGTAGTCTGCTTTGTGATTTAATCCTCAAGCTCAAAAATCATATTATTCTCAAGGTAGAGCTAAAAGAATCAGTATAAATAATTCAAAGAAAGAATCTTTTTCTCAGTTTCTTGAGTAACTTTTTGAGCTTCTAGAATATTCCAAGTGATTTAAGTAATGATAACTTAATCTTCAAGAACTCGGTGCACTTTTAAAAATCACATATTTTTCATAGTGTGGTTGCTACACCTGCATGCAGTCAGAAATTTTTCTGTTTCCTTTTTAGAAGTTCTCGCTACCTTTCCTCAAATATGCAAGTTTACCAGGTGTTTGGGATGTTAGTTTGATAGCAGAGTTATGAAATCTTAATGGTGCTTTTTCCCCATCACTTTGGACTAACTCCTTCATCTGCGCTGTAACAGACGTGTGAGTAGTGCATGTGTTATATTCACAGTAAACTATTTCTATCTTTTTTAAGCAAAACAGAGTGAAAAGAAGTAATTGTCCTTTAGCCACATGGTTTTAATTTTCTTTTTCTTTAAAAATTGTAATCTGTTTTGCTGTGTTTTTTTGTTTTTTTGTGTGTTTTTTTTCACTCCTATCATTGGTTCTCCCTGATTTTACTTCATAAAGTTCAATAGGGACTCTTAAAAACATATTTTAGGAAGCAACAGATAAAAACTTGTTGAGAAATTTATCAAATCCATAATCCAAAATTAGAATAAACTTTTAATAGTGTTCCCAAAAAGGAAAGTAGAATCATCTACAAGGATAGCCTTTTTAAAAAATACCAATTTTCCTTACATCTCTTAATCAACCAGCTAGAAATTTCAATTAAAGATAGTGAATGATGTGATAATAAAGAACATGATTTACACATACTTGATTCAGTAATGGGAAAGAGAGAGATGACATGAAAGGTGATTCAATGATACCTGAAAGTTAATCTGCTTAAAATGTAAAAAAATCTGCAGCCAAGTTAAAATGAACATAGAATTCAACAAGAGCATGATACCAGTGGATACATGCTAGGCTGTGTCTATTTATGTGTAGTTTTGACTATTTCTTTATATTGTTCTTTTTTAAAATCCATATTTTAAATGTACATCATTATGTAAAAATATTTGCAAGGGAGTAGGAGATCTGAGGAAGATGGCAATGACAGTTAATAAAAGAGAATAGGTTAGTGTGGTTATCCAGGAAGGTAAAAACTCTGTGAGGAATTAAATGGAGCCAAAATATTTATTCAGGAAGGTTTTCCTGAGCACTTATCAAGGTATGGCGTACATTAAGTGTGTGAGGGGATCCAAGTAAAAGTCACCATCCTGACTCTTCAGATGGTTCTACTAAGTTGGAATACAAGGTAACAATAGTTTAGAAAGCACCAATGATATAGATAAACCTCTCAAACATCATACTGAATGACAGAAGCCATACACAAAAGAATGACTTATATCCATGATTTAATTAACATAAACTATAAAAGAGGAAAACCAATCTATCCTTTAGAAAGTAGGAATAGTAGTTACGCTTGAAGGATGTTGTTACAGAAGATGACAAAAAGAGGGGTGTTGGCAATATTCTGTTTCTTGATCTGGATATTGGGTTTACAGTTACATGCATTTGGGGATAATTCATCAAGGTATGCACTTAGTATTTGATGAGGTTTTTTTTATTTCGTAAATTATAATTCAAAATATTCTAGATGTATTGAGGAAATGAAAAATAATTAGCTTGGGATTAAATCTAATATTTTTAAAGATATTTTGAGCAAATTTTTAAAGTAGTTAATGGTGAATTGCTAAAGGTTGATTGATGTTCTTGGTTGAGGAAATGGGAAATTTCTTCTTAGCATCAAGCTATATTAAGGAAACTTGAATAATAATAGGAATCATAATAACTATGAAAATTGTAGTAATAATAACAACTATTATCGTTATTATTATTTGTTAACAGACATGTATCTAAGCATTTTATTTAAACTAATTTAATCCTTACAATGACTGATACAGGTACGATATTTAACTCCATCTTAAAGTTTCTAAAATTGAGGTACAGAGTGAAATAGCTTGCATCGGGATGACGGCATTATTTTGTTTTAAGTCATATATAATTAAAAGAACAAAGATAGAGCCTGTGCAGAGATATAGGAAACAATAAAGACCTGGAATGGCCAAGTGGCTATGTTTGTATTTTGGCTCTGAATTGTGCCACTGCAAGCTGGAGTCTGGTTCTCCATTTGCCCATTGATTGAGGCTTGCTATGTAGAAAGTCCTCAGGTAGAGAAGATGAGGGCAGTGTTTCATATGAAAAGCTTTGAGGGTCTAGGGGACTGTCCCCAACTCCAGAATAATTCATGTGACCCAAGGATTAGGGTGGATTACCAAGTGTCAGATACAGTACCTCCTAACAGACTGCTTACCTAAGAGATCTCAATACACATAATCTGTTCTGTGGCATCATATCTTTGAGGGTTGAGAAATAAAGTGAATGTTTATAGACTATAAACTTGCCAAAATAAGCTCTGAGACCACACTTGGCTTTGGAAACACAAAATCACAGGATCTTCCAGAAAATCACTGATTTGAAAAGCCCCAGAACTTGAAAATGACCTGGCCTGTTTCACCCAAATCCTACTTGGAGCCCACCCCCTTCCAAAACTCATCACCCCAAATCATCCAGGTTCCAACCTTAGCCTTATCTGTATGAAAAACAACAAAGACAAAACAAAGCAAAACTTTGTAAACTTGCCTTTATTAGATGTTATTTGAAACTCTGTTTAATCAGTGTCTTCCACCGCTAGGCAGCAATATAAATAAATCCATGTGTTCAGGCTTTTCTGGTGTTGGGGTGGAAATGAATGGGACCATTCACTGCTCTCTCTTTCTGTGAAATATATTCTATTGCTTAAATTTTCATATTTCAAATACTTTTTGCTTTTTGCCATTAGTATCTTCATATCATGATCTGTTTCTTTATGCTTTTTGTTTGCCAGTTGTTTTCATAATATGTTCTTATTTCTTTGTACAAATTTTTCATTTTAAAGAATGTTACCCCTTCTTTTCTAATATATGGCTCAAACTACTCTTAGTTTATTGTATACTTTACAATTTTTCTTTATTATCAAATGTGGGAAATTATCCGTTTTATTTAATTTTGTTCTATCAACTTTTTCCTTTGTGACTTTGTTATTTTCTAAATTTTCTCTAAAACTTAGGAAGTTTTCTTTCCTTAGTTTTGACACATATAAATATAGTTTACTGTAGCTCTTATGATTTTATCATAGTTTTTTGTCAAACTTTTATTTTTGATTTAGAAAAAGTATGTGTAATGTTTAAATGCATTTTTTATCAAACAATAGATAAGTATAGTTAGAGTAAATGTTCAATTTCCCACTACTCTTACCCTTAATGTTTCTCAAGTACTGCTGTTTCCAGTCAATCACAATTAAAAGTTTGATGTTTATTCTTTTCTAACATGTTCTATGAAATAAAATACAGTTACGTTTTTAAAATCTGTTTTATTTAGCATAAATGAACATATGGGTTACATATTGTGCTCTCCTTTGCTTTCTTACTTAGCAATAGACTTCAGAGTTCATTCCAGGTCAGGACATAGAGATCAACCTTGTCCTATGGTTGTATGAGTGCACTGTAGTTTATTTAAGCAAAAACTGATGGTGGAAATAGAGTTCCTTTATAATTATTTTCCAATGTACCAAGAATTAAAATTTTTCTACGTACATTTTTATGTAGAGAACAGAAATATTGTGAGATACTTGGAAATGGAATCACTAGGTCACTGTATTTGAACATGTTCAAGTTACTAGATACTTCTACATTTTTCTCTGAAAGAGCTGTTCCAATTTATAATATTATTAACAATGTAGCAGCATATTTATATCCTGAGATTGGTATTTTAATATCTGATGAAAATAATGGCATTTCAATGTTGCTTTATTTAAATTTCCCTGAATAATTGTGTTATGTCATACTTTTGTAAATGTCTTGGCCTATGTCATATTTTATTCTGGGAGTAGGCTGTTTATCTTTTTAAAATTTTTTATTGATTTGTAGAAGACTTTTCAACATTGAATATAAAAGCACTCACAACAGAGAACTATTTATGTAGCCACATCTATTATCTATTCTACATTATCTGGATTTAGTGTTTATTTAGAAAGCACTCTCCACCCCAAATTTTTTTGTCTAAATTATATTCCTTAAACAAACATCTTTGTTTATATACTCTTAATATTTACATGCATTTATGTATATTAAACCATACAACACTTCTAAATGAATTTAAATTTAGTTTTGAATCCAACTGGAATTCTCTATATGGTTTGAGTAACTAGAACATTTATTGAATAACACAATTTTGCTTCTGGTTTGCAATCTTACCTTTACCTTTAAGTAAATGTTCAGATATAGACATGTCAATTTGTAGAATTCTATTCTGAGTTCCCTTGTTTGTTTATTGTCATTACTTGCTCTTTTAATTCCTATCATTTAACAGTAATATTTGATAGTTGGAAAATACATATCCTTTACTGTTTACTTTTTACAAAACTATTTAGGATCTGTATCTTCACTTTCTCTTTCAAATATAATTATCTTTATACAAATTCCTTTGTGGTGTGGTTCAGAATTACACTAAAATATAAATTTATTTGGGTAAATTGGCATCTTTAGAATTTTCAGTCTTTTTATCCAGGGTTTGGCATGTCTCTCCATCTCTAATGCTATTTTTATTTGAACTTACAAATATGTAAAATAACGCACCACCTTTATTCTATTATTATCAGTATATATACATAGTCTGTTTAGACTCATTATAAATAAAATAGCACTATTAATATTAAAACATAATAAAAAATGCAGTATGGGTGTCCTTGAATTAGGAAGTGGTTATCTATCTGTTAAGATAGCTTTTATTTAAGTCACTGTTTCATTTGCCAATTTTAATATAGAATTCAAGTTTGATCAAATCATTCTGAAGTGACACTAATCTGTGTGGAAAGTAGCATATTCTTGAATAGAGAGTACTTAAGAACACGCTTTACTCTTTTGACACTATTTTTAGTATTGTAAACAAGCATAATTATGTTGATTGATAATTCTACCCAGGGAAAAACCAATAGTCACCTTTACCCAGAAATGCATTACAGAGGTCAGCACTATAGGAAGATACTACATACTGATTAACAAATATGGGAAATAGGCAGGTCAATTTACTGCATTCTTCTGAAGTTGAAATTATGATATTGCAGAGTCCATAAGCTGTCCCATGATTTCTTCATCTTCAGAGTCCCTAGACTTTTTTAAACTATCATTCTTATTTTCCTATCAGAGATAAAGCAAATATTATATTGGTACCAACATCTTGAAAAGCAATGTCTTTGCTTTTTGGATATTTATAATGTGGCACAAATACAGCTGTGAAAGCAGAGCATATGACAATTAAGTGATGCTCTGTTTTTGTATTTACATGATCCCTGACTTGGGAGCACGTTTATTATGCTTGCCTGAGAAATGCACTTCATCTCTGTCATCTCTCACATCTAGCTCTGCTTCCGATCTCCAAATCAATAAACCTTAAAAGTACCTTGTAATAGTTACAGTATGTTTCTCCAGGGAGAAATTGTTGTGTTAGGGTTTTGATGGCTTTTGACACTATACCAATTTCATTTGACAACGAATTGAAAATTGAGCAGTGCACCGAGGCATGCTGGTAATTTAATACTACCCTTGGAATATTGTCTTTCAGTCTCAGACAAGAAGCCATCATTTGTGCAAACTGGCCCGAGTTCGTTCTCATATCATCAGTTTGGTTCCTTCATGAGAGAGAGAGAGATTAAGAAGGTATATCTAACTATAAACATGTTAGGGTCTTATTATTATTAATGTGATCATGCTTTTGAGACTGAATTTCTAAAACAAAGTGGATAAGAATTCTTAATTTACACCATTTACCATACTTCTACCTTTCCCACAATTGCTTCAAATTTCTGGTATTAAAAACAGGCAGAAGACATTGCCCCAAACCTCTATAGGGCCTACTATCTATAGGGCTGTAAGTAGGTTATTTCAGTGATCTAAGATGCAGTTCTATCAAAGGAAATAATGTGAACGAAAATAAAGACAAAGTGATTTTTGTCAAGTTTAAATCATTACACAAATGCTATGACCTTGATTTTGTTGCTCAATCTGTAAGAACTATGTACTATAGTGCTTCACAAGGGAAATTTGCTGGATTCTTTCCTGACCTTTCAAATTTCCATTTCTAATAGACAATATGTTTATATCAGGGAATCCCATATAGTAAACCTATAACAAGGAAAGTTTGAAGTCGGTGTAGTGCATCACCTAATTGGAGGAGCTGATGAGAAATTTGTAACTCCTACTACATTTGTCATAACAATTAAGGAAATAAGACCTATTATGGAAATCCAAGGATGCAGAAACCCTTCCAGAATTGAGCAATACTCTGGGTCATATGAAAATGTCGACTGATTGAAGTAGAAAGTACAACCTATAGGGATTCCTTTTTTAAGAGCTTTTCTGTAAGCCTTGGAGCTCTGCTAAAGAGGCAAGAATGCAGAAAATACGTTCTGAACTCTGAAGGTGCTTTACACTGCAGAATGGTTTTCATGAGTAATTCATTGATGAGAACTGATCTGTCTGACAAAAATATGAGGTATCATAAAAATATTTAAAATTTAATATTATTATAGTGGATATTCACTGTATACTTGAGGTACTTTGGGGAAGGAGTTTGGATAGAACTCCTACTAATTTTTCAGATGTTGGGAGATTAACCAGAAAAATAATCTGTGTGAATTCTAGATCTGGCACCCCTCTGATAACATTTGTGTCTTCTTCAATTTACTAATCTAAGAATAATATGGTGATAAAACACAAACTAAACAAGCAGCAAACATACAAACAAATGCTGCTTTCAGTATGCTTGAAAGTTTATTGTCCTTATTTTTGTGTAACAGTGTTTTGATTAATAAAGGGAATAATTAAACAGTTTGAACATCTTTGCTAACTGTTAGGAATACTTTTTTTTTTTTTTTAATTTAGAATCCAAAATATAAGGAAAAGGACTTGAAATAATGATTTCAACAGTTTAAAATCTAATAGGGGGAATAAATGTTCAAATGAATTCTCTTACTTATTTCAATAGAGACGGGGATATAAATATTTCCATTCTTAAACTTATGGGAAGAAATACTGGGTATGTGAATAATTTGCTAGTGTAAAAAAAATGTAACTCTTAATAAATACAGTGAGAAGATGGAATAGAGAACAGGAAAATATTTAAAATAAGCAAGAGTACTTCATGAACTACCTTAAGATTAGAAGCCTTCTTTAGAAAATTGTAAATGTCTAAATATAGTTAGGCAGAAAATTGTTACTCTTTTGAAGGGGATGGTTAAGCATCCTAGCTCTGTCATTTTAATGAGACTAGAGTGGAAAGCAGACTAGCTATGCTCCTTACATAAGGAAAATCATAGTCAAAAAGTGCACTTACACACACAAACTCACGTTTTTAAGTGATCAGGGAATTTAAAACATCTGTTATTTTGATTCTGCTAAGGAAATTAGAGGGAATCCAATTTCCAAGGGAAAAGAGGAAAAAGCCCTTAGATCTAGAGAGACACAACCTTTTCTAAATATCCAGGACTTATTTCTCAAAGTACCTGAGAATTCTACTGGCTTGTATAATGTACAAGTCAAAATGGATAAACACCCACCAAAGAATTCTGTAAGATGTACAAGCAATACACAGTACAACCACTGTCCTCTATAGAATTCCACGATGATGATGCTTGATGTTTCCAAATAGAGTGCAAAAGAATAAATGAGTTTCTTGGATTTGGGAAGATCAGAAATGATGTCTGAGAAGTTCCCTAGATGGATCCATGGCCTGTGTCTTGACCGATAGATATTGGCGCCATTTAAGGGCTAGATAGTTTTTCTTCAAAATTCATATGTGAATAACCTTCAGAACATCCAAATGTGACTGTATTTGGACTTAGGGACTTTAAAAGTATAATTAAGTTACAATGAAGTCATTAGGGTGTGCTTGAATCCAATATGACTGGTGCCTTAGAAGAAGAAAAAGTTTAGACAGAAGCATGCACAGTGGAAGTCCAGGGTGATATACAGAAGGAGTGCAGCCATCTATAAGTCAAAGAAAGAGGCCTCAGAAGAAACCAACAACCCTGCTGACACCTTGATCTCAGAGTTTAATCCCAAGAATCGTGAGAAAATAAATTTCTGTTGTTTAAGCCATCCAGTCTGTGGGACTTTGTTATGGCAGTCTGAGCTGACTAATTTAACATCCTCAAAAGAAAAAAAAAAAAAAAAAAAAATCCTGTGTCGGAATGTTAGTTGTCTGCTGTCTTATATCATAGGCTAGAACAAATGTAATAATTTGAATAAGGGAGATGTTTTTTCTAAAATATGAAATAATTTTTCAGCACTGAGGTGATGTGACACAGGTAGGAAAATTATCCTGGGCTGAAATTTTGTATTTAGTGAAGTGACCAGGACTTTCCAGGAAGATCATAGCAAACCTAAAGATCTTTTACATTCATTGGTGGAAACAATGTTTGAAATAAACTATTGGCTTTCCTTTGGAAGTTACCAATAATCACTGATCCATTATTGTCTATAACCTTGATTTTTTTGGAGTGACAGTATTATAGAGCAATGAGGGTGTAAGGAAGTACTGTCACATGGTAGATAATCCATAAGTTTGTCAAATGAACTTGCACAACGAATAATGCTAACTTTTCCACATACATTTTACTACCTACATTTATTGAAAAAATTTGATTGTTTTGAACAATGGCCAAGAAAATTTTGTTTTCAAATTAGTTAAGGTTATACCTGTTTTCAAGTGTTTACTTCTAATAAATTTTTAACTCTAGCATTAGCTTTTATAATTCTAGGGATCCTATTAAATTATATAATTAAAAGTTCTTGGCTTTATGTGATTATAATTGTATAGAGGACAGGTTTGTTCAAAAAGAATATTGTATCAATTTTACAAGATCTGACAATTAAATGAACTCATCCTAGCAAAACTGTTACACACCTCGTTGCTGAATATCACTACGGTCACCTTCAAAGTACTTCCCTTGGAAAGCTATGCACCAACGCCAGCGCCTAGTCCACCCTTCAAAGCAATTTTGGAACTCTTTTTCTGGAATGGCCATCAGAGCTCTCGTCATATTACCCTTGATGTCCTGAATGTCATCAAAATTTCTTCTTTTCAATATTCCCTTTATCTTTGGGTAAAGAAAGACATTATTTGGGGCCAAATCAGGTGAATAAGGATGAGGGTGTTCCAATACAGTTGTTTGTTTACTGGCTAAAAACTCCCTCACAGACAGTGCCCTGTGAGCTGGTACATTGTCGTGATGCAAGAGCCATGAATGGTTGGCAAAAAGTTCAGGTCATCTAACCTTTTCATGCAGTCTTTTCAGCACTTCCAAATAGTAAACTTGGTTATCTGTTTGTCCAGTTGGTACAAATTCATAATGAATAATCCCTCTGATATCAAAAAAGTTAGCAACATCATTGCAAAAAGTTCATGAACTTAATTGTCTGACCTCATATAAATAAATTATAGCATCATAAAAAATGTAGAGGTAAAAAATACATCGACAGTTTCATTCATTGTCAGGTAATATGAGTTACAATAAATAGTATTATGTTTTTATTTTTTATAGCACTATGTTCTCTTTTTAATTTCAAAGAAGTATATAAGATTAGTATCTATGGGACTGGGAATACACATGTAGAATTATATTTTATAATTTATTTACTCTAAATCAAAGGACCTACATTTACTTACTGTAAATCAAAGACACTAGGCAAATATCTTAAAAATAGAAGTTCCATTTATTTTTTGACTAAGGACTATTAAGAAGCAATGTGAATTGTGAATTTCCATTTTTGCTTTCTTCTGACATTTACTGTAACATATTACATTATTTCAAAAATTATTTTGCATAATTATTTCAAATTTTTTAAGATATTAAAGAATTGTGCGTGATTTTGTGCATAGTAGGAAAAAAAGTACTAGTAGAAAAAACACTTTGACTTTTCAGCAGGTCTTTTAACCACTCTCAGCCTCAGTCATAATCTGTGAAATAGGAATAACTGTACTGACCTGCTTAGCTCACAAGGTTTTATAAATGTTTTCTAAAAAATTGATGTATATGTAAGGAGTTCACATAAAAGCATCATGTAGTACAGGTAAGATTATTGCTAACTTGGCTGCCATTATTTTTGTAATTTGCTGAGTAGTTATCAAGGTTATCTTGGGCGTAATCTAAGCCAAAATCTATTCAGTACATCATTACCAGAACAGAGAATATATCATATGTGAACCAAGGAAATCTTCAGAGTATTTCTTCATAACTAGGTAACTCAGTAGTAAAAATTAACAAGAAAAAACCTGATGAATACCAAGGGGAAAATACTGGGAGCACAGGGAGAGTGAATGGGAGAATGCAAAGGTGAAACCAGGAGTAAATGCTTCAAATGAAAGTGTGTCTTTTGCCAGAATTGTTCCTGATGTAAGTTTATGATAATTCTGAAAATGACTGAATTATGCAAACCAAACCAGACAACTGAAGCAGGTGTCTGGCATTAGGAGAAATGAAAATAGTTTCTCTTCTTTCTGCTTTCAAGATGAGTAAGACCAAATAGGAATACATGTGATTCCAAGGAGATCACTGTGCCAGCTCTGTCCAGTAGGTGGAATTGTGCAAGACATCCCAAATTATTAAGAATGAAAAATCATGAAAACATGGATGCATGGTGCAGAATAAAATAAAATAACTCTTAGTGGTCCTCTTGAAGGTCCATTACATTTAACAGATGTGAGACCAGAAGGTGGCTATGTTTGCATTGCTAATGACCCCTAAAATAAAATGTATGGTAAATTAAGACTTAGTATGAATACTTTTGGATTGGATATACTTTAAGTGGATGCAACTGATATGAAAGATAGCTTTGTACATGACATTT
Source organism: Rhinolophus sinicus (assembly GCF_057876585.1). Lineage (NCBI taxonomy): Eukaryota > Metazoa > Chordata > Mammalia > Chiroptera > Rhinolophidae > Rhinolophus > Rhinolophus sinicus. The sequence goes on along the minus strand of NC_142515.1, from coordinate 120,254,924 downwards.
CCTCCATCAGATGATGGAGGTGAGAATCGGAACATTATCTAACATGGTGCAGCAAAAAAACAAAACAAAACAAAAACAAAAACAAAAAAAGTGAGTCAATTTATGGGCAGATCTGAAAATTCATTATTTTCAAAAACTTCCTGAGGTTCGAAGGTTACTAAAAATTAAACACATTGATGCAATATATCACTATCTCTTTGTAGATTTGTAATAAAAGGCATTGAAATAGCTTTAAATTCCTCATTGATATCAGTATAGCCAAAACCAAACATTAATATTAAGCACAAGATCTAAGAAATAATGTTAGATAATATTTTCCCACGATATTAATTTCCTTCCATTTAACAAAGATAAAACAAGTACTTATTTTTAGTAAGAACTCTAAATATAGTTTGTTTGTTTGTTTTCTTGACCCAGTTTTGAAGTTCTGACTAGCAGCCAGTCAATTCTCCTTTTTGAGTATCTATTTAAGACCACGCCCAACAACTTCCCTTCTCAGGCTCTCACACTAGAGCTACCATGCAGCTGTCCTAATTGCCCCAGGCCAGGTACCAAAAAACTACAAAAAGCTTCTATTTCCCAGAGCCTGCAAAATTGTTAAATTAGCGAATCTGTAGGGAGCCCTCAAAACCTCGATACATATAAGCTTCCCCCAGGAGCACCCAATTACTGTTCCTCAACGCTCAAGTGCAAAAGTTTATATGGCCTTACTAGCCACCTTCTGTTGTTTGGAGATGGATAACAATAGAGTTCTCCCTTTCACCTATCTGAGTGTCACTGTGTTGTGTCTTCTATCAAAAGGATCTTTAAATCGTATAAAACAAGTATTGTGGATACAAAGGTAACAAAAATGCACATTGTCTTTGGCTTCTCTTGGTCTACCTGGAAACCAAATGATGAGGAATATGATGACAATGAATAGCTACCATTTATTAAACACTTCTATATACAAGAAAGGTTACATGGATCATCTTTCTTCCTTAAAATAAACCTGAAATTCTGACACTGTTACCATTCCATTGTACAGACCGATTAAGAGACCATCGCAATTTTGTAGAGGAGGGAGGAAGAGAGAGAAAAAGAAAGAGAGGGTGCTAAACATCAATACAGACGTTTGGAAATGGGCTGGAGAGATTTTTGAGAAGACTGTAATGATCCAGTAGACAAGTCTATGTAATCACTATGTGGGGACAGAGCCAGGAGTGCAGTTTCCAGGCTCTCGGCCTCACGTGGAAAGGTGCTGGCCCAGGTAGTAAATGGCCATTCACAGTGATTGGATGGCCATCAGCTGTAACCAGTGAGCCATTGGCCACTGATATAACTGCCATGGCTACACTAGCAGAAAAATGGGGGCTAGCAAGAAGATGGTGGCTGAGCTAGCAAGCGCAGATTGCGGTTAGCACAGCGGATTGCAGCTAGCAAGTGAGGTTGGGTGACAGAGAGAAGTGAACGGCAGATTGCAGATAGTGTGGCTCCTGCTTCCTGTGTCTCCAACCCAGCTGACAGTGAGAATATAGTGGTATGACTCCCCTACTTATGGCTCCGTGGGTGTTCCTTTCTGACCTCACCATATCCTGTGTTCTTATGCAGGGAGCGGGAGCAGAGACCCCACATGAGTCCCTGCATGACACACTAAAACTGATGTTATTTTCCTTCTGGACACACAGGAAGCCTAAATCTGCCAACTGCCATGCAGTTAGTTATAGCCAGGCACAGAGATCTACTTAATAAAATTATGGCAGAAAAGATGTAATCTCTTCGAGGCTTGGTCCATAAAAGCCACCGAAGAGTAAATCTCTATGCTTTCTACTCCCATTGACTTCCTGGATGGAGATGACCCCCACAGTGACCTTGGGAGCCAAAGTTTAAAGTTGGAGACAAAACATACAAAAAAAAAAATCTGAATATTGGAGTCAATATTGCAGGATGGCTGCCAACCAGGAATACCTGTTTTCAACTGAGATGAGACTGAGAACTTACATTGAAGTGAGCCACTAAGCTTAAGGAATGTATCAGTTATGTCATCTAACTTATACAACAACATCCCTATTAGAATGAATCATTTTCAGTACTTCAGCTTTGTATCCAGCAATTGTGGCTGGGCTCCCAATCAAAATGGGAAATACTGGAAGAAATAGAGGTTTGGTATAATACATTTGTGGAGATCATACAGGCTTCAGATATCTAAGCAGAGGTCTTGTAAAGCAATTGGATGTATGTTGATGGAAAAAAATAAGATACCTCAGCAAAGGAGACTTTGAGTTGAATATCAATAACACTCAGTCCACAGCTTAGCAAAAGACACATTATGACATAAGATGACCTAAAGAGAATACTGGAGAGAAAAGCCAAGAAAAAGATTTGAGGTACCACCAAGAGCAATCAGTGATAAACTGTTCAGTTAATTTACTTTAAAAATAGTCCCTACCTTGAGTAGATTTAGATAACAACACAACAAACAGAAAAGCAGTGGAAGCTCAAAGGTGCAGGGAATGAGGTTAAGTGGGGAAGAAATAAAGCACGAGGATTTCTATTATAATAAAAGAATCCATTCCATTAAATAAGAGATAACCATCTTTAAGACAAGTAACAATGAGCATTGTAAACATTAGAATTTAAATACCGATCGTGGGAGATTGTGTTTTAGTAAGAGGTTAATAGATTTGAATATATGCCTACTTCTAGCAACTGCTTCATCTGCCGTGAAACAAAACTGGATGGTACATTTACATCCTGTTCATATAGCCGTTTATGTAACCCAAATGGAAACCATTCTTTTAAATTTATTGTCCTGGGTTGATACTCAGAGCAAATATGTTTTTAATTATAGAAAACAGAACAGATCAAACAAAGTCACTCTGGTAGGAATTTCATGGCAAATCCATCAGAGGGTCTCAACTCTATTTTTTAAATTATTATGATTTTGTAAAACTAACATGTCATACTTCATAGTGATACTTACAATGGAAAGTGACTTCAGGAAAATAATGGAAAAGATATAATGCTTAAATGTTAACGAATCAGCAATAGTTTAAATTTGACTAACAATCCAATTTCTAAAACATTTATAGAAAGAATTTTTCTTAATGCCCCTATCAACAAATGGAAAATATAATATTTATTGTATCAGTCATTCATCTATGCTACTAAATATAGTAAAGAAATATTCTCTTAGTTTCCTTACTATAGAACACATAGGCTTACACAGTGAGAGTTCACCAAATATCTGTTTAATAAATTAATATATGGCAAAGTATAAAAAGATGATTGTCTTTGTACCCAAAAATACAGTTCTAATTTCCCTTAACTTTTGGTTTCTTCTTCTTCCAGTTGATCCCTCAAATTCTCTGTACTCTTTAGCAGACATTACTGCTTCCCTAGGTTCTAAAGCAGAAAATATCTGAGGAACATTTGTCTTACCTTACTTTGATTTCAAAATGTGCTTTATTAGCCAAAACAATGTAATCCATGACATCTCTTCTAGTAGGAATAAAAAAGAAAAAATGATATTGTCATGCAGGGTATCAGGCGGGGTCTCAGCTCCCGCTCCCTACATAAGAACACAGGACACAGTGAGTCCAAAAAGGACCACTCACGGAGCCATAGGTAGGGGAGTCATACCACTATAGTATCACTGGAGCCTGGATTCACATGACGTGTGACCTGCTGTCCGCTTTTTCTGCCAACCGACCAACCTCTTGCTAACTGCACTCTGCCATGCTAACTGCAATCCGTGCTTGCCAGCCACCATCTTCTTGCTAGCCCCCATTTTCTGTTAGCGTAGCCACAGCAGTTATATTAGTGGCCAATGGCTCACTGGTTACAGCTGACGGCCAACTAGCCATAGCTGATGGCCATCCAATCACAGTTGATGGTCATTTACTACCTGAGCCAGCACCTTTCTATGTGAGGCCGAGAGCCTGCAAACTGCTCTTTGGGGCTCTGTCCCCACAGATACAATGTCATACAGTTTTAAAAATAAAATTAGCAGCATAAAAATTTTAACTCTTCAGAAGGATAAAGCAGACGTATTTTAAAAGACAAGTATGATTTCTTTTCCAAAAAGTTGCACTTTTAAAAGGGGAGGGAAAAAGAAGTTTTAAACATCATGACTTTTTTTGTATCACTTATTCACTGGCAAAAAACAAACAAACAAACAAACTCCTCAAAATATAATTGGAAAGCACTGAAAATAGCCAGCCATAAAAATTTGACAAATTTTATTTCCAAATACCTAGGGAAGATATGGGATTTGGCAAGCTATTGCCAATCCTTTTCAGTTTTTATTCTGGTGGCTAAACAAAACACAGTGAAGGTGAAATAAAGAGACATAATACATATCCCTTGACAATAAAACATTCTTCTCTTAAATACTGTATAATCAACATTTGAAATGGCAAAATACACATCTGGGCCTCATTATTAGGCATTTTTCCGAGCATCATGTTTTTCCTAGTACTTGATTCATATATAACATTTAAGAATAAGTGTCTGATTGCAGTAGCATATAAATAGCAACATGTTAGTTTATATCTCCAATGTAAGGCAAAGAGTAAAGAACAAATCCCTGAAAATCAAAGAATGTTTATCCCCCCATTCTATCCAGTGTCTCTGTGCATATTCTGCTATGGCAGGACCAGTCCTTATAGTGATATAATAGTCCCAACAGCTGATATTTTTAGGTGACTTAACTTGATTTTCTAAAACTTGCTACTGTAAGGTTTATGACTTAGAATATGTTTAAAAGATACACAAATTCACAAAAATAACCCAGTTTTATTTTTGTAGACCATTTCAACCAACGTTCTATTCAGACATTTTTCTATGTCATGGTAAAGCTTTATTTGGGAGACACATATTTAAAACAAACAAAAATCTTCATAGAAAATGAATCAATCAAATCACAGTGAATTTTAAACTTTGTTGCCCTGATCTTCAAACAAAAAGTGATTCAAAACATCACAGACATCGACAGTTTAAAAACCAAAAAAAAAAAAGGCATACTATTTGAGATATATGAAAGACCTCAGTAAAGAGAAACATGTGAGAGAAATCATTTCTTGTTCAAAGAATTTCATTTCCTGGACATAAAAAGCCCTCTAATTTTCTCCAAATGAATGCCAGTTTTAGTATATTTTATGAGCACCTTCATTGCTGTTAGATCCTGAAATATAATAAAATGACCCTATTACAGGATCTGTCAAAACATTTACTGGACTCTCCAGGAAGCTGTATCAGCACAAAACTGGAAGTACTCCAAGATTGTTGCTTATGAACTTTTTGGGAGACTTATTTAAAAGAATTTCATCTGAATAAGTAAGTCATTTCATTTTTAATGATTATTTCCAGTAGCATTCTTTCATGACAGTGTTTTCCCCTCTTGAACCCATGTTATTCATTCCCTGAAGATAGATTGGGTTCTAGCAAGTTCTCAGAACACCTGGGAGGAGTAAGCCTTGGCTCCTTGCCATTGTTCCAGATACATTTATCTTCTGTCCACCTACTTAATGAGTCCTTATCGAGAGATCCCAATGTGATATAAGGTGTTAAAGGGCTGTGGACCACCCTGTGTGAAGTTATGTCTACAATAATCACCAGGGGGAACAGTGTGCAAGTAAAACAGGAAAAAAAACACAAAGACATTTCACCAAGGAAGCTGTCATCTTAAATTAATATAATGTAAAATGGCAGAGCACAGGTGTTTGGGTGTTTTTTATTAAATAATGAACATGACACTGGGTCCTAGTGTCCATGCTGCGGCAGTGACTTTACTCAACAGAGAAAGAGTGCTTAGATAGCATGTTCAGAATGGAAAGTGTCTGTCACTCTTCTTGTGTAACTATGAAGAACCATTCAAGACTTGATGGTGGATTCCTTTCCTTCTGCTGCCAGAAACATGTAGCTTCACTTACACCCCAAAACTGGCAGAGGGCTCTTTGCTCCTTTTCTTACCCTACTTTCGCCCCCTTCATTTTTGATGGCTCCAAAACCACAACTAAAAGAATAAAAAAATAACTTGTTTCCACCAGAAGACAAGGGAAAGAATGTTTACAATGGGATTATTCTCAGTTGGTTAGTTAGGTCTAGAATGCATTTAGGACAAATAAATTAAAAGCTGCCCTTCAGTGGCACCTGTCAATTTCTCTCTGTTGAATTCCATCTTCTATAAAATTCACTCATATAAGCCTGAATTGGGACCATCATAAATGTCTTCAGCAGTCTTATCTCCAGAAGGGTAGACCTGTTGTCCCATATAAACAGCCATATATTCAATTGTGGAGTTCCTGGTTTGACCTTCCTTGTCATAGGATTATACTGAAAACAAAACAAAACAAAACAAAAACTCCAATTTCCCAATGATGCTTTGACTTGAGCCATTTTGTTTTGAACTTACCTACACATCTTTCCAGGATACAACCAACTAAAAGGTGAGAGATATCCTCTTGCAACCATGAAGATGCACCACTCAGATCCCCTCCTGAGGGGAGCATAATGGACGCAGGACCCCAGGTGCTACAGTCTGAACCCACACCTGGTTCACACAATGGCCACACTTCCTACAGGCTGCGCTCAGGCAGTGACTGAGTCTGGCAAGTGTACTGAGGCAGGCATTTTTACAAGTTCCACACACAGGAAAGGCAATACATTTCTATGAAGGCAGCGGGCAGACTGAGCTTTGCAAACAACCTGCACAGAACACCAATAAAAGCCAAAATCAAATATTGTGCTTCTCTTCATAATCTATTAGGCAGTTCAGACAAATGAAATAGCTACTTTTATTTAATTAATGTGGAAATAAATTTTTCAAGCAAGGTTTGCCTAATTCTAGTGTAGAGTTATTTATATTCATGTATTCAGCACCTAATACCCTTCTAAGGAAAGACCAGTGCCCAGTAAATGTCTGTTTTAATAAATTAATGTTCATTGAATTAACTGATATCAAATGGTTTATGACCCACTTTCAGTGAAAAATGAACAGCAGTATTGAGTCTATCAGATCAAATTTTATGTAGAAATTCAGGTAATCAGGGTTTCATTTAAAAAATGAATGTATATTGAAAAAATAGATAAAAATAAACAATTCATAGAAGAAATCATAATATTAAGCAAGCATATAAAAAGTTCCCCAGTTTTCATATTAACATAAGAAATATAAATAAATATATAAAAGATATATTTAAAATACTAATCATTTACCAGATAAGCCAAAGTGAAAAAGAATCAATGCACAGTGGTTAGGAAGATATATATATATATATCATTTTATACACTTTGGAAGTCATACAACCTCTTTTAGGAGGGTAATTTGACAATATTAAAATTTCAAATATACTTCCCTTTAAATATAGAGCAACTCTTAAAAAATGTACATGACTTCAATTGCTACTGATACTAATTAATTTATATATCAATCATAAAATGGAATACAATGCAACCAGTCAAAAAATTAGGAAGATATCCATGTACTAATGAAGAAAACATCATATGATGTACATAAGTACATAAATATCTTCTTAATTTAATAAAAATGGTTATTGTATATGTGCATGTGCGTGAGTGTTTATGTTTAGTTATGGGTTTTTTTAAGAGTCTGGGAACCATTATAGCATTATAGCATTTAGTTTTAAAATAATAAAATGCATACTGTGTGCTAACAAAAAAGTCAGGAAAGATAAGAATCACATTATTAACAGTGATTTACTTTAGGCATAGAAGATTATTGGGATTTCTACCTTGTATTTTATAAGATTCTGTACTATTGGAATGTTTTGGTAATGAGTATGTATCACTTTCATAATCAGAAAACTAAAACCATTATTTCTAAAATCATTATAATTATGTAATATACTTTTATAATTATAATTCTTGTATAAATTTATACTTTTATAATTACGATTATACTTATATCATTACACTTATGTTTATACTTTTGGTCCCATTCTGTGAGCTAATTCTCTTATTTCTATTTTTATAATGTTTGTTTCTGTCATTGAGTAGAAAATGCACTTGAATAATAACTCATAAAAAAATAGTAACACACAATCTAATCATGTCATGCTTGGCTGATATATATCTATATATTGCGTGTGTTTGTGTGCATATGTATATGTGTATGTATATGTATATTATTCAAATGTTTTCAAATTATTTGGTTTTATAACAGACAGGTGGTTTCTCATAGACACAAAAATATTTTAAAAATTGCTGCTGCATGCTTTTATGTTCTTTGTAAGTAATGCCTTGTCATGATGAGGTAGAAATTTACTACCACTGTGACTAGAGTTCAGCCAGCCTATGAGTATAGATTTATAGAGTCAAGGGATCTGTTGAAATATTCATTCTTTAGGGTCAATTTTCAATCTTGCTACCCTTTTAATGATTAAGACGATTTCATTGTCACCTATGTTCCCAATTTACGCAGGGATCCCACAGAAGATCTCAAGGGCCTTGTTGATAATCATCCAGTCTGAAGGCGGAAATAAACTATCCATTGTATTTTATGGAAGAGTTCTGATGCAGGAACTGGCAGGCTGTGGGAGTCGCTGAGCTATTAGATCATTTCACAGAGAAAGTCCTATACTCTTTCATGCATCTCCTTTTTTCGCTCTGCAAAAATGATGATTCATACATATCTGAAGGAATGTCATTGCAACACTATGGCTAGAAATTTTGAAAATCTCAAGCAGCTTGTATGTTTTCATTAGGCTATAATTCTTTCTTTTTATAAGGTGTGGAAGAGGGATGAGTGTTTTGGCTTTTCCTTTCATGACTATTCTTGAAGAGAACAGCTCGCTTTTTCCCACGGCAAATGGAGGAATAGTAGCATACTGAACTTATTGGCAAAAGAGAGAACATTGGAAGTCATTCCAAAGTGTAGGCATATTGCAGGAATCCTTAGGGAATTAGCCAAGTGCATATTATAGAGAAAATGGAACCAGAATGTTGCAGAGAAATGGAACCAAGTATTTAGAAGTTGTTTTTATTCAAGATAAAAAGAAAGATATATATTCAAAGACAAAGGGGAATGTGTGAAAGTCTGGTTAATATTATGAGGAACTGTACAACTGAACTGTGTCATTTTAATAATTATGAAACGTAGCCCAAAAGTATATACCGTGTTTCCCCGAAAATAAGACCTAGCTGGACAATCAGCTCTAATGTGTCTTTTGGAGCAAATATTAATATAAGACCTGGTCTTATTTCTATAAGACCGGTCTTTAATATAATGTAATATAGCATAATATATAATATAATATAATATAATATAATACCGTGTCTTACATTAATTTTTGCTCCAAAAGATGCATTCTGGCTAGGTCTTATTTTTGGGAAACACGGTACATTTGCAAATCGCTGCATAAAAGCTGGATTTGCTATTGCTAAATTTCTGGATTTGCTAAAAACCTAGTGCATTTTTCTCCACAAAGAATAACACAATTTATTGATAATGTTGCAAGGGAAGTGGCTTACAATATATACTGTAATGATAAAAAGCATGTTTGCCTTAATGTATTTTCAAATTGACACCTTGATAAAAGAATAACATAAATTGTTCTCACTGATCAATAAGATATTCCCAAATAACTGGCTCTAGTTTGTATCATGAGAGATGATAATATGCATAGCTTCTAGTATTAATTAACGCAGCTATAGGTAACCTGAGAAAATAATGAGCATTAAAACAGGAAAAAAGACATCAGTAAGGTAATTGCCAAAACTCTCATTTTGAGAATGACCTAAAAAAGCTAAGAAAAATGCCTAAGTTCACATAGCTAATAAATAATATATCTGGAACTTAAGGATATAACTGTTTTATCCTAGTGCCCATGTGTTTTATAACCACGGCACTTTGCATTTCCCATGGAACTGTTAACATTTATTTTTTCTGAAATGCTGCAGAAGTGCTTTCTACACTGTATAATAGAGAAATTACATTATCACTTATGTCCTTTTTTATTTTTGGACATTTTAAAATTAGTTCCTTTAATATTACTTTAAAATATTTACTTATCTACCACTTTGTACCAAAATAGATTTAAATTATCTTTAAAAATGACAAAAATTATAATGACAAGTTCTGACAAGTAAATTTTACTTTTATTTCTTTGTAAAGTTTATCATAGGTTACAAGGAAGTTAGAAGTGCATTTACGGACTAATGTGTTCAATGACTGCTGGACTCATTATGTATTGAATAAAGAATATAACAAATATAAACAAATCACCCGAATACCCTGATAATAATTAAGTGTTGCAAGAAAAGAAGATATATTTCCCAGTCTATATGAGAGATGTTGAATTCTCTACACAGTACACTCATGTCCTTTATTTATTTTATGGAATCCTACTCTTACTCCCTCATAGCAATTTCTTTGAGTTCGTGTTTACAATTTATGTTTCTCTGTTAATTTTTCTATTAATTACAAGCATGTTTTTCTTTACATCATAAGCATAGTTATAATAGTTGTTATATTCCCCTGAAAAGTATCAGTTTTGTTGTTCTTTTAGCGATCGATTAACTTGATTAGAATCAAATTGCAATCTCTCTCAGATGGCAGTTCAAATCTCAGTTCAGTGCTTTGATTCTTGTCCTGGCTGCTTGAAGCCTATCCCACGCATAGTTCCGTCATGAGCCAGTGATTTCCTCATACTTTATACACAGAATTTAAGGCCCTCTATTTGTGACTCCATCTTTGCTGGGGTTTCCCTCTCATTTTCCAGCAGTTGTGATTGCCTGAAACCAGAAAGACTGCAGGCTTTTTAGCAGAGATTTAGCCACCGTATACGGAAGAGACTGGAAACCCTCAGACTAAAAACTGCAAAATTAAGAAATTCTCCCTATGCTTTCCCTTCATCCAAGGGTTAATTTTCCTCCTTAATCTCCTTGCTTTTTGTTACCCTCCAATGTCTTTAATATTTTCATTTGGGTTTGTTTGTTTCTGTTTTTTTGTTGTTGTTGTTTTTTGTGTTGTTTTTTTTTTTTTTTTTTTTGGATTGTTTTGTTTTGCTTATCTAGAGACAAATTTCTATCATTTTAACCTTATATTATTTGTTTCAGTTCTATGGTATATTAACCAATTCTTAGGTTACAAGTAACAGAAATACAGTGAGTCTACCTTAAACAAAACAGAGAGGTAAATGGCTCACCATACTGAAATATTAGGGTTAACTTCTAGAGTAGACTGATTAAGCTACTCAAATAAGATCACCAGGAATTTGTTTTTCTTACCGTTTGTTATATCTGGGCTCTGATTCTTCTCCATAGGCTTTGTTCTGAAGGACTCTCTCCCCACATAGTTTTCAAAGCTCCAGACCTACCTACATGCTACTAGTTTAAAGACCTCAACATAAAGAGAAGGCCTGATACCCATTGGCTCTGGGAAAAGTCTTGGAACCAGCTTCTGTGTTTGGGGTTGGTTGACCCATTGATGAACTAATCCCTGCGACTGGGATTGACCAAAGGTGGGATATGTGTTTGACCCCTAGCACTGGCTGTGATTTCAGTCCCATCTCAGCCACATAGCCTGAGAATAGAGGAGAAGGGTTCCCTGCAGGAAAACCAGGTGATGATACTAAAAGGAAGAGAGAGTGGTAGACAGACCAAACAACAGAATTCTCCCTATTGACCCAGACAGAAAAAGAAAAGAAAACATGTCAAGTTGAGAGAAGGGAAATAACCACTAACAGATGGTGACAAAAGTAGGCTCTTGTTCATTGTCAGCTTTCTCTTTGGTCCTCTCAAGAGCCAAGTCCCAAGGCCTCCTCTTGAGCACATTTCTATTCTTTGACTCTTTTCATTCGAGTTTGGATCTCCTTTCCCTTTGCCAACAGAAACAGGGGTTTATTTAGTTCACTTTCATTTCACCATCATGAGCAAACTATTTCCCCTATGCTGCACCACAAAAGCCGGGGGCATACATACACCAAAAAAACTCCTCTCATCTAAAATCTGAGTAGGCATAAAATCTTTGTTGACAACAATAACCATAATATAATAACAAAACAAAGTCTCCATGTAAAAACAATCAGTAAATGCAAATATTTTGTAAACAAGAATGGTTAAAGAAAGACAAAACACTAGTTCCTTTGGGTTACAAGACCATTTCTGTTCTTTAGGTGATTCATACAGATATGTAAAGAGAATGCATAATTTTACTCGTGTGGAGTAAAAATGAATTCTCATTTATTTTAATGTGTGCACTATAAAGGCTCTCAGTCCCTAACTAGTCATCAGGGAGTCTGTTGTTCACTCAGGTTAATCTTTCATGGGTATTAGACATCCATAAAGCATCATTGCAATATTAGTGAACTCACTTCTAAAGCGATTATGATTTCTTTCTATTAATCATCTCTACAGGTAGAGACCTTTTTATTGTTTTTACTAATTTTTGAAAGTTTGTTTTTTGTTTGTTTGTTTGTTTGTTTGTTTGTTTTTATTTGGAGAGAGCCACTTCACCTCTCTAGGTTGACCTCCAGTAGACTGATCAGACCCCCAGCCTTCTAATACCCCTCTCTTACCTATGTTATAGTCCATTACATGCAGACCCACTGAAGCAAGCAGAAATGCTGGTTCCTATTATTCTACTGTAAGAGGATGTATGTTAAACAGAAGTTTCCCTTGGGATTTTATATTAGAGAAACTAGGTATAGTTTTGTCTACTTCCAAATGCTTCCTCTGAAATAGAGGCAAAATCCCAAAGCAAGAATTGGGAATGGCAATCTGTTGTCTCCTTCATATGCTTTCTGATAAACAAGCTTCTCACTGTTCCTATAAACAAAATCATCACCCCATAGAACCATTGGTGCCCTACTCCACCGGATCACCTTTCCATTACCATGTTTTCAAATCATTGAGGGAAAAAATAGCTTAAATTATGATTGAGCCAGACATATAAGGCCAAAGCATAAATACATTTGGAAAAGATGGGCTACTTTAAGTATTCAGAGGAAGAAGTAAACTATAGTGAATGTTTTCCCCCTCCTCTTGTCCATGTGTCACCATTTGAGAACAAGCAGAAGTCTGCCTAATGGCATATGTGGCATGTGTATGTACGTATGTATGTGTGTGTTTCCACTCACTCATACTTTCATGTAGATAGATATATGCTTATATTATATATATATATATATATATATATATATATATATATATATATATATATACACACACACACATATATCATATTCTTAGTGACAACATTTACAACGTCATACATCGCAATTTATTCATCTACCCTGGGAGAAGTGTTAATTGCTCTATTATACTAATGGCTTATATATAACCCAGCTTTCAAATGAGCTTCATTTAAAATTGGCAATGTTAACTTACACCTGCAAAAAGGTAAGTATTTTTTCTCCTAGCTTGAGACTAGAGGAGACCATTTCTCACACATGGTATATGCCTAAAGACATTTTTTTCCCTGTGATTGTTATGCAAAATCACAAGGCAGGCTTTTGTGTTAAACATTTTTTACTAAAGAACTGTCAGGAAACAAATAATGGCTCTCACAAAGTAACCACATGCTGGACAGAATGTTTATTCAAAACATGTGTTTGAGTACATATGAGACACCGTGAACAGGATTACAGAATTATCCTGCTTATAAATTCATCATTCCATTATTTCAATAGCATTTGCCAATTTGAGAAATACAATAATTTCAACTTTATTAAGATATTTTATTAATGGGAAAACTATTTTTTTCGCTTTGTAGAACATGAATAGAGAACATTCAGCTCTTTATGGGTAATCTCATTCTCACGCTTAGTTTATCTGCAGGGCAGAGGTGAAGCAATTTAGAGATATGTGGGGCAAACTAATTCTGGCATACAAAGTATAGAAGTTAAAATATTAACTAGTAGCAATCTCCATTGATCCACATTGAAGCAGTATTAAATGATTTGGAGACTTTGACCTATCCCATCACTTTCAATTCATATCTGTTTAATAAGTGAATGAGTGAAAAAAAAGAAAATTCAAATATTTATCTAGAATTTTAAAGTGTGTGGGGGAATACACTGAAACCCCATTTTTGACATTAAAAGCTATTCTGACCTCAGAGGTTCTGTGAAATCTGAGCTTTTCATAAGAATTATTGAGTTGATAATTTGAAATGATAAATCTGATGTAGTTTTTTTCATCAAATAGTTGTATCTTCCCAGAGTTCATATCAACAGAGTGTTTATTGAACATCTGCTGTGTGTCTGCATGTTCTCTGAGAGGGACTGGGATAAAAGGAGGAAAAGCTCATATGTTTATGTCACTATTTTTAGAGTATGATAAATAAATATTATCTTTAACTGCTTCAGCATTTAAGGTATTTCCTAAGGAGTTAAAAAAAAAAAAAAAAAAAAAAAAAAAAAAAAAAAAAAACACTAGAATGCAAAGCACTGCTAAAGATTCAGTTCTTTTCTATTAGAATAGGTTAATTTGCTTGTCCAGGTCCTTGAACAATTAATAAAATAATAGGCGAGATAGAGAAATGTTGACATATTGCTCTCATCCCCACCCTTTGTCTTTTTAATTCTATAATCAGCCGTTCCGTATTATTATTGAGATAAACCTAGATAGAGAAAAAGTACCTCCTTTCTGTATGTCAACCCAATAAATGCCATGAATAAAATGAGTGCACTTAGGAAAGGAAACCAAGATATGTTTACCCTTTAGTGTGAAGATGACTGCATGATAGCAGAAATTGCTGAAAAACAACATAGTTTTGTTTTGTTTTGTCTTTTCTAATCAAGTTGCCTAGATAAGTAAGGGCTCAAATGCAGAAGAGCTCCTGTGCTGTGTTGGTCTGAATGAATAAAATAGATGCACAGATCATAAATTAATGCCTAGAAATGGCCTGTGAACTTCTGCCAGGAACAGCTAATTTGCAACAATGGGGGCCTCGTGAAAATGACAGTTTCAGTCGGCACGGGTAGGCAAGCCGAGCCATTTGAGAGGATGGAGAGCAAGGTCCCTGCCAATTGATGTTGGCAGGGGTTGTCAGCCCACTGAGTTCCAGGGCTCATAAGCATATTGAATGCTATGAGAACAGACACTGTCTGTAAAAGCATGAGCCATGAGAGAGCAATGGGCTGCAGACTGCAGAGAGGAGGATTTCAGGCAGGTGGATGGCACAGACACTTATAAAAGTTGTGGCAAATGGGAAATAAGAATAGAAAGGAGCCAGATACAAGGAGAAAGAGGTGAATAGTCAGACGTGAATTCCTAAGAAATGCGAGTATAGAATGTTTAGTAATAATTTTTCTAATTATAAAAGTAACACATGTTGAATGAAAAAGAGAAAAAGACAAATACTGATAAAATACAAAAAAGATACAAAGGGAATAAAAATTATTCTACTACCATCACCACATGCATAGTACTGTAGTACTGTTAAAACTTTATTCTAAGTTTCTTCTAGAAATTTTAGTTCAAGAATTTAAAATGATGAAAAGAGTTATTAAGGAAAGATATGTTAGACAAATCTCTTATAATGTAGATAATATTAACTTGTCCCCATATCTCACATTATGAACAACTAATATGTAAATTAGGGAAATTACAGCAAACTATCAAAAATATTATGGAGACCTTCTACAAACTTATAATTTTACTCATATTGTAGCAAAGAACTATTTTGAGAATACTTGCCCATGTGTATATATTGATAGAAATTAATGAGACTAAATTAGTTCTAATTACATTACATTACATTTCTCTGCTTCAAAATACTTGTTATATGCCACAAGAAAACTTTTCAGTTGTTCATTAAATAGCCTTACTCCTGTTGTCTTTTAGGGAAGAAATCAATTTACTCTAAGAATGTGTGGATGAGGTTTCGGTAGGGTCATCAGGTAATATATTGGCCATTCTTGGATACTTTGGGGAATCTAAGAAGGCACTGTTCATAATTCCTGGGATAACAAATATAAACCGAGACTGTCTCATGCAAGCTGGGCCTCATGTGCATCCTAAATTAAGAATATCTGGGAAAATCAGATTTTATTCTGCACGTATTGTCCCGTCTTGGCCCCTGGTGACTGGGAGTAAGTGGTTTTAAGAGGAGTAGTGTTGGTCCAACTCCAGAATACAAAGTCCACTCTTAGTCTCCGTTGGGTTTACAGCAGGTTTATTGAAAGGTCCCCCTTTGATCTGTGCTGCCTAAATGGAGGAGGCCTGGTTTTAATCCCAGTGCATGGTGCTAAATGCTGATCTCTGTCTGGCAAGACTACTTGGAGAAAACATGACTCCCTCTTAAAGATGATTGATGACGTTGCGGAGATCTGGGAAATGTACTGCACTGAATCTGTGTCTCCTGTGGATCCCTGTGGATATAGGATGGCAAGCTGTAGTCCCTAGGCCCAGAGCCTAGCTCACAGGGACTATGCTTCTGTTGTTAGACTTTTGGATACTAAGACACACTGTTTTTTTAGTCTGCTTCAGCCTAAGCTAAGTTATTCAAAGCAGACAGTAAGTTCTTAATTTTAATGACTACCTATCTGATTTCTAGACATTCCATTAGGGGCTTTTCTAAATCTTTCTATTTATTTATTTTTTCATAATGGGCTTTATTTTCATTGTGGTTTATATTTCTTCTTTCATATCTATCATCGTTTTAAAATACATATAGTTTCTGGTCCCTTTCAGGTCATTCTGTCATCTGAAGTTCTTGGGGTGGATGCCAATCCTTTTATTTATTTTGTCTGCCATTCTCTTACGAATAAATGGATCTCATTTTATTTCTTTTCTTTCCTTCTTTTTTCTTTTCTTTCTTTCTTTTCTTTTTTTTTTTTTTAACTTTTAGCTCATTAGTAGCTAGTTTTTGTGTGACTGCGTGTTTGCGAGGTTAGGGGCCTTATTGGGCCTGAGAAGGATGAGTTGTTTCACTTTGTTTTCCTGTGGGATTCACTTAAGTTCTGAGATGAAGAATTTTCCTTCAAAAGTTTACATTCGTTTCTACGGGGTATCTCAAGAGAGTTGATCCCAAACTGGGTTCCATCTACTCTTTTTGCTTGGGATTTTTAGGCTTGGGATTCCCCCAAGGTACTCTAAATTCTGAATCCACAGTGTCATGTACTTCAGGCTTGGGTTTCATTTTCTTCTGACCCAAGAGAAGAGACATACTTCCCTGCCACCACCCTGAGCCAGGGGGCGGTGGTTCTATAGCTCTTTATTCACTGCTCACTCTTTGGGTACTTCTTCCTGTGTCCTGGATCTCTATGAGGATTTCACTTCCAGCTGCTCACATTTCCTGGGCTTGTGGCCTGGTGTACAGTCCTTGTGTAGGGCCTGAAGCCCTGTATCTGGCCAGGAGGGCCAGCGTCTTGTCCCCCGCCTCCCCCTGGGTTCCTGCACTGTGACCCCCTCTTCATTTCAGGCATTGGGGAATCCCTATATATTATACATACATAGGTCATGATTTTGTAATATTTGGAAGATATATATATATATATATATATCTTTCAACTGAGAAGATGGGAAATAGCTCAGTCTACCAACTTCATGGAACTGGATTTTCCCCCACTTTTGTTTTCCTCTTTTAATTTTATTTCCCTTTTTGGATGTGAGGGGGAAAATTATTTGTTTAAATATATTAAACTCATTATAAGCCTGTCTTTCATTTTTATTTATTTTTTACCTACTTTGGGTTCCTCTGATTTTATTAGTATTGTTTTAATGATTTCTAAACGCTTGAAGAATGATCATACATGCAAGTGTTTTCAAGGTAATATTTTTGAACAAAGTATGGGAAACACCATACTTTGTATGGGAAACACCATTATAATTTTTGAACAAAGTATGGGAAACACCAATATAATTGTTTCATTGCTTGATAATTATATGAACACTCAATAAATCTGTACATGAAACCTAACTAGAACACGTCTTTTGATATTTTTAACAAATATACTTTTTTTGTAATCACACTTGATTAGATATTTTAGGAAATGAACCATTATTTAACACTACTCAGAATCTTTTAAAAATGTTAAATCAGTGAAAGTTTTATGGGGGAAATTATTGTATTATTAAGTATAATGACAAAATTCTTAATCTTTATTCCTTAATTTTATCAATTCAATTGGCTAATTACATTAATATTAGCAACCTGCATCAGAATACATGTAATGCAAACAATGTTAAATTTTATCAAAACTAAATGGTAAAGATACAAAACTCTATCACAAAGATAATTATCTATATAATAGACACCATGAGAATTTTTTAAATTCCCATTAATAATTGATTTGTTCAAGTCATACTTGATTTAAAAAAAAAAAAAAGAATACATTTAAATATTTTAACTTCCCAATTAAGGTGGTTTCAAAAATATTTGACATAGATTCTATACTTTGAACTCTTTCTCAAATTGTGTGAAACTGAACCATACGGGGGTGGGGAGAAAACAACTTTCTGGCTATTAATATCATTGTCAGAAATCAATGTGATAAAGTAGAAAAAGTGGAAACAATGCAAATCAGAATATATGAGGAAATAGTAATGGGTGGAGGAAAAATATCACTACTTCAAAACTTCTTTCACTATAACATAAAATTTAAAACTGTGACTATAATTTCAAACATAGCACACGAAACACAGGAAATGTATAATCAATCAAAAAGCTACTCCAATTTGAGACAAATATGGTGCATGCAGATCTCTTTATAAGGGACTATCCACGGTCCCTACAAATGATGATAACATCAACACCATTATTTCCTCACTGTGGCAGTCATAATCATCACCATCATCATTAATAGAGGGCCAGGGATATGGAATAAGAAGAACATTGCCCTCATTTCCCAAGAACCAATTTCAAGTCCTGATTCCACGCACTTACTAACTATATGTTATTGGGTTAGGTCCACAAATTCTCTGCATTCTTTGCTTCTGAAAACTAGTGGTAATGATAATGCCTGCCTCACTAAACTCACAGTGTTACAAGAATCAATTTTTAAAATGCATCATTATAAAACACTGCTAAAGAATATTAGTTTTCATTGTATATTATTCAAAAAGAATAGGAACGGAGTCTCTTCAATATGCCTACAACTGGGTTTTATGCTAGAACAACTTCAAAGAATAAGATACCTTCATTTTATCCAATACAATGTATCGAAAATGTAACACCAGTTTTTACTATTTCAAGACTTACAATTGTGTTTTCTTCTGGTTACAAATATTAAGCAAGCTCATTTGGCATATGTATTGTTTCATCACTATATATAAAACCATTGTTGAGACAAAGCTGTATTACTTCATTAGTAGTAGCAAATTTTTTATATCTATGCTCGTTTGGTTGATTTGTCTCCCAGCAGGAGATTTCATTATGCACATTTTTCAGAAAATGTTCCCGGGTAGCATAATTTTGAAGTCTTTGCATATATAAAAATTGATTTCTGCTGACATCACAGATGATACTTGTGTACATGTATTCCTTGAAAGAATGAGTGACCAACAATGATGAGAAATAGAGGAGGGTTACTTCTGCTTACTTCCAGTCACGGTTACTTTGGGTTGCATTGTTGCTGCTTCCATACCTATTTTCCATTACAAAGAACACTCTAGGGCTATATTGCCAAATATGTGTGTCTATTTAAAATAAGTTAATTAGATTTAGATAACACTAGCCACATTTCAAGTGTTCAGTAGCCATATGTGGCTAGAGGCTCCCATATTGGGTAGCATAAATGCACACTATTTCCAACATAACCAAAAGATCCAACGGACAGCATTATTCTAGGGTGTCTGCCTGACTTTGCCCAAAGATCTCTCACAGGCACAAATTCAGAACTTGACCCAAAGCACTGGGTTTTACTTTTACAAAGTTTAGACCCTTTAACTTTCTCTAGGCAGCCTTTTACAGCCTCTGTAATGAAATGAGTGTCTTTCTACAAATTAAGTGTATACTAGTTACCCAATGACTTTTTGGTTCTCCAGTTGTTCTCATCCTAATTCATTTATTCACCATTTTTTCACCAAACATCTGAGGCGACACAAGTTTTAAACAATGTAAAATTATATGGGATAAATTCTGCATTTATAGGTTCTGAGAGACCAAGTTCCAGATCCATTATATCATAAAATTGTACTGCTTCAATTCACTATGATCACATATGTGGTGTTTTTATCTTGTAGGGTTGTTTTTCTTTAAGTAATAAAACTTAAAATTAGTTTATTCCTGATTTTTATAGTTGTCTATGTTTACAAAATACATTTTAAGTGAGGTTCATTAAGTTTAAATTCACTGATATATATAGGAATCACTGCCAAAATCAGTGATGTATTTTTCCCCATGGAAAAACCAAAGAGCACATATTGTAATGTCTGAGTAAAGAATTATTTTCAAAACAATTTGAGAGAACTGTGATATAAAACCAAATGTATTTTCAACCACAGATGTACACTATAACTGAATTTCTGCAAAGCCAAACAAACGGAATAAAAATAAAAGTTTTTGTCTAGCCAGCTATTTGGCACAAAACAATTCAGACAAAGGAAAAACAATTTTTTTTTCTTTATTGAACTCAGTGCAATCAGAATATGCATGATGATAACCTGTTTAATTCTGAAATAAAGTGAGAGTAAATGGGAAGCTGTCATTTTATTAATTTCATACATTTACTACACAGAGAAACTGTGGTTGTGAAGGCTTAGTAAATGTCAAATTATAGTTGTAATGATCATATAGAAAAAAAAGCCAAACATGTGCGTGGCCTAACTACAAATGTCAGTGGAATTGGAGCATGAAGGAGAAAGGGAGAACTAGATCTTTGAATTGATTAAGGAGAAACCATCCAAAGGAAGTTAAAAATGATATTTAATGTTAGAGCAGTGGTCTCGCTATTTCAGAGAACACATTGTAAATAGTAATGAAGAACTAAATCTCTCTCTCTCTCTCTCCCTCTTTTTGTCTCTCCCTCCTTGTACCCCCTTTTCCTCCCTTCCATGCTCTTCTTCTTCCTTTCAGAATCATAGAGGAAGGTGAGTACATAGCTAAGAACGGGTCAATATTCAGTTTGTGATTTCCAAACTGGCATAAAAACTAGCGTTGTGAGCACTAAATGAAAATGCTACCTGTGGAGGTGGTAGGTTCCAACAGGTGGTAGGTTAGTATAGATGAGTTATCTTAACTGAAGACAAAGACCAAGAATTTGTAAGCATGGGGAAAATACCTATTTTGTAAATTTATTCTTGACTTAGTGTTTCTGCATCGTATTCTCTGACAATAAAAGTTTGTTTTTAACTATAGAAAATAACCATGGCATTAAAGATGCACATTTTATTCATAAGGAAAAATACTCTTGGGTTTCAATGTAATAGAGATATTCCTACTTCAAAACAACGAATATTTACCTGAATCCTAATCTTGGATCTTTATGGATCCCATATCAGTTGAGGGATAACAAATATAAAAACTCACAAACTGTTCTCAACAGACACGCAGGTAGCATTTAGGCCACAACAGTTCATTTTGTGGGATTCACTCATTCATCGCACTAAATAGCTGCAGTGTCCCATAGGCATCCAATCACACACACACACACACACACACACACACACACACACACACGCCCCTTCTCAACACAGACACCATGTTTCCAATACTCCCTAGGGTTGTCAGGTGGGGTGGTTTCACCTTCATTAAATAAAACTCAAAACAATTACAGATGAAGAGGGAGCCCTAACTACCTGAGGGCATTGGGTGTGAGTGAGGGAACTTCAAAGGTGTTGATAGAAAATTAGATCGGGGTTCTTAGAGTCATTTCTCCTCTGATTTCTTAACTCACCTGATGCTCCAATGATTGCTTTTGGTTCTATCTATCTATCTATCTATCTATCTATCTATCTATCTATCTATCTATCTGTCAGCTTAGTTATTTAGTTACAAAAACACACTTGTTACAAAAATAGGAGAGAAATCAACCAACACAGGGTGTATGTATACACAGTAAAAGGGACAGTCCCCCTCACCTTACCACTTCTCCTACTTCCCAGCAACATTTCCTTCATTTGATTTTAAAGGGCCTTTCTAAGAATTATGAGTCTGTATTTTAAACTCATTTCAAGCTTCACTTCTCCGTGCAAGGCCAAATCTATCTACATGGAAAGTTCAAAAGATGTTGTTGGTTCCGTAGCTAGATTAATATGGTTCCATAGCTAGATGGGGAAAGTAACATTTCCCGGGACTAATGATATCATTTGTTATGATACTGCTTTCTCCTCTCCCTGGGGACTTCTAACCTCACATCTGAACTCTCCAGTTTGGGGAAATTGTGCTTTGCGGATACAGTCTGATCCAATGCAACAAGCACTTTTTGGAATTCCCTAGATTTGGTGGCAGTCATATGCAAGACTCTCTAAGGGAGTCAGCGACAGCTCTCCAGATGACTAACCACAATGAAACATGACCAGTGCTATAACTGTATGATATCTGCTGCCATCCCCCACTCCTAATCAATTATACGTTAGCTCAAGTGTCTTCCTATCAGGGCTCTGTGGCTTCACCAGGTGATATGATTCAAATGATAGAAGCCAACAGCTCAAAGGGCTGTAAGAGATCAAAAATTCCAAATATTTCATAATTGGAGAAAGTATGATCCGAAGTGATGACTTGTGCACGTTTACTCAGTAAGCTTATCCATCAGAATTGTTAATGAAAGGGCATCTAAGCAACATAGGTGCATTTTGCAATGACTTTCTGAAGATTATGTGTTCAATTTGGTTTTGTTTTTCTTTTTGATTTTATTTATTTTCTGTAAGGATGCCTGGTCTTGGTGGGATACGGAGAAAATGCAATGGAGAATTATTTGGAGTGCAAGTGAGGTAAATCAATGATTGATCTAAGAAGATAATTTAGAGAGGACTTCTTTAATAGTGTTGCATGAGCATTTCGTCTTTGTATGGCCTCACTTGATCTAATTAATTCTTTCCCCCCTAAGGTCTTCAATTTCAAAATGATAATTTTTATGTAAAGAAATTTTATTGACCATTTTGTAAAAATCCATAAGTTTAGGGAATATATTTTAATGCTTTATGTCTAATATACTCACCTCATTAAAAAAGAAAACCTGTATGTTATAATTGAGGAGGATTTACTGTTGATCTACAAGAAAAATTTAACACTTCTCAGACTTTTGGCTAAGTCAAGTGTAGTACAAGAATAAAATGAAGCCATGCATACATTTAATATTAGCTAATTAATTATATAGATGACTAAGTCTCATACAGTTGGATAAACTTGTTTTCCCAAACAATAACCTTCTCCTTAATACTAAATGAGATGATATGTACAATCATGTACTTTCATTAACATAAATTACTTTCTGCTAAAAGACCCCCTGGTAGAAAACCTAGACCACATGACTCAGGTCTTGTTTCCTTTTCATTTTAAAACAAACATGGAAACATCAGGAAAAATGGGTGAGTGCGTATTTTTGTTGAAACAAGCATTACTTAGCAAAATCTCGAAGCTCTGTATGGTCTTCTGTTTTACATAGCCTTAGTATCTTAACCAACTAAATGGTAAATAGGATACATGGAAATCATTTCCTACATCCTCCGGCATCTATTTTCTTTGTGTTAATGGAGTGTCTCAGAGGCTCTACCGAGGAAATAAAACATTTTCTCAAAGAGGATGAAACAGTTATATACCTCATTGTTTTGGGGTTATAGTCACAGAATTATCTCCTAATAACACTTACTGCTTATTAAAATACAAATTGATGATGGTGATTGATACAAACTTCAGGAGAGATGAACCTCTATCATTCCATCACTTGCCTATGCACACTATGGGAGATGTTTATACCCTGTGGATGCACCAGAAATAGGAGCAAATGTTGATTTACATGACACACAAAAACTACGATGATTCAATACACTTCTGCTGGTGATCATAACATAATGTGGTTATACCATCAGTATGTTAATATTTTAACCCCCAGATGACAACTTTACAGTTAAATGAGTAGAGGCAATATGTCAGGACTTATATCTGAGTGAAAAGTTGTTAATGGTTCGTGATGCGGATTTCAAGGATCATAAATCTTTATTTTTCAGTGCTGGCATATGCTAAAGTGATACTGAGAAATGCATTTTGATTCAGCTGCCTTTTTTCTTTTTCTTTTTTTTTTTTTTTAGCACAGTCTAAGTTTCAGTCTGGCGATAGTAACTCCAATATGCCCTTCACCCCACTATCTGAGCAGATAACCTCGCTTCTGTTTTAATGATGTTATAAAAATAATCAAACATGCACTTGCTCACATACCTTCATTAAAACTCCCAGCTCCTTTGTATGTGTATACCCTCAGCCCCCCTCCAGGTTACATTGCAGGAAATGTCATTCCTAGCAAGTGCTAACCTCTCATGCTCTGGACGCCATCTGCTCTTCCTTCTCAAGGATTTTTGCTCCTTGATTCACCCCTGTTTCTTGGAAGTTTGGTTTCTCTGTCTCCTCTCTATCAGTTCAATTAACATAGAAATATGCATTAAATCTCTGATGTAAAAAAAAAAAAAAAAATGAATAGTAAAACCTCTCCTTTCATCTCAGTTTTCCTATCTACTGCTACATTTCTCTGATCCCCTTCACAGTAAAACCACTTAAAAAATTGTCTTCCATCACGTCTTCACTTCCTTTTCATCTTCCATTTTTCTCCTAAAATCATTCAAAAATCACTCCATGTTCCACATTTCATGGAGGCTACTATTATCACAGTAGCTTTGCCAAATTTAATAATCACTTGTCTAAGTTTATCTTTCTTCATCTTTCAACAGCATTCAACACAGTTGACAACTCTTAAAACATTTTCTTGTCTTGACTTCAGTCCGATTATTTTCCTGGGTTTTTTGTTATGTTTCGTTTTTTTTGTTTGTTTTCCTTTTGTTTTGGCTTATCTTTCTTAAATTTCATTGCTGCTTTCTTCTATTTCTCTTGGATAAGTACATGGTGAAGTGCCTTAGTGTTCAGTTCTAAGCCCCTTTCTCTGCCTCAAGTAATTTTTTTCTCTAGAAAATCTCAAGAGCTGTGACTTTTAATGATATCTATACAATCCAAGTTCTGATTCTCTATAACTGAAGTCTGTAAACTCATTTCCAAGAGGACCATTTGATTCTCTCCCTTGGGTGGGAAATACCTGTCTTAATTCAACAAAACAAACAAACAAACAAAATACTTCTTGATACTCCAAGACCTGTCCCTTCTGCTTTCTTCTTTATATCGGTACATGACACCATTACCTATCTAGTTGTTCAAGCCAACACCAAAGAATCATTCTTGATTCCTCTCTTTCTCTCACCATAGCGTCCAACCAACTAGCAAATCTTATGCCGGAATTTCCAAAATATATACTGAAAATATATCCCCCTTCACTTGATTCTCTACCCAGCAAGTAGGGTGTTCTTTGAAAAACTTAAACCAGGTTATATATCCATCCACACACTCCAGTTTAAATACTTTACTCCAGTGCCTTCTTATCATCACATAGAATCTTTACTTCATGGTTGGAGCCTTTACATTTCCTTAGAATACTCTTCTGATTCTTGCTTCTAGAGTCACCCTGACCTGGGACCTTTACTTCCCTGGGTATATCCCCTTTCTCTCTCCTTCCCCCAACCACATTAACAGTCCTTATTTCTTATTTCTGTTTTCACATTAAAGAAGCTTTCTCTTTGAATCGAATACTGTTCCCTCTTCTGATAATACTCTCTCTCTTAATTTTGGAATATCTGCATCTTTCTTATAATTTGAGCCCAGAGCTGTAGTGCTGACTATACAGGCCATCCACAGTGGCCATATTCGTGTCATAGCTCAAATTTCATCCCTGCAGAGAA
The DNA here is from genome assembly GCF_057876585.1 of Rhinolophus sinicus. Taxonomy (NCBI): domain Eukaryota; kingdom Metazoa; phylum Chordata; class Mammalia; order Chiroptera; family Rhinolophidae; genus Rhinolophus; species Rhinolophus sinicus. The sequence continues at coordinate 120,229,100 of NC_142515.1, read as the reverse complement.
ACTTTCTTATGACGGAATCCAAAACAAAACAATAACAACAACAACAACAACAACAACAAAACTCAGAGGAATTTGTGGAATTTGGGGAGGGAGAAATGTAGATGACTATGTTCAAAGTGCTATCTTTACTTGGAAGTCTCTGCTGATATTTTTTAAAATTATATGCAAAATCATTGATTTTGACCCATCTTTCCCTGAGAACAAACTCTGCTTAGGGACATCTGCTCATCCCCAGTTCCATTGCTCTGGCATGACTCTTGGATAAGAGAAAGAAAAGCAAAGAAAAGGAAAAGAAACGGAAGGGAAGAGAAGGGAAAGGAAAAAGAAAAGGAAAGAAAGAAGAAGAGACAAGAAAAGAAAAAAAAATGATAGGGAGTGAGGAAGGGGGAAGCAAGAGAATCTGATATGTTTGAATACATTGAGGGGAGATTTATACTTATAAAGAATTGGAAAATAATTTGATTATAGAAAACAACAACAAAAATGAGGCAATTATTAACCTCAAAGAAATCAAGTTGTAGAGGAAAGAAAATATAATCATAATAAACCATTCAACACAGCTGAGCCTTAAAGTGTATTATAATAATATTTGTGAAATCATTAGGCAAACATTGACTATTGACTGAACTAAAAATTATTGCATAGACACCTGGGAAGAGAAGTATTTAGGGGTGGTAGGGGGTGGGTGTGATAAAGACCCTCTCCTTGACCAAACTGTAGACAGGCTCCTCGGAGCCCTTTTCTCCTAGGCTTCTGTCTTGAGCCCTGTCTTTAGCTTACCTAGCCCAACCCTCCTAAGCAGGAATTCCTCACACCTTTGATATCTGATGAAATTCTTCATCCCCTCTTGACATCTGGTCACCCTGCCATGCCTTCAGCAAGAATCCCCCCACCCTGAGGTTTCCTCTTAGTAATTGTCCATCTGTTGACCCCTTCACTCTGCTCCTTGGCTGTCTTCACCATATTCAGGAATGAGCCTGATTTCTCTCCATTATTGTGATTGTCTTGACACTTATCACAACGTCCTGAATAAAGTCTTCCTTACTGTTTTTAACAAGTATCAGAATAATTTTTTAACAGGTACATATGAAAGCATAATCTATTCTTCCATAGGGGAATGCAATATGCCTGAAAAAGGAATCAAAACATAGCAGCATTAGCATATTTTTAGACACATGGAGGTAAATAGCAAATGAAATAACTAAAGGTTTACCATTTGGGTTGCTTCTGGAGGCGAGGAAAGGTAGCAAGAGTTGGGAATGACTTTGGGGAAAGGGAAAAGGATGCTCTTGCTTTTTTCATTCAAACCTGTAGAATTATTTGAAACTGTCTGCATGTATAACTTTTATAATTTTAGTTTTTCTTTAATGCACATAACACTGAATTGCAAAAGGAAAGTACAGCACATGTGTTTATACAAACACACGTGTATATTACAAGCTATGGATTTTTTTATGCCTGGCTAGATCAAATCAAAATCACATATTATATGTTATCACATATTAAATTCTTAATTACTAAATAATTAAGGTGAGCTTTAAAGCTGTTTATTGAGGAGTTAGGGCTATTTTCAGAATAGCTATTTTGTAGTTAGGTACATGCTTTTCTGTTTGGTCCAGAAGACCAGAAGCTGACAAGGTAAGATGAATTGACCCAACATTTCTAGCCTGACGTACTTCAGGAGTATTCCTTTTCCAGGGAAATAGGAAGGGATTTCAAGAAGGTGACCCCCTCCATTGAGCCTGCACAGGAAATCCTAATTGACACTTCTCACCCTTAGTCCACTGCAATGTGGTCCTGCCTTTTTTTCCTCTTTCATCTGTCCCCTTTCTACTCACCCACAAACACACAACGGCAAATTCCATCAACTGTGACTAGGGACTATCCACACTTGAAACAAATCACTGAGATCCACTCAGCCTAAGGTGGTCTTTGTCTCTCAAGGAAAAAAGGAGAAAAAAAGAGGGGTGAGTGGAATAGGTAGAGTATATATGACAATGAAACAAATGCAAGAGTACCCCAACAATCTCCCTACATGCTGTATTCCTGTTCTCCTATGTCTAATTGGAAGTTGTGAATATCCACCATCCCACTGTGTCTCAGAAGTCTAATTACAAGCCAACATGGTTCTCAATTAGAATAAGTGCAATATTTGCCAGTGACGTCTGTGCTTTCAGGTGTCACAGCCAAGTGCCGTGCTATCCAATATTTGCTCACCATTGCTCATGTGGGACCAAACCCACACTTCCTAAGACACAGGAACTGCATTGTCATGACATATGTGGCATAATATCCCCTGCATTTAAGCCCCAGAAGCACTGTTCTTTTGCTAACACAGTCTTCTGCTATAATCATAGCAGTTTTTCTTTCAGCAGTAAAAGTCTCACAAACTACAGTTAGGCATTTTCTGCTTTCCAATTACTTGCTGATGTTATGCCAAGTACAGAGTAATATTTTCATGTATCATTAAACAAATGCAGTTGTGTTCCCCAAACAAGTTTCAGTTTGGGCTAAACTACATCCATTAAAGCTTTCATAAATGGCACACCCTTCAGCTTGTAGTTTCTTTTGACTCATAAATATTTAAGCTACACAGATAATACCTTGACTTCCCAGCAAGTGGTGCATTAGTTGGGCAATCTGCATAGCATAAAACTCTGTAGCACAGGAAAACTAGGAAGAGAAAAATAAGTTGTCTTACTAGCAGAAAACATACTAGAATCCTAACATCTCCTTATTTCCAAGAAATAATCTATTTTTCTTTTCTATATATACAAAAGTAATCATTTAAAAGATATGTATATCAATGATATAATATTTGAGTATAGTAGGTACTATGGATTTATAGTAAAAGATGGGTAATACTTTTTCTGAACATGTGTACGAAACCTGAATAATGAAACTTAAGTCTAGAGATACCAATATAATAAGAGTAAAGTAAAAAAATAAGTATAACGCTATATTTTTGTCAAAGATAGTTTGAGGTGAGTCGAGGACTGTTTTCTGTAATGGTTAACTGCCTTGATCCAGTTAGTCAGAGATCGTTTGGTTGCTAAGAACTGAAACGCATGCCAGCTATCATAAGTGAAGGGAGACTTGCGTTAAGAATGGGATATGCAATCAAATGCTCTTCCCTGAGCTATATCACCTATAGAGACATTGCAGTATATCTATGCAATGACATCCAACTGTGTAATTAAAGGGAACAAACTACTGACACATCTACATCAAGAGATGAACCTCAAAAACATGCTGCTAGGTGAAAGAAGCCAGACACAAGAGATGACATATTGTAGGATTCCATTTCTATGAAATGTCCAGAATAGGCACATTTATAAGAAGTAGGTTAGTGATTGCCTGACACTGAGGGTAAGAGTGAGGATTAACTGTAAGTGGGCAGGAGAGATATTAGGGGATGAAAGTTCTAGAAATGATTTATGGTGACAGTTGTACCACTCGTAAAGTTACTAAAAATCACTGAATTATACACTTGAAATGAGTAAATTTTACATGTAAAATAATCTCAATATAGCTGTGGTTTTTTTTTGGTTGTTTTTTTGTTTTGTTTTGTTTTTTTGTTTTTTTTTAAAGAGAGAGTAGCATAGATTACAGAGCCAGAAGGCACAGATTTAAAGGCAGCAGCTCTGTCTTCTCTTCCAGGCTGGAGCCTCAGGCAGCCAGGCTCTGTGTTCCTCTCCCTTGAATCTCTAGAAAATGTTCACCCTCAAGGTTCTTTCAGTTCACCAAGGATTTGGGTAAACATCGAGCCAACTCTGACCACAACTTTATATAATCCTATGATTCCAGGGACAGTGTCTGAAAAATACTTCATGTGAATTCAAATTCTCAAGAGAAAGATGATAGAGTGAGCCTGGATGGTATGCCCAAATCAGTTCAGTCACTTGATGCAAACCCTGATTTCTAGGTTTACCTTCAGTAAAGACTAGAACAACAATGTGAATAAAGAAGATAATCAACAAATGTCCACTAAATAGTCTTCAAGAAAACTTACATGGAGGTTGAGATTTTAGAAGAAAAATAAAACTTTTTTCAAAACAATTCTATATTTCACATTGGAATTTACAAATTGCACTCACATACATTATCATATACGATCTTTATGACATCCTTGTGATATATGGAAGAAAGATGGTCCCATCCCTATTTTAAAAATTAAAATATTGAAGGTCAGAAAGGTAGAAGAGAATGGCTTTTGGATTGGTAATTTGGACACAGTCTCTCTAAGCACTTCCACTGTTCCTAGACATTTGAAACACTTTAGCAGTTCTAGAACAGTGTCTAATAATAATAATAATAATAATAAGCTGTTTGATGTGGGTGCTATTAACAAAGAAGAAAGTAACACTATCTAATTTCTTCCCTCCTTCCCCCATCCTGTCTACCTGAAGGATTCTTTCAAGGATCACTGTTTATCTGCGGGTTTGAATGTGGCTTATGTTTAGCATGACCCAATAACTATCTATTAAACTGGTAAATTCTAAAATAAAAGGGGCGTTATTAATAATAAAGATAGGACAAAAGGCATAATTCTGATTGTCCTGCCTCAACCAAGTTGTATCATCTTTTTAAGATGAATATAGTGTTAGTGGCTCCTTCCTTACAGAATACAATTCAGATTCATGGATCCAATATGTCCTTCCTTGGGGAGAACTGAAACACTGTGGTAAATTTGGATTTCAGGGACAGGAAACAGAGTGAACATTATTACAACAGGAAATACTTTGAAATGTGGCCAAGCCCCAGAATTTTTAGTGCTTTCCTCCTACAAGCCTGGTTCTTCAGCACACAAAGATCAGAAACAAGACTTCATTACCTAAGAGATATTTGAGTTATAAGAGTACTTTGGTAAATATAAAAGTCCTTTATAAGAAATATGTTTTACAAAATTTTCTCCCAAACTGTTGTTTCCTTTTGCAATTTATTAACTGTGGCTTTTGAAGAGCAAACGATTTTAATGTTTGAGTCTAAAATATCAACTTTTATTTTTCCTGCTTTTTATGTCTTATCTGTCACAAAGATTTTTCCTTCTATATTTTCTTCCAAAAGCTTTATAATTTTAGATTACACACATATATTCAGTATCCACTTTGAGTTACTTTTTGTATAATCTTTGCATATGCTGTGAGATAAGGATTATTGTTCAATTTTATTTATTTATCTTTATTTGCATATGGCTATCCAAGTGATCCAGCTAACCTGTTAAAAAGATTAATCTATGTGGCTGAATAATATGCCATTGTATGGATATACCGTATGTTAAGTCACTCATCACTTGATAGACATTTGGATTGTTTCAGCTTTTTAGCCATTATGAATAATGCAGTCATGAACATTTGCATACATGTTCTTCTGTGCACCTTTGTTTTCAATTATCTTGGGTTATATTTAAGAGTGGAATTGCTAGGTCATATGGTCACGCTAACTTCTTGAAGAACTGTCCAACTAGTTTTGCCTAATGGCTGCACCATTTATGTTCCCACTAGCGATGAATGAGGGTTCCAATTTTTCCTGTCCTTGTCAACACTTGTTATTGTCTGTCCTTCTTGTTATATTCATCCTAGTGAGTGTGAAGTAGCTCATTGTGGTCTAGATTTGTGTTTCCTTAGTGACTCATTATGTTGAGCATCTTTTCATATGTGTATTGGCTACTTGCATGAGAGAGACAGAGAGACAGAGAGAGAGAGAGAGAGAGAGAGAGAGAGAGAGAGAGAGAGAGAGAGAGAGAGAGAGAGAGAGAAATGTGTGTGTGTGTCTTACAGATCTCTAGTCTCTGTTTATTTCTCTTCTTTGTTTTCTGTTCTTTAGACTCATTACTAAGATAAGCTCGATATATCTTCAAGTTTGCTGATATTTTCTTTCATTTGCTAAAATCTGCTGATTTCTTCTAGTAAAATTTTAATTTCAGTTATATTTTTAAACTCCAGAATATCTATATTGGCGCTATTTTATAATTTTTATCTCTTTATTAATAGTCTTTTTTAGGGGTAAGGCATCATCCTAACACTCTCCTGTATTTTTTAGATATGGTTCTTTAGTTCTTTGAACATATTTAAAAATAAGTGTTTTAATGCCCTTGTCTAGTAAACCCAACATTGGGTTTTCTTAGAGACAGTTTCTATTGACTGCTTTTTTCCTCTATTTGAGCCATAATTTATTTCTTTGCATATCTCACATATATTTTTGTTGTTGAAAACTGGACATTTTAAATACTGTAATGTGGCAACATGGGAAATCAGATGTTTCTCCTTCATCAGGGTTGTTTTGGCTGTTTGTTGTTGTGTTGTGTTGTTCGTTTAGTGACATCTCTGAAGTAATTCTGTAAAGTCACTTTATCATGTGTGGCCACCGAAATCTCTAGCTGTCAGCCAATGACTGGACAGAGGTTGCCTCTAACCAATAGGTCTCACATTCTTTGCCAAGGGGCTCTGTATGTGTCCTGGGACAGGCCTTCAAAACTCATCCAGACTTTACAACTCCAGCTTAGCCATCACTTCCTCTTTAGAGAGTCTCCAGATTAGCTGGAGGTGAGAGCTCAGGGCCTTCTTATGTTTTCCTGAGCATGCACTCTGCCCAGGTTTGTGCCCAGCTGCATACGTGCACGTAGCATTCTACATTCTCAAGAATATACTGTAGGCTTTCAATGTCCCTTACAGATATCTCATGCCACAGCTTTTCCTTTTAAGCTTTTGCAAACGTGTTAATTTATCCCAACTGTTACTGACATCTTCAGTATTCAGTAATTGGATCTCGTTGTTTTTTTTTTGATATTCAAGAATTGCCACTGATTGTTTTTGAAAAAATGTTTCTGGGAAAAGGCTGTTGGCACTAAACTTACTTAGCAGTTCTACACTACATAGGTGATTATGTCTTCTGCAAATAGAAATTGTTCTGTTTTCTTTCCAACTTGTATTTCTTATTGATTGCACTAGGTAGAAGTTCAAGTATAATGTCAAATAGAAGTAGTGATAAAGGTCATCCTTACTTTTATTCTTATCATGGGGGGGAAGGAATTCAGTATTTTACCATTAAGTTTGATGCTATCCATGGGATTTTTGTAGATGTTCTTTATTTAATTGAGGAAATCCTCTTCAATATCCAACTTGCTGAGAAATTTTTTTTTATGACAAGGTGTTCAAGGTGGTCAAATGACTTTTTTTTTTTTCATCTACTGAATCCTTCACGTGATTTTTTTTCATTTTAGAACCTTAATATGGTGAATTAGAGTGATTAATTTTCAAATGTTAAGCCCTTCTTTCATTCCTGGGGTAAACCTCACTAGGATATATATAAGTTAAGAATCTTTGTGTCTATATTTCTGAGGTATAATGCTTTGTAGTTTCTTTCCTTTATTTTTTGTAGTATCTTTGTGTCTTTTGTTTTCATATCAAGGTAGGTAATGCAGGCCTCATAAAAATGAATGGGGAATTGTCCTTTGTTCTCTTTTTTTTTTTAAAGAATTTGTATAAAATCAGTATGATTTCTTCCTTATATATTGGAAATAATTTAATAGTAGAGCCATCTGGGCCTGGAATATTATTTATAGGAAGGCTTTTAACTATGAATTTGATTTCTTTAGTAGATATAGAGCTATTCTAGCCATTATTTCTTTTTAACTGAGCTTTATTTGTTTGTCACTTTCAAGGATTCTCAATTTCATTTAAATTATTGAATGTCATGTCACAGAATTTTTTAAGTAATGGAGGACTCCCAAGAGTTTGTCTTATAAGAGTTATATCTATCTCACTGCGTTAGAAATCATGACTAAGCATTTAAATGCAAGAATACACATACTATCATTCAATAGAAGGATAGCCCAATAGCACAATGATGTTATCTCAAGAGGTACAGTCTCTGAACAATTCCACTAAACACTCATGAGAGAATGAGAATTAGAAAGTCATGTTATAAAACATTTTGTCTGGACCTCCAGCTCCATGGCTGCCATCTTGTTTTGGCTGTTGAGAGTTGCCACTAACAAAAAGAAAAACCTACCACATCTGGACCACCTCTGACCCTTCAGATGTCTAGTGTGCTGCCATCCAAGAAACACTGTCTCTCTGGGCCTGAATCAAAACCAAGTTCTAACTGCTCCTCTGCCTGTTTTGTGATGTTCAAAGTGCCCTCAGGACTTTTGGCATTCCAGTGGAATGCCAAAAAAAATGGCAGTGAAACAGCCATAGATGAGTGTCCCCTCAGCTATCTGTGATGAGCAATGAGGCAATGAAGCATCTCCAGACATCCAGTGTGCTGGTGTCAGGCCTCCAGGGCCTAGGTGTGGAAATAGCCAAGAATATCATCCTTGGTGCAGTCAGAGCTATCACCCTGCATTACCAGGGCACTGCCCAGTGGGCTGACCTCTTCTCTCAGTTCTACCTGCAGGAGGAAGACATCAGTAAAAACCAGGCTGAGGCATCATAGCCCCAAGTTGCTGAGATCAAGGGCTATGTGCCCGTCTGCTCATCATGTACTATGTACCCTATACTGGGGCCCTCGTTGAGGACTTCCTCGGTGGTTTCCAGGGGTGGTCCTCATCAATACGCTCCTGGAGGACCAGCTACAGGTGGGTGAGTTCTGTCACAGCCATGGAATTAAGCTGGCGGTGGCAGATACGTGGGGCCTGTTTGGGCAGTTGTTCTGTTACTTTGGAGAGAAAATGATCCTCACAGATTCCAATGGGGAACAGCCCTGATGTTGTCACCTGCCTAGATGAGGCTCTGCATGACTTTGCCTCCTTCACACAAGTCCAGGGCATGAACAAACTCAATACCACCTGCCCCATACAGAATAATGTCCTTTACACCTTCAGTATCTGAGATACCTCCAGCTTCTCTGACCACATCCTTGGAGGCCTCACCAGTCAGGTCCAAGTACCTAAGCAGATTGGCTCCAAATCCTTGCTGGCCTCACTGGCAGAGCAAGACTATGTGAGAACAGACTTTGCCAAGTCTTCTCACCCCCTCAGCTGCACGTTGGCTTCCAGGCCTTGCACCAGTTCTGTGCTGATCACAGCCGGCCCCCTCGGCCCCACAGTGAGGAGGTGCAAAAGAACTGGTGAGCCTAGTACAGGCCGTGAATGCTCTGGCCCTGCCGACAGTGCAGCAGGACAACCTGCAGGAGCGCCTCATTTGGAAGCTGAACGTGTGACGGCTGAGATCTAGCACCTGTAAACGCCTTCACTAAGGGCCTGGCCTCCCAGAAAGCAATGGAGGCCTGCTCTGGAAATGTATGCCTATTATGCAGTGGCTGTACTTTGATGCCCTGGAGTGTCTTTCCAAGGACAAAGAGGCCCTCACGGAGGACAAGTGCCTCCTGTGCCAGAACCGTTATGGTGGGCAGGTGGCTGTATTTGGCTCACACCTACAAGAGAAGGTAGGCAGACAGAGTTACTTCTTGGTGGGTGCAGAGGCCGTTGGCTGTGAGCTGCTTAGGAACTTTGCAGTGATAGGGCTAGGCTGCAGGGAGAGGAGGGCCATCACCGTGACAGACATGGACACCACGGAGACCCCATCTGAACATACAGTGTTCCTGCCCTGGGATGTCTCGAAACTGAAGTCTGACACAGCTGCTGCAGCTGTGCACCCGACAGACCCAAACATCCGTGTGATGAGCTGTCAGAACCACAGGAGCCCTGACACTGATGGTGCCTTTGACAATGACTTCTTCCAAAACCTGGGTGGTGTGGCCAGTGCCCTGGACTGTGTGGACGCCCACTTGTATATGGACCGCTGCTGTGTGTACTACCTTAAGCTGCTGCTGGAATCGGTCACACAGGGCGCAAAGGGCAGCATGCAAGTGGTTATCCCAGACTTGACAGAGTCATATAACTCCTGTCAGGACCCTCCTGAGAAGTCCATTTCCATCTGCATGCTGAAGAACCTCCCCAATGCCACTGGGCACACCCTGCCGTGGGCTCGGGGTGAATTTGAAGGCCTCTGCAAGCAGACAGCAAAGAAACCTATGTAACAGGCTCCAAGGTTATGGAATGGACACTGCAGTTGGCAGACACCGAACCCCTAGTGGTTGTGCAGCGCAGCCTAGTGCTCCAGTGGCGACAGACCTGGGCTGACCATGTGACCTGGGCTTGTCACCACTGGTTCACCCAGTACTGCAGCAACCTCTGCACAGCTTTCCTCCCACCAAGCTCAGGAGCCTTGTCTGGTCTGGGCCCGAACGCTGTCCACACCCACTCATCTTTGACATCAACAGTCCCCTGTGTCTGGACATGTGAGGGCTGATGCCAACCTGTGTGCCCAGACCTGCAGGCCAACGGGCTTTTGGGACAGAACTGCTGTGACCATACTCTTGCAGTTGGTACAGGTCCCCGAGTTCACCCCCAAGTCTGGCATCAAGTTCCACGTCTCTCACCAGGAGCTACAGAACACAAACGCCTCTGTTGGTGACAGCCACCTACAGGAGCTCAAGTCCATACTGCCCAGCCCAGAGAAACAACCTGGGTTCAAGATGTACCCCATCAACTTTGAGAAGGAGGATGACAGCGGCTTCCTTCTGGATTTCCTTATGGCTGCATCCAACCGCCCGGCAGAGAACACTAACATTTCCACTGCAGACCGGAATAAGAGCCTTCTAATGTTTAGAATTGAAATTCTTAATAAAGAGTTATTAATCCATAAAAGGCATATTGTATTTTAGAATTATTATGAAAATGATTTAGATGTCACAGACCCATTTAAAGGGCCTCCGGGTCTTCCAGGTCTTGATGATTTGAGGGCTGGTGGCATCATCTACCTCAATGTCATGACTGTACACTAAGTTGTTTAGACAGGAAACCGAGGGGAAGTCCTGCCTTTTCTCCCTCAAAATTCATATCCAATTCATCAACAATACATAGCCAAAATGCAAGTATAAAAATTTTTAGTTGGCTTTTAGTTCAATGTGAGTTAAGAGTGATATGACTACCATATTCCACAGCTCCCACCAACACTGTTTCCACCTGACATAAGTGTAGTCACATCTTATCAGAGTTTCTCTTCTTTCCATCTATTCTACCTCTCAGTTCTCTCATTTTAGAGAAGAAAGTCATCGTCTTTAGGAAGGCTAACACGGGCTCCACACCATGGCCTGCTCCGTTGTATTTTCCTCTTCCTTCCAGCTCTCACACTTTCTTCCTGCCCAAAATACTCAAACATTAGAACAGACAAGAATCACAGATCTCCTGAGGCTGTTTGTAATAATGGTTCTGTGCCCACTTCTCTGGTCCCCAACCCACTCTCACTTTGCAGTGTCTCCATCTTTGTTCCACCTATTGGATCAGCACCTTCGCTGGATTTCACCTGTAGCTCCAGGGCAGAGTTTGTCTTCTTGGTCTGCCCAGCATTTCATAATAGAGTTTTCCCTCATTGACTTGTCTCAAGATTCTTCAATTCTGGACGTCCTTAGAAGGGTGACTTCCTTCCTGACTCCAGCCTCCGGAAACCCAGCCTGTAATGTGGACAAGCAGGTCTTTGCCAAGGTGTAGCCCAGGGACAGCAGGTGGTGTTTAGACATCTTCCTCTTCAGTTCCTTTAGCTTCCTTACTCTTCAACTTCTGCTTATAGACAGATATGCTAAAAAACACAAAACTTCTCATTGTTCATTTTTCTTTACTTTTTTCCCCCTTTATTTAGTTCTTAGTATGATCTGATGAAATATGACTTATGAAAAGTAATAGTTTTTCTGTTTGATGTTTTAAAGGGAAGAACTTAACATTCTCTTCTGGAAAGTAATGTTTATAGATAGCCGGCAGATTTTTCAATACTAGCTAAGATCTGCTAGCAACATATGGTTTTGTTTAGAAACTGTGTTCATATTGAAATGGGATTTTGCACATGCTTTACACATCCAACCCAAAGTTTCAAATACAATTTTCTTAATTGTTTACTAAAACCAAATATGTTTGGGCATGACTCCAAGGATCCATTAAACTGAAAGGATCTCATCAAAATGTCACAAGAAATGACTCAAAGTCAAAAAGTCAGTCCAAAAAATTCACATTTTTAAAATAACATGTAAAGGTTCTTCCCTGACTGTGGAAGTAGTTGGCAAATTTAGATGTGTAGTATAAAAGGAAAAAATAACAATTTGCAAATATGTTACATTTCCGGTAATAAGACCTTTTTCCAGATTACAGTAGACCTCCTATATGGCTGTTAGAATCAAGAGTGGGGTTAGTATGTTTCAAATTTAGGCGGAGTCACAGAGAAAAAAAGTCATCTGGATTCTTTGGTTCTATAGCAACTTGAAGATGGTATTTTTGCTTCTATGATAACTAATAATATTTTAAGTATTGATATTAATAAAGCTGTTCTAGTAACATGAAATATGATTTTATTGTAAGAATCTATCATACTTTATTATGTTAAAAAAATTTATTTGTTTGTTTTTATTGGGGACTATTGGGAACAGTGTGTTTTTCCAGGACCCATCAGCTCCAAGTCAAGTCGTTGTTTTCAATCTAGTTGTGGAGGGTGCAGCTCACTGACCCATGTGGGAATTGAACCAGCGACCTTGTGTTAATGAGCACTGCAGTCTAACCAACGGAGCCAAATGTCCGCGCTATCATGCTTTATTCATTTGACATACTGGGCTAGATAATTAGAATCTCATTATTTTTCTCCATTTGACCGCTGTCCTGATTTCATTTATTTGCTTCCTCAACCACTGAGTGTTTTAATACCTTATTTTCTAGAATCTAATATTGTATAAAATAAGAGTAATAATCTTTGCATGCTGGAGGATTATAAAGAGTAACTTGAACATGTGTTATGTGCTTTGAAATTTTATAAGAAAGTGATTTTCATATGGTAAGCATTAATATTTGTCGAATGAAAATTATATTATCTTCATCAAACTCCTGTGAATAAATACATGGTATGTGATTCTGATTTAAATTCATACCATTCATAGTTTCAGTTAGTGTATATTTCTAGTATTTCACACAGGACATCAATAAGAAACAGTTCTAAGGACCTGGTTCCTTTAGAGTAAACGTAGGCAACACTGAGAGGTGGTGTGGGCAAACCTGGTGTGACCTGTGTTTGAAACCACAACATCAGTTTCTATTTAGTTTGGCCCTACACAATAAGTACAGTGTGCAAATTATTACAGTGAAAGTCAGATCATCATGCTGAAAAACTCCAAGAACTGTTGTGTATTACTTCATACTAAAAATAAAGTTATGATGGTATCAGAATACCTCATTGTAACTCAAGTCCAATATAAAATTAATTTTGTTAGATCCCTCAAGATCAGTTTTTGCCTCCTCTAGACTGTCTATATAAAGAACCAATTAAGATAACAAAAATCAAGTTTAGTGGGAACATGACATTTAAATGAATGATAGTCTGATTCCATCTGTAGGTTCTTTTCAAAATGGTCCTAATGAAAAAGAATACCTAGGCAATCATGTAAATAGCATACGACAATTTTAAAGTATTTAAAGCTATTCTTAATGATAATTAATTCACCAATTATAATACCAACAAAAGCCATAGTAAATACTGACAACCAAGGCTCCTGGCTATTTCTTTCCAAACCACAGATTAGAGGTCATGATTTTAAAGTTCCTGATATTTCTCTTAACTTTTTAAAAATAGCATTTAACATTTGGGAGGGCTCTTGCTATATATGCTAAGTGCTTTCCATATATTATTTGTAACACATTTAGCAGCCATAAGGGAGAGATGCTGTTATTATTGCATTTATAGATGATAGATGTGGTTTAGATGAATGAAGTCACTTGACTAAATGTAAACCTATGAATCTCTAACATGGATTTTAATCACTGAAACACAGAATGTATTGGTGACTATGGAGCTTATATGTTATGAGAGCTTAGCAAGACTTTCTTTTTTTTTTTCCTAAAGTGTCCCAAACTGAGTTAATTCTCTTCTCCCTAAATATCCACCCCTTCTTGTTGACTTTCTAATTGGAGGCAGTTCCATTCTCCCAGTCACTCAGACTAGAACTTACAAAGTTCGTTTCTCCTTCCTTCCTTCCTTCCTTCCTTCCTTCCTTCCTTCCTTCCTTCCTTCCTTCCTCCCTTCCTTCCTTCCTTCCTCGTTTCCTTCCTTCCTTGTTTCTTTCCTTCTTTGTTTCCTTCCTTCCTTCCTTCCTTCCTTCCTTCCTTCCTTCCTTCCTATTTTTTCACACTTGTTTTTCAAATGTAGATTCTAATATCTTGAAGAAAAGTAGTTCTAGTTCATTAGTTAAATAAAACATTATGTAAGTCTTTTTTTTGGGGGGGAAGTATCTCATATTCTTCTAAATATAATTTCAATTAACTGCTTTTATAGTAAATCTCAGACTTCTCTCTTTAAATTGATCCTATTCTTGTTTTTGGAAAAATAACACCTGATTTTCTTTTGAAATAATAATAATAATAATAAAACATGATGCAGAAAACATTTTTAACTCACTATCTTGCACCTAGGAGCATGGCTATACACTGGTATAATGTATACCTTTATAAGGGTAAAAAAAAATGACATTAAATAGAATATCTTTAGTTAATTGCCTCTGTCTCAGTTAAAATGACCTTTGTAAAAGTGTAAAGCAAAGCCAGACACACACACTCTAACAGAGCAATCTTTCAGCACACAAAGTTGGGTATGCCCTTGGTGGTGTGGCTTTGCTGGATGTGTGGGGTGCACTGAACTGGTGTGAATCCCGAAGCAAACCCTTATGTGCAGTGACTGTTTGACTTTTCCGAACTGTTAACAGTCACTTTTTATATTGCTTATAAAAATGGTAATTTAACATATTTATTCAGCCCATCAGTCCCAAGGTTGACTGACAACGATTGCAGAAAATTTATTTACCTTAAATCCATATTTCCTAACTCAAGAGGTGGCCAGAATTTTAAAGAAGCTATGTAGCATGCAAACAGGCATCTTATAATTCCTTAGGGCCTACTTGTGGGAAATATGTCTAAATTCTGAGATGAAATTGCACATTCATGAATCACTAAGCAGCATTGTGGGAGCTTGTGTATTTTCTCTTTGAAAAGAGTTAGTCAGGTTGACCCACAAGACAAGAGGGTAAATATATCCTCATTATCCCCAGGCAAGCAGCGCCAGGTGGCTGAGAGCAGCACAGCTCTGCAGCGTGACAGCCAGTGTTATGAACCACTCTGCTGGCTGTGTGAGCATGGGGTGGGAATGGGGGGGGGGGGAAGCTCTTCTGACTCTCAGTGCCTCAGTTTCCTCACCTACAATGCAGAGAAAATGAATGCTTAACTCCAAGGGCCTGTCGTGAAGACTGAGTTAATACAGATAAAGTGTTCTGACTGGAACTCAACATCTAGTAAATATTATGTATAATTTTAGCTATTGTTAAACAAATTGGTACCCTCTCATTTTAACTGCCTTGGGACAGAGAAAATAAGGGAAGGTCTACCAAGGGAGCTGCAGGGGTATGAGGCAGTCCTCAGGACAATGCTTTCAGGAATGACTACAATTATCTCGTTAACAATTTGCAAAAGATGGTACAGGTGAAGTGACCTCCTGGGTTTGAATCTGAGTTTGTCCCTTCCAAGCAATATTACCTTGGGAGTTACTTAACTACTGAGTGTCTCAGTTTCCTCTTCAGTAGAATAGAAGAAGAAGAAAAAAAAATACCCTGTCTCTCAAGAGTTCTGTAAGATTAAATGGATTATCACACATAAAGGACTAAAGACATTACATGGCACAGAATATATAGTCTATAAAGGTTAGCCATTTTCACTCAAGTAGAATGGAAGGCAGAGATGATTCGCATGCCACTAAGGGGGAGGGAATACAGAGAAGTAAGGCTTTAATAATGGAATAAAATAATTAGCAATGATCAGACAGGCAGAGGATACTACCTGATGGAAGGAAAAAAGGACGCGATTGAATGAGGGTGGTCAGGAGTCTCAATTTTGAATATTCAATGGATTATAAGTCTTAAGGTTGATTAACAAACCTGTATGTTCTTTCCCTTTGACAAAGTAGCTCTAGATTTAAAGTTTAAGACCTAGTGTAGTCATTCTAATTTTTCTAAAATTATACCTTTCACCATGGTTTCATATTTTTATCACTACCCACTCATACAATCACAGATTTTTCCAAGATGTTCTATATCCATTGATATCTTGGAGCTCTCAAATACTTGAAATAATAAACAAAGATGTGAGGCAATGGTAAGACTGCGGCCCATCACAGAATGAGTGCATGAGTCTCCTCTTTACCTGCATAGCCACAGAACAGTAATGACATCTCAGTGCTGAGATACGAAGGTGCCACTTAAATGGAGACAGTTCAAACAAGACAGAAAGTCCTACCTAGGTCCATTACACACATACACTCACACAAACTAATGTCTTCCTATTTAGTGATTAATCAAAACACATTGAATTTTCTATTTTAGAAATCTTGTGTAATCTTGCACGCTTCGGAAAGTAAGTGATGATAATTATTCAACAGGAGAATTTAAAACAAAGTACCAAGGACAACATCAAGAGTAACGACATTGTCAGGTGGCCATTAGGCTAAAAGTCTCCTACAATATTTATTACAGCCCAAAGAACGCACCTGGCATTTATTTAAGCACTATGTCTTCCATAAATTCTTCATTATGTTAATTATAGTCACATAATTAGGTAGTTAACTACTTTCATTTGGACCTTTGCTACTCAATGTGGTTTATGAACCAGCAATATTGAAATCACAAAGAAACTTGTTAGAAATGGAGGCTCTCAGATTTACTGAATGAGAACCTACATCTGATCAACTCCACAGGTGATTTTTATGCACATGTACGTTTGAGGCACATTAATCTAGAACAAGGTTTCTCAATACGTACATGCTTTGTGTCAGAATCATCTAAGATATATATATATATATATATATAAAATAGTAATGTCCAGGGTTTACCAACAGAGAATTTATTTAATTAATCTTGAGTAGGACACTGGCATCACATGATTATATTGTGCAGCCCGTGTTAATAACGTAATCTACGTTATCTACGTGATCTACCTAAGCAAAAATGAGTAACTTCTGAGAAACTCAAAAATTTGTTTAAAAATAAGTGAAATTCCTTTCCTGTAAGAATTGAGCTTATAACAATGAAATATTGACTTTCAAACAAAATTGAGAAAGATATATTTTATCCCAAACCAGAGCAAATCTCTTTCTCACCACTAAGGTTGTGCAACAGGCTGGCATATGGGGGATGCATAATATATGGAGGAAGGAATCCAGACCAGGAACACCAAAGCACAAATAGGAAAATCCATGGATAAAGCTGAGTTCTCATATGTCAATGAATAAGAAAGGTAGAGACAGAATCTGGAAATATCTAAGCATTTTAGAGACAGATAACATGTAATTAGTCTGGAGTAGACAAAATTAAAACCAGATATGAGAGCCAAAGGAAAAAAATACCAAAAGGGGAAGGCAGTTGGTCAAAAAAAGAAAACTGGTTAGGAATCAAAATAGTCTCCAATGAGTTCTAGATTTTCTGTTTAACTTCTAGGCTTGACAGTACATTTTTCAGTATTACTATATTTTGAGGTATTTTGTTTGAGCTGTTGGTCCTTCATGTGCAGAGACCAATCCCAGCTGGAAATATCTCAGAACCCACATATACAGGCATGTAAGTAATTGCACCACTTTGGAGCACAGAGGGTGGGGCTGGGAACACCAAGATTAGTCATCCCACGTCATCCTTCATTTCATTAAGTGACTGACGCGTGGGTGTTCTCCCTTCTGAGCTTGTTAAAGGGCATTCATAATGTTCACCACCATACCACTAGACATTATATATACATGTTAAGTAATGTATAAATGGTGGAAGTGAATGCTTTAGATAAATATTGCCCATGTGGCTAGATAGATGTAATTTCATAAATTCTGGCGTACTTAGGTAATGACTTGCAGATGTGTGAAAGGAAAGAACTATCTTCATTGTTGCTCTGATTATTGATGGCTGTACTAAACCTTTTATTAAATTTGCATTTTCTCATGTATTTACAAAGTGGTAATTAAAAGTAAATAGAAATGAACAGTTAAATAATCCAATGCATGCTAAAGAATTCACATAATTCATAAATGAATTCTTAGCAACATAATAGGCAACAAACATTTCACAGGCCCTTCTTTGAAAAGAATCAAGGTTTCCTTTTTGTTTTGTTTCTATGCCAATAAGAAATTTTCATGTATTTATGGGGATCACATATGTGAGAAAAGAAAGCCCACAAGTTGTAAAAAGTCTTTTGTTAATGAAAGCCTGAGACATTACAAAAATATTGATTTAAAAAAAAATGTTTATAATGCTGTAGTCTGTTTTTGCCATAATTTAAAGACATTATATCACAGACTTTTCTAGCAATTTTCATGTGGAGTCAAAATCATTGTTGATACAGGCCAACACTGTATTTGCTCTAGCCCCAGGAAAAAGTCTGCTAAGTTCAGGATTATAACATCTAAATATTAAGGAAAATTCTGAAATATCAAAGGTTTCTTAAGTAATCCATTCTGAATGAGTCATTGAAAAAGCTACTTTTTTTTCTGGAAGCTGGCTCAATACTCCGTGATGAGTAAATTAAACTTAAAATTCCTGTAAACTTTAAAAATATTTTAACTCATCTTTCTAATCTATTTTAAGAATCACAGTATCAGCAGAAATAAAAATGTTCGAAAATTATTTCTGAAGTGTTTGTAATTCTTAACAAAACTCCTAAGCAGCCATAGGAAATGACAGTTATACTTATTGGAATCTAATTCTATGTGATCATTTTACAGAAGAGAAAACAATTTGCAGGGTCCTTTTAATCATAAAATGCTATCTATTTCTGGAAAGTATGTGTAACTGTATAAACTAAGATAAAATTTCTCATTTTGGTAGACATTGACTCTTCTCAATAATCAAATCTACAGTCTCTTTCCTTCTCTCTCTGTCTCTCTCTTTCTCTCATTTTGAATGGAAATAAAACTCTTTCTGCCCTCCCTTTCCATTCCCTTCCTTTCTCTGATCCTTTAAAGGTTTTAACTGAAACATATTTTTAAACTATGCCGTTTGAGCCTTTCCTCTGATACATTCTTACCAAAATATGTCTCCTACTTGTAAATCTCAGCTTAAACCCATAAAGTCAAGTCTTCATGCAACAATGGCAAACCAGAAATGAAATTAGTGTGAGGAAGTTTTCTTTTAGAGTAGGGTGGGAACTTCACGGTGTGTTCATTTGGTTGTGATGTAGGATGTTGCTTAGTGAATGTCGGGGTTCATAGTCTCGTGGAGCCGAAGAATGGATACACAGACCAGGGAGAGGCAGAGTTGCACAGGAAGATTGTTTATTATAGTAGGCAAAGAGTTACAGCTCCCTAACGGGAGGGGGTACCCGAAACTGGGATGCCCACTAGCTAAGGCAAAAGCTTGTGTTTATATACCTTTATTTCTATCTGGGAGGGGGATGTAGGGATGTGGGTGCCTATGGATACAATATTTCCCAGACTCACTCTACGGCTCAGCTGTGGGGGAGACCTTTGAAACAAACCCATTTGCCCCAGAGTATGATTGATGACATGTTTGTCCTGGTACGGCTGTCCTGGTACAGTTGCCCTGTGTTCTGTTTTTGTTCTGTTTTTGCTCAGTCTACTGAAGAGTCTCTAATTGCCTGATGTCGTACTAATTAACCTGTCTCAGTTGTACAACTAATAACTCTCGGACTTTTTTGGTTACCTCCAAAGGAAAAAATTAGATTTGAATATAACTACTCTCAATCACTAAAGGGAATGCTGTGGTTGTTGAACACTTCTAAATTTATTTCAGACTCTGGAAGTCTAGGTGACTCTCACATGTTCAGGAAGACATGTAACTTAACTAGTTCTGTAGATGTGAGATTATTGTTAACGAACAATAATCAAAACAAATAAAAGGACATTGCTCATGAAAGAGAAACATAAAGTCCTAAGGAAAACCAAAAGAGATATAACCAACAATAAGCAAAGATGACTTAGTTCAAAAGTCATCCAACAAAGTCACAAATAAAAAGGATTTCATGGGAATTGGTAGAAAGGGGAAATAGAGGGAAAATGAAGGTGCTGTGTGAGGATATTGGATGATGCAAATAGGAAGGTAATTATTAGAGGGAATAGCAGAGGAAAATGTATGGTTTATTCTGTTCCAAAAGAAGTTGGAATTTATCCCCTAATGTGTTTCTTGTCATGAATATAATTCCCTATCTATCAAAAAAATCATATCTCCTCATTTCAGTTTTAAATAAATGATTTTAATACTTTTTGATGTGTTAAATTGAAGTTGTCCAAGGTTTATAAATTTTTCAAACAGGTTTATTTCTTGAGTGAATCATTTTTCATCTCAAAGTTCTAATAATATACCAACCACTATATTGTGTTGTTCAAAAAGTGCCGTGTCATTGCCCTGAAGTAAACAGCTTTTTCTTTCATATTTTTTCTTTGGACATTCTTGAAGTTTTAAAGCACGGCCTCTAATCTTGACACCCCTATTCCAGAGTAAAGACAACCTTCTAGCTAAACCCTGCCTAAATTGCAGATTTGTGAGCAAAATAACAGATCATTATCTTTTTAGGACACCACTGTTGGGATAGTTTGGTATATAGCCGTAGATAACTGATACAGAGTTTGTTATCTGGAAGATCCAGGGTGCCTCCGTAAGAAAAAACAACATATGTTATTTATTGGTTTTAGGCTGGGCAGCAGGAGGAAGCCAGAAAAGCCTACGGCAAGTGGCCAAAGGCCACTGAGGAGCTTGTTGGTGAGGGTTTAAAGGAAAATGAAGGAAATATTATTGGATGCTGGAAGAAACGAGACTCTTATTATGCAGTGGTGGAAATGTTGGCAACCTGTGTCCTGCGGTAAATATGGAAAACGGGAAATGAACTTAATAAACTCAAACATCTAGAATATTGAAAATTGCACATAGCTGCTTCTTTGCCAGCGATGATAAAAATGCAGGAGGAGAGAGGGTATAAGGTGAGGGAATGCAGTGCTAAGAACAAAAGAGCCAGAATTTGCTGAGTTCAAAAGTAAAACACTTTGTTTCCAGGCCTTTCCATATGACAAAAAAATCTCAAAATAATAAATACTCTGATGCCCCAAATCTAATTCTGTGTGGGACTATAAGATTGTTTTTAATATCTCAGAAAGAACTGTGGTAACTCAGGAACTCTTTCAGGCAGTCAAAAAGGGTTATAAAAATCAGAAGGCATGTCTTGCAAAGCCTCTCCAATTAATAATGGGGTTTTTAAAAGTCTTAAAGCTACTGTCTCACAGAAGCTCTTCAGGGAGCCCAGGGTAAAGAAGGACTTACTACAAAAAGACACGGCTGTGGGTTTTGCCTCATAGAGAGAACCCTAATTACGTTCATGGAAAATCCACTCCATTTTCAAGGGAATTGTTCTGGTCAAAATAACTCCAGCTTAGAATAAAATGGAAAGAGGTCTTCGGATCCCTCAACTTTTATGAGCAGGCAGCAGGTTGAAAGGGATTCGGAGGGCAGAGCCAGGAGCCCAGAGAGCAGAGACAAGAATCACAGAATAATTCCTGGAGAGCCACACAGAGGCCCAATCATCAAAGGCCTAAGGTATAGAAATGGGCCAGGCTGTCGTTAACAGTTAGGAGATACCAGGGACTGCTGTGTGCCTCCTGCTACTCCCTTGTTAATGGGAACGTCACTGGCAATTATGTTACACTTGTTCCCTCCTGCTGTGCCAAACGTGTTATGTGGGAGAGACCTTACTGTTTTCTTCCCAGTTCTTCAAGATTAGCAGAAGCATCTTCAGGGAGCTGTCTCCAAGGAGCCAAACCCAAGGAGCTTCACCTGGACCTGGACCTGGACCTATTTAAGTTGATGAAGCTCTGGGCTTTGAGACAGAGACCAATTCTATAAAGGGATAAGTTCTTCTAGGGTCTGTCAAGGGGGCAGGTCTCTTTTACATGTGTGTAGGGAAGGTAAAGAATTTGTGGCCAGAGGGCGTACTGTGGCAGTTTAAAAGCAGGATTCCAAAATGCTTTGACACTCTTCCCATTGAGAAGGTTTATGTTCTTTCTCCTTAAATTCAGGCTCGTTGACAGCTTGACCAATAGCATATGGCTGAAATGATTCTATAGTAGTTTCTGGAGCCAGGGCTTAAAAAACAAAACAAAAAAAAAAAAAAACAAGTGAATTCCATTTCCTGAATTTTGTGATTGCCCCTGGAACTAGCTGAGACGCTGTGAGAAGAGGAGGCCCCGCAGCTGTGAGGAGTCTTGGGCAGCCCGTGGAGGGGCCCATATAAGAAAGCCAAGCACTGAGCCGCCCCTCCTTCCCCACTCACACGTCGGTTCCTGCGCTCCGCGTAAGGTGTGGAAAGGCGAAGACCTGGTCTGGCTGCGTCCTGCTCGAATTGCGTATGAGTAAAATACTGAATTCATGTGGTTGTAAGTAAGTTCTGGGGTGGCTTGTTATGCTGTGTTAAAAAACAAAATTCAACTAAGCGAGTTTGAAGGTCCAATTGGCTTTGTTAAGTGATGCATGAATCAGGCAGCTTCCTGTCTAGCAAAGAGAACGACGTTTTGAGAAGTTGTGCAAAATTGGAACGTTTTTATAGGAAGGAAGGGTGGGGTGAGGGGGATATTGACAAAAGAAAAGGGGTTATTTTTGGACCAGGATATCTTTACTTTGGGGGAAGATAGGTGGGGTAAGTTTTTCTTTTTTATATGGCTTAGCTCTTTTCTGTTGGGGGGGGAGAATGAAGAGGGCCCACGTGACAAATTACTGGTGCTTGACCACAGGTTTCCAGACTAGTTGGTTAAAAATGTTTCTTGGGGAGGTTGAAACTGCAATTAAATCTGGCAATAAATCTAAGCTTGGTATCATGGGCTTTTAGCACCGGCATTGCCATTTTGGGTCTGTGGTTTTGCACTTTAAAAGGTGCAATAGATAACTGATAAAAACTTACTGTTGCAAACCAAAATGAAACGATCCTTCACATCTGTAAATTTATATCGCTATGCCTTTCATAATTCTTAAACCTCGTGTGCTTTCTAAAGACTTCTCTGCTAATTTCCCTACTAACTGACAAGTTACCCCAATACAAATCAATTGCAGTGCATTATTCTTACCAATACCTTAGAATAGCTGAGGAGAAGGCTCTGTTATTGGCAGGTGGGCTAGACCGTAATTAAAATTTACACAAAAATCAAGCTACTATAGAGTGTTAACCAGGGTTCAGATCCTGATTTATTATGAGGAACTGGCTCATGCTATTGAGTCTGATAAGCCTAAAATCTACAGGGCATATATAATATCCCAGTTCAAATCTGAAGGTCTGCAGTTTGCTGTAGAACAAGGAAGAGCTTGATGCCCAGGTTCAAAGGCTGTCAGGCAAAAGAATTCTCTTACTGGGAGGGAGGGCCAGCATTTTGTTCTATTCAGTCTTTACATTATAGAGGGCAGTTGCTTTACTCAGTCTAATAAACATGTTAATCTTATCTAAACTCACCCTCAAAGGAACACCCAGAAACTGTGATCAAATATCTGGCCCCTATGGCCCAATCAAGTTGATACAGAAAGTTCATCATGAAAGTGAGCAATTAGAACAAATATTTTATGAAATATACTGGAGACAGATTCATCCCTCCACACACACCAAACAGTTATCCCTAGGATTCTATTGTCTAACTATTATTCCTCTTTCCACCTCTGCCTTTGAAAAAATTTTTAATACAAGAGCAGAAATATCACCATTTAAATTAACTTCTGTGTGTGCCTTTGTGGGGACAGAGCCCCAGAAAGCAGTTTCCAGGCTCTCGGCCTCACATAGACAGGTGCTGGCTCAGGTAGTAAATGGCCATCAACTGTGATTGCATGGCCATCAGCTGTGGCTAGTTGGCCGTCAGCTGTAACCAGTGAGCCATTGGCCACTAATATAACTGCTGTGGCTGTGCTAGCAGAGAAGAGAGAGAATGGGGGCTACCAAGAAGATGGCAGCTGGTCTGGCAAGAGCGGATTGCAGTTAGGACGGCGGACAGTGTGGCTCCTGCCTCCTATGTCTCCAACCCAGCTGCCAGAAAGAATATAGTGATACGACTCCCCTACTTATGGCTCCGTGGATGTTCTTTTTTGGCCTCACCATATCCTGCGTTCTTATATGGGGAGCGGGACCAGAGACCCTGCGTGACTCCCGGCACGACAGCCTTACTTTTCAGTCTGTGGAAGCACCTCATCATTGCATGCTTATGTTATAGGCATACCTTGTTTCATTGCTTTATTGAGCTTCACAGGTGTTGCATTATTTTTTACAAACTGAAGGTAAGACCCTCACCTGCAAAAAAGATTATAATTTGCTTTTCTCATTCAGGGTCTCAGCTTCTGCTCCCCGCAGAAGAATGCAGGACATGGTGAGGCCAAAAAGGAACACCCACGGAGCCATAGATAGGGGAGTCATACTACTGTATTCTTGCTGGTGTCTGGGTTGGAGACACAGGAAGCAGGAGCCACAATCTGCCGTCCAATTCTCTGCCAACCAACCAAAACCTTGCTAACTGCAATCCGTGCTTCCTAACTCAGCCACAGCAATTATATCAGTGGCCAATGGCTAACTGGTTACAGCTGATGGCCAACTAGTCACAGCTGATGGCCTTCTACTACCTGAGCCAGCACCTATCCACGTGAGGCCGAGAGCCTGGAAACTGCTCTCTGGGACTCTGTCCCCACACTTTTACTGTGATACTTTATTGCAGTGGTCTGGAACTGAACCCGCAATATCTCCAAAGTATGCCTGTACTTCCTCCCTGGAGGAAGCCTTTAATTGGATATCCCACTGCTTTGAAATTACATATAATGCAAAGTATAATTTTAAAAATGTGCTTGATTTTTATGTGCATTTAACCTAACTTGTTAATTAAAAAGTGACCCAGAGAATACTCTCAATCATTTTAATTTATAGTAGAGACTATCATGGCTAAACAGGAGACACTGTTAGTTCATTCATATGGGCCTAATTGTGTGTGGGGTCAGAGTCCCAGAGAGCATTTTCCAGGCTCTTGGCCTCACGTGGATAGGTGCTGGCTCAGGTAGTAGATGGCCATCAGCTGTAACCAGTTAGCCATTAGCCACTGATATAACTGCCATGGCTACACTAGGGGGTGGGTTGGTTGGTTGGCAGAGAAACGGATGGTGGACTGAGGCTCCTGCTTCCTGTGTCTCCAACCAGCCGCCAGCAAGAATATAGTGGTATGACTCCCCTATCTGTGGCTCCGTGGGTGTTCCTTTTTGGCCTCACCATATCCTGCGTTCTGGTGCGGGGAGTGGGACCAGAGCCACCGCATGACACTGTATTTCCCTAATAGTCATATGTTTAAGTTCTAAACCTCAGCATACCTCAGAATATAGTTCTATGTTGATTTAAATTTGCCTTTAAAATTTCTAATAAGGCTAAGTGAGGTCATGTATGGGCCCAAATCCACTATGACTGGTGTCTTTATGAAGAGAGACCTGGGATGTGTATCACACAATAAGCCACGCGAGGACACGGCCCATCTGCCAGCCCCAGGGGAGAGACCTGAGGAGAAACCAAGACCACTAAGTAAGTAACCTCAGCCTGTCATGTGCATATTTCCCCAAAACAGATCATTGTCTAAAATGATGACCCGTTATTATGTAGAAGCCAGAATGTTAGTTTGATGCTGGAGTGAGAGCTAAATGGAGATCCTGTCCTTTTATAGGAGAGAGAGGAGATATAGGAGATAAATGTACACAAGAAGTACTCGTATCTGAATGTATCTGAGTGTGATCTGTAACTACATTTGCTCGTCAAGTGGATTATTACATGTATAAACTTCCAGAAGAAAAACCTGTGTAAGAGTCAGTCGTTTACATAGATCTGCCATTGCAGAAGGAGAGGCAGATAGATGCCTCCATCCCACTCTACCTCTCTAGGAATGCTTGACACATCAGTTGAATAATGGTGACTATATGTAGCTAACTGATTTGGGTTATCTTGGTTAATCTTGAATAATAATCATAGACATAAAGAGACATAAATGTCCTGTTATTTATGATACTGTCTCCCTAATTGGTATTTCAACTATAGCACAAAGCATATCCTGTTTGTAGAGGCTTTTCCAAGATTGTCTATCCCTTGTTATTTTTTCTGGTGCTCATGTTAATAGTTGTAATTCATCTTCACACCCAATCAAACTCAATCAAACTCAGAGCAAATATGTCAGTAGGTAAACACATTTCCTTAAAAATAAAATCAGTATGTTACTCTTATCTGTAGGAGCTAGTTAAAATAATTTTTGACTCTCAAAAAAAGTACATTACAGGAACAAAATTATTGAGTTAAAAGGAAAAATTTACCAAGTATAACTTAAATTTGTTTTGGCAATATGTACGGTGTAGTGTTTAAATTTAGATACATCCGAATGAGTTTTTAAACAAGTTCAAAACATCCCTAAAGCTACAATGAAGAAATTGTAGTTCAGGGGAAAACAAGAGATTAAATTAGTTGAAGTGATTAGATTCTGACAGTTTGGGCAGAGTAGGAATTAGATCCCATCATAGGCAGGGCAGGTACAACATAAAGGGAATCAAATATAAAGTAGTCAATTATTTAAAAACTTTTGCATTAAAATTAGATAATCTTAAAACAAAAAATGCATATATTTAAAGATAACATGTTTAAAATGTTTTTAATGGGTGTCTTTTACAGGTACATAAGGTCAACAAAAATCTAAATTACTGTTATGTCATACTGTTTGGCATTACTAAGTACTAGATGACAAACAATTATGCTTGTTCAAAAATCACTTTTCAAATGATCCAAAATTTCAAATCCTGTTTTCCAATTAACAGCTATATTTTAATACAAATTACTTAATACTTTATACTGCTTGCTCAAGTCGGTTTTTCTTAAAATAAATCTTATAGTTTTAAGTTAGTCCTCTGATAACTTTATCTCATCTAGAAATAGACTGCATACTCTATTGAATTTAAATATTTTTCCAAAAGCTTGAAAATCATCCTACTATTGATTCTCAGGACACATGAAAATCAGGACCCATGCCCATTCTTATTAGGGAACAAACATCACTCAAGGGAACAGGTGTGTCTCCGTTCCCTCTGCCAGTTTCCTACCCACTGCCAAGCCTGCAGTTCTATCTGGATGTTAACTGTGCACCACAGTTGATAGCCACTCTCACATTTGGCTAAGCCCTTTCTCATGCAGCTCTCAGAAATGAATGTGAAAAGAACAAAAATGAGGGGTACCTACCACAATGACCCTGGGAAAGTGTCAAAATGTCTGAATCATAATGGAAAGAGGGAGGCAATGATACTGCTCTTTTCTGATTCAAAGAGAAAGGTAAATTACGTTAGATGAATTTGTGAAGGGAGCCCTTGTCCGGCTTTGATGCTATGACATTAGGTGAGAACATAAGACTGAACACATACATTATCAATGGAATCAGAACAGAAAAAAATATTCTCAAACTGTTTAATCCTGAGATTATATATATATATATATATATATATATATATATATATACACACACACACACACACACACACACACACGTAAAATACTGAAATTTGTTCTGAATATGTATATAGGAGCAGTTTAGGGTAACTTTTTGATACTTTTCTTAAACTCAAAATAGCTTAATAGAATAACTTTGTTGAAACTGAATCTTATCCATAAGGATAAGTAGTCTTTAAACAGGTAGGAAATGGGAGAATCTTAGAGTCACGGGAGCAAATGTATAGAGGTAAGAATAGGCATGAGATTGGGGGGCAGTTGTGAGAAGTCCAACCCGGCAGATTAACGAGTTGGAGTGGTATATAACATACACTATCGATAGAATTTAAATTCTAGAGAACATTTAAAGCTGAAAACATTGAGAAAGGACCACGTAAAACGTTAACTAGGGAGTAAAATAAGTTTTATTTACAAAAAGTATGCAGATGGCAATATATTACAAGGAAAGTTGAAAGGAATAAAAAGATTGATACAATAGTATAAAATCACCTCATTCATTGAATCTTAGACACTACCTATTGAAAGATGCACAATTGTATATTGATTATTCTAGAATCGGAGAAAATAAACTGGTGTATTATCTGACATGCTATAGATGACAGCACAGTCTGATTTCTGAGATGTTAAATGTGAAAAAAGTATGTCATTTAACAGATGAATACAATGATATCTACTGTTTAGTGAGTGCTTTTACTTGTTAGAAATTGTGCTAAATAGTTACATTCACTTACTCTCAAAGTCTCTCTTAATATTTCAGGTATCACTATAATCCCATTTATACAAACTGAGAAAACCAAACCTTAGAGAAGTTAGGCAACCTACCCTTGGCCATACAGCACACAGAGAGGATTTGTATTTGAATCATAACTGACTTAAAAAAAGAAAAGTAAACGATGAATGACTGGACAATCATAATAGGACAAGAGAATTGTGAATGTTGACATAATTTATATCATAGATATAACTCAATGATTGAACCTACTGGATAAAGTAAAAACAAATGTGTGCTGTTGCCAAGTTTTCAAAGACGGAACTAAAACTAACTAGGTTTTCCTGCCAGTACTGGGCATATTCAGAAGGGTCACTGGTTTCAGGGAAATTGGTCTCACTGAGCTAAAATCAAGGTGTTAACAAGGCTGCCCTTCTTTCTGGAGACTGTAATTTATGAAGAACAGAACTAGTCTTTTGATTTTCAAACTGGGAGTTATGTATGGAGTGTTGTAGACACTCCTCTATTATAGTACTATTTGTTTAGGGAAGGTTGAGTTTCCAATAATGTCAGGGTAACCAATTTGTATTGCCATTTCGTTTTGCACATATGGGAGTGAAGCAGAGGTGAAAAGTCAGGGAGCAAAATGTAAAGTGCTTGATGCTATGAGAGGACCTATCATGCAAGTAGTTAAGGGGAAGATCAGGGGACGTAGAACCAAACTGGAGTATAAACCACAGTTAAGAGAAGTGCCAGCTATGGAGAAAGGGAAACTAGCAGAAAAGAGCAGAAGAATAATAAAGAGGCTTAAAGATCAAGAGAGTCTAAAGAATTGGAGAGATTTAATAAAACACAAACTGAGAAAAGGTTATTGAGTTTGAGTAGGCAGGTGGTGATATTAAGAGAATAATGCCAGTATTAGGATGGTTCCAGAAGGCAGATATGCAGGGGATTAAAACATGAATGAATAGAAGCTGTGGCATGGACGTAGCTCACCCATTTCAGGAATTGGCAATAAAAGGAAGAAGGGAAATAGACGTCAGATGGCACTCCGTAGAAAGGGGAAATTTAAAATGGCAGCAAAGGAGACATGGGGAACAAGAAAGTCAAATGCAGAAGTAATTTGAAATAATACGCTGTTGAGAGGAATTTGAGAGGTTTGGTAGAGTTCTTCCATTCACTGTACAATATTGTCTTGAGTAGCTACTGTGAACTGTACTGCAAAGACGGGGGTTTCAAGGACAGTGAAAGCACTGGAAACAACGTAAGGGCTGGAACTATCTAGAGAGGAAGACTAAACTAGAGTAAGTAATACCTGTGTTAAAGTGAAGTGTAGCAGGCAAAGGAAACACCAAGGAAAGGGTCTAACAGACTGGGCATGGCAAGGTTAAAGTAGAAGTAATGTCCAAACTGAGTTTTTCTCACACCTTAAGTGTGTGGAGGACAGTGAGTGCAACGAGAAACAGCGAAAACCTAAGAGAGGGCTTAGCTGGTTCTGAATGCTGTAAGTAGGGGAGTGTGGCATGTGCCTCGAATGAGAATAATGCTGAGAGGTGCAGTTCAGGTTAGGGATCATGCCAAGGTGTTCACATTTAGCTGACACACTTAGCTGTATACTATTTAATAACCAGGTTGCGTCACACAGAGGGAACACTTGGAAAACAAACTGAGTAGGGAGATAATCTCATGACTTAATAGAAAAATCTCAATAGATTTTTTTTCCAGGATTGCCCATTTACATTTTTTAATAAAATAAATGGTATGTTGCATATTAATCTGTGACAGCAGGCACAAATTTAGTGGGTTCCGTGCCTGTCACAAATTACCACAAATTTGGAGTTTAAAACAGCACATTTATTATACCTTACGGTTCTGGGGGTCAGTGTGAAATTAGTCTCACTGAACTAAAAGGTGTTGACAGAGCTCCCCTTTCTGAGGTGATAATTTATGAAGAACAGAAATGTACTTTTGATTGTCAAATAGGGACTAATGTGTAGAGTGTTCTAGACACTCATCTATCATAGAACTAAAGGGATTAAATTGAGGAATACAGTTTGAAGGCCGTGACAGAAGTAGCCTAAGAAAGATAAGGATCTAGATTTGGATGAGGCATCAAAAACTTCGGATTTGCTCTAATGCATTGCAGTGGGAGGCATCGTAGAGATCGGTGATTGATTTGGCAGGAATTGGGAAGAAGAGCAAGAACACGACGCCAAGATGATGGATTTTAAGTATGGATGGAAAAATAGTAAAGAGATTCATTCCATGGCAAACTGGGCTAGAATGAGATGATGATTAAAGGATTTGGGCATCCTGACATATAAGAATGTTCTCTGGAGAGCAAGTGAGAAAGAAAATGGATGTATGGCTAGACATAAGGAATAGATAATAGCTTTCTTGTGTTGTTGCCACTCAAATTGTAGCCACTGCCTGGAATACCTTAAAAGGGCTCTGTCTAGGCTTAGCAGCGTTACAATCTAATATTCATATCTGCCCTTGAAATGGTGGCACAAATGGATAGATATAGCACATATCTTTGATATAGATAAGGTCAGATTCACTATATATGTGCCCGTGTTCAGAGCAATTAGTATAGGCAATAGTTGTTTGCTTCCCTATCCCTCTAAATTTTCATTACAAGTTTCTTAAGGGCAAGGCTATCTTTCTGTCTGGTATGACCATTGCTTTTCGTAGTACCTGTCATATAGCAGGAGCTCAGCAAATGTATGAATGAATCAATTACAGTGCTTTTCTGAATTTGTTTTACGTATTTATTGTAATTATCCCCTCCATCAGTTGGCAGAGGCCATCTCTAATCAACTGGGGCATCAACAGTCACTCGCTGAGTAATGCTTTGCAAATCCTTGCTCGATAAGTGGTTTCACAGTTGAATTCAAGGCACATAACATTAAAAAAAGGAAACCATAGAATATACAGCCACACACTCTCTAAATTACCCTCAGATTATGACATGAGCTTGAAATTTCAGGACGTATCTGAGGCCAAGTCTTGGAAAACCATATACTATTAAAACGATACAATGAAATCTAGATAGCAGTTCCTCCTAAGGAATGTCCTAGTGTCTTGGTGGGAAGAGGAGGAGGGACAGATGAAGGAAGGAAGGTTGGAAAACTTGAAAACTCATACTCTTTCAAAATCCATTTTATTTCCCTCCTTTATATCAAGCTAAAAAGTTTTTCCTATTCCCACAGTATAACAAATCAAATTCATTTTTTTAAAAACTATATTTTTACAATTGTCTGTCATAACTTGTTACTGACAATGGATTCACAATGTGTTTTGTACCTCCTCCAGGGCTTTGTTTAAATCATATTGCTATATGGCCTGAAAATTAGCTTATTTGGTTAGATAACCTGACAGGCAATTCTTTGCTTTTAAAAAGTCAGTCTTTGGCTATTCTGACTCTGGCTATTCTATCAGTGGGAGAATTTCACAAGAGATTCTTTTAGTTCCCATATGATACAACATTTTCTTTCAACTTATCAGTGAAAGGCACCTAATAAAAAAGACAGAAAGCCTGCCAAAGTCAACGAGACTCTTTCCCACAGGAAATAAAAGAAAAGCAAATGATTGCTTGAATACATTTTTAGAAACGGTAGCCTTTTCATTTCATTCAATAGGAAATAAATGGAAAATTGCATTTCTAAGATGCAATAGTGAATAATGAACTCCAGTGGCCATGCCAAATCCCCAGCAAATTGTGCAGCTGGCAGGGAGCTGCAAAATAGTGGGCAGTGACAGAGTGGGGAGAAAAGCATCACCTGTAGCACCTACAGTTACTGAAATAGAACCTTGACTGGAATCACACTAGATGACCGCTATGTCCCTATTCCACAAGTCTCATTGTGAAATAGACTGCGTAAGTTTTACTTCACACAGGCCAGTTCTATAAACAAATCGTAGTTCTCAAGTCAGTTTCTATATCCTACGAGCCCAGCTTCTAGGTGTACCAGGGATCAAAGATTAAAAAGGTCTGTTGCCAGTTCTGTGACCCCTGTAACATTAAGCAGCTCCTCTCTGGCCTGCCTGCCTTGTAGTGATTGTAAAGCCTCAGTTCTATTATCGAAGAATGCCTTGAAGAAAATGATACCAGTATACAGTTCATAACTTCCTTGGCTCCTTTCAGTTTTCTACGATAATAGCCAAAGGACATAGAGAATGTAACAGCATCTTGCTTGGATGCCACTTGACATTGGTGGATTTCTAAGACCAGTTTTCTCCAGGCGAGCTGTGATCTGAGGTGATTTACCAGGAATTGACTTTTTTCGAAGTTGATTCTAATTGCCTTACTATCTCCAGAAATCTTTTGTCTAGGCATTAAATGATGGCAATTAGGAAGGTCTGCAATAGGAAGCATTTTTGTGGTCAGTATTCACTTTCCTGTCATTTCTATTGCTTTATTGAGAGTTGATTTAATTTCTAATGTAGAAGGACACAAGTTCTTGACATTATGTTGTCTGAGGATTAACTTTCACGATTTTTCATATTTCTACCATTCCTTTTTTATATATAAACACTTGGTTGTCTTGCTGTGGTTCTTAGGAGGTTGCCAGTGAGAAATGAAATTGATGTACATACATAATGCAAAGGCAACTAAATGTAAATCACTTACGTTTATAAATAAGTTTTATCCTATAAATATTTTGCTAATGTAGCATATAAAAATACCTACTTTTTATCTAAAAGGTCTACTGTTCTGATATCCTTGACACAGCATTTCTATTAGGCAATTTCCTTCCTTGGGGGTAGGTACTACTTGATATAGTGGAAACAGTGTATATACCTTGGTACCACAAAAGCTGAGGCCCCACCACCCAGTGTTTAGGAGCCCTAATTTACTTAAAGTGCACACAGCACTTTAAAACTTTTAGAACCTTGCTACTCAAAGGGACTCCTGGAGGGAACTTGGGAATGCACAATCTTTGGCTGCACCCCCAGACCTACTGAATCACTTTTTGCATCTTAAGATTTTCCAGATTAATCTTATTTAATAGACTAAAGCTTGAGAACCTCTGCTTTAGACATTTTATAGAGCATG
This sequence comes from Rhinolophus sinicus, assembly GCF_057876585.1. NCBI lineage: Eukaryota > Metazoa > Chordata > Mammalia > Chiroptera > Rhinolophidae > Rhinolophus > Rhinolophus sinicus. The sequence goes on along the minus strand of NC_142515.1, from coordinate 120,195,791 downwards.
ATGGTCCCCCAGAGGAAGGCAGCCACAATCCTCCCCTCATCCCTTTAGAAGATGGATGTTTGGGAAAAGCTGAGGGTGGTCTCCAAGTCGGGAGGCTCACAGATGCTCATACTGCTTGCGATCAGCAGCTTCTTTGGGATTGAAGTCCCCATCCTGAGGCAATAGTTCACTGGTATCCTCATTTCGTTGCCTCCAGTAATTTTTCCAAAGGCATCACTTTAATAGAAAATATTAAGGAACGTAGCTCTGGAAAAACCTGTGTAACATCAACCAGTGACAGTTTTTGTTCTCTTCATGTGTCCTCCATGCTGGCTGGTGGGAGCCAGCGCTATTCTAGGCCAGATGGGAGTTCCAAGAAGCAACATTTCTTATCTTTTCAGGTGGTTCTTGTAGGCTTCTGGCAGTTTCTTCAGACATGTGCTCATCAGTATTCAGCTGACTACGCCACAAGGGACCCTCTCCATTTCTGAGTTCTCTTTCTGAGCCTCTCTGTCCCGTTTGGTCTGTGAACTCCCACGGCCTTGGTCTGCTGCACTCTGAGCGCGGGCCCTTCATTGGAGAGAGACTGTCAGGCTCCTCTTGGATTCTCCTCCGTGTCCTGTTGCTGGAAACTCTCAGGGCAGTAAACTGGGACGATTGAGACACACATTCCACTGCCTTCCACGTTCATTTGCTTCTCTTGCAAGGATTGTCTTTTTTGCTGCTTAATATCTAGTATCTTAAAAATCAAAGCTAATTTGTTTTTTCTGTTTGAAGAGGGAGGGAAATTGAGTCCATGTTATTTCATCTTGACCTGAAGTAGACGTCCAAATTTTGTCTTGACTCGAAGGTAGGAAGCAGTATTAAAATTACATTTGCATAAATAAATCATTATTTTAGTTCTATAAACTTTTAGCTTTTATTTTAAGTGAAATCCAGAAGCATTGTAGAATTTTGAGTATAAGAATGACACGAAAACATTTTAAAGGGAAGAAATTTAAAAATTAGGTTCATTTTTCTCTAACCTGAGCATAGAATGTGCTCTGTACATGTGTTTTTTTTGATAACAGTGATAATGTAATCCAGTCCAGTTAGTTACTTGCCTCAGCTCCTGGCTGAAGAATCCTGTCCATTCATTTAATACAAACTTTCCAAACAACTGTTTGAGTTACTATTTATTTGACAAATATGCCAGACTCCATGCTAGATACTTGATTTTTGCTATTGCAATTAATTCTTATAAAAATTAGATAAATATATTATTCTCACTTTGTAGAAGAGAAAAATGAGACTTAGAAAGTTTAGGCATCTTCCCTAAGTTCACACACTTGTTAAGAAAATTCAAAGTCTGTGACTTAGTATGCATCCTGTCTCAGCCTAGACGTTAAAGTGCCTGTATTCAAAATACTGTGTAGTAAGTACCTTCAGAGAACAACTTTTACCCTCTGTTCTACCTGAACTCTAGCTCTCGCCTGAAATCAGTCTCCCTAAAACCTTCTAGTGGACCCAGAGGTAGGACAGATACCCTCCTTGTTCATTGCTGCTTCCAAAATATCGTCCTTCTCCATCAAACCCCAGGTTCGATGCTCAGTTGCTCTTACAGGCCTATCACCTCCGCTTTTTGCTATTTCTATGGGCCTTGGATTACTCCTCCCTGCTCCTAGAAGAGTTTAGCAATTGGCTGTGGTGGGATTCAGGCTACCCCACCCCAAAATATGGCACAGTGGCATATTTAATATTGTAAGATGAAAGAACTGGAGACATAGCAGGTGCAGGAAGGATTCTCGGACCATCTCCCTTGAAGCAGATCAGAAGACTCATGTGACAGGTGCCCTCCCTACACCCAGAGGAAAGGAGCATTCTTATTTTATCTCCAAAGAAAGAAGGCCATGAAAGGAAATCTGAACCAACGGGCCTTGCCAAGTGTCCCTCGGTTTACTAAGTTCATAATTTTTGTCCTATCACATTTTTCTACAACTTTCACTCTTCAAACCTAGCATTCAAATGTTCAGGTTTAAGGGGATCTTCGTTTCCTTGAAAAGAACTGTGTTGTAAAATCTACGTTAAATGTGTGTGCTCTTCTCATGCTAATCTGTCGACAGCCTTAATCTGTCAACACTCCAGACATCATTATGGGTGATTTCAGTGTCTATGAAAGTGATCCCAATCAATATTCTTTTGATTTGTTAATTTCCTCTTTTTAAAATGCATAAATTTCCATGTCATTCCTCTGTTTAAAATTCTACAGTGGCTCTTGATGTAACTCAAAAATAGTAGCTTAAGTTTTTACCATGACATGTAAGTAGGGTAACAATATAATTATCTGAATCAAAACTTTTGAGAGAAAAAGAGGTGATACACAATTACGCTGGAAAATAGGTGAAACTGTTATTCTTCTGACAAACTAGGGCTTCACAGGCACCTCACCAATGAGGCCCTACCAGAGCTGCCTTCCACCTTACCCTCTCATGCCTACACTCTCCACTCAGCGAGGCTGGCTCCTTGGCTCCTCCTCAGATACACTAATGATCACAGACTACACACCAGCTGGTCCTCGTTAGAATGCTTCCTCAAGGTCCTCCTTCACTTCATCCAAATCTCTTACCAGGGAGGCGTTCCCTAGCAATTCAATAAAAATAGCAAACCCATCCTGGTACTTTGAATTGTCCGTACACCTTACCCTGCGTTTTTACCTCTGAAGTCACCTATTACCTTGGAAAAATTGCTATTGAATTGAAGACAAAGACTGACGAAAAGCACTTTGTCCTCTAGAGAACTGACATATTTTTACTTCTAGGGAGACTCATTCTTTAGGAAAACACCCTGATCGATCTCAATGGAAACTTTCTATTGACCAGTTGTATCTGTTTGGGCATAGTCAGGTCCCAGGACAAGATAAAGAGGATACTGAATTTCTTTGCATAATCAAGTAAGGGATATTGAATTTAGGCCTTTGAATTAGATGGCTGAGGAAGTACAATAGAACTTTTAGGAATATCTACTCTGGAGAAAAAGAGTGGCCTGGGCCTTTGGATAGTAATGTCTAATACTAACTGTTAATTTTTTCCTTTTTTGTGCTGTAGTTATGCAACGACTGTAGCATTAGTCCCCAAAGTGTTGTATGTATCCCTTCTGAGAATCACAACTTTGCAAGAACAAATTTAAAAAGTCAGTGTTCCACATTCACAGTAAAATAGACAAGGAGAAAATAGGTAGACCATTTGAGCTGTCAGGAAAATTAGGACTTTGAGAAGCACCAAAAGGACTAGTGGGGGTCCTGTGTCGTTTACTCCATGTGTGTTGTCCCTGCCTTTCATTGTTTTTTAAGCTATTTTACAACTCTAAGTTGTAGAAAACAGATGATACTGCAAGTGATGCTGTCCATAGAAATACTGGGGGTGCCAAAAAAATGTGTACACAGGACTTGTATTCATCTTTTGTTATCAGTATATATTACAATTTTAATAGCTTTTCCCTTTCTTAAAATGTGTATAGTTTTTTTTTTTGTTTTTTGGTGTTTTTTTTTTTTTTTTGGGCAAACTTCTGTATAAATTTGTTGTATCCAGGAGGACTATTGCCTATAGCTAGACCAAGTCTTGCATCTATGTGTAAATTTATTTTAGCGTTTTTACTACCTATGAATTCTTTAAATTATCCTTTGAATTGGTAATAGCATCTTACTATTATAGTTTCCTCATTAATTGAGTTAAATAAACTATTTGACATGTTTATTTTATACTTCTAAGAGGGCCAAATTTTACCTTGGAAAAAAAAGAAAAGTAACAGAACCAAAACTCTCAGAAGCCAGGCTACTTTGGGAAACACTGAAGTTCCTCTGGCTTAAGAAGAGACTATGAAAAAGAATTCCTCTTCCCTCCAAAATTGATTAGAGGACGTTTGCTTTGACGATGTAAAAGGAAGACATAGGGTTGTTAGGGTTTTGTGAGTGAAGACATCTAATCTCCATAGCAGTCTATATTGCTCGGTACATGTTTAAAAAGTCTCAATCCCCTTTCATCCACCGCAGTTCTTATCCTGTAACTTTTTTCACTTATCAAATATTTTTTAAATGTTTTATTATTCCTGTTTGAGTAGTTTTTACTGTGGAAAGTCTTACCTCTAGCTGTTCCACAATAATATAGATCAAAAGCAAACATCTGTAAAGGGACAGACTGTAAATATTTTATGCTTTGCAGCCCATATGGTGTCGGTCACAACTGTTCTCCTCTGCTGTTGTACCACAAAAGCAGTCACAGAAACTACATAAACAAAAGAGCGGCAATAAAATTTCATGCACAAAAACAGGACCCATGTGCTGGCCAACCACTGAGAATACATTGATTTACTCAAGAATATTATGGAACTATTAAAATAATGATTACTTGGGACTGTTAGAGTTGTAAACTACTATAATTGAGAGTAAGAATCTTTTATCATTCTATGAAAAAAGTATAAGTACAAAAAATTGTAAAGAAGGCTTATTAATGGCTAGTAAATATAAAAAGACTCATTCAATAACATTGCCAGGAGCATGGCAAGATGAGTGTAAGTGAGACATAGCTAAAGATTGACTAAAGACTGACTAAAAGGAATTTGGTCAAAACTACAGAAGTGAGGGTTCTAAACAAGGATACACACACACACACACACACACACACACACACACACACACACACAAATCAACTCAGGCTCTAAAACCAAGGTGTTGAAATTTCAGTCCATTTCCTGTTGTAGCATCAAAACTCCAGAGGAATTTGAATCAAGGGATAATGTGGTACAGCAGAAGAAGAGAGCAAAGACAGTGTGACACATACATATGTATAATGTGTTACAGCAGAAGAAGAGAACCATGCCAGAATGGGCAGATCCATACCCCACCCTGTCTGAAAAAATCAGTTTGAAGATTGGGAATAGAATAGCAACACCCTCTGGGAATTTTCTGGTAGAACTCAAAGCTTTAGACTTCTTGTAGACAATAGGAGTTGTTAGCAGCTGAGGATGATAAAAGACCAGGTACCATGCAGTAGAGAGTGTTCGATGGTACGTGATGGCATGTGGTCTTAGGAGTGGCAATGATAGCTTTCAATGGTGGCTATTTTCCATGCAGTTATAGTTCCCTGAAAAGTCAAATGAACCCCCACCCAAAACTTGGTTCACGTTGAGACTGATGATGCCGTATACACATGCATAGAGTATGAACAAGCTAGTTACGTAATTGAGGCCTCTGGGGAGTGGAGGGCAGCCTTTCAAGCAGGTCTGAAACAGCTTGAGAAAGCCAAGGAGACTGATGGGCCTGGGTTTTTTACTCTAAGGCCAGAAGGGGGTTCACATACGAGAAGAGGCTGGCCTGGTTTACATCTCCCACCTGTGCCAAAGGAGGGTGAACCCCGGCCTTCTGATCAGATTGATCAGATGTGGGAAACCAGGGGAGGAAGACGGGTGAGGCTTAAAGCTGTCAACAGTCAGACATCAAAAAATGGAGAGCCAGACTCCTCGTTACATATAGAGATGCACCCTGTACCATTATCAACATTCAAATCTATAGATTAAAAGTGAAAACGTACAGAAGAGACAAAACAATTCCATCCCACAAAGACCATCATAGCTAAGAGTTGAGTGTATGAGTCTGTACCCATAGTTCTCAAACTTGGCTGCTATTAAAATCATGTTAGCATTAAAATATCGATACTTTTATCTCACCTCTAGAAAGTCTGATTAAATTGGTCTGGATTGTAGTCGTAGAAATAAGATTTTTATAATCTCTCAAGGTGATTCTAACACGCAGCGAGGGTTATGAATCACTTTTTAGAAGGAGATGAGTGTGGGTATGATCGTGGGATCAACTTGTTCATACAGTTTATGAGAATTTTTCAATTTACAATAGAACATCATTCCCTGCCCATAAATACAGAACTATAGTATCATTATAATATCTACTAATTACTATATGGATATACTGCAGGTTCTATCCTAACAGGCTACTGTTGGATAGTTACATTGTATCCAATTTGTTATACGTATAAAAATACTTATGAACATCTTTTATATATACTTACTTTTATAATTCATGGTGAAATTTTTCTGAAAATATAATTGTTTGCTTAAAGGGTCTACATATGTTGAAGGCTATTGACCTGTCATTCCTCCTACAGGAAATGAGGTCCATTTCCCTATAACTCCACCATTATTGCTATTATCTTAAATCTTTGCCTGAATGCAGAAATAAAAATATAATTAAACTTACCAATCTTTTTCATTATGTATTTGGTATCATGCTTAAAGAGGTGTTTTGGTTTTTTTTGTTTGTTTGTTTGTTGCCATTAGTTTAATGTAAATAGTCTGCCTTGTTTTTAAAGTTTTGTCAATTATTTTATATTTAATATAACCCACTTGAAATGTATTTTTTAGCAGAAAAAAAACAAACAAAACCTCTAACTTTATTTGCCTTAATGGCAAATATTTTTTCCAAATTGGTTATTCAATCATCCTGAATTTGCTAAACTCAGAAAACTCATTTCTAAAGTGACATAATGATACCTACCTCATAGAGTTTCAGAGTGGACTGAATGAGTTAATATATATTAAACACTTAGAATAGTGTTTAATAAGTACTCAGCATGTGACCACTAGTTTTGTGATTATCATGACCACATTTAATACGTAACTTGGGTCTATTTCTTAACTGCAAATTCTGTGGCATTGGATAACATGTTTAACCTTGCCCCAGTTACCCGTTGTTTTAATGAATGTAGCCTTGATATACATACCTTTAAAAACTGAAAATTCCCTACTTTCTTAAAATATTCTGGCTAGTCTCACATATTTATTCTGTTGGAGAGACTAAAAAATCATGTTGTCGAAAATGTTTTTTGTTTTTGTTTTTGTTTTATTGTGGTTGGGTTAAATATGAGTCAATTAAAGCAAGATGTACATTGTTTATAATTGTTTATTCTTTCTACCTAGTAGAATGGCAGGCTCCTACCTATTGTCAAGTCTCCTTTTATGTCCTTTTTAAGATTCATGCGGTTTTCGTTGAAGAGGTTTTGCATATTCTTATATTTATTGCTAGGAATTTTATATTTTTATTGGGTTGTCAAAGGGTTATTTTTTCTGTTTATACTTAGTATATGTGGATGATAACTTTCCTATATTTATTTGTGACTGACTTCTTCACTGAACTCCCTGAGTAGTTATAACTCAAGGACATTATAACACCAGGCTTCTCTTTGTATCAAGAATGCCTTCTGTAGTAGCTAAATCTTCATTCTAAATTAGGATGGGATTGAAAGGATGGACTGAGGGGATAAACACTTCTCAGTTTCACTTTTAGGATTAAAATGTGTGCTGTCCTTTTTATTTTTGGAGTGTGTACTCCTTTTACAGAGCCGAATATTAGCAGTGACTAATTATAAATTTTTTTGGGTGACTAAGAAAATATATTAAATGTAGCCTTAATTCACAAAATTAACCACCACCTTTCCCCTAGCAGTTATACTTAAGTGCATCCCTGAACTGTGTTCTTACCAGTGTATCTTGGTAGGAAGGCACCTATTCTCACTGTGTGGTCCAATGGACTCCTAGGGGGTGAGCCCAAGTTATTTTTTGGAGATCCATGATATCAGAATTTTATAACAGTACTGTTATTTGCTTCTTCAGCATTGACATTTGCAATAATCGTAATAATATCCGTAGTAAAACTACTGCCCTAGCCTGAATCACGGCAGCGGTACCACACTGCTAGCAGTAAGTGTATTGCTCATCGTCACGCACTTGCAGATTGAAGAAAAGAACAGTTTCAATTAAGAATGCTGTGGTGAAGCAGTAGAAATTACTCACGTTATTAAATCTCAACCCTTAGATATAGATCTTTTTAATGTTCTGTGTGACAAAGACAGAAATACACATAGAGCACCCTGCAGAGTCATATGTTGGTTGACTCAAGGAAAAGCACTTGTCTGATGTCTGAATGATGAGGTGAACTAGCCACGGTTCTCCTGGAGCACCATTTTTATTTAAAAGAATGACTCCCAAGCTAATGGTTATGCAGACTTGGGTGTTTGGCACATATTTTTTTGAAGATAAGTTTAGTGAGCCTGTCACTTCTAAGAAAAAACTTGACAATGTTTGTTACCAGTGATAAAATCTGAACTTTCAGATGGAAATTAGAATTTTGGAAAGCTTGTCTCTGCCACTGTGAGCTTGATAACTTCCCAATATTTAAAGGCTTTCTGATGAAAGTGATGGTGATAATGAGTGTGTTTTTCATTACTGCATGAAGAAATGTATTAATATTTGGAGTATCTACATAGCATAAGGAATCAGTTTTCCAAATGACCAATTCATGATACGGGCAAGCAATCCATCCAAAATGCACAGACTATGAATGGATTTGAATGTAATAGTACAAATTCATGGATGGTTTCAGATTTCACATTGTAGACAATCTTTAAGAAACTATTGCTTGTCAAAGAATATTCACAATTATCTGAAAAGTCTATTAAAATACTTCCCTCTTTTTCAACTACATAACATTGTAGGCTGGATTTCCTTCACATGTTCACCCAAACCAACATACACAACAGGCTGAATGCAGAAGCAGATGTGGGAACCCTGATCCCCTCCTGTAAGCTAGCATGAAAGGGTTTAACAAAAACATGAAACAGGGCTATTCTTCTCACTAATATTTCATTAGAGAAAATATAATTATTTTCATAACATGCTACTTATAGTAGGTAAAGGAGATTTATTGCAATATTAGTAAATATTCTAGAATTTTCTCCATTTATATGGTATTGATAGCTGTAACTCACACAAACAAGTGCTTTTGGGACTAGGGATTCTCAGCAGTTTTAAAAGTGTAAATTGTTTTAAGACAAAAACTGAGAGCCGCTGGAATAGGAAAAAGAGATTGTCCAGCATCATGCTAGTAGTTCCCTCAAGCATAATAACTAGCCTTTGAACTATTTCTGACTAAGAATCCCAGTGCCCATTGAGAAACTCAAATTCCCCTAATCCAGTGACAGATAGTCCTAGAGTGTCTGAGATGGGTTTCCTGGTTCATCTTCCCGTTGCTGGTGCTCTGCTCTTGATTAGGACTAGAAGACACTATACTAGACCAGGGTACCATAGTCTGACTGTGGCTAGAGAGAGACTGAGAAATATGTTTCACAGGGAGCCAGCCTTAGGATCAGTTTGCATTTTAATACTTGTAAGTACTGGTGACCTTCATAAGAACATGCTACCTAAGATAACGTTGCTTGAGATATGAGTCAAATGGCAAGAAATTTAGAAGGTTGGAATGGCTTTTACCATGTGTCCCCATCAGACACCTACAGGTAGAGAGAGAGCCCAGGTTCAAGGATTGGAAAAACCTGAAAAAAAAGTTCTGTGCAGAGACAGTATCCTCATGAAGGTGGCTTCCCCCTCAGACCTAAAAAGTAGTACACTTTATTATAAGACGCCATTGGTCTAAGGTAGGCTTAGGCAGGTTTGTTTGTTTGTTTTTAGGTATAGGGAGGATATTTAAATCAGACTGTTTTGTTCCACACTTTGCTTCTTCTTTTACTTCCTTTCCTGCAGTATCAATTTCCATTTTTACAAACATGCCTCAGCATCTTCCATCTTAAAATGCCACCCCTTTACCCTGTATTCACTTAAGCCACTAACTATATTGCTTCCCTATTTATTTGTTCCTAAACTTTTGAAAGACTTGCTTACTCATGTTATGTTCAATATTTACTATTCATTCTTTAACATATTTCAACCTAGCTTCTACCCTTAGCACTTCAGTGAAAAGAAGATAGCCAAGTTCACGTATCTCCCTGGGATGTTTACTTATGCTCTCCCTGTGATGTCTTGCCTCCTTAATCTGTTACAGTGCTCTGTAGCACAGCTGACTACTCCATTATTCTCGAAACACTTTCCTCTTCTGGCTCTGTACCAATAGGCTTTACTGGGTCTTTCCAAATATGTTTGAATATTTCTCTCAGTCTCCTTTACTGGTGCCTCATCTACCATTTTGGCTATCAGACAAGATTGGATTCTTGGTTTCTTCCCACAAACCTGGTCAAATCTCAGTCTTCAACTCAGTAACTCAAGCCCATTTCCAATACCTGAGCAAGTCCTTTAATTTTGAGTACAAACAGTGTTTCAAGTGTGTCCACATCTCCAGAGCTCTGTGGCCACTAGACTCATGCATCACTATATTTGTCTGGACAGTGGTAATTCCCCTTTACTAATCACCAGGTTTCAACTCTTGCTCATGACTAATTTATTTTCCAGAGAAGGCAGAAAAATATTTTAAAATGCAGATGTGACCAATTCACTCTTCTGATGACAACTTTTCAATCGATTCCTGTTGAGCTTAGAATAAAATCTAACTTTTTGATCTTTCTGGAGAGGGGTTTATCACTAGTATTTTTTTTTTTTTCAAAAAACAATCCTTGGTGTAAATAATTTCCCCTGTTGGTTTTCTCAAGTCTATTGATTTCTGCTCTTATTTTCATTTATTTCCTCCTACATGTCTTGTATCTAATACACATTTCTACTTAAAGTAGAAGCTTAAATCATTAATTTGATGCTTTTCTTCTTTTACAGCATGAGTCTTTGATTCATAAATTTTCTTCTAAGCACTGTTTTAGCTGCATCTCAAATTTTTATATGTTGTATTTCATTTTCATTCAATAAAAAATAGTTTCTAGTTTTCCTTGTGATTATTGATTTGACCTATGTGATATTTTAAAGTATGTTTAATTTCCACATATTTGGGGATTTTCAAGATATCTTTCTGTTATTGATTTTTACTTGAATTCCATTATGGTCAGAGGACATACTTTTTAATTTTTAATTTTTTTTTTTTTACTTTACTTTTTAATTTTTTTTTTTTTTACTATGTTAAGGTTTGTTTTATGGTCCAGGATATGGTATACTTAACTTTATGTGCAATTAAAAAGATCATGTATTCAGTTGTAGAGTTTTTCATAAATATCTCAGTTCTTCTCATAAACAATGTTTTTTTTTACCTACTTGTTCAATTGATCACTGAGAAAAGTGTTGAAATCTCCAATTATAGCTATGGATTTGTCTATTTCTCCTTGCAGTTCTATCTTTTGACTATTTTGCCTTCTTGATGAATTGACCTTTTTATCATTATATAATAGTCTTCTTTTACATACTGAGCGTGAAGTCTACGTTTTCCAACATTAATATAGCAATACCAGCTTTCTTTTGATTACATTTCCATGACATTTTTGAGAAAAATTTCCAGTTCAATTTAAAGCAGATTACATGTAGATGTGTAGTATCTTGGTATCTTGTAAGGTCTCCTTTACTTGCTGTGTTCAGAGCATCTATATGTAATGTAGTTACTGATATGATTGTACTAAGATGTCCCTGTTTCTAGCTGTTTTCTATTTGTTTCATCTTTTGTTTGTACCCACCCCTCCCCCCGCCTTCTTTTGAACTACTGACTTTTTATGATTTTGTTTTTCCCACTGTTGACTTACTGTTCATACATTTTATGAAAAACTTTGTGCCTTAGAGTGCACAATATGTGTTTTTTTAATTAATTGAAGGTAGACTGCAACAAGTAAACTGGTAACCTATTCACAGCAATAGAAATCACTTTGTGGGTAATCTAAGGTCTTTACACAATATGTCCCCAATTCTTCCCCCCCATCCTTTGTAATACTGTCATGTGTTTCATTTCCATCAATGCTGTCAAGTCACAAATTGTTATTCCCTTTGTTTCAGACAGCTATTCTCCACAACGATTACACTTTTTAAATTTTATATTTACGTTAATTCATGCAACTTCCAATGCCCTTCATTTATTTGAGTGACCTGTCATCCCTCCAGTAGTGTATAGTGGGCCCCCAAATCTGTGTTCTGTTGCTGTGTGACAGGTTACCTAGTGACTTAATACCCATTTGTGGAATTAAATACAGGTGATAGTTGCATAATAGTGTAAATTAAATTCCACTAAAATGTGCAGTTTAAAATGATTGCTTTTATGTTATGTGAAATTTTTACCTTAAAAAATCATCTGTTGGAGCCAAGGGTTTCCCTTCTCTTAAGGGGCTGATGAGTACCTATTCAACTGAAGATGATAAAAATGGAGATAAAAACTCATACATACCCATTATCTCAGAGTTCCTTTGGTCAGCAGTCCAGACACAGTGTCTTTTCTGGGTCATCAGGCTGAAGTCACGGTTTTGGCCAGGACTACAGTTTTACCTGAGGCTCTGGGTCCCTTTTCATGTTCATTCAGGTTGTTGGCAGAATACAGTTCCTCATGACTGTAGAACCAAGGTCCTCACTTCCTTGATGTCTGTTAAGTGGGGGCCATTCCTTGCAAACCAAGGCAGTTTGCCTCTAAGTCAACATGGAAACCCCTCTGACTTCAGGACTGAGAAACATCTTAGGATTCGAACTACCGCCCTGCAGTTATTATGGGGCACCAAAGGCGTCCCATTCATCTGGTGCTTGTTTCTTGTGTTTGGGTCGGCAGAAGTTTTTTCTCAATGTCTGGTCAATCTACAACTTAACATTTTCCCCTTCAACTACGTACACTTCAGAGAAGCTCTTTCTCCATACTCTAGATCTTCTTCCTGCAGTAGACAGTTATCACTTATAACTCGGGTTATTAACCTGCTGGTAGAGTGGTGGGGAGTCATGCTCAATTGTTCTGGTTCAGCCTCTTACCCTGTTTCCCCAAAAATAAGACCTAGCTGAACCATCAGCTCTAATGCATCTTTTGGAGCAAAAATTAATGTAAGACCCTGTATTATATTATATTATATTATACCAGGTCTTATATTATAGTAAAATAAGACAGGGTCTTGTATTAATTTTTGCTCAAAAAGATGCATGAGAGCCGATGGTCCGGCTAGGTCTTATTTTCAGGGAAACGCGGTAGACCCTGCGTCTCTGAATTTGAGTTGTGGAGACTTTCCTCTTCCCCATCTCCACCTGGTGAAGGAGACCTCTAATTATCTGGGCCCAAGATGTATTCCTGTCCCGTCCGCGATGGTAGAGAGGATTATTTTCTGTTGTCTTTCCCAAGCTAGAATGGGTCTTCACCCTTACCCTAAAGGTGATATACTGACCTACCCTTGCTGGCTTAAGGCTTTCGTGCCATAGGGGAGACAGAGGCTAGAGGATGTTGTATCTCTTTCCCAGGCATGTTCCAGAAAGGAGTTTTCTCTTGGGTCTTTGCCCCCACTTTCTGTTATGAGCTCTCAGTGAGGGCTTTGGGGAAGAACCTGTGAGTCTGTGCAAATTCCCCTTGTGTGTGTGTAGCTTCCAGTACTTGTATACGCTCACATTTTCACCTATGTTCTACATTGAAAACTTAGCTGAATTTTTCCTGTCCTGCATGGTGTCCTGAGTTCAATCCAGATAAACAAGTGCTAACTCGTGAAAAATACGCTGAAGATCAGTTTGTAGTAATGGCAAATTTTCACTAGGAAGAAAGTTTATAAAACACGAGTGTTTGGAACAGATGGCCACATTGAAAACTTACTTTTACCAAATGCTTAGCATGAAAAATAGACCAAAAATTTCTCAAGGAATCAAGATTATGATCAGATCACTTATAACAATCTCCACGCATTTGGACTAATTTAATCTATGTTCTTATAATAGATTTCTCAGTGATCCAAAAGTTCTTTAGCTGAAATATAGGACTAGTCATACCCATGAATGTGATATATTCTCCCCCTAAGACTTACCTTTCTAATCCTAGAGGTCATCTGTCTACTTGTGCTTTATAAAATTGCACCATTCTCTGCCAATATCTTAGGGTTAAACTTTTTGGAATTGATTTTTCCATAATTCAACTATTATTATTATTTGACTGCCCATTATCATAGGTCTTTTTACATGCATTAGCTTAAAAAGTACCTTACTGTAGACACTATCAATCTTTGTCATCTGATGTGAGTGAAATCGATGGACAGCAGGTGGAAAGAGACATGGGAAAGCAAAAGTAAGTGAATTCTATGAACCGTATATTGAAATAATTATTAATGTTCAGATGTTTGGATCACACACTTGAACTGGTTCATATGGGACAAGGGCTCTGGAGTACTCTTAATGGACCTGTCCATTAAAATAGCTTCTGGGATGGCTGTACAGCGAGCAGAAGATGTGAATTCATCCTTTTCCCTTGCGCATGCCCCCCCCACCCCCCCTCCCTGCCCCACTCCACTTCACTGTAAACTTGATGGCAGTTTCCAGACTCCCGGTAGAGTGAAGCTTGGCATGGAGGTTTCATTAGCACACTATTTTGTTGAACTGAGCTCACCAACCATGAACATTTAAAGTGTGGTGACAGTCAGGTTTATTTTGGAAGGACTTTGCTTCTGGGGGACAGAAGGAAAATAATCTACATTATTTGGGAAGCCCCTCTGAGAACCCTGAGTGAGCATCCAGTTTTGTTAACAGAAACAGAAACAATTTCCGCTAGAAATGCTGGTGTCCGCTCCCTTTGACAGGTACTCCATGAAAGAAACCAAGTGCCTTTGTGTAATTAAGTATTTGCCTGTGAGAGCCACTCTGACTCCTTCACTTTAAATTGTTCGTATCTACTACTTTTTCTCACTCTCTAAGCTTCTATTGGGTGACTTGTCCATTTTTCTAACATACTCCTTTTCCACTATTTCTTCGCTTTTAATTGTGCCCATGTCCTAAAATCCCCTTAGTCTCCTGCAAACAACTCCCACCCACAGTTGTTACTTTTTTCTTTCCATCTTTGTTTGGAAATAAAGCTCAAGCACTAATGAGAATATTCAACAGGATGAATTTGAATTTAAGCACCCGGGGGCTTTTAAAAATGAATCATTTCTTTGGGGTGAAGACAGTTAATGGAAGAATTCTCCCCTTTACAAGGGCACATTAAGATAAATATAACATCTCTAGGGGTCAGTCACTTAAAAACAAAGCTGTAAAGACATTTCAGGAAATTCTAGACTTTCAAATTTATCTTACGCTGCAGCCAGCTTTTCTGGCTTATCTTAAGAATTTGGTACTAACTCTGCTGTTTAATGAGCAGTTTAATTTAAAGCTTACAATTAAATATTCCAGTAGAGTCATAAATAATGCAGTTTATAATCTTATCAATCACATAAAAATACGTTTGTCTTCCAAAAGATACTTTTAAAAGTAGCATGACCTCTTCAGATGTATAAGAGCATGCAGTTAATACAATTTGTCACAAGTCTTTTACACATTAATAGGATATAATTAATTGTCTATGTTGTCTAATTTTTCAGACACTGGCAGTTCTTAATTCTTTTAATACAAAGCAAGTGTGCCCTATTTTCAATTCTAATATTTCAATTCTAATATTTCTCTAAGTAAAAAGAGTATAAGGCAATTAAGTATTCAACCACAAAATGTACATATTTGTAAGATATTAATATGTTCTTAACGTGAAGGGTAGGGAAAAAAATACTACTCAAAAAAATCCTACTCCAAACCATCAGAATAGAGAAATTCATGTTATAAAATAAATGAGAATACATACAGACATTCCGAGCATATGTTAATATATAAGTTCTATAATGGATTTTATATTTGTTCATTTATTTAGCCATTCTTATTTATTTTTTTAATGCCAAGTCTCTGCAAGAGAGTTTGATAGTAGCTAGAGATATGAGGATTACCAAGATAAAAACACTGCCCTTAGCTGAATATGTTACCTGACCATGAAATTAATATTGAAGTTAACAGAGCCTCAGAGCAGATAAGTATACTCTGTGAACTTTTTTCCTAGTAAAGTATAAACCAGGATGAATTTTAGTGACATATTTGTTGAACATGAGCCAGTATATTTTTACCTACTTGTTTTTTAAACTAAAATTAATAGATTTTAAGTATAAAAATTGACAAATATTTTAAATATTTTGCAGTACAGTACTAAATAGTCAAAAATATTTTAATGGATAAAATAATTCTGATAGGTGCTGTAATTAACATTGACTGCAACAAATCACCAAAGGGTCTTTTTAAAAATTCTGAACTTGTGATTTTTAGGTAGAAAATCTACGGAGGATTGTGATAGTTTTAAACAGTGGTTTCTCACTATAATAATTTTACACAAATTGCTAGCGTGACAGACAATACAACATTTTATATTCTGTATCACTAAGTATTTCTTAGGGTACCTCTTAGATATGAAATCTTTGGACCAAAGGCCAAATCTAAAACTTTTTCTTAAAGCTACTGATCCCTATAATACAATCAAATCACTTTCTAGAAAATTTCCAGAAATTTCCTATAAGAATATCAATATTACATAGACAAAATTGATTATTTAAAAATTCATTTTTGGTTAAAATGTCTCTCTTGCATTTTTGAAGACTATCTCTTCTATATGTATTTAAGAGTCATGTATTAGAACATATTAAATGTTCTATTAACTTTTTTTTTCCTTTTTCCTTTTCATTATAATGACATATTAAAAGAATGTGCTCTGAGTCAGATTATCTTGTTTTTAATCCTGGCTCTGCCCTTATTGGCTGTTGTTACTCTGTTGTTACCCTTACTTCTTTGTTCCTTAGTTTCTTCATAAAAGGTGGACAATAAATGCACCTATATCAGTGAGCTATCATGAAGGCTAGATATGTTATAATAATAAATGTAAAACGTATAAAAGCTCCCATTCCTTTGAATTGGTTGCTGTACTTTCAACACAGGTAGTAACAGATTGGAATAACCATTCTCTTCTTTATGGCTTATACCCATTGTTTCATTAAAATCAGTTATAATCTCCTCCCACTTCCCACTTTCAAGCTCTCAGTAAGTGTTAGCATCGATATATTATTGCCATAGAATGTTTAAATAGACATTTCAGGTTCAGGTTAAAATGATCAGTATTTTCTCTTGGGTTTGTTTTCATTACTAGTATGTTTTGAAAGATCTTGACTTTTCCATGATCAGTTACACATTAAATTATTTTCTTTCTGTAATTTTAATGGTCTTGCTCTTTCACATTTCACTTTTAATTCAATTCATCATCTCATATGGAAATTGTCTTAGCACATGAGATGATGAACAATTCACTTGATTTTGTTTTCTTTAACTCCTAGGTAGACTTTTTCCACCACACAGTATCTTAATTCACAATGACCTATGCCTTTGTGTGCTCAGTTTGTGTGTAGACTCCTTTTCAGAACTATGTGTTCTACACTGTTCTATCATTTATTGTGCCAGTTCCACATCTTGAATTACTGTAGTTTTATAGTATTTGAGTTGACAATACAAGTGCCCTCTTATTTATCTTTGTCTTTAATATTCTTAGTTATTTTCCTCTTTGAATTCATCAAAATGAACTCGATAATTACTTTTTCTTAAAAAGAAACGTCATCATGGTTTCTATTATATAAATTATGCAGGAAAAATAATTCCAATAGTTAGTTTTTGTATCCAGAAATATTGAAGATATCTCAATTTAATCAACTTAAGGCTTTCACGAGCAACTTTAGAGATGTATTTTTATAGTCCAGTAAATTCTATTATGTATATAAATTACATATGTATTAAAATATTGGAGTCCTTATTCATTTTAGTTAATATGGCAAAGACTGAAAAAAGTCTATATTTTGTTTCTCTAGGTTTCTCTTTGTACTTCTAAATGTTTTACCATTTTAAGTATTGATATATCACAAGAAAACTCATGATTTTTAAACCCCTATTATGGATTCAGCTTTTTAATAATATAACACTATGTTTCTCTTTTTCTTAAAAGCTTACAAAAGAATAAATGTTTCTTCTCATAATCAAAATGTTTAGCATAGCCAAAATGTTTAGCTTAGTTTCTGAAACTTTGGGAAATTTCTTGGTAGTTTCTTTTCTGTTACTAAACAGATTGTATTTTGTCTTAAATTTTATGATTGTTTATGATTTTATGATTGTTTTGGTGGTAAAATATTTTGAATAGCTTCTTTAGTTTGTTAAATATATCAGTATTCCTCTAATATAGTGTGTTATTATAATTTATGAGAAATACATCTTTGGCAGTTCAGATGAACAAAATATATTGTTCATATATACTTGTTTTTTTTTTAATCCACAAGTCCCTGGATCTTAGAATTCTTGGAATTTCCTAAGTGATGAGAGTGAATAAAAGATTTATTTCATTATGTTAATGAGGTTACTTTTGGGAAGCACCTAAGAATGGAGACTCCTTGACTGTAGAACCAACCCTGTGATTGAAGGGTTGGAACTTTCAGTCCCACCTTCCAAACTCCAGGAAGGGGAGAGGGGCTGGAGGTTGAATCAATCACCAGTGGACAATGAGCTAGTCATGCCTATGTCATGAAGCCTCCATAACAACCCAAGAGAACAGGGTTTGGAGGACTTCTGTGTTGTGAACACATGGAGATGCAGAGAGAGTGATGCACCTGGAGAAAGCATGGAAGCCCCACACCCCTTCCCACATATCTTGCCTTATGCATCTCTTCCAGATACAACTTGCCTGCACTTGCAGGTGACATCTGAAGCATGTATGTGTTTGGAGGGGGCACTAGTCTTGTAGGACTGAACCTTTGGAATGTGATGTAACCTGCAGAATGTGTGATGCTGTCTCTGGGTAAATAGTGTCAGAATTGAGTTGAATTCTCAGACATCCTGGTGGAGTCCGAGAATTGTTTGTTGGTCTGGGGGGATACCATCCCCCTCCCCCCACACAAGCACACATTGGAATTGGGTCCAGGAAACCAATTTAGTTGGTGTCAGTGAAGTGGGATTTGCTAGAACGGCCATGGCTCACAGAAACATGTGATTTGGGAAGAGAAGGAATGAGACGGTGTGAAGGATTAGGAACCTTTGATTCCTTGGTGACACATGGTCACTCCTGGTGTGGAGCACAGCTGTGCGGCTCTTAGTTACTACAGGTGCAAGTTACCAATGGAAATTAGAAATGGATCAAATCCTGGAGAACTGGTTCACTGGATGCATAAAAGAAAGCAAACTAAAATGTAATAGGTGACATATTCAAGCCCTTGGTTATTATCTGTAATAGCTGCACTGAAAGTAGAAAAGTGTTGGGTTGGGCCTTGATGCTTGGATTTGGGTTGATCTGAGCTTTTTGGCCATTAGTTTCAAAGCCACCTTAAAAGGGAAAACATTATGCAGAGTAACTGGAAGTATTTCTAAGACCTCTGTTCACGAAGAAGGTAGCCAATGTGGGGGAAGGGCAACACTAAGAAACTTGAAATCAGCAGGTAGAGTGTACAGGAGTTTTCTTTTTGTGGATTGCTATCACCAGGTTTCTGAAGATCCTTTACTGAAATGGGTGATGCGAGTAACTAATTTGGGGGCTGGCTCCTTGGTTTTGAGTGGTACAGAGTGGAAGAGCATATTTGGGTTGACGCCAGGCGCGGCTCACTATGGAACAATCACAGGCTGTATGTGATCAGGAGGCTTGTTCCTGAGGGAACAACACACCTGGTAGACCAGATAAAAGCCACTGTAAGGCCTGTTTACCCTAGAAGGCGGGACTGTCCATCGCCCCCTATGAATGCCAAATGGAACACCCCAACTGAAGCAGCTGACATGCTTCACATGCAAACCCCCTGGGACTGGTGTTATGATGCCCACGATATTCACCTGCTGAATATGCCTCTAAGCCAGGTCATGGTAAATGCTGTGATTAAGGGGCCCCTGTTGCATGGGCACCCCATGTCATTTTACTGCTACACTGTTCCAGAAGCCTTATCAGATTTGTATCTCAGCTTCCCCTCATGGGTTTTACAGAGGCTAATAAAAACAGTTTAATTAACTAAAGAGTGGGAAAGGCAGAGGGGAGAGCCAAGAGAGTTTTCCCAACATGGTGGATATTTTTATTCACCTTATAAGAAATAAGGTGAATAAAGTGCATATTGATAGAGACAAAACAAAGCAGAAAAGGGGGAGTCACAGGACTTCCCCCAACATGGTGAAAATCTTTAGATGTTTATTAAGAAAAGGGGTAAAGAAAACAGATGGCGTTAAAGCAAAGGTTTTAAAATAGTACTACCTAAAGTTGGGCGGTCAACGGGGCCCCCTTCTTGTCAACCAACATTAAAGGGCTGCAAGCAAGTCTGCTCTATTTATCACAATTTGGAGAAATTTTAAAAAGCCAGAAAGCAAAAACCTAACCAGAGGTTAGAAACCTCTCCTAACTTTTGGAGAGGCAGTTTGGCCAAAAAAAGTTAAAATTTGACAAAAAGGCTCCAGTCCCTTGGCTCAACCCTGAAGCCTTTTCCACAACTGGGTAAAACTGTCGACAGTGGAGAGAAATTTCTAGGATTCCTTGTTGTGAGAATCCCATGAACCCGTGGAAGCAAACAAAACTCACTGGCATAGAGACAGTGGAAATGTAACTACTGTATGCGATGTCAGATGGGTAGTAGATTGGAGGAGGAGGGTTATACTTTGTGAGGGATATAAATGATAAATGTCTGAATATTAATTGTTTTGTACACCTGAAAGTAAAAAAAAAAAAAAAGAAAGAAAGAAAGAAAAAAGCTCACTGGCAAAGCCAACACTCAGGCTACAATTAGATTGAGAGGAAGTAAAATGTGATGCTTGATAGGATAACGAAAGTTGGAATGTTTAAACAGATATGTAAGAAGTTGTGTCTCTTTACTTGGGTGTTTTATGGGAATAGATTTTGTGTAGGGTCAGAGACACGTCTGAGTCCCTACCGTTGTATTGTAACCAAAACCCATAGGTCCTAAGGGGGGGCTGTAGTAAAGAACACATGAGAGGATGGAATTATGGTAAAAGCATGGAGGGGAATAGGTGTGTCTAAAACAGGCATTATGTGAAATATTGTATCTTTTTTACTGATGTATGTGTTATGGGAGGAAAATTGTATCTGATGGGGGAACACTTGCCCTACCTCACATTGTAAAACTGAAGGCATGTAAATCCGCCCTTCAAGCCATATTGATTGGACAAGCTAAAAGGGAACCAGGAAGATTTCCTGGACCCACACTGTGTAGTATGGAAGCTGCAGTGCTGGTAGGGACACATGCTCTGTGAGAGAGCCCTTTGTGGGGTGCAGACTGAGCCTCATGCCGAGAACCTATGAGTGCCGTCCACGACAGATACTGAGACTCCATACAAGAGAATTTCCATTTGAGGGGCATTTACTGCCTTGCTCTCTGACCCTATTAATTGAAGCTTCTGCTATGACTGAAAGACATAAAATGAGCGAAACCCGAAGTACCCACAGTGTCGGGTGATGTCAGAGAAACATTAAGAGGGTTGGCGGTGCCCTGAAGTGTCCCATGATACAGTGGGAATGGTTTGTACGGGAGCCTGCTGCCTGGGGACTGCGAGGAGGAGAAAGAAGAGCCAGGCAGCCTCCTGCCCTGGGACTGAGTCTGGAGCTGCCTGAGGAGATGCTGGAGTCTCCTGTCCTTGGACAGTGGCCTGTAAACTGCTCCCGACTGACCCACAAGGAGCTGTGTGGTTTGTGGCTGGCAGTTCCAAGGTGAAGTGACAGCCTGTTTGGAAATTTGATGTATTGAGATCAGCAGATGTGAAGACTGATCGGAGAAGGTGAAAATGACCAGCCTCGTTGGTCTGAATTGCGTGCTGTTCTTTGCAGTGATGAAAGAATTGAACAGTGGCAAAGGGGCCCTGTGTTTGGGTTTTTACTGACTTCTGGGCAGTGGCCAGTGGCCTGGCTATGTGGTCAGGCAGCAGTGCGATGGAAACCTGGCCTGTTAAAGGCATGCCCGGGTGGGGCACAGCCCTGAGGAGATTGGCAGAGTGCATTAGTAGGGCGTGTTGATGCCCATCAGAAGAATGCCCTTCCAGGTGTGAAAGGTGATTTGCTCAACAAGCAGCTGGCCCCATGAGCTTGACTGAGATGGGCACCTATGTCCATAAAATGAATAGACGTAGCGGCACTGCAGCAGTGCAGCGATGGGCTGCATCTAGGCAGAGTCCTCCCACACCCTCGGAGGCACTAAGTGCTTGTGAGAACTGTTCTGTCTGCCAGCAAAAGATGCAGACACTGCCAATGGCCATGTGCAGATTCCCTGGAGGGAAGACCCTGCGCTGAGCTGGCACATCACACTGATGCTGATGGCCCTAGGACGCTGCAAATGGACAGTGACTGTTATGCAAGGTGTCATGCAGGGTCTCAGCTCCCACTCCCTGCATAAGAACGCAGTATATGGAGAGGCCAAGAAGGAACACCCACGGAGCCATGGATGGGGAGTTCATACCACTATAGTCTCGCTGGCGGCTGGGTTGGAGACACAGGAAGCAGGAGCCACATGATACGCAATCTGCCGGCCACTTCTCTACCAATCAACCTCACTTGCGAACTGCAATCTGCCTCTCTGCAACCCGCTGTGCTAATTGCAATCCGCGCTTGCTAGCTCAGCCACCATCCTCTGCTAGTGTAGCCACGGCAGTTATATCAGTGGCTAATAGTAACCGTTGACAGCTGACGGCCGACTAGTCACAGCTGATGACCATCTACTACCCGAGCCAGCACCTTTCCACGTGAGGCCGAGAGCCTGGAAACTGCACTCCTGGCTCTGTCCCCACAGTGACTCTGGGCTGCACTTTGCCTACCAGGTGGTAAATGCAAATGCTTGGAGGGTAATGAAAGAACCTGCACGGAAGGCATTGCCCCAACTTGGATGGCTGAGCATCATTTCTTCAGACCAAGGAACATACTTTACAGCCAGTAACATCCAACAATGAGCAGAGTGACCTCCTCAGTACTGCTGGATAGAGCACTGGAACGGGCAATTATAACACTCGTCTAAAATTAGGGGAATTTGGAGGCATGAAGGGCTGGTTTACACACCTTCACGGGTGTGTGCTCACCCTCAACCTGAACATGAGCAGGGCTGAGGGACTCTTTCCACCAGGTAGATTTCTCTGTTTTTTGGTGGATGTGGGGAAGAGGGGTGGGGATCTCGCTGGTCATTTTTTCCCCCGTGTCACCTAATTTTTTTTTTCCTATTGATGCATTTGTCAGTCAGAGGACCAGGGCTACAACTCCACAGTGGCTATAAATAGGGATGATTCCTAAGCAAGAAACTGTCACTGTTTTACCTTTATGTCACCATTCCTAAGGGCCTGATTGGACAGGTTGTGCCTGGCTGGAGGTTCTCTGACACAGCTGGGATTCACAGTGAATTCAACTAGATTTCCTGGTGGAATAAAGAGCTCACTCTCCGCCCTGTGTAACTGACCTTGCCTGAACCGGAATGGACTGGGGGAGGCTCTTGCTGGACTAGTATTGCTCCCAGCAATCCGGACCAGCACAGAGGCCGAACCTAATGTCATTTCCAAAGGTGGGAAAGTCCAGGTAAAAATGAATGATAAATGCAGAGAAGGACAAATAGTAGCTGAGGATAAAGGGAGGAATAAGTCGGTCATGTCATGAGGAAATTTCAATACTACAGTACACCTTGAAAGAGGCTTAGAGCAAGAGGTGACATTGTCACTTCATTGAAGTACACCAGGTGCCCAAAAGGGTAAAGCCATGTTTGCTGAGACCACTCCTGTTTTGGTACCTGACAAGATCAAAGGGAAGCCCACAAACCTGAGTGACCTCATCCTGGGACACTCTTTCATGTGATATGATGTTGGCTTGGATAGTTAATGAGTGAACTTCTAATGTGCCAGTGCCCTTTGACTTTTGTGGTTGTTTTGCTTAAGGAATGTGCTCAGGGACCAGCGGGTGGTGTGTGATATAGTGATTTGTAAGAACTATGTATTGGTCATTCGATGTCCAAAATATATTTCATTTTCATCTACAATTCCTGGCTCACAGCTCCCAAAACTTAGAATTTTCTGAGTGTTCAAAATGAAAAAGATGCCTTTTGTTTTGTTAATGTGGTGACTTTTGGAAAGCACCTAAGGATGGGGGCTGGTTGCCAGGAGAACCAACCATATGATTGACATGTTGGAACTTTCAGTCCCACCCCCTGACCTCCAGAGAAGAGAAAGTGGCTATACGTTGAATCAATTACCAATGACGAATGATTGATCAATTATGCTATGTAATGAAGCCTCCATAAAAATCTCAAAGTATGGGGTTCGGAGAGCTTCTGGGTTAGTGAACACACAGAGATGTGGGGAGTGGTGTGCTTGGAGAAGGCATGGAAGCTGGATGCCTTTTCCACATACCCTTCCCTATGTATCTCTTCTTTCTGGCTGTTCCCGGGTTATGTTCTTTTACAGTGAACCTGTGACCTAGTAAATAACACGTTTCTCTGAGTTCTGTGAGCCGTTCTAGCAAATTAATAGAACCCAAGGAGGGGGTTGTGGAAACCTTTGATTTATAGCCAATCTATCGGAAGTATAGGTGATAATCTGGGCTTCCGATTGGCATGTTGCGTTGGAGTAGGTTGTTGGAACCTCCAATCTGTAGTCAATCAGAAGCACAGGAAGCTTGGGTGGGCGTCGGGCATCTGGAGTGTGCGTGTGTGTGTGTGTGTGTGTGTGTGTTTGTGTAAAGAGGGGCAGTCCTACAGGACCGAACACTTTAACTGTGGGATCTGATGCTATCTCCAGGTAAATAGTGTCAGGTTGAGTTGTTGAACATCCTGCTGGTATCAGAATTGTTTGTTGGCGTGGGGGAAACACCACCATTCCCTACATTGGAATTGGGTCCAGCAATCCTTTTAATATAGAAATGTAATCATTCTTGTGAATTTATAAACTCAGTTTTGGGTTTACTGAGTCTGTGTTGTGTTTCCTGTATCATCATCAATTTCACTGCTCCCATTCCTTTTGAGTTGGTTGCTTTTCTGTCAGCGACCGTGTTAGAATGATGGTCGTGCTCTGGTCTTCTAAGCTCCTACCCACGCTTGCTTTCATTGGAATTGCTTCCTGTCTCCCACTGCATCCTAGGGGAGTCTTGCTCATTTTCCAAGTGTGCGCTTCAAATCCACTGATTCAATAGAAGCTTTGCCACTAGTGTATTTTGTACCTCCCAGCATTTTTTTTTTGTCACTTTATTCTCTTTGCATTTTTGTCTTCATCCCAATTTTGACCTCCTTTTATAGGTCCAAGCTCTTGTTTCTTAGCATTCCTATCTTCTCTGATGTATTTGATAACAAGAAGCATCCAACGCATATATTTCCGTATTTTAATTTTAGAAAATTATTTTTTACAGCGATTCTTAGTTTCTGCTTTTCTCCTAATTTTTTTGGAAGAGGTCTTATGTTTCTAAAAAGTGCTTAGCCTGGAGACATATTTATCTAGCTTCTTGTTTTACCCACAAGTAGGGTAGGTAGAATATTTCTGTTCCCTCTAATTGATGACATGCCAGCTGGGAAAGTGCTGCCTTTTCCCCCAAAAGAGACCTAGTTCAATTTGACATGCCTTGTTTCTTTTCATGTAATGTTGGCCTGATCCAATGAAATCGAAACTTATTTCAACATATTTAGGGACTTTGAGGGCTGAGAAAAATAGCACTGATGAAATATCTAAAGAATTCTACTGTTAAGAAAAAACATGTTAAGACATATTGATCATAAACATTATCATAAAACGTTTATTACTGTCAAACTGCATCCAATTTATCAGTGTTATGTTATAGCCACTGAGAATCATAGAATCATAGAATATTAAACCTGGAAAGGAACATTATCATTCAGACCAAGCCCAGAATTGTGTGTGTGTGTGTGTGTGTATGTATATGTATATGTATATATATATATATGTATATGTATATGTATATGTATATGTATATGTATATGTATGTATGTATGTGTATATATATATATATGTATATGTATGTGTATATATATATATATATATATGGCAAATTAATATATATATGAAACAAAGCAAAACGCCCAAAGAATCGACATAATAGCTATTGTAGCTATTGGGTAGCAGAGACTGGAGTTTGACTCCAGATCCCAAATGTCAGTGATATTTTTTTCTTTCCATGATATGTCGCTATTCCTTAAGGTGCAGGAATCAGGACAGTAGCCCAGGAAAACAAAGAATGTTCACCAATTTGAAAAGAAGATAGCACTGGACAAAGTCAGGCAGGTGGTAGGTAACTAGGAGTGCAAACAAACTGAACACAGTATGCAAAGAAAGAGCCTATTTTCTTGGCCCCTGCAAAGATTTTTCCAGTAATGCCAGAGTGGATGGCATCATCGGGAAGTAATGATGTGCCCCGACAGCGGTGGGTAGGTGAGCTTTAAAGAGCCTAACACTTGTAAGTGCAGATCTGTGGTTTAACTCTCCTCCAGGATTTGCTATTAGTTGATAAGATAAAGTTGACAAAGCATGAGAAAAAGAGTACAGTTTTTTGTTGGGTAGATTCACATCTCAAATCCATCACTACAGGAGTTATCTGAGCTGTTTCTTCATCAGTAAAACAATAAAAGTGAAGCACTTCCTCCGCTATCCAGGTATTCTGATGAATGAAATTGCATACGTACTAAAAACTTGAAAAATCCATTTGCCAGTTCATCTCAGTGCAAGATCATTTCCTTTTTCACCTTTAAAAACATAGAGCTAAAAGTATCAACTTTCAAGGAATATCTGTGTTGCTACTGTATTGGCCGTAGAGTAAAGAATTATACTTTCATGAATAAATACAAAATGTAATTAATGTTAATTGGCTACTAGAGGCAACACTGATTTAATGACAGTGGAGACACTACTTCCACCTAGTGGTAAGTTATCTAAAGTACAGAATCCGATCTGGAAATGTGAACACATTTTTAATTCAAGTATTTAAAGAGAAAATTATTTTCTCTTCATCTCGTATATATTACAGTTAATTTTGAGGCAGTGTGTAAGCATTTTTGGAAAACCAACCTGTGATTAAAAATTGTTGAAAAATGAGCTATTCAATATTTTAAAATAAAAAGTGAAAGTGCTTTTTGCTTACCTTTATAATGTCAGGCTAAGTAAAAACTTCTTTCAAAATCCTTTATTTTATACCAGATAAGTTCTGTATTGCTATTAAGTCAAAATAACCTGATGTTGTCATGCATTTTAAAAAGTATGGTAACTAGAAGCTTTACTGAAACATTTTGGGAATTACAAACTAGTTGGTTTTGTCTCTTCCTCTATCTAGTTTGAAATGCAAAACAAACAAGGGGGAGCAACAATTTTAAAAACTATAAATTGATAATGCATGCATGTACTTTTATGTTATGCTAATTTTAATTGGCCTGATTTTATCCATGGCATTTAGAAATAATCACACTCTCCAGCAATTCTTGATGAAACTTAGTCACTCTGTCTAGTTTTATGTCTAAAACTGTTTTCAGAGGATCTGATATTCCCTAGTTGCAACAGTATCACAGAAAATGAGATTTCTCAGTCTTTAATAACATTTCCCAAATTGTGTACTTGCTCATTCATCGTTTCAAATATGTTTGGAAAATATCGCAATAAAGGTAAGCAGGCCTCAGTGTTCTAATATTAATATGATAACATATATTATTGAAAAGAAGAAAGCAGGTATCACTTCCCAAACTCTCTGGATCACTCTACCTCCACCCTATTTTCCAGAACACATACCTGGTCCTCTAAGGTCCTCGGATTTGGGGGGGGGGGGGGGATGCTGAAGTGGCTCATTTTCTTGTTGTGCATTGAGGAGTTATTTGATCTGTTTTGCAGTTTATGTTATAACAGATGTTTGAGGGGAATGATGAACTACAGCATCTATACTAACCCTTTTTGTCCATCGTGAAGTCATCACTATGAAAAGTAAATACTTGATGAAATTGGAATACTTGCCATCTGTTAGTTTAGGGTTTTCTACAATGCAGCCACTTTGTGAGAAGTAATACAGCAGAGTTGGTAGAAGAAGAGGGCCGAAGGGTGACTGCTGGGGTTCAGATGCCTGCTCTGCTACCTACTAGCTTGGTGAACTTGGGATAAGTTGGTCGACCATTCTAAGCCTCAGTTTTCTCAATATTACCGTGTTTCCCCGAAAATAAGACCAGGTCTTAAGGTTTGCTCCAAAAGACGCATTAGGGCTTATGTTCAGGGGATGTCATCCTGAAAAATAAGCTAGGGCTTATTTTCTGGTTAGGTCTTCTTTTCGGGGAAATATAGTAAATAGGAGAATAAATTATTCCTCGTTTTATTTGAGAATCCAGTAAGTTAATACGTGTTCATGGTATCTGGCACATATTAAGTGCTTAGTAAAATACACAGTTACTGTTTATAACCTTGAGGTTCAGCATGTGGAGGTTTGGAACTACATTTGTACTTAAAACACTTGGGGAAATAAGTCATTTGAAAATGAGGATGTATTTTAGTGCTTGGTTTGCATTCCCAGAATTAAAACCTGGTTGTTTGGTAAAATCATTTTCTAAGTTGCTCAATAGTTAGTTGAAACTATAATGAGACAATACCAAGGAACATATAAAGGCAGTTTTTTTAATGTTTTCATTAAATTGCCCGGAAGAGTGACTTTCTTGAGAAAATGAAGTCTTTTTTTTACTTGTAGTTATTGAATATTTTATACATATAAAGTATTATACATGTATATTGCAAAACTTATAAAACACCGAATGGGTAGTGTTTATGGCAAAAAAAGTAAAGTTTTAAGAGGAGACGATCTTAAGCATAGTTTTTATGCTTTTGTATAAAATTCTGTGTGAAAAACAGCTAAGGTGAGTATTCTTTGTCTGATTCGAGAACACGCAAAATGTTATATAAATCTTCCCTTGCTCTACGGTATATAGACTGACAGGGACAGAATGAAAACCAAAGCAAATATGAGGTAAAAATGATTTTTTATTACTTTAGGTATTTCTAGATGTCAGATAAAAATGAGAACGTTGCTAAAAATTTTACAGAATGACAGCTTTGCCTTATGGATAAAACTCTATAGTTTGATGTATGAGGCAGAAAATGTGAAAAATATTATGAAGGACTACCCTGACATAATGATGGAAAGCTGCTGGAAGTGTGCTAACACCAGAAAAATATAATACACTAAAGTTAAACAAGAAAGAATGCAATTCTTTCGAATCTTGCCTATCCTGAGACATGAATTTTGGCCTTGAAAAGAAGCAAACCACTAACTTATTTTTTTTTTTAATTGACATCTAAATGTTCTACTTTACGGTCTCACTTTGAGATGAACTTCTCAATGCTTGCCTTTGCATATTTATCAAAATAAATACAAAGTAAGGAAGGAAAGTTATTTAAGACTCCTAATTGACTCACCGTGTTCTGTACTGCAAATTAGTAGATTACAATATGATCAAGTACTAACTCCAGTGTTGCTACACTTACATTCTCCCTCTGCAGGAGATAGTAGGCATTTGATTCTTTAGTCCACCTGTTATCCTGAGATTGTGCTTTTGGGCTCATTTATGTCAGTGGTGGTACCTGAGGAAATTATCTCTTATTATCTAGAAACTTGGATCTGCACTGATTTCCTAAACCTTTCAAGTTTTCATAAGTCAGCTACTCTTATGACTCTGAGAAACCCTTATCCTTCAAATTTTGTTTTTGTTGAATTAGCTAAAGTGACTTCTGAGGCTTGCAATCAAAAAACCAGCATAGGTACCATATTTAATAGTCGAGGACATGTAATGTAGTATAAAACCTCATGACAGAGGCATATGGTTGAATGTGTTAGGGTATCCTCAATTCCTTTAATAAAATAAACCTCTTATTTCTGTAAATAATGCGGACATGGAATTTCATTGTCAGTGAAGTTCTCTGACTTACTGATTCCCCCCATATGTTTTGGATGGTGACAAAATCAAATATTATTTATTATCACACATATTCAGATACAATCATTTCTACATTGGTTCTAAAGGAAGGAATCCTTTCTTTGTAAATGTCATCCATATAATTATATGTATTTATGTCAGATCTAATTATTTTTAGAACCTTAGACCTAGAAAACACAACTTTTGTTATTTACAGGTATTGCATTATTTTGATTTAACAGATTATAGTCACCAATGAGACTCATACATAGAAAAAATAAATATGCTAAAGTTTATTTCCTATTGGGTATATTTGTATAAATATTGATGTTGAACACAAAGATTAATTGAAAGTATTTTTCCCTTTCATTTAACTTGCTTTGTTTAATAGTAATTACCTCATAGAATCTTTGTAAGTAATAAATGAGGCAATCCATGGAAAGCCTGGGTCAGTACTTTTATTTGATAACACTACTTACTACCAGCTGTGTAGGACAGTTTCTATATCTCACCAACACTTGCTATATATAATAAGACTTTTACATTTTTATCAAACTGGTGGGTATGAAATTGTATGTTATTGTTGCTTTAGTTAGGATTTCCCTGATTCCTAGTGCAGTTGAGATCTGTAAATTACTTAACCATGCTTTGTTTTGTTTTTTTTAAGGAATTTTATGAGATAATTGACTTACAACGTCATATTCGTTTTAGGTGTACAGCATAGTGATTTCATGTAGGTATATATTGCAAAAGTTTACCACAGTAAGTTCAGTTAACATCCTTTACCTCACAGTTATTTATTTTTTTCTTGTGGTGAGAACGTTTAAGATCTGCTCTTTGAAACTCTGAAGTATACAGTACAGTATTGTTCACTATTGTCACCATGCTGTACATTAGGTTCCCAGGACTTATAACTGGAAGTTGATACCTTTCGACTGCTTTCAGCCATTTCACCCCGACCCACGCACTGCCACCCGCCTCACCTCTGGCAAGCATATACCATTTCTGTTTCTATGAGGGTTTTGTGGTATGTTTTTGTCTGTTGGGTTTTTGTTTGTTTGTTTGTTTTTTAGATTTCACTTTTAAGTGAAATCATACAATATGTCTCTCTCCATCTAATTTATTTTTACTAAGTATAATGCCCTCAAGGTCCATCCATCTTGTTGAAAGTGGCAGGATTTCCTTCTTTTTGTTTCCATTTTGTGGCTATTGTAAATAACACTGCAATGAAAATGGGGGTGTATATATCTTTTCAAGACAGTGACTTTGTCTCCTTCAGATTAATAACCAAAAGTGGAATCGCTGATCATATGGTAGTTCTGTTTTTAATACTTTGAGGAACCCCCATACTGTTTTCCATAGTGGTCGCACCAATTTATATTTTCATCAACAGTGCACAGTGGTTTCCTTTCCTCCACATCTTCACCAACACTTTTTATTTCCTGTCTTTTTGAAGATAGTCATTCTAACAGGAATGAGGTGATATATCATTTTGGGTTTGATTTGCGTTTCCCTGGTTAGTTATGCTGAGCACCTTTTCATGTGCCTGTTGGCCATTTGTATGTGTTCTGTGGGAAAATGTCTATTCAGATCCTCTGCCCACTTTTTAATCAGATTGTTGTTTTTTTCTATTTAGTTGTATGGGTTCTTATATGTTTTGGATATTAACCTCTTATCAAATATATGATTTGCAAATACTTAATCCCATTCCATAGGATGCCTTTTCATTTTGTCACTGGTTTCCTTTGCTGTGCAGAAGCTTTTTAGTTTGATGTATTCCCACTTGTTTTTCATTTTGTTGCTTTTATTTTGATATCAAAGCCCCCCAAAAAATCACAAATGCTGATGTCAGGAAGCTACTCTGTATGTTTTTTTCTAGAAGTTTTATGGTTCAGGTCTTATGTTCCTGTCCTTAACCCATTTTTTAATTGATTTTTTGTATAGGTATAAGATAGTCTAGTTTCATTCTTTTCCAAGTGTCCAATTTTTCTACCATTTATTGAAGAGACTGTCTTTTCCCCTTTGTATATTCTTGGCTCCTTTGTCATAAATTAATTGACCATATAATGCATGGGTTTACTCTGCACTCTTTATTCTGTTCCATGGATCTATGTGTCTATTTTTATGTCAACACTGATTTGATTAGTAAAGTTTGTAATATAATTTGAAATTAGGAAGTGTGATGCCTCTGACTTTGTTCTTTTTCAAGATTTCTTTGGCTTTAGCGTCTTTTGTAATTTCATAAAAATTTTAGGTTCTTTTTCTATGGAAAATGCCATTGGAATTTTGATGAGGATTGCATTTAATCTGCAAATTGCTTTGGGTATTATGGACATTTTAACAATATTTTTCCAATCCGTGAGCATGGAGTATCTTTCCATTTATGTATCTTCAATCTCGTTCATCAGTGTCTTACAGTTTTCAGTGTATGGGTCTTTCACCTCCTTTTTAAAACTTATTCCTATGTATGTTCTTTTCGATGGATTTATAAATGGGATTGTTTCCTTTTTCTTACTGCTGGTCCACTATTAGTATAAAAAAATTGAACAGAATTTTTATATTGATTTTGTATCCCTCTATTTTACTAAATTTATTACTTCTAACAGTATTTTGGAAGAGTCTGTAGAGTTTTCTATATATAATATGTCATCTGCTGATAGTGACATTTTTATTTCCTTTCCAATGTGTATGCCTTTTATTTCTCTTGCCTAATTTCCCTGGCTAGGGCATCCAATACTATGGTGAATAAAACTGGCAAGAGTGGGCACCTGTTCTTGTTCCTGATCTTAGAGTTGAGTATGACGTTAGCTGTGGGCTTCTCATACCATGTTTCTCCGACAATAAGACCTAGCAGGACAGTCAGCTCTAATGCGTCTTTTGGAGCAAAAATTAATATAAGACCCAGTCTTATTTTACTATAAGATCCGGCCTCATATAATATATAATATAACATAACATAACATAATATAATACCAGGTCTTGTATTAATCTTTGCTCCAAAAGACGCATTAGAGCTGATTGTCTGGCTAGGTCTTATTTTCAGGGAAACATAGTACATGGACTTTATCATGTTGAGGTATGTTCCTTTTATATCTGCTTTATTGAGCATTTTTGTTATAAATGGTCTTTTTAAGATTTTTTTTCAGTTACAGTTGACATGCAATATTTTATATTAGTTTCAGGTGTACAACATAGTCGTTAGACATTTACATAATTTATGGAGTGATTTCCCCCCCATTAGTCTAGTACCCACCTGGCACTATACATAGTTGTTACATTATTGACTATATTCTATATGCTGTACTTTGCATCCCTGTGAGTATTTTGTAAGTACCAATTTGTATTAATCCCTTCACCCTTTTTCACCTAGTTTCCCAACCACTTCTGCTCTGTCAACCATCATTGTTATTTATGAGCCCATTTCTGTTGAGTCTGTTCCTGCTTTGTTTGTTCATTTCGTTTGTTCTTTAGATTCTATATATAAGTAAGATCATATGATATTTGTTTCTCTCTGACTTATGTCATTTAGCATAATACCTTCTAGATCCATCCATGTTGTTGCAAATGGTAAGATTTCCTTTTTATGGCCGAGTAATATTCCATTGTATGTATTTACCACATCTTCTTTATCCAATTGTCTATTGATGGACACTTGGGTTGCTTCCATATCTTGGCTATTGTAAATAGTGCTGCAGGGAACATAGGGGTGCATGTATCTTTTGGAATTCGTGCTTTGGATTTCTTTGGCTAAATACCCAGAAGTGGAATTGGTGGGTCATAAGGCAGTTTTATTTTTAATTTTTTGAAGAACCTCCAAACCGTATTCAATAGTGGCTACACCAATTTCTAGTCCCATCCATTTATGACAAGTGTTCCCTGTCATAAATGGATGTTGACTTTTGTCGAATCCTTTTCTGAATCTATTGAGATTAACATGATTTTTATCCTTCATTTTGTTAATGTGGTGTATTACATTGTTCTGTGGATATTGGACCATCCTTACATCCCTGGAATAAATTCCACTTGACCATGGTGTGTGATCCTTTTAATGTATTATGAAAATTGGTTTTCTAGTATTGAAGATTTTTGTATCTGTGTTCCTCAACAATATTGGCTTCTGATTTTATTATGGCATCCATTTGGCTTCGGTATCAGGGTAATGTTGGCCTTGAAAAATGAGTTTGGGAGTGTTCCAAACTTTTCCATTTTTTGGTATTAATTTTTCTCTAAATGTTTGGTAGAATTCACTTGGTAGAAACCACCTAGTTGGGAGTTTTTAAATTACTGATTCAATCACTTTACTAGTAATTGGTCTGTTCAGATTTTCAATATTTTCATAATTCAGTCTGGGAAGATTGTATGTTTCTGAGAACTTACCCATTATTTTTAGATTGTCCACTTGTCGGCATATAATTGTTCATTGTTGTCTCTTATGATCCTTTGTATTTCTGTGGTATTAGTTGTAACATCTCCTCTTACTTTTCTTATTTTGAGTCCTGTTTCTCTTTTTCTTGGTGAGTCTAGCTAAAGTTTTATCAATTCTTACCTTTTTTAAAAATCAACTTATTTTCATTGTTTCTAGTGTCTTTTTAGTTTTTATTTCCACTCTGATCTTTATTTCCTCCTTTTACTAACTTTGGGCTTTATTTGTTCTTCTTTTTCTAGGTCCTTGAGTTGTAAAGGTAGGTTGTTTATTTGAGATCTTTCTTGTTTTTGGTGTAGGCATTTGTTGGCTATGAACCTCCCCCTTAGAAGTGTTTTTGCTATATCCCATAAGTTTTGGTATGTTGTGCTTCTATTTCCATTTAGCTCAAGGTATTTTTTTTAATTCTTTTTGTCTTTGACATATTGGATGTGAAGTAGAATGTTGTTATATCTCCACATACTTGTGAATTACCCAGTTTTCTTCTTGTAATTGATTACTAGTTTCATGCCATTGTTGTTGAAAAAGATGCTTGATATATTTTCGATATTTTAAAATTTATTAAGTTTTGTTTTGTGGCCTAACATGATCTATCCTAGAGAATGTTCCTTGTGCATTCAAGAATGTGTATTCTGTTACTTTTGAATGGAATATACTTTATATATCTGATAAGTCCTGTTGCTCATTGTTTTCTATTGATTTTTCTCTTTAGATGATCTCTCCATTGACATAAGTAGGGTATTCAAGTCATCCACTGTTATTGTATTGCTGTCTATTTTACAATTTTGGCATTAACATTGCTTCACATATTTAGGTGCTCCTATGCTGGGTGCATAAATATTTACACATATATCCGCTTATTGGATTGACCCTCCCCCTTTTATCATTATATGACCTTCTTTGTCTCTTATTACATTCTTAAAGTCTCTCTGGTGTGATGTAAGTATCGCTGCCCTAGCTTTCTTTTGGTTTCCAATTTGCATAGAATATCTTTTCCATCCCTTCACTTTCAACTTGTGTGTGTTCTTACATCTGATGAGTCTCTTTTAAGAAGCATAGATGGGTCTTGGGTTTATTTTGTTTATTTATTTTTCCATTCAACCACCCTGTCTCTTTTGATTGGAGAATGTAGTCCATTTAGTTTTGAAGTCATGATTGATAGTCATGTACTTATTGCCCTTTTGTTATGTTTTCTGGCTGTTTGTTCTCCCTCTGTTCCGTTCTTCTCTTGTTATCTCCTTTGTGATTTAATAATTTTCTGTAGTGGTATGCTCAGAGTCCTTTTTCTTTATCTCTTGTGTATCTACTGTAAGTTTTGGCTTTGTGGTTATCATGAGACTTACATAAAACAACTTATATTTATAATAATCTGTTTTAAGTTGATAGGAACTTAAGTTTGTATTCTAAAGCTCTACATTTTTACTCCTTCATGTTTTGTTTTTTTTATGTCACAATTTGCATCTATTAAACTGCTTTATGTCACACTTTGCTTAGGGTACTGTTGCTTTTCAGAATCCCTTCCTAAATACAAGGAATACTTTAGGTGGAACGACAATATAAATTTTAAAAATTCTTTTTTTTTTATAAGAGTTTATTAGAGTTTGTCAGAGAAAGAACATACCTGGAAGCAAAATCTCAACATACTGAGAAAATGCTCTCTAAAAATTCTTGACATGTTTTTCTGTGCAAATACTCTCCCAAATTATTTGAATTTAATCACATCAATCATATGGGACTACAGTGAGTAAATACACCTTTAGATGTAAAAATATAAATAAGTATGGTTTACTGGTAACACTAACTATAATTATAACATATAATTAAATTTCTTCAGTGTTTTGTATCAGGGACTCACTACAAATATGTCTAAACATGTGCTGTGAACTTTGTATTGATGTGCATTACAAAGAAATAGAATACAAGATCTGACAAGTATGTTTGAGAAGTTGTTGCAATGATGTTGCTAACCTGTTTTTGATATCAGAGGGATTATTCATTATGAATTTGTACAACCTGGACAAACAGTTAACTAAGTTTACTATTTGAAAGTGCTAAAAGGCTGCATGAAAAAGTTAGACAACCTGAATTTTTCACCAACAATTCATGGTTCTTGTATCACAACAGTGCACCAGCTTATGCAGCACTGTCTGTGAGGGAATTTTTTAGCCAGAAAACAAAGAACTGTATTGGAACATCCTCCCTACTCACTTGATCTGGCCCCTGATGACTTCTTTCTTTACCTGAAGATAAAGGCAATAAGGAAGACATTTTGATGGCATTCAGGACATTAAGGGTAATATGATGACAGCTCTGATGGCCATTCTAGAAAGAGTTCCAAAATTGCTTTGAAGGGTGGACTAGGCACTAGCATTGGTGCAGAGCTTCCCAAGCGGGTACTTTGAAGGTGACCCTAGTGATATTCAGCAATGAGGTATGTAGCACGTTTTCTAGGATGAGTTCATGAACTTAGTTGTCTGACCTTGTATTTAAGGTATAATCCATTATATTCCCCTGGAGATTGTAAGGCACAGCAACATGTGGAAATAATGGATTTCAGCTTAGTGTTTTTAAATGTCTGTAGAAAATGCCACACACATAATTTCTTTGTGCTAATGCTATAGTTTGGTTTGTTCTTAACGGAGTTGACTTTTTGGTCTCCCTAGTCTTGAAGGACATTTCTGTTGTGTAAATGGCTCTTCCATTTAGGATGTGTGCATCCTTTGTCTAATATTATCTGTTACAATGATATTTGGAACACTCTATTTTTTTAGGTCAGTATTATACCACACATTTTCCTTTTGCATTGGGTCTAGGATTAGTAAGTATTATTAGTAAGTAAATATGCAAAATAACCTGTTATCAAAGGAAAATAACCATCTAAGTATAGATTTAGAGTAAAATTTTGTATGATTTTTATTTTAATTAACTCAGCATTTATAAACTCAAGAATATGTGAAGCATAATTATTGTCTATAATACATCTTAGATATATATTATTTTCTCAAATAATTATAAACTATAACACTTGGACCAGATAGTCTCTTAAATAAGCATTTATCAAGTTCCTGCTTTACAAGAGCTGAAGATACATGAAAGAAAACGGAGGAATGGATGACGTGTGCCTTTCCTATGCCTTGCCCTGACTCTATTTCATTTGGAAGTATACAAAAGAAATGTTCAAATACTGATAATTTTTGACCCCACTCATCTGTTACTACCTTCATCCTCTTAAATACTTTCCTTGCTTACGTGCTCCGCGTGCACTGGCTTTTCTGTTTACTCTCCCAGCATTCTCCTGCTCTTTGAATTGCTGCTTTTCTTAGACAGCTCTTCCGCATGCTTGCAGTGTTGTCTCTTTTACAACTTTGTCTAAACTCCCTTTTGAAATCATTAGGTCCTACCTTGACCTCTCTATTTAAAATTGCTCCCTCTTCCACACCCTCGACTTGTTTCCTTCCTCTTTCCTTGCTCTTATTTTTCCCACAGCACCACTTTCTAAAATACCTTATAAATGTTAAATGCATTTATTGGCCTCTTCTCCATTAAAATATTAGTTACAGGAGGGCAAGTCTTACTTTTTTCCTGTTTTCCTCACAGCTATATCGACAGTGCCTAGAATAATAACTGCCATGTAGTAGATACTCAGTATATGTTGGAAAAGAGTTAATGATTAAATTTTCTATGAATTAAGTCATCAAATATAACTCAGTAGCATAGGACACATCTGAAATGCAATGAATTTATAATTAGGGAGGATTTCCTATACAGTAACTGTTTTAAATTTGCTTTGTATTCAAAAGATGTCGTGAGCGGGACCTGGCTATCACAGTAGCAGTCTCACCCACGTTTGTGCCTTTTCTATAATGTCAGACTTGATTAGAATAAAGCCATGGATCTAGTCCTATTGACTCGGTTTCCCACCGGCATTAACCAAGGCTCCAGCCTAAGGATAGTCTCCAGTAGTCGAGATAGAATGGTTTCACACAAGAGGGTCGCACGGGTTTGTAAGCAATAGGGTTAGGCAAGTACACAGAGTCTTACAAAAGAAGGATGAGTAGGGGTCGTGTTCAGCAAGAGTCCCTTTGGTGCTGGGGTACATGGCTTCCGGTATCAGACCAGGTTGGTGAGACGGTCAGGAGGTGAGGCTTCAAGCTCCGTCTGGGACGAGTGCAGATGTGGCTGTCAGCTTGTCACTTGCAGCCTGAGTGAAGAGCCGTCAGAGAGCTCTGATCTTAGGTTCAAAACTGTGTGCGGTGCACCCATCTGCAGTCAGATAAAGCCCTCCAGATGGTCACACTCCACCCTGCATCTGGAGTTAGTTAGGGCGTTCACTGGGTACGCCTTTCACGTGATGCTGTGGCACTAGTGTCACTTTGTGACTGACAGAGCTGTCAGAATTATTAGTCCGTTTTGTGTTCATAATTAATGCTCTATATAAATGATAATATTAAAAAGTTAGTAGAACTCCATAATTCCACCATTGTAGCAAGCCTACGTTAACCATTGTATGTTAGCTTTATCATGCATACAGTATATTATTGAGACATTGTACAGTGTGTAATTTTACATTGTTTTTCTTCCATTGAGTTATTTTTGTTATAAACTATTCTCTCAGTTAATTGACATATGGCACTGTGTAAGTTTAAGATATACAGTATAATGACTTGACTTACATATACAGTTAAATGATTGGCACATTCAGTTTAGTTAACATCCATCATCTCATATAGATACAAAACAGGAAAAAAACAATTCTTAGGACTTACTCTCTTAATAACTTTCCACTATACCATACAGCAGTGTTAACTATGGGCATCATGTTGTACCTTACATCCTCAGTACTTTTTTTTATAACTGAAAGATTGTACCTTTTGAGCATCTTCATCCAATTCCCCCATTCCCAAACCCCGCCTCTGGTCCACTCAAATCTCATCTTTTTCTGAGTTTGTTTTTTTGTTTCCATAGATAGATGAGAGCCTACGTTTGCCTTTCTCTGCCTTATTTCACTTAGTATAATGTCCACTGACCTTGCAAATAGCAGGGGTTTTTGGTGTGTGTGTGTGTGTGTGTGTGTGTGTGTGTGTGTGTGTGTGTGTGTTTTAATGGCTAAATAACATTGTTTATGTATACCACAACTTTTTGATTTAGTAATTTGTTGATGAACACAGGTTGTTTTCGTGTCTTGACTATTGTAAATAGTGCTGCTATAAACGTGGGGGTGCAGATAACTTTTCAAGTTAGTGTTTTTTCTTTGGGTAAATAACACCCAGAAGTGGAACTGCTGGATAATATAGTAAATAGTAATGCTATTTTAAATGTTTTGAAGAACCTCCATACTATTGTCCATAGTGGCTACACCAATTTACAATCCTACCAATAGTGCACAAGGCCCTTTTTCCCATATCCTTGCCAGCGTTTGCTTCTTGTCTTTTTGATGAGAGCCGTTCTCTCTCTTATGGATTTGTAGAGGTTCTTTGTATAATCTGAATATAAGTCCTTAATTAGGTGTGTGTGGTGAATGTCTTCCAATCCACGACTTCCTTTTCATTCTCCTAATGGTGTCTTTTGAGGAGCAGAAAGTCTTCAATTTAATGAAGCCTTTTTCAGTCATCTATCGCTGTGTAACTAACATAAAAATCAGTTTAAAACATTTTGTTATTTACTCATAATTCTGCAGTTTGGGAGGGCATCATAGTCTCTGGTAGTTGGACGTCGTGCTTGGCAGCTTGCTTCCCGTAGCACAAAAGCAGCACAGTGTCTTGTCTTCCGCTTGTTATTAGTCAGAGCACGCCCCAGTATCACTTGTGCAAAGACACAGGGACAAAGATTCTCATTGTAGGATAGTCTGTATTAGCAAAATGCTAGAAACAAATCGAATGCTCATTAATACAAGGTTCATTAAATGTATTATATATTTATATAATGAAACATTCACTCTGCTGCTAAAATAAAGCAGATCTAATTTGATACAGATTGAACCAAAATATATATTGTAATTTTTTACTGAAAGTAGAAAATTGCATGAGAGGAAACATGTATCTGTGTGTGCATGTACATAAAACATGATTTCATTTTTGTTAAAAATAATGTATTTGTGTATACTCATAGGTGAGTTCTGGTAGGTTGCACAATATAATATTTGTATATCAAAAGGAGCCCTGTGGAATCTTGGATAGAAAAGAATCTTTCCATTTACACCCCTTTTTATGATATGCATATATTAATTTTCCATTTGAATAGTAATAAAAATATGTAAATGTAGCATATCAACATTAGAAACTAAATAGTGCTAAAAATAAGATGAGAACCCCAGTAGACTTTCAACATAATGAGGAACACCTTCAAGCAAAAATACATCCTGACAATTCTTTAAAAAAGGTTTCAAAACTTAGAGATCTTTGAAAATAGTATGTGGATGAACTGAAATGTATATCGGGTGTGTGTAAACACATCCCCAGGAAGTT
Source organism: Rhinolophus sinicus (assembly GCF_057876585.1). Classification (NCBI taxonomy): domain Eukaryota; kingdom Metazoa; phylum Chordata; class Mammalia; order Chiroptera; family Rhinolophidae; genus Rhinolophus; species Rhinolophus sinicus. The sequence continues at coordinate 120,155,247 of NC_142515.1, read as the reverse complement.
TCATAAATATGATGCCACAGAATATGGGACAGAAGTAAATGTGTGGCGTCACTCTAGCTCAGGGGTGTCCAAACTGCGGCCCATGAGCCAACTGCGGCCCGTGATCCATTTTTTATTGGCCTGCAGCAAATTCCAAAAATATATTTAGTTTACTTAAATAAACCAGGTGAGGCAATACGTACTTCACCTCGAGTGAGTGGCCCGGCTGTTTGTGTATTTTACCGGATATGGCCTTTGGTGAAAAACACTGAAAAAAGTTTGGACATGCCTGAGTCTAGCTCCTAAGACAGCATCTGTCAGGACTATAATTTTCCTACTTTGTTACCCTTGGACATTTAATTTTGATGTTAACAACCCTGATAAGAACCACCCAGGTTTGAGTTCTATATGCCACATTGTTTCACATGGAATTAATGAAGGTTATTTTTGAGACATTCATGATGTCTATTACGTTTTAATATAAAAAATAAAGTATTAGTGTTTTAAGGGGTTCTGATATCAACTTCCAGTTTCTCTACTGCAATCCAGTGTAAATATTAGCCAGTCTTACGGATTTTGTAGTGGTATTTTCCACCTTTCTCTCCCTTGTATACGTGTTGCTTTCCAATCTATTATTTAATTCATCTTTGTTAAAATGTCAGATCATTTCTTTCTACAGAGTACACAGGAGAGCTTCTGCTCCATCATAGAGACTTTATTACCACACAGCTGATTTCTGAGTCAGTCTCAAATGTCAGCTCTGTGAAAATTGTAAAACATTCGTTTTTCTCCTTGTTCTTGAGAATTCTCAAGTAAGACATTAATATTGATGAGATCAGTAGGGTCGAGTTCGACTTTATTACTATAGCTTGCTCTAAAAGTTATATACAAAGGGTGCCAAAAAAAAAAATGTATGCACATTTTAAGAAAGGAAAAAGCTGTATTAAAATTGTCATACTCAGTATATACGAAAAACAAAAGATGAATCCAAGTCATGTTTGACTTGTGCTATTACAAGAGGTGCTCAAAGTGGTTGCCATCGCCGCCCAGACCCTTCTGGTGACGGCGAACATCGTTTGGTAGACTTCTGTGGGGAGCGTGTAAATTGTCCCAACACCACAGCAGAAGCAGCAGGACGTGTTGCTGCGCGAGGCCTCCCGGAGCTTCCCTGGTGCACATCACACACAGCACCGTGTGTCTCAGACTTACCACGTAGGCGTGAATTGTTAGGCGTCTTGGAGGTTCTGCTGCAGACTCATGCTTCCGTTGTCGTCGTACTGCCACAACATTGTCTGATTTCAGATAACACTTCAAAATGGTCTTGCGCACCTCAAAAGACACCCATGCTTCCACTGTTTTCTTTGACTGTTCTGCCTGTCACATGGTGATGCTACCATTCATTTGATTAACCCCACCTTTTGAGCGAACATCATACTAAGCATTGCTACCGTAATTCAATTTCACTTTGAAAGGTAATACATAGCTAACATCTCTCAAATTGTGTAGACATTTTTTTGGCACCCCTGGTATTTTTAATCACTTGAGTATTTTTTGGGGGGGTAACGAGGAAGCAGGGACATGTTAGTGATAATTTTTTAAAATCTATGAAACCTGAAATGACTTGGTATTCAAGTAACGTGGTTGAAAATGCAGATTTGAAGAACAACGTTTAGCCTGGAGCAGACAAAGCCATACGTTTAGCCTGGAGCGGAGCTTCTAGGCAAGCTGGGGAAGAAAGGGCCGCCGTGGATATTTGCCTTATAGGCAAAGTCTTTTCACTGTTGCTGCACACGTAGCTGAGTCACCACGTAGGCTCCACTGAGCAATTACAGCATGCTAAGGTTTGACTGCTTTCCCACTTCCTTTGTCTCCTCCCTCTAGAGTAGGGTGGGAAAAATAAACTTACAGCCTTGAGAAAGAAAAATGCTCACATGCTACTGCTTTCAACTGTAGAAACTCTGAACCAGCAGCTACATGTTGCAGAGGTTTTGATTGAAGTTAAGAAAAAATATCAACACCGATTCCTATGATCCTTTGTGATTGCAATAGCATTGCATTCCCTTGCTGTTTGATGAATAAAGTCATTACTGTAGCGAGTGAACCAGAAAAATCTAGACTCAAAAAGCCAGACCTAAATTATGAAATGAAGTCAAACGTCACAGTGAATTTTCACTTTCTTTAATGCATTTTGCTTACTGTAGTCAACATACAGAATATGAATATAAAAGTCCCATGTCTTCTTTTCACTAACAAGAACATGCCTAGCCCTGTAAGGTTGAAAAGGAAATTAGTAAAATAGCAACATTGCTGCTTTAGTTAAAACGAAGCAACAGTGTTTTGATGCTGCCTTTATGGAGTATGACAGCAACCTATATGCTTTGGTTACTCTATGTTGCACATGTGGAAAATAATGCTATTAAGAACTAATGGACATAATAAATTAACAAAATAACTATAATGCAGTCTCCAGATACAAAGTACAAAGGCAAATGAAGTAGCAACATATTCTTGAAATATGTAGAGGGTCATGGAGACACTTACAGAATTTATTGCCTAGTTCTGAATTGTACAACCATGTGTAAGCACCTTATTACTCACACAGGTGAGAAAGATACTCTGAGGCATCAATGTAACTATTTAAATCCTATGTTCAGTCCTTGTGTTACAGGAGAACAAAGTTTCTTGTATTGTCTCAGGAAGGCATTCCAGGACGTGCAGCATTAGCCATGTGAACAAAGACAAGCAAGCAGTGAATTTATTAAGAGAAAGGAAGCACTACACTCCCAAAATAGTGGGACTGGGCAGGCCAGGGGGAGGGCCACTGCGCAGTAGAACAAAGGCTTAGGATTTTCTTCCAATGAGGGTGCGCAATATTCAAGTTTTAGGGGTGGTGTCACAGGCAGTCTCAGTTCCCGCGGTGGGTCCTTGCTATCCTTGTTGACCATTTCTTCTGGTGGGGAGGTGGGATTCCCTTGTTTTTACTTGGCTCTTGTTGGAACTGTCATGGGAACACGGAGGATGGAGATTGTTCCCCGTCCTCCATGCTAATAGTATCATAGTCTATTACAATTAGCTGTGGCTGCACCTTTTCTTAAGAAAGATTTAATCTCTTCCTTCGTTTTCCCCACTTCTTTCCTACCTTCTCTCTCCTGGTGGCTCTGTTCTTTCTGTCTAGGGTAACACCTAGAATAAGTGTAAGAAATAATGAAAAAAATATATCTTATACCCTTGGCTCCTAAGAATGTTTGTCCTGTTAGCTTATTTATTTTAGGCAACTTATGTCATGGAGGTAAAAGATGAAAAGAATAGAAATAACTGAAGCCATTGATATAATACCCAATTCTCACTTTCTAGTAATACTTTTCTATATTTCATACTTGTCTTAAATTTCATACTCCATACTTCATAATCCCTTATATTGTCCATTTAATTATTACTCTTTGTTGAATTCTGGATAATTTCCTTAGAGGCAATACAGCAGAGTGGTTGATAGAGTAGTCACAGAGCCAGTCTGTTTGTCCCTAACAAATTCCAGCCAACAAGAACATATTAGTGAATGTACTTATAATGAAATTAACAACAAACAATCATAAAAAGTAGAATAGCAAGTACTTATATAGCCCTTGAATGCTTAGTAATCACACAATAATCATTAGCTATTATCTAGCTTCCAGGTCAGTAATTTTCTATTCACCAGTTTCTAATCAATGGTTTAACTTGAGTGATTTATTTCACTGGAAATTTTCCATTTCTGAAAGTTACATTTAGTTCTTTTCCAAATATTTATAATTTATTTTGCTTTTTATTCATATAGTTTCAATTTGTTTTCAATCATTTTAAATACACATTTTCTTGCCCACCAGTTGGTTTTATTACCTAAAGTTTTCAGATTCTGTTCGTCTGGCTTATCATGTCTGTGACTCTCTTATAGGGGATATTTTTTGTTTGAGTGTATTTGTAACCTTGGAGCGTGACTTTGTCCTCACAGGGCTTTACCTGTATGATCCTGTGTGGCCAGAGAGATGTTGTACTTGATTCTTCCTCATACCCCAAGCCTACCATTGCCTTTTGGGCCAACACCTATTTCGTAATGTAGATTTCTTAGTGTGGGGTTTCCGGAAGCATTCGGTTAATATAAACTGAACCAAAACCCAGTAGAGGTGAATCCGTTGTTCTGAATTCCAAGATACATATCTCTTCCCCTCAGACATACTGTGTTTCCCCGAAACTAAGACCTAGCCAGATCTCATGCATCTTTTGGAGCAAAAATTAATATGAGACCCAGTATTGTTATGTTATGTTATTATTATATTAAAGACCGTGTCTTATATAAGACCTGGTCTTATATGATACAATATATTGTATCATATAAGACCAGGTCTTATATTAAAATATTAAAACATAAAACCCGGTCTTATATTAATTTTTGTTCTGAAAGATGCATTAGAGCTGATAGTTGGCTAGGTCTTATTTTCAGGGAAACGTGGTACTGTCTTCCTTGTGACCCCCATATGCAATTAGGCAGGCTTTCTCCATGAGTAGAGTTTCCGAGGGTCTCAGTTCTACAGGGATTCTGTTATTCTTTTGTAACTTACACAAGGATTAAGGACTAAGACCTCTGTGTAGCTCTGGTGCCAGCTCATTTTCTTACAATCTGTGCTGAAGTTCAATTTTTTTTTCTTTTGTTTGGGGGATTTCGCTTTCTTCCTTGTGAGAATGGCTCTTAAATTTTATCCCACATTTCGAGCAGGTTGGTTTTTGGAGGTCGAGCTCAGGGGTTGAAGTCATGTTATCTATTTTGCCATATTATCAAAGCCAGAATTATTCTGCATAGATTTTTCAGGCCTGGGATTCTATGTCAAGATGATGTAAGAAGATTGGTCATAGCTATACTAAGGTCATATACAAATGCATGAGATCAGCCTACAGTATCTTTGTATTTTTAGGCGAAGGGAAAGTCTTTTTCTACCCTTGCAAGCAGGCATTTCTGTACCCTAGTGCGAGGCTTTTCGTTACACTTATAGAACATAGGACACATGAAACAGAAATGAGTATGTTCTTAGCAAAACAGCTAAATTAGTTTCCATATGATAACTGACTCTTTCCCAGTATCCTTATTTTAAAACGATTGTGACATTGACTCCCCAAGAGTTATAAAGTTTCACAAATTTGATTAAACTGCAAAGAAGGAACTGAGACCAATCTAATTGAATTTTGCTTTATCAATCACTTTGCAACTCCAGGCTTGCTTGTATCGTGTTTTCAATTCAAACATAAAAGTTAATTTGCTACCAAAAAAAATTATTTGACTTAGCATTAAGGAGATCCATGTAATTCACTGTGCTGTTTGCCTGTTTAGGAAACCAGAAATGTGCTAGCAGAGCAACAACAGAAATTGTTAAAGCACTGTCGGTTTCATTTTAACATGGTTAATGTGCAGGGGCAGTAGATACAGGAATCAGGACAAGAATATGATTTGGTTTACTCTAAATGAGGTCTTTGTTCTGAGCATGCATGTTGAATTTGATAAGACAGTATGTATTTAGTTCCATTAAATCCCCACAACTCGAATTTTACAAATGCGTTCATTACAATTCCAAGTACGTAGGTGATATATACTTGAAAGAATAATATTTTGATTTTGTATGACACTAAATTATTGTTACACTTGTCCACAATATTTACATTTGTTGGAATCATGGGACCATAGGTAACAAAATTATTTCATAAAGTGTGAAGGAATTTATTTAAAAATATAAATGTTGAAAATTTTATATACCACCGCCAATTACTTCCAGGAAAGAAAGATACATAACCTGTGACAGCGCAAGTGTACTTAAATTCTGTTTATATCATTTCGTGTGTAATAAGTTTGTTATATCAGCTCTAATGAGGAAAAAATACATTGTTTTCATGACTTAGTTTTATGTCTAGTATGTTATTACTTTATTTTCATGAGTCAGTTTTATGTCAACTATGTTATTATTTTACAGATTAGTCTAAACTCTCCTATATAATTCTCAAATCATTTATACTTATTCATGTGCTAATCACAATTTAGTTCAGTGAGTTTAACTGTCATGATTGTTATAAGTTGATGTCTTATGTCACCTGACAAGGCAGGTGGTAAACCACTGGTAACTGGGAAATAGCACTTACATATTACCTAGTTTCTAGGCTTTAGAGAGGGGTCTCCAAACTTTTTTCAATGGTTTTCACCAAGGGCCGTATGCGGTAAAATACACAAACAGCCGGGTCACTCACTCGAGGTGGAGTACATATTGCCTCACCTGGTTTATTTAAGTAAACTAAATGTATTTTTGGAATTTGCTGCGGGCCATTTAAAAATGGATAGCAGGCCGCAGTTGGCCCTTGGGCCGCAGTTTGGACACCCCTGCTCTAGAGCATCTCACTAAGTCCTGTGGTTTTGCAAAGGGAACTGTAAGATAATGTGTATCACATCCTCTTATGTCACAAGTTTCACATGTCTAGTTTTGTGATACTGTCAGTCCTTTTCTCAGATTCTGTTCATATCTTTTGATAAGCAGGAAACTGACTAAAATGAATACAAATTTAATGCAATATTATTGCTCAACTGAAAACTGATAAATATCTTTTCAAGGACGAGGGCTTGTGTTCACATGTGCAGTGTATATTTATAATATACAAATATTAACTAAGTTAAATTCCTGTTTATTTTTGGTCTTCACTGTTCTATATAACCCATACATGTCTTACGGCTTTAAAAAGCCTACATTAAAAATGAGATGGGAGCTGTATTTGATTAAACGCTGTGATTTCTTGATAAGCAAGTAATTGGATTTGCAGCGGGTACAACTTCTGTATTTATCCATTACTTTTTCAAACAATTCTTTAAAGCTAAACAGGACTTTTTTTTCCTTCGCATTCCTTTTCAATATTGAAGAGAAAATAACAACTTTGGTAAAATTTTATTCTTACATCATGTACAGTTCATTTTAATGAATAACTATTTAACTATTAATTTCAAAGGCTTTCAGCTCAACAATAATTCTGTTTTGCTCATTATTGCTGGTGTATAAATACATTATTAGAGCCAATATTTTTTGCTTCACAATGATGCATCTTAAAAAAAACAACAGCACTGTTTCTTTCAGAGCAGCAGTACCCATTGCTGCAATAAATTCCATCATTCACAGGCTGAGATAGTATTTCGTCCACATTGTAAATGTCACATGCCATAGCATCTGAGGTCACGCATTCTATGAACACTGAGATTATAGTGATATAACACTTCAGTATGCTTATACCAAATTCAACAGTATATAAAGAAAGACATTCTTTTTTATGAAGTAGAAAATTTGAATAGATTGTTTTTGCTATTTATCATCGCTGAAATCAAAGTTGTTTCTGCCATGCTACAGGTGAAGGCTACAGGTGTTCAGAAATGTGGACTCTGTTTGTTGAATTTGACACCACTGGTCTGAGGAGTCCGACTCTGGGCCAGAATTCCCTGTGTGAACCTTGCAGGCCTCATGGGGAAAGCTGCCCTGTCCACAACAGATGTGCTGCATAGCCTGTGTATTACAATTTCTGGAGGGAGCTGCAATGAAGGCCTGAGGCTCCCCAGACCAGCCATGCTTTTACACATCTGTTTCCCTAGCCTAGGCGCTTCCTTCAGAAGACTCGGGGGAACTGGCTGAGTCACTTCTCAGGCATCTTTGCCGAGACCTCCTTGTGGGGACCTTAACCAAGACCCTTTTGTCCACTTGGGCTCAGTACTTTTCCACTCTTAGCCCTCGCCCCAAGTCCCTCGAGTCATAAAAAGGCAGGGGCCTTCTGTTCTGTTGGGGCTCCTTGGCTGTTACATGATGGCCCTGTCTGCACTGCATGTCATTAACCCTCGCCTTGCTGTTCCACGGACAGCCATGGAACATTGGGGAGTGGCCATCTACTGTGCTCTCTCGTCACACTGTTACAGTAAGTAAATACCGTGTTTCCCCAACAATAAGACGTACCCTGAAAATAAGCCCCAGTTAAGATCTTAGCCAGATGGATGCATTTAATACATTATGACATGTTCCAGAAGATAATGACATGACTGTAGTTGAATAAATGTAGATTGTTATACATGAAAAAACAAGACATCCTCTGAAAATCTGCCCTAATGTATCTTTTGGAGCAAAAATTAATATAAGACCCTTTCTTCTTTTTGGGGAAACATGGTAGGCCTGATGGTTGCTTTCAGTTTGACTTGTCATAATTGACCACCCTGACACGCAAGAGCTCCACAGAGTTCATAGCTTCATCTTTGGTTTGGTAGTTTTCCTTGAACAGCTTTCTTTTACAAAACTAATGACCATGTATCAATACACATTTTTGTATATTGGGAATTTTCTCATGGAGGAAATGTATTCTGACTTCTAAGAATACAGATAAAAATACGGGTATGTATAACCATACAAAACAAAGAAGTCCGATACATCAGTTTGCGTATTTGAAAGTAATAGCATGTCACAAACAGCCACGGATACCATATTCGGGATACCACACTGATGCTGCCAGTGCCGTACTTCCTGTGTTCAAAGTTGTTGGGTTTTGGTTCCTACTATTGTATTTTAAAATATGTGGCTTTGTGTAAAAACCATGCCATATTCATACCCTCCCAATTACCACAATGTAAATGTTGAATCTTCCTTCCTGACACTTTAGGCATCAAATTAATCTCTTGAGAAAGAAGTTGTTATTATTCAAGCTACATTAGGAAAGGGAGCAATATTATGTGCAGGAAAACAAAGTTTCATTGTCTAACAGATGCCTAATTAGAGAGAGGAGCACTTGAATCAAGTGAGGCATGGAAATGAGTTACACAGCGTTTACATGTGGAACACATTATTTATCAGTAAGAGTAATACATGCTGCTTTAAAGGGAAACTCACCAAAACTTAGCTGAACTTTGAGCTGTCAATTTTTCTTCTTTTTTGATAATTGAAGTGGCAGAACATAACTTTGCCGTTATAGCTTCTGTTATGTTAAATGATTGATTCGTTATCCCAGTGAAACAACTCAGTGACCATAAAACTTGATTCTTGTAAAGTCTGATTTTCCGAAGTACACCATAGATATTTTTCAATGTAACAAAGAATCTGTGAAATACTGATGAAATAAAGCAAGTTTCTAGGCACTGCTAAATTCCACAGATGAGCTGAATTAGAAAGATAGCATTGATAGAAATGAAATGTTCTGTTAAAAAAAAAACAAAAAAACAGCTGCTGACCAATAATGCATGTCTAACCAATAATGGATTGCTGAATTCTTTCATTTTTTTTTTTCCCAAAAAAGTAAGTTTTAGCCTCTAGATTTTTACCATATGCATAGCTGGGCTGAATAGCTTAACACTAATTCTGACTTTTGAACAGGCAGACTCCTACATTACAATGTGCTTATGTGATCTAGCACACTGTTCTGGGAGCAGAAGCAATTGCCTTGCCATTTAGAGGGTGGTAAATGAAGTTGAATCTGACTTCAGCAGATTAAGGGTTCCCCAGATTCACAACAGAAGTAATAGCATAAAGAAACTTTTGTAGTTTTAGAGATAGTCGTGACTGTATACTGTCTATCAAACCTGTCAGTTTTCTTAATTCGGATTTTACCTTGGCAAACTGAAACATACAGACATTTGGGAAATTCAGTCGTTTACTTACAATCCATCAACTTATGTTCTATTTCTCTTTTCTTTTTTACCTCTTTCCCTCCTTTCATTTTTGTTTTTCCCTTGATTCCTTTTCTAACACAAACAGCCCTGTTGTTGGCTTGTTTTTCTGTGTGTCCCTTCTGTAACTACCTGTAGGGTTAGGTAAAGAAAAGTTATTGGCTATGACTGTATTCTAGGAATATGCCCAAGATTGTTTTGGGTTCTCAATTCAGGAAACCATTTGAACCATTGAACTTCTCTATATTAAATTAAGTGGCTCAAGGAATGCTAAATAGTACAAATGTTAATACGCTTTATTCGCAGTATATGGCCCATAGTTGATAAAGTGCTTCATGGGAGTGTGTGGTTAAGAGGCTGATCAGTTTAGCCTGATGTTCATCTTACCCACCCCTACTCTTGCCTCTGGCAAGTGCCATCAAGGCTGGTGCAAGCCAGGCTGTTCTCTGTACTCTTCTTCCCACTCTGCCACCTTAGAGCGGAGACGTCTGACGCCAGGACTAATCCTAACATAACTCTTTTCCTGTGACATCGGTATAGTGAAATAGGAGGGAGGTACTTGCCGTTTCTGTGCTATCTCAACTGCCCGTTGATACCGTTGATAGGCCATTGTATTGGTTGTCAGTGCCTTTTTGTTGTTGTTTTGTTTTTTGAGACTTTTTATAAGAGTTTATTTGAGCCAAACTGATGACATATGTCAGGGACCAAGATCTCAAATGCTCCCTGTCACCATCTTTAGCTAAAACTTGCTGGCTATTGATGACTGTGGGGACAGAGCCAGGAGTGCAGTTTCCAGGCTCTCGCCCTCACGTGTAAAGGTGCTGACTCACGTAGTAAATGGCCATCAACTGTGATTGGATGGCCATCAGCTGTGGCTAGTTGGCCGTCAGCTGTAACCAGTGAGCCATTGGCCATTAATATAACTGCCGTGGCTCGCTAGAAGAAAATGGGGGCTAGCAAGGGGAGATTGCAGAGAGGCAGATGTCGCCAGCGAGAATATAGCGGTATGACTCCCCTGTCTATGGCTCCATGGGTGTTCCTTTTTGGCCTCACCATGTCCTGCATTCTTATGTGGGGAGCGGGAGCTGAGACCCCGCATGACAATTACCTACCTGTGGCAAGTCTAAAATGCTGGCTCTCTATCTTGAAGGGTTTCTGTGCCTCTTTGGAAAGACCCTGAGGTGGTTCCCAGACATCAGAGTTCCATTTCGAAGGCACCCATAGCAGTGTTTGCCTGTGGTTGGACCCGTTTTGCCCCTTCATGAAGCCTTTCTGATCCCCATTTTTGAGGCTGGTTTTGGAACTGAGGCATATACATTCTTTTGGTTCCTTAAATTATTCTGACATGATGAAATCCATGGACTGCTGTGACTTTGTTGAGGAAATTAGAAGATGGTTGTGTGGTATTCAATGCAGGTGCATATGAGTACAACCGGGGAGCTTCAATGATCCATTTAATTTTCAAGGAATGCTTTAAAAAATACTACAGAGGATTGAATGCACTATTGAGGTAAAGAATTACAACACTTAGGCAAGTGTGTATACGTGTGTGTGCATGTGTATAAGAGAGAGACCCCCGAGAGTGAGTCAGACAATGACAGATCAGTCAAGGTAGCAGTTTCACACGGACTCTATTATGTTTCCCAAACACTGATTCTTAAGCTAACTGGAAAGTCTGTTTCAAAGTCAAGTGACACGGAGTTTTCACTCACTGAATTATATGTAAGTTAAAGATGTGGCATATCAATTTCTGAGATATTACTAAATGCATCAAAGAAACTGAAATGGGAAGGAATGGATTTTGAGATGGATAAATTTCTTTTTTAATATACCAAAAGTAGGAAATAAAAGATCTATTATGATGACAGTTAATCTTCTTTCTTAGTGGAAGACCTTGTGCAGAAGTAAATGAAATGTTCTAAGTTTTGATCAAATAAAGTATGCACATGACTTTTTAAAATGAAACATTTATGTGACACAAAAAGCAACTGTCCCTTCTCTATTCGTTTTCATATTCTGTCCTGTTTCTTCCCAGAGAAAAATAGTTTGAATTCTCTTGGATCTTTTTTTTTTTGAAACCTAATTTTATCTAAAAATGTGTTCGCTTATAACCATTATTTATATACTTTTTACTCTGAAAGAATGAGGGCCTAGCTCAACTGTATGGGAAAAACAGGGGAGGGAAGGAAAGACAAGGAAGGTTGTAGTTATGCCACTATTTGTAATTGCTCTCTTTAAAACCATTAAGTAAATATACTTGGTAAATATATGTAATATACTTGCACACCTATATCTTATCAATAAATTATGCAAAGTATCATAGCAGACACTGCTGGCTGTTTATATAGCAGCTATTCCTCCCTTTCTCGCTTGGCTTACAGAAGAGTATTTTCTACTGCTCTCCCTCCTGAGAAAGCTGCTTAGAGCTACAATTGACCTTGTAGGGTAAACCACTAATGGGGTAAATTAGTGGTTTATCCCACAAAGTAAACCAGAAAAGACAGGTAGAGCCTGGTTCTTAATTACATGAATAAATCTGAACGGAAATCTCAGGAAATGCTTAATTCCAAACATCACTGAGTCCTGCATCTTCAACTCCAGCCACCTAGGTATGGGGGGCCTTTTCTTATACATGAGAAGTAACAATTTACTGCCAATATGGAACTACAACATTGAGCAATAAGACAAATGCAATAATGTTTAATATAACATTTGAGCTTAATGTAATTAATATAATTATGAACTTCTGTTAACCTTGTTATATAAAGATAGGGTTTTGTTCCGTAGTATAACCCTCCTGGTAACCTTTACATCATTCTGACCAAGGAAATATAGGGGCAATATTAAGAGCTAACAGATAATTAGAATAATTTCTTTTTTAAATTCCGTCCTCCCATTTAGAAGATAAATCTTACATTCTAAATAATAGTTATACAAAAGATTGTTTTCTAGTTGTGAGAATCTTAAATCTCATTCATAGGTAGCACAATTCTAATGATTGTAAAACGGAAACAGATGGCTCTTCATTACTCTATGCAAAGGACGGTCTCTTGGATAGAATGTCTACAGCAGATGCTTCAGGAGCTTTATTAATGAGAAACAAAACAGGGGAGATGTTCAGAAAAGGCTCATTATTTAATTAAAAGGGAATTAAGCCATACCAAGTATTTATTAAATCAAATATGTTTATTATATAGCCTGAAAAAAAGTACAATTTTTAAATGTTTAAAATCAGTTTCACATGCCTTACCTACCGTGTTTCCCTGAAAATAATACCCAGCTGGACAATCAGCTCTAATGAGTCTTTTGGATCAAAAATATAAGACCCGGTCTTATTTTACTATAAGACTGGGTATAATATAACGTAATATATGATATGATATGATACGATACCAGGTCTAATATTAATTTTTATTCCGAAAGATTCATTAGAGCTGTTTGTCCGGCTAGGTCTTATTTTCGGGTAAACAGGGTATTAGAACATTCTGTAAAGTTTAAGGTTAAGTAACAACAAAAAACCTACATTGGCTTTCATTCTGCATTCCTTGAGATTCTGATGTGCTCTGTTGTGAGGCCAATGTGCCATCGTATTTAACATGCTGATAAGGCTATAAAATTATGTGCAAATTATAGAGTACTGCTGTCTAACACTTAATGTTGCCCAAGCTTGTCAAATCTTGTAGCTAAAGTTGAACTGCTGAATGGACTTCTTAAGGCTTGTGTCACATCTGTTGGTTGTTCATTTTTCCTCACTTTGTAAAAACTGAGCCGTTGAATTACAAATTGCAAAACACCTATATTTCTGCCAACATACAGTATGATAATTCCTTGTAAGAGTGATAGGTGACATCTGGGCTAAACTCAACCACATCGCCAACATGTGGAGGAAGTCTGAAAAAAGGAGCCAGTTTCATCCTAAGAAGTTGTAAAATTATCCCCATATTTACCAATCAATCCAATTGTAAGATTTTAAAGGCCAAGAATCAAACCTCATGTGCAATGTTTTCTGGCAACTATCTCTTGGTTTTGTTAGCGTGTTACATATTTTTTAGATGTTTATACTTTTCTCCAGGATATCCCAATCTTCTAATAAACTCTGTCTTCAAATATGGGTCCTAACACCTGTGCCAGTTAGAATTATCTAATACTGTAAGAATTTCTACGTAGTCTGAGTGATTGTTAAGGGCACCCCAAAGTTTACCGTTACTGAGCGGCCAACATGTAGGTGATGGTGAGGGTTAATATGCTAAAGTCATTTTTATATTTAGAAAGCTATGGAAAAATAAAGCCTTTTACATCCTCAATTACATCCTCATGGGTACTCTTCTCATCTGAAGTACCACACTTCAACAATACAGGAATAAAAATCCAAGGGACATCATGTGGTTTGTGTTTTTTTTAATACCCAATAAGATTTTTATCTTGTTCAAAATCAGCCAAGCATAAAAAGCTACTTAATAGATATGGGGTAAGGGGGAAAGCAGGATGGTGAAATGGGCGGAAGATACGGCTTTCAGAGAGAAAAAATACATATCTATAACTGCCACTATGTGTTCTCTAGAGACTATAGAAATTACAGCTATCTAAAAATCCATTTTCTAAAGTTCAGGAATTCGGGATTTTCAATTTATCTGGGATTCAAATCCATGCACAGTAGTGACAGGGCTAATATACAGAATGTGTCACACCATAGATTTTGGACGACTTTCATTGGAAAAACTCTGTCAGCTTCTTATAAATCTTGACATTGATCCTAGAACAGCTACCACAGCTAAAAGCATTGCTGTCCCTACGTGGAAACCATACCTTGTAGCATTTTAAATGTAATAAGTTTCTAGTAATAAGAGCCTGTAAGGAAAATACAAAAAGCTGCTTCACAAAATATAACAAGTTCTTGATACCTGTATACGCATATGCATATACCTGTATATGGTATTTTAAAATAATCCCTGCATTAAAAATAACAATCATTATCTTCTGAAATTATTAAACTCCACAAGCTTTAGCACTGTAATTAATGAAATTCCTTCCTAGTTTACTAGGTGATATATATGTTTCTTAAAATGTAATAATTGGTTCCATCAACAAAATTTATACTCACAGGATTAAGAAATCATACCTAAATTGATAGCACCATCACGTATTTTAAGAAATTTGCATTCTCGCACGACATCTGACGTTGGAGAAAATCTTGATGCTGACAATTAGACTCACTCTTCCATAGTCTGTTTATCTTCAAATTGGGACACCAAAGTAGAAACCCAAAACAATTAATAGCAAGATTTCTTTTTTTTTTATGGCTAAGTAATAGTCCATTGTGTGTGTATGCAGACATACCTCATGTTATTGCACCTCACTTTATAATGCTTTTGTTAAAAAAAAAAAAAAAAAAGGCAACATCTGTGATTTGTTTTTTGCCAGTGGAGGTCCATGCCTCACAACTCAATGGCCATCCTCACATTATTGGCAGTGGTCTGGACCCAAATCGGCAATATCTTCAAGGTCTGCCTATACCACATCTTCCTCCATTCATTTATTGATGCACATTTAGGTTGCTGCCATATTTCGGCTATTGTAAATAACGCTGCAATGAACATAGGGATGCATATAGCTCTTGGAATTAGTGTTTTGTTTTCTTCTGGTAAATACCCAGGAGTGGAACACCTGAGTTGTGTGATAATTCTATTTTTAATTTCTGAGGAGCCACCATACTCTTCCATTTGTGGCTGTACCATTTTAATTCCCAAACACAGTTTCGAAGGGTTCCCTTTTCTCCACATCCACATAACACTTGTTAGGTTAAGTTGTATAAATTCTTTGTTTTTTTTATATTAACCGCTTATTGGCTATATGATTTGAAAATAGCTTCTCCCGTTCAGTAGGTTGCCTTTTCATTTTGTTGATAGTTTTCTTAGCTAAAATGTAAAAATTCTAGTCTTTAAGCCATTTTAAAATTTATTTTTGTATATGGTGTAAGATAGTGGTCCAGTTTCATTATTTTGTGTGTAGCTGTCATGTTTTCCCAACACCAATTATTGAAGAGACCATTGTATTCCTTTTGATGCAATGGTAATTGGGATTGTAAAATTCTTTCTGATCGCTCATTATTAATGTATAGAAATGCAGCTAATTTCTGTATATAAATTTTGAATCCTATGATTTGATTGAATTTATTTATTGTAATAGTTTTTTGGTGGAATTGTTAGGGTTTTCTACATATATCGTGGGATATCATCTGCAAATAGTGGCATTTTACTAGCATTTTTCTGATTTGGATGCCTTTTATTCAACATAGTATTTGGAAGTTCCAGCCACAGCAATTGGGGAAAAAACAAGTGTTAACTCTGTCTTGTTCCAGACTTTAGAGGAAAAGCGCTCTGCTTTTCACCATTGAGTGTAATGTGAGCTGCAGGTTTGTCACATACGACCTTTATTATGTCAAGGAATGTTTCTTCTATGCCCACCTTGTTGAGAGATCATATGATTTTTACTTTTTGATTGACCTGTAATTTTCTTCTTTTTTGTGGTGTCTTTGTCTGGTTTTGGTATTGGGGGTAATGCTGGCTTCGTAGAATAAGTGTGGAAGTGTTTTTTCCTCTTCAATTTTTTTTGGAATAGTTTAGATGTTTGGTAAAACTTGTCTGAGAAGCCATCTGGTCCTAGATTTTAGATAAGAATTTTAAAATTCCAAAAACACAAATTTTCAATTTTGTCATGATTCAGTCTTGTAAGGTTTTCTGTTTCCAGGAATTTATCTCTTTCTTGCTCTTAGTAGGAGGGAAGAAATAACAGACGGAAAAAAAAAAAAAAAAAAAAAAAAAAAAAAAACAATAAAAAAGATCAATAAAACTATGTTCCATGTGTACTGGAAAACAATGACCTTAAACAATAATTTAGGTCAGATGAACTTAAGAGATATACACAGTCCATTTCATCCAGAAACTGTAGAACACACAATGCTCCCATATTGATTTTCTATCTGGATGAGCTATTCATTAAAACAAGTGGGGTATTAAAGTCCCCTACTGATGTGGGAGGGTGTCCGTGGTGTCCCCGGGATCATGATCTCGCAGTCGCTGAAGAATGGAACCGTGGATCAGAGAGGCAGCGTTTGAGCAGTACAGTTTTATTGTAAATCACAAGGGGAAAGCTCTCAGGAGAGAGGGGATCAGAAAATGGACTGTCCTGCAGGCTAAGCTGTGCCAGAGACTATATGTCCTTGAGTCTGTAATCTTTAAGTTGTTTACCAGAAGCTGATTGCCCCCCACCTACATGCCCCCGGACCTGGGCTGGTGTCTTGGCTGACTCTGCAGTCTGGCATAGTAGCTACTCCTGCTCAGTTCCCTTCTCCACATTTTTCTGTCACCTACTTTGAAACTGTTTTCTCTGGCCTTGATGTCCTCTGCTGTATGTCCCTCATGCCCATGACTTTTCCATTTTACTTTGAAACAGTTTTTCTGAACTTTGATGTCTACTGGGTCTATTGTGGTCCTGTTCCTGACTACCTAGGACTTTCTTAATCCCCCTTCTGATGATGTAACCCTAATTGCCATTAGGGGAAAGAGCAAAGACCGCTCTGGCTGCTTTCTGCTGAGAAAGAGTGGAGGTATGGGCCAGCAGTGGGCTAGTCGGTCAGAGGGCGGTCCAGTGGTCCGCAGTAGATGGGTGGGTTTTGGTGGTCCATGCAGGGCTCCATGTTGAGTACCATTTATAGCTTTACAGTTTCTAGGCGAGAAGAGATAAACTGAAAGAGCAGATTGAGGATGCAGAGTCTTAATGAGAGCAGAAAGAAGAACTATTAGAGGGTCCAGGAGGGGCCATAGCCATCGTAAGAGTTGAGCTCTCGGGGATGCCCACCAGTCTGATTTTCAAAGGAAGTTACGAGTTCATTTGCAGTGTCTAAGTATACAGACCCAGTATGATTTATATAGAGACAGCATTCCCTTTTAAGTAGGCACATGCCCCCCCCACTCCCCGGTATAGGAAGTTAGTAAGTCTAGGGCCTGTCTATTTTGAAGAGACACCCTTGCTAGTAAATCTACTTGTTGGATAAGCTTCCATATTCCAGTAGTGGTTTCTTTTAAATCCTTTGCTAGTTAGACTGATGGATGGATGGAGGTTCCCCTAAGGTAGTCCCGGATGCTGCTAGATCCGAGTTAGAAGCAGGATTAGAACCGGTGCTACTGCTACCCTCCGTGCTCTGGGGCACAGTTGTTTCAAAACATGTGGCATGTAGCTGGTGCCAGAAGCATAGCCCACCATGGGAGCTAGGAAAGGTAGGGCGATATAGGCTCTGGTGCCCCAGAAGAAAAAAAGACCTTCCTCAGGTATTAGATTAAGATTAAACCTGTATGTATAGAGGGTTTCGGGTTTGGTTGAACCGGAGGACATTCCCCTCAGTTCTTGCCAAATTAAAGTTAGATCCATGTTGAGTCTATCAGAGACTGTGGAAGCTAAAGCGCTTGAGGGGTAAGTTTTTAGGGAGAACCGGTGAGTGGAGAGGAGCAGTCGGAACACCAAAGTGAGCCGTGATGAGTTGCGGACTGCATGAAACCATCCTGCAGAACAGGATGGGTTTGTGGTAGCTGTAAAGCATGCCCTACTTGGGAGCGGGGGGGTTGGGGTTCCTGAGGAACATGTGATATTTGGTGGGGGTTTTATATGCCTGTAGGGTGTTATAATTCGAAGAATTCCAATGTTCTTCCCCAGAACCGGTGGTGACCTTGAAAGTGAATTTACATTGGGAAGAGAGAAGATCCTAAGGAATAATTCCAGGCATACAGCTTAGATAGCATTTTCAAAGCAAAGTTGGAAAGGTGGCAGAAGTATTAAGGCTCAGCCTATCTAGCCAGGCGAGAGTCTGGGTATCATTGGACCAGGGACTCTGTCATCTCTTGTTCTCCATGTCCTCCCTCCAGGCATCAGGAACAATCCCTCAATGGCCTTGTTGGGGAAAGGGCTAGTGTAAGAGATTGAGCGGGGGGTAACAGTGTAATTAGCTTGTAGCCAGGTGGAAATAGGGGCAGGAAGATGGTACCCAGGGATTCCCTTCCACAGATCCAGCAATCGGTTAGGTTAAAGGTGGCTGCCATCAGCTGGACCCATTCTGAAATTCCCTCTGCCTGGAGGGCACGGGTGGCAGCCGGCAGGACAGCAAGGGAGATGAGTCCTGTGGTCGTCCTGGACTTCAGGAAGGTTTCGTAGGACCACTAGAGTGAGTCCTAAGAATACGATGCAGATCAGGCCCAAACTCAAGCCTGCCCATGGGAGACCGCGACCGGGAAGGGGTGTCGGGTCTAGGGCAGTGCAGGTGAGAGTGACAGTAAGAAAGAGGAAAAAGGCAAGTATTAGGAGAGTGAAACCCCTCCACTATCATCCCTTTGGGGTTAAGTCCCACCATCTGGACACTTATCTGAACGGCGCAGGATTGCTTTCAGATCTCCTTGGGGATGGCTGGAGTATTCAGGGCTGGGATCTACAGGTGTCCTCGGCTTGACCCGAGAGTGGTCGATCCAGGAGTCGAATTCTGGCACCTTAACTGCTGTAGGAGTGGAAAGTATTACCGTGTAGGGACCTTTCCAGACCAGGTCTAGACTAGGAGACATAGAGGAAAGGGTTTTAATAAGCACTTCATCCCCTGGAAAAAACAGGGAGCTGCTTTTCTCTGGGTTGTGATCCCGATATCTGTTGGATGGCCTGTTGGAATTGGGCTAGAGAGGTAATATGTTGGGTCAATTCTATGGTTTCATGGTCTATTGTAGGTCATTTGTTAGGAAGGGTCTGCCATAGAGCTTCTCAAGAGGGCTTAGGCCCCATTTGTTGGGGTTTTTTTTGAATACGAAGGAGAGCTATAGGGAGCAAGGTGGTCCAGCTTTGGATGGTTTATTGGGATGGTTTATTGGGATGGCTTTTGCAGATGTCTTTTAATGATGTCATTGATCTTTTCTACTTGGCCAGGGGACTGGGGTCTCCACATACAGTGGAGGTGGTAATTTATTCCCAAGGCTTTAGAGACTCCTTCAGTGACCGAGGATTTGAAAGAGGGTTCACTGTCGCCTTAGAGGGACCTGAGGAGACCAAACCTGGATACGATTTCTGTGGTTAGAGCTTTAACTACCTCTATAGCTTTTTCAGTCCGGCAGGGAAAGGCCTCAACCCAATGTGTGAAGGTGTCTACTCATACTAGGAGATATGTGTATCCTTTTGCTTTGGCATGTGGGTGAAATCTAATTGCCAGTCCTCCCCTGGATGTTTACCCTGCCTTTGTATTCCCATGGGTGTTTGAGGATGCATTAGGGGTTGTTTCTATGGCAGGCCTCACAGGAGGTAAGGATGTTTTTTGTAGTTTTGTGAATGTCTTTGCCTGTGAATAACTGTTGAGCCAACTGTAGAGTTTTCTTCCGCCCTAAATGGAAGGTCTTGTGTAGGGTTTTGAGGACCTTCCACAAATTTGCTGATGGGAGGTGGAGATGGCCATCCTCACTTTGTAGCTATCCTGTAGGCAGATAAGTGTAAAACCCCTCTCCTTTGTCCACTTTTGTTCTTCCTGTGTGGTCTTCCTGTATGGTCGACAACACATATCAAGCCCCAGACTAGAGGAACCATTGTGGGAGCTAGTTTGGCAGCGTTTTTGGCCACCTGATCTGCTAGATGGTTACCTTCAGAAACCTCCTCATTTCCCTTTTGGTGTCCCATGTAATGTATGACCACTATTTCTTTGGGGGAGGTATTCTGATTGGAGTAACAGATTGATCTTCTGATGGTATTTGATCCAGCGGCTGTTACGAAATTTATTTCTTTCCAGATGGTTCCACAGGCATGTAAAACTAAGAAGATATATTTGGAGTTAGTAAATATGTTATCCCTTTTTTCTTTGCTCAGTTCCAAGGCTCAGGTGAGGGCAGTGATTTCAGGTGGCTGAGTGCTGGTCCCTGGGGGCAGGTTCTTCTGTGATCTCATGCAAAGTAACTTCGGCATAGCCAGCTTGGCAGGCCCCGTTTTCTATAAAAGAGTGAAGAGCATCCACTGGGTAGTTTAGGGGCACATCCTGCAAGTCCCACCTGGCTGCATAGGTCTGTGTTAACACCTGTTGACAGTCGTGTTTGAGTCCCATGTCATCCTCAGGGAGGAGGTGGCAGGGTTTAAGGCAGAGCGTGTCCTGATCTGTGTGATCGGGTCTTCTAGCAGCAGGGCCTGGTATTTTAAGAGACCAGTGTCTGTGAACAAGTAGCTATTTTCAGTGTTTAGTAATCCCTGAATGTGGTGGGGGTGTATACTGTGAGGTCTTACCCCAGGGAGAGTTTGAGGGCCTCTGGTACTAGGAGGGCAGTGGCTACAACCAACAGAGGCAGGTGGGCCACCCACGAGCTACTAAGTCCAGCTCCTTGCTTAAATACTCTATCGGTTGTTAGGGAGGCCCTTTTGGTTGGGTCAAGACCCCCAGCGCCATTCCTTTTCTCTCTCTGATATGTAAGTTGTAGGGCCCCCTGGTCAGGAGGCTTAAAGCTGGGGCAGTTAGTAAAGCCTGTTTCAGGATGTTAAAGGTCTGTTTGCCCTCAGGGTCCCGAGCAACAGGTGCGTCTTGGCTTCTTGAGTGTCTTTGATGATTTGGTACAGAGGTCTGGCTATTTCCCCATAGCCAGGAATCCATAGACAGCAATATCCTGTAATGCCAAGAAAACCCCTAATTTGCCTAAGAGTCCTAGGGTAGGTGTACGTGGAAATGGGTTGGACCCTTTCTGGCCCTAGGACTCTCCATCCTTCCAAAAACATTAAGCCCAAATATTTGACTGTGCTCTGGCACATCTGGGCTTTGGCCTTAGAAATTTTGTAACCCCTTGCAGCTGGGAAGTTTAGGAGGGCAGTTGTTCTGTGGCTTGTAAGGCTCTCAGAGGGAGCTCACAACAAGAGATCATCTACATATTGTAACAGGGTACACTGGTCGGAGAAGTCGGACAGGTCCTTCAAGAGGGCCTGTCCACATAAATATGGGCTGTCCCTAAACCCCTGCAGAAGCGCCGTCCAAATGAGCTGTGATGTCTAGCTTTCGGGAATCTCAAAGGCAAAAAGATACTGTGAACCAGGGTGTAAGGGTATGCAGAAGAAGGCATCTTTTAAGTCTAAGACAGTAAACCATTTGGTTTCTGTAGGTATCTGGGCTAAGAGGGTGTATGAATTTGGGACTATAGGGTGTATGGGGACGACCGCCTCATTGATGGCCCGGAGGTCCTGCACCAAGAGCCAGTCTCCTCTGGGTTTCCAGACTCCCAGGATGGGGGTGTTACAAGGACTGTTACATGTCCTGAGGAGCCCTGTCTTTTTAAGGTTATTGATAACTGAGATTAGTCCTTGTCAAATCTCAGGTTTTAAGGGGTACAGCCTCCTGCAAGGAAATGTATGGGGGTCATTGTGAGGTAAACATGGATTGGGGCGGCCGTTAGGCCACGGCTGACTATTCCAGGCTCGGCCCAGACCTCAGGGTCAATGTCTGGTTCTATTACTGGGAGGCAGTTGGGAATTTGTCCAGGGGCCAGGAGGACTACTGTTCCTAGTTTTGTCATGAGGTCTCCTCCCAGCAGGGGAGTGGGACTTTCTGGTATGATCAAAACAGGGTAAGGGAACAATAGATTGCCCCACAAACACCCCAGAGATTGTGAGAAGTATTTGGTGACTGATTTTCCAGTTACTCTGCAGATAGTTACGCAGTGGTTGAGAATGTCCCTGGGTTAGAGAGGAGGACAGAGAAAGTGGCTCCTGTATCTAGGAGGAAGTTACAGGTTTCTCCTCTATTTCTAGCAGTACCTGGGGCTCAGAAGTCTCTATTGGCATCAGGGATTTGGGAGCCATTGTTAAGAGCCCCGGCACCCTCAATCTCATGTGGGGGCCTGACTGGACGAGGCTGACCCCAGGTGTTGAGGCCTCTGAGGACATTCGAATTTCCAGTGGTCTCCTCCACAGTGGGGGCATGATCGGGGTGGTCTCTGTGTTGCCCCCAGTCTCTGGGGGCAGTCCTTTTTCCAGTGCCTGGACCGTCCACATTGATTAACAGTTGTATTTTCCCTTGGTCTCCTCTGAGACAGTGGCTTGTAGGGCCGCTATAAGCATGTCTGTTTTCTTTTTTATCTTTATTTTGTGTCTCCTCCTGGTCTTGATTATAAAAATACAGTGTTGGCTACGTTAAGCAATTGTTCTATATGCCCTCGGGCTCTATAACCAACTTCTGTAGCTTTCTGCGGATATCTGGGGCAGCCTGAGTTACAGACTGGTCCCTAAGGATTATGTCTCCTTCCAGCGTGTCTGGCCTGATAGGGGTGTGTTTGATTAGAGCCTCCTAGAAAGGCTGAGGGGTTATCATCTGACCCCTGACTGATGATAGACAGTTTGGAATAATTGAGGGGCTTAGCCCGAGTCTTTTCTTTAATTAAAATTTATTGGGGTGACAATTGTTAGTAAAATTACATAGATTTCAGGTGTACAATTCTGTATTACATCATCTATAAATCCCATTGTGTGTTCACCACCCAGAGTCAGTTCTCCTTCCATCACCATATATTTGATCCCCCTTACCCTCACCTACCACCCCCCTACCCCCTTACCCTCTGGTAACCACTAAACTATTGTCTGTGTCTATGAGTTTTTGTTTCTCATTTGTCTTGTTCCTTTGTTGTTTCCAGTTTATATATCACATATCAGTGAAATCATATGGTTCTCTAATTTTTTCTGTCTGACTTATTTTGCTTAGCATTATAATCTCAAGATCCATCCATGTTGTCACAAATGGTCCTATTTCATCTTTTCTTACTGCCAAATAGTATTCCATTGTGTATATATACCACAACTTCTTTATCCATTCATCTATCGAAGGACATTTTGGTTGTTTCCATGTCTTGGCCACCGTAAACAAAGCTGCAATGAACATTGGAGCACACGTGTCTTTATGGATAAATGTTTTCAGATTTTTTTGGGGTAGTTACCCAGGAGAGGGATTGCTGGGTCAGATGGTATTTCTATTCGTAATTTTTTGAGGAGCCTCCACACTGCCTTCCATAACGGCTGCACCAATCTGCATTCCCACCAACAGTGTATGAGGGTTCCTTTTTCTCCACAGCCTCTGCAGCACTTGTTATTTGTCTTGTTGATGATACCCATTCTAATTGGGATAAGGTGATAATATCATTGTGGTTTTTATTTGCATTTCTCTGATGATTAGTGATGTTGAGCATTTTTTCATATGTCTATTTGCCATTTGTCCTTGTTGGAGAAATGTCTCTTCAGGTCCTCTGCCCGTTTTTCAATTGGGTTGTTTGTTTTTTTGTTGTTGAGTTGCATGAGTTCCTTGTATATTTTGGATATTAGCCACTTATCAGAGGCACTGTTTGCAAAAATCTTCTCCCATTCAGTTGGTTGCCCCTTTATTTTGTTGGTGGTTTCTTTTGCTGTGCAGAAGCTTTTAGTTTGATATAGTCCCATTCATTTATTTTAGCTTTTACTTCCCTTGCCTTTGAAGTCAAATTCATAAAATGTTCTTTGAACCCAAGGTCCATAAGTTTAGGACCTATGTTTTCTTCTATGCAGTTTATTGTTTCAGGTCTTACGCTTAAGTCTTTGATCCATTTTGAATTAATTTTGGTACATGGTGACCAATAACAGTCCAGTTTCTTTCTATCACATGTGGCATTCGAATTCTGCCAGCACCATTTATGGAAGAGGCTGTCTTTTCTCAATTTTTGACAAAGAAGCAAAAAACATACAATTATCTGTCCATATTGATGTGGTTTTATTTCTGGGTTCTCAATTCTATTCCATGGGTCTGTGTCTTTCTGCCAATACCTTGCTGTTTTGATTATTGTTGCCCTGTAGTACAAGCTAAAGTCAGGGAGTGTGATACCTCCAGTATTGTTCTTTTTTCTTAGGTTTGCTTTGCCTGTTCGGGGTCGTTTGTATTTCCATACAAATCTGATGATTTTGTGTTCTATTTGTTTTAAAAATGTCATCAGGAGTTTGGGGATTGCATTAAATCTATAGATTGCTTTGGGTAATACGGCCATTTTAACTATGTTGATTCTTCCAATCCATGAGCACGGAATGTCTTTCCATTTCTTTGTGTCTTCAATTTCTTTCAAAAATGTCTTATCGTTTTCAGCATATAGGTCCTTCACATCCTTGGTTAAGTTTATTCCTAGGTATTTTATTCTTTTTGCTGCAATTGCAAAGGGAATTGTTTTTCTTTTTTTATTTCTTTTTCTGAGATTTCATTGTTAGTATATAGGAGTGCAATGGACTTTTGTACATTGATTTTGTAGCTGGCAACTTTACTGTATTCATTTATTGTTTCCAATAGCTTTTTGGTGGAGTCTTTAGGGTTTTCTCTATATAGCATCATGTCATCTGCAAAGAGTGACAATTTAACTTCTTCATTCCCAATTTGGATGCCTTTTATTTCATTCTCTTGCCTGATTGCTCTGGCAAGGACTTCCAACACTACGTTGAAAAGCAGAGGTGATAGGGGACAGCCCTGTCGTGTTCCTGAATGTAGAGCAAAGGGCTTCAGTTTTTCACCATTAATTATATTAGCTGAGAATTTGTTATATATGGTCTTTACTATGTTAAGGTATTTGCCTTCTATACCTGTTTTCTTTACTATGTTCTAATCCCCTCCCCTCCCCCCCAGCCCCACCCACCCTCCCATCTAACAACCCTCAGTTTTTCTTCTGTGTCTCTGAAACTGTTTCTTATTGGTTCATGTATTCTTTTCTCTAGATTCCACATATAAGTGAGATCATATGGTACTTGTCTTTCTCTATCTGACTCATTTCACTTAACATAATCTTCTCTAGGTCCATCCATGTTGTTGCAAATGATGAGATTTCACTCTTCTTTATGGCTGCGTAATACTCCATTGTATAAATGTACCACAGTTTCTTAATCCAGTCATCTACTGATGGGCATTTCGGTTGTTTCCATGTCTTGGCTATTGTGTATAGTGATGCAATAAACATAGGGGTGTGTAAGTTTTTTTGAATTAGAGTTTTGGATTTCTCCGGTTAGATACCTAAGAATGGAATTACTGGGTCATAAGGTGGTTCCATTTTCAGATTTTTGAGATACCTCCATACTGTTTCCCATAGTGGCTGCACCAATCTGCAATCCCATCAACAGTGCACAAGGGTTCCCTTTTCAACACATCCTCGCCAGCACTTGTTGTTTGTTGATTTATTGATGATAGCCATTTTGACTGGGTGAGGTGGTATCTCGTTGTGGTTTCCGTTTGCATTTCTCTAATAATTAGTGAGGTTGACCATTTTTTTCATATGTCTGTTTGCCATCTGTACGTCCTTTTTAGAAAAATATCTCTTCCTGTCCTCTGCCCATTTTTTAGTTGGGTTGTCTTTATTTTTGGACTTGAATTGAGTGAATTTTTTTGTACATTTGGGATATTAACCCCTTATCGGATATATCATTGGCAAATATCTTCTCCCATTCAGTAGGATCCCTTTTTGTTTTATTGATGGTTTCCTTCGCTGTGAAAAAAAACTTTTTAGTTTGATGTAATCCCACATGTTTATTTTTTCTTTTACTTCCCTTGCCCAAGGGGACATATCAGTAAAAATCTCAGTCCGGGTAATATCTGTAAAGTTTTGTCCTATATTTTCTTCTAGGATTTTTATAGTTTCAGATCTTACATTTAAGTCTTTAAGCCATTTTGTTTCAATTAATTGTATTCTTTAGTTCTAACTGATTTTTCATTATGATTTCTCTATCCTTCTTTATGTTGTCACGAAGCTCCTTAAACATTCTTATCATCAGTGCTCTGAACTCTGATAGGTTGGTTACCTCTATTCTATTTGGCTCCAATTCTGGAGGTTTCTTCTGTTCTTTTATTTGGGACATGTTTCTTTGTTTCCCCATTCTGGCTGACTTTCTGCGTTTGCTTTGATGTATTAGGTAGATCCCCTAGAGTTCTTAGTTCTTGCTGGGTTATCTTATGTAGTATGTGTCCTTTATATTTGACTTGCACCCACTTCCTTCTTCTCTGTGTGTGCTCCAAAGGTGACTCTTGTATATATTGTTCTGTTAAAGTTGATCTTTAATTGTTTTTAGCTTGTGAGTAGGTGGGATTGACTCCTAGGCTGACTAGTTGTGCGACTTGGCTCTGCCCACAGCAGGATGTTCTGCTGCATGAGGGTGGACCGCTCAAATGAGGCTTGGCCTCTATGGGCTCTTGTGCCTGTAGAGAATTCCCTCTGGGTGTGTCACTTGTAGGTCAAACCCGGTAGTACTCTGGTTTGGTCTGGAGTTGGCATCTAGGTGTGTTGAATCTTGTGTCTCTTGAGCTGGGCCCTGGTAGGGCAGTTTCAGAACAAAGCAAGTCACCAAGCACAACAACAACAACAACAACAACAACAAAGAAAAAAACACATTCACATGTGAAAACAACCGATAACCCATACTCAATACAGGCAAAAATATAAAAAATGCAAAAAACAAAACAAAAAAAGCAGCACTAGTCCTAGTTTAAGCCCACCAAGTAATCTCCAGGTTGTCCTCTGGTATACCAAAGAGTCCTCTGCGTCTTGTGCAGGCAGAGTTGGCCACCTGGCACCCAGAGTGACCCTGGCACTGCAATTCTAGATGAGTTGGCCTATGGGGTCTGGATGGTAGTTTTTACAAAGTTAGTGCAGTTTCTGCTCTTGCCTGCACATATGCGCACTGAGAGTAACACAACCAGTCCTGTGCCCAGGTCTCCTGAGTTTTAGGGCACTTCTTCCGTGTGTGTGTGTGTAGGGCAGGAGATTTCTGAGCTGCTGCTGAAAGCCTGGAGCCGCATCTGCTGCTGACCCCTGGATGTGTCTCTGCAGTTGTAATTGCCCTGCCCTAGGCAGGCCAGAGAGGGTGGGTGCCGGGGATGGAGGAGTCTTCTCTATCCCAGCCCATCAGTGTCACATTGTTCCCAGCCTCTTCTCTGGGAAGAGCTGCCAGCCGGGTCTTCTGAGATACTGAGCACTACGGCTCCTCTGTAATCTGACACTACTCCTCAGTTCAGGGGCCAGTTTGAGTCTCTGGAAGGGCAGGAGTAGGATTGGGAGAGTGGGGAGAGGGGCCCAGGTATGGAGTTTGTGTCCTTTGTTCTACATGGGGCCCAGCTGGAGGTCTCAGCTGAGGTTACTGCCTCAAATTCTGGATATGCTGCTCTCTTGGCAGGAGAGATCACCTGTGGGACACAGGGAAAGAGCCCACTTCCTGGCTCTTGTGGTCTCTGTTCTGTCCTGGTACCGCCTGCATGTCCGCAGCCATGGATGCGGGCCGCGTCTCTACTCCACTCCCTTCCCTCTTCCCCTGTTCGCCCAATTTGCCCACCTTCAAATAATCCTGGTACTAGTCTCTTAGCTGTTCTGTGTGATAAGCAGAGAGTCCTTTGATGGGCTATAGATGTTCAATTTGTGGTTAGTTCCAGAGGAGAACTCAAGAAGACTAGCTCGCTGCTGCCATTCCTATGACGTCACTTCACATGATAAAACTTTTAACCTGAGGAGTTGCTTCTTATGGATGGCAAAGAAAATAGTTTCTTGAGGTGAAATCTACTCCTGGTGAATATGCTGTGTCTCCTTGTTGCCCGTGGGCAGAGGGACATCAGCGACCAAGTGAACACAGCTGCTAGGAGTTCAGCCCTGGGAGAAGTTCTCCCAGGACACTGAGAAGTAACTGGGTGAGGTAAAGCGGAGATTGCGAAGCAGACAGGATGACTACTTTCAAGTCCCTAAACTATTAAGTGTTTTACTCATAAATGGATGTTGTATCTTGTCAAATGCTTTTTCTGCATCAATTGATATAATCATATGATTTTTATCCTTTATTTTGTTTATGTGATGTATCACATTGATGGATTTGCGGATGTTGAACCATCCTTGTGCCCCGGGGATGAACCCCACTTAGTCGTGATGAATAATCTTTTTAATGCATTGTTTTATTCATTTTGTTAGAATTTTGTTTAGGATTTTTGCATCTGTATTCATCAGAGATATTGGTCTGTAGTTTTCTTTTTTTGTGTTGTCCTCACCAGGTTTTGGTATCAGGGTAATGTTGGCCTCATGAAATGAATTAGGGAGTACTGTCTCTTCTTCAATTTTTTGGAAGAGTTTGAGCAGGATTGGTATTAGATCCTCTTTGAAGGTTTGGTAGAATTCACTAGTGAAGCCATTTGGTCCCAGACTTTTGCTTTTGGGAAGGTTTTGGATGTCTGATTCAATTTCCTTACTGGTGATCAGTCTGTTTAGATTTTCCAGTTCTTCATGATTCAGCCTAGGAAGGCTATGTATTTCTAAGAACTTGTTCATTTCTTCTAGGTTATTGAATTTGGTGGCATATAGTCCTTCATGGTATTCTTGGATGATTCTTTGTATTTCTGTGGTGTCCATGATAACTTCCCCTTTTTCATTTCTGATTTTGTTAATTAGTGTCTTTTCTCTTTTTATCTTAGTGAGTCTAGCTAAGGGTTTGTCAATTTTATTAATTTTTTCAAAGAATGAGCTCTTTGTCACATTAACTTTTTCAATTGTCTTTTTGTTCTCTGATTTCATTTAGTTCTGCTCTGATTTTTATTATTTCCTTTCTTCTGCTGACCTTGGGTTTCATTTGTTGTTCTTTTTCTAGTTCTTTAAGGTGTAAAGTTCAGTTATTTATTTGGGATTTTCTTGTTTCTTGAGATAGGCCTGTAATGATATAAATTTCCCTCTTAAAACTGCTTTCGCTGCATCCCTAAAATTTTGGTAGGATGTATTTTCATTGTCATTTGTTTCTATGTATCCTTTGATCTCTCCTTTTATTTCTTCTTTGACCTGGTCATTCTTTAAAAGTATGTTGTTTAATCTCCATGTATTTGTGTTTTTTCCTGCTTTCTTTTTGCAGTTGATATCCAATTCCAAAGCCCTGTGATCAGGGAATATGCTTGGTATGATTTCAATCTTCTTAGTTTTGCTGAGGCTAGTTTTATTTCCCAATATATGGTCTATCCTTGAGAATGTTCTATGTACACTAGAAAAGAATGTATAGTCTGATGTTTTAGGATGAAGTGCTCTATTTATGTCAATTATGTCCATTTCATTTCATGTGTCATTTAGGGCTGCTATGTTGTTATTTATTTTCTGTTTGGATGATCTATCCATAGCTGTCAATGAAGTATTTAGGTTCCCGAGTATAATTGTGTTTTGGTCAATTTCTCCCTGTAGTTCTGTTAGTAGTTGTTTGGTATATTTCGGTGCTCCCTGATTCGGTGCATAAATATTGATGACTGTTATGTCTTCTTGTTGTATAGTGCCCTTTACCATTATGAAATGTCCAACTTTGTCTCTTGTTATCTTTTTCACCCTGAAGTCTGTTTCATCTGATATCATTATGGCTACACCTGATTTTCTCTGGGTACCATTTGCTTGGAGTGTCAATTTCCACCCTTTCACTTTGAGTCTATGCTTGTCCTTATAGCTGAGATGTTTCTCTTGTAGACTGCATATGGTTGGGTTTAGTTTTTTGATCCAATCTGCTACTCTGTGCCTTTTTATTGGTGAGTTCAGTCCATTTACATTTAGGGTGATTATTCATATATGAGGATTTCCTATCGTTCTGGTAAGACTGTGTCTCCATTGTTTCTTTGCTTTTTTGTTGTTGTCTATTATTTCTGTGTGGTGGTATTTTATGATTTTTCCCTCTGTTGTTTTATTACATTACGTATTTCAATTCTGCATATTTTCTGAGTGGTCACTATTATATTTATGTAAAAGAAAGTTTGATATTTAGAATATTCCATTTTCTTCAGCATGTTTACGTTCTCCATTCCCATATTACAGTTCAGGCCTTTACTCTCCCCCCTTTTATGTTTTTGTTGCCACAAATTATCCCTATTGATGCTGGTCAAATAGCCTCCTTCAGTATTTCTTGTAGTGCAGGTCGTGTATTAGAAAATTCCCACAGCTCTGTATGTCTAGAAAATTCCCTCAGCTCTGTATGTCTAGAAACATCTTTATTCCTCCTTCATATGTAAAGGATATCTTTGCTGGATATATTATTCTTGGCTCATAATTTCTCTCTTTCAATTTCTCTCTTTGAATATTTGGTTCCACTCCCTCCTGGCTTGTAGAGTTTCTGCTGAGAAATCTGATGATAATCTAATGGGCTTTCTTTGTAGGTTATCGTCTTCTTTTCCCTGGCTGCCTTGAGGATTCTTTCTTTGTCGTTGATTTTAGACAGCTTCAATACAATGTGCCTTGGAGAAGGCCTGTTGGGGTTGAGGTAATTAGGTGTTCTATTTGCTTCTTGGATTCGAGATCCAGTTCTTTCCACAAGTTTGGGAAGTTCTCATCGACAATTTATTTGAATATATTCTCTGTTCCCTTCTCTCTTTCTTCTACTTCTGGTATGCCCTTTATTCTTATATTGCTCTTTCTGATGGAGTCAGAAAGTTCTTGTAGAGTTCCTTCATTTCTTTTAAGTCTCAAGTCTCTTTCTTCTTCCATCTGTGTAATTTCCAGGTTTCTATCTTCGATGTCACTTATTCTTTCCTCCGTCTGGTCAACTCTACTACCTAAGGTGGTTATTTCATTCTTAATTTCTTCTATTGAGTTCTTAATCTCCAGAAATTCTATTTGGTTCCTTTTTAAAATTTCAATCTCTTTCATAAAATGCTCTTGTTGTTCTTTGATTGTGTTTCTGAGTTCATTAAACTGCCTTTCTGTGTTTTCTTGCATCTCGTTGAGTTTTTTCAGAACTGCAGTCTTGAATTCTCTGTCATTTTAAGTCACATATTTCCATATCTCATTGAGTTTTTTTCAGAACTGCAATCTTGAATTCTCTGTCATTTAAGTCACATATTTCCATATCTCGTTGAGTTTTTTCAGAACTGCAATCTTGAATTCTCTGTCATTTAAGTCACATATTTCCATATCTTTAAGTTCCTTTTCTGGAGACTTTTCACTTTCTTTCTGGGCTGTCTTGTAGCCTTGGTTATTCATGGCAATTACTGATTTACTATTTCTCTTCCTAGACAAATACAGGAGTGGCTTCTGCAACAGGTTGATAGGAGGAGGTCTTTCTTTTGTTTTCCAGTACTTGTTGGTAGAATGTTTTATTTTTTCTCCGACTGCAGGCTTTTTTGTCTCTCTCACATGGTAGTGCTATGTTTTCTCCACACTATTCCAGCTTTTCACACAATGGCGGGATTACCTGGGAGACGGGCTTCTCCTGTGTTAACAGTTTGCCGTGGTCACAGGGAACAGTGTCCATGTGGGTATGCAGGGAGCTTTTGAAGTTCCAAAGCTCTTTCTGCACCAGACTCAGAGCCCGTGTGTTTCAACAGTTCTATTTACTCTGCAGGGATCCGCCTAGATAAGTGGAGACAGGGGCGGGTGAGTTGTGAGAGGTGGCCCAGAGCAATGGTAGCGCCCACCACCACAGCCAGTCCTGCTTCCACAGCTCCCTCCCCTTTGCCAGAACCTGTTGGGCTGCGAATCTGTGTCTGAGGACCACAGTTATTTGTTCTTTTGCTCTGACACCACTACTGTTCAGCTTCTAGCACCCGGCAGGTGGGGGCGGGGCAAGCTCTGGGAGGGTAGGGAGGCTGAGGCTAGTCTCAGTGCCTAAGGCTTTAGTTCTCTGCTCGGCAGTGAGGGCTTAAACCACCGTTTTTAGCCTTCTTCCCTCAGTCTTTTCTCCGAGGTCTCTGCCGTGAGTATTGTGTCCCTCTGTGTTATATGCTGCCCCCTCAGCCCTGTGGGCCATAAACGGAGCTGTAGCAGTCCGAATTCTTCCCTCTCCTGAAACTGCAGTAGTTCTGGGATGCAGTGAGCTCGGAGCACTAACCTAGGTCTGCGTCCTGTGCCCCCGCGGCTCTATCTCCGCACTTCTCCCTTCCCTCCTCCTCCCCCCACTCACGCCATTTGCCCGCCTTTAGGTGAATTCAGTAGTGGGTCTCTTCATCTTGCCTGTCTGCTGTGCATGGAGTCCTTTGTGGAGTTATAGTTGTTCAATTTGTTGTAAATTCCAGGGGAGAGTTACAGAGGCTCACCTCATGCCACCATTTTGATGACGCCACTCCCTTAGAAAATCTGAGTGTGTGTCTTCTCCAGATTTATGAAAGACTATTGCAATGGCCATCAGTGTGGGGTTTCGAACTATCTAAACTGAAAATGCTGAGATTTAGCCAAAGTAGGTAATATCTCCTTCCACTATTTTATGGGTCTATTGTTTAATGATATTAGAGGTGCAACCTAAATATAGTCAGGAAGCACTCAGATGAACACTTACGTATATTTGATAAGGAGGGACAAATACTGAGATAGACCATACCTATGCATTTTCTCTCAACTTTCCTATGTGAAATATGTGTATGTTTCCTGCCAGGATCCTGGGCCATCAAAGTGTCCATTTTTCTGATGTGCAGATGGCTAAGTAATTTCTCCCAGTGGAAATGGTGTTCATGAGGGAAATTTCATGCATGCAGTTGCTGCTTACTTAAAATAAGTTCTGGGAAACATACCTGGACCTCATAGGTATCAGACATGCCTTAAAATGTGACCCCAAAGCTGGCTTGTTGATTTATAAATTTTGCAAATAAAAGCGATTGGGATTTTGGGAAACTCCCACTTCATATGATGTCAGTAGGTTAACTATGTGCTGTTAACAGCTGAGAATCAGCATTTTATTACTGGTGGAGCTGTCTGAATTGCCCCCTAGGAGATTGTATAGGAAATACAGTGCACAAACCTAACATGCACCAACATTTATTTTTCCCTGAGCTCTATAAAGATGATCCATCACTAAATAAAGACAGTAATTTTACTGGCTTATACAAATGTCTTAAATTCATGTGTATGTGTGTGTATCTGTGTTTGAGTGTGTGTCTAAAACTTAGAGAAGGCTAGACCAAGACATTCAATTAGAAAATAAGAGGAAAAGAGGAAGGTTTAGGTTCTCCCAGTAAAATAGTTATTTGTAATGTCTCCATGCAATAAGTAGGGAAAGAGTACGTGGATGGAATGAAGAAAGTATAGGCACTTGTATCTAAATACGTGCATATGTTTTGAGAGAAGGTTAAAAAAGATAAGGTAGATGACGATGTATTTAGGGTGTAGGAAGGTGAAAGTTGATGTAGTTTATGTCATTGGTCCTTTTTTGGTGTCCTGGGAGATACGGTCATCTTTGAAAGTCATGCAAGTCCAATGAAGAAGCAAATTTGAGAACTCTGATATCACTGATATATGGAAAGTAAGAAAGATGGAGAATAAAAAGATTGATGAGCTGTAATGAAGGCCCAAGTGAAGGTAGAAATGACAAATCACCAGTGGCTAATTGTTAAAACTTTATTTTCTTCAACTGAGCTCAGCAGGTCAGGTACAGAGAAAATGGGTGTGATGGGGTTAAGTGAGTGTTAAGAATTATTGGACCCAACACTCAAAGATCATGGGGGTGAGGGACTCAAAGATGTTGGCAAGGATATAGTTGAAATTACTAAATATGGGGTTCAAGTTGGGTGAGAAAATTAAAGCCATGAGAAGTTTGGGAGGGTAGGGAGGCATGATGGGACTAGAAATTCTGTAGAACAGACATAACTAGTGTGAGATGTGGAAGCATTGGAGATAGAAATTAGAGAGTGGAATTTTACTGACACAACAGTTCCTGGTAGTGGCAATATCTAGACTGTGGTCCAGAGAGTAGACTGATGTATAGACTGGAAGATAAGGTCAAGGAACCACAAGGCTGGGAAGATAGCTGAGTCAACACGTGTATCATCTCATGTAGGATGATGTTAAGACTCTGGCTGAAGAAAAAGATCTACATACTATATGAGCAACTTAGCTCTTGAAAAGTTGTTGCCCTCTGATTTTCTGTGAAAGTGTAGCTAAAATGTTGGTTGATCATGCTTTTAGGGAATCCTGAGTCAAAAAGTGCCAAGAGAGAGAGAGACCATCAGACAGTGTCCTGGAAGCATCTGGAGGCAGCATGGACTAGGAACTGGAAGTATGGAGTCCTGGTGTGGTTCTGCTGTTGACTTACTTGTGTAACTCTGACTAAATAACAACCTCTCTGGGCCCCTTACCTATGAAATGAGAGGTTTGGCTTATGTGGTTTCCCAGGAATTTCCTGGGGTTTCCAAGGAATTTCCTGGCTCTTAATCACATTCAGTTTCAACCTTTCCCATGTTGCTGTTGAGTTAGCCTAATTGTTGCCTCTTTGCCACTGATTTCATTCTGCCCCACCTCACCCTCCTATGACTCCTTCTTTCCACTGAGAGATAACAATCCCAACTAGCTCAGGATAATTCCCCCAACTGCTAAAACTATTTCTAAAATGTGAACTTACTGATTTACACACTGCTTGAGATGCACTGTTTCTTTCTGACTGGTTTCACATATGTCACCATTACATCCAGCAACCAGGTCACTGGTGAAAAGCTGAGATAATCATGGAAAATGACCACCTGAGATGTGATGGTGAGACTTAAAGAGGTAAGAAAAATAAAGGTTTCAAATCGCCAACATTATCATTTCTAAAGAATGGAAAGTTAGCTAGATATGCATGGCCTCTGCCCTTTGGTACCTTAAATTGAAAACATTCCAGCTTAATGCCAAACATGTAAACACACAAAACACCATGCAAACATCATCTTGTTCAGTGAATAAATAAATGATTTAGGAGTCAACAGATACTACCCAAGGGCCCCCTTTAAGATCTCATTGGCAGCATATATTTGGAGTTCATGTAAGGCCAACACCATGGGAATGAATGAGATGACAAGCAGAAAGAGTTCAGCGTACAGTGAGAGGTGTTCTCATCACAGTGCCTAAGGAAGATTCCTTTTACAAGGCTGGATAACAAGGGGAAGCAACAAAGACACAGAAAGAGTTGATGAGAGAGAGAAATGGGCCAGTAAAGTTCCACAGTATCAAAGAAAACATAGTCCTGATAAGAGACTGGCCTGCAGAGGAAAATGGCATGAGTGAGTCAAAGAAGATGAGGACTGAAATAGATTATTGGATTTGCCCATTAGAAGATCATTATCCACTTTCTCATGAGCGTATCCATGGAATTAAGGGCAGGATTCAGAGTATGAGTTTACATAGTGAATGATCGGAGTGGAAGAGATGTTTCTAAGACCAAACTGTTCTTTCAGATAGATTGACAACAAAATTTGGTACTCAAGGGTGAGAGAGATAGGGGAGATATTTTGAGGAAGAATAAAGACATGATTTGTAGTTAAAACAAAAGAGAAGAATTCACTGGAAGCAAGGGCACTGAACATATGTAAAAGAAGGTACAATGGATGAAGCAAGAAGCAGGAGAGGTTGATGAGATCATAATAGCAGTTGAAGGAAGGAGGGAAAGGAAGGTGAAGAGATTTTGAGGTGGAAGGAATGCATGATGTCAGCACAGAGACATATAAAACTGGACAGTAACTGATATTTGATGTGGAGAGTTCCTTGAAGATTTTGAAACACAGGAAGAGGGGAGAAGAAGCAGAGTGGCTTGATCCAAGAGGTAGACTTGGAAAATTCTAGAAGTGGAAAAATCACACGTCATTAGCCCTACCTCCAAATATACCCAAAACTGGGACTGAAGATATTGCCTCACCTACCTAACAGGGAACCATTTCCTAGAAAGCAAGAAATGATTGGTGTAAAACTTGATTCCTTGACTTCTTATTACCATAGCCCCTTTTTCTACTGCTAACACATTGGAGGAACTGGGAGAACAAGACTGCTGATCCAAGGAAAGATTTTTGCCTCTGTCTGACCCACGGCTCTGATGGTAGATGTTTGACAACACAGAGCCCTGTTGATATGACACAACCATTACATTAGCTAAAAACTTTTCATCACCTAGAGAATTTCACCTACTTTGTAAATATGCTGCAATATTTGGCTAACGTGAGCCCTATATTGGGAAAGATATACAGGTCCATAATCCCTTATTGAAACAGCACCCGCGTAAGAGTCTGCCTCGTCTACTGAGTTTCACACATTACAGTAGAGGTCATCAAAATTTATTCTCAGATATCTACTAGAAGACTTTGAAGAAAAAATAACATATTCCCATACAGATTTTTTTAAGTTAACATCTAAAATTTTCACCAAAAGTGTAAATAGTTGCAAAGGTTATTTATTTACAATGTGCTATACATAAATAACATTTAAAATAAAGCAATTATTTTATCTTTTAAAGATACTAATGACATCAAAATATCATACTGATTTTTTAAAAAACCACTTTTTAGTGAAGAATCTACATCATTCAAAAATGTACACAAATTTTAAGTGTACATCTCACTGGTTTCAGAGTTAACCCTCCCATGTAACGAGCAAACAGACAAACAGGTCAAGAAGTTCTCATTTGCTCTTTCCAAAGTCATTGCTCCGCCCCAAAGGTAACCATTACTGTGATTTTAGCATCATAGATTAGTTTTCTTATTCTAAAACTTTATATAAACGGAATTATTCAGTAGGTATTCTTTTTAAGTATGGCTTATTTCACTCAGCATTATCTTTGTGAGACTTAATGTTGGGTGTAGCAAAACTTCATTCTCGTATTTTATTCCATGGCAGGAATATACCACAATTTATTTATTTATGATGCTCTTGATGAACATTTGGATTCTTTCCAATTTTTGGCTACTATGAGCGGTGCTGCTATAAATATTTTCGTGCATGCCTTTTTGTGAAGTATATAAACATTTATATTGGTTATATACCTAACACTGGAATCATTGGGTCATAGGATCATGTAGTCAGATTTATTGGGTACTGCTAAACATTTTTCCATGGTGTTTGTATCAAATTATATTTTTACTAGAAGTGTATGATGATTTTTGTTGCTTCACATCATTTGGTAGTCTGTCTTTTTCATTTTATCTATTCTGATGGGTATGAAGTTTGAGCACTTTTTCAAATATTTTGGTCATTTAGATATCCTTTTTTTGTGAAGTGTGTATTCAAGTTTCTACCCATTTTTCTATTGAGTTTGTCTTTTTCTGATTGATTTGGAGGTGTTCTTAATATGTTCTCTGTTTAAGTGCTTTGTTTGATATGCATACCGCTAATATCCTCTTTCACTCTTTGGCTTTCATTTTACTCTACTAGTGGGATCTTTTTATATAAAAGTTATTAATTTGAATGTAGCCAATTTCTAATTATTTCCCTTTATGATCAGTACCTTTTGTATCTTGCATAAGGAAGTTTTCCCACCAACATCATGAAAATATTCTTGCAAATTTTGTTCTAGAGCTTAATTGGTTTAGCACTCACATTTAGGTGTTACCTCAGTTTTCTGATGACACGCAAGAGAATTTTCATTTGTGTTTTATCCAGCTTTCCTATTTGCTTCATCAGAAGCATAGTCTGCTGAAAGTGAGTGCACCTTAGCCCAACACAACAAAGGTTTGATAAATGCCATTATCCATTTTTTAAAAAGTTTTGTAATGTTGGAAATTTTACATTGTTCCTTGAACTTGTTTATTTAGATTTTTTCATTCTACTTTCTCTATAGGTATCCTATGTAATAGAGGATTCCTGTGCAATATACTTTTAGATTTAAGTGTCTATTGAACACCATGCAATATTTTCCTTAAATGAAATGGGCACATAACTTTTTAAAAATTTAATTTCCTGTGATCAATGGTTTCTAGTTCTCTATGCGTAAGTCTCTAATTCAATGGTTCTCACTTTTTTTCTGCATGTTGAATCACCCAGAGAGCTTTAAAGGTTGCTTATGTATAGGTCCTACCCCTAGAGATTCTTTCTTAATTAGTTTTGGGTGAAGCATTGGCATTAAGATATTTTAAAATCTCTCCAAGCGGATGATGTGCAGCCACTGTTGGCAACTATTGCTCTAAATGTTATTTAAAAAAAAAAGCCTCTGGATTGAGTAACCATTGCAAATTTACTAATACAGAATTGATCACAATAAATTAAATACATTGTAAATTTTGATGAGGGTTCACAGACATCAACATTTCAAGTCATACCTTCGTTTTTCTCTTCAAGGTTTTCATAGTTCATGATAATGCATCAATATGGATAAGAGGTATATCTTTCAAGATGGGTAAGCTATTACCCTCCTTTTTTAAATGGTTAATAGGGCATTTGTGAAAGGGGAGGTCCTAAAGAAGTAGCCTCAACCAAAGGCACATTCTCAGGCAGATCAATGTTAGGAAAGAACACAAATGTAACTCCAGGATCTAGAACTTGATTGTCTTGAAGCTGTCCTTTCTACATACCTCTCGGAAATCTTCTTGTGTCCCCTAATTTAGGTAAAGTTCTTCCACTTTGAAAACCACTGTTCTGTAGTGTCCTAGATAAGGTTTCTTTTCCCCTCCTAATTAATTCCTCACCTTTCTCTCCCCTGCCCTCTGCCTTTGGAGGCTGATCTGAAACGGACTCTGCCAATCAGCCTGTCTTGCTCTCTGGCTTCTCATTAGGCTTCTTCAAGGAATTAGGGAGAACAGTGAAATCAGGAGGTTTATTTTCCAGGTTCTCTTTTAGCAGGTTTTCTAGGGAAGGCTGACTCTTGATTCAAGGTCACAGTTCCTCTTAGGTGGCCCTTGCTCTGTGACTTTCAGTGTTTGGTTGTTACTTTCCTCTTGTCCTGTTGGCCCAAGAGCAGATAACAGCTGCAGGGGATTTCACTATTCTTTGTGATGTCCCTACACCATTTGAAAACAGTCCCTCTGTTAAGTCCTCCTTAAATTATTTTACCTTAAGTGTGCTTTGCTGATACATATAGGAACAGAGGATCCCTTCTATGACTAAGTGGCTTCCACAGAGATTGACTGGGATCAGAGATGTTACTGAACAGTTCTTCTAGTGAGAGCACAAGAGCTATTTCTGAACCAAACCTCAACAGATAAACTTGGTATAATGGCTCGTCAATACACAGATCCAGAGAATGACTGCTTCAGCTGACATCATTCAAAATGAATACAAAGAGAACATGGATAGTCCATTCTGGATCATTTCCTGCCCACATCTTTATGCTTGGCAAAGGAGGGATAATTTGACAGACAAACACCAAAGGAGGAATGTCAAACATACAGTACGTACATTCTTCCATCACTTTCTCTCATTTACCCCTTATTTATATACAACTATATCTTTTGTTGTTTGCAAATTGTTTCTTAGATGTCAGTATCCTCTTCTTAGCTAGATTTTAAGTTTCATGGATACATAAACCAAAGACTTACATTTTTGAGCTGAGCTGCCACTGAACTCCCGGATGGCTCTGTTGGTTGGAGCGGAGGCTCTCAGCCACCAGGTTGCCGGGTTCCACTCCCAGTGACTGGACCTGTAGCTGAGCTGCACCCTCCACAACTAAGATTGAAAGGACAACAACTTGACTTGGGTGAAGCTGATGAGTCTTGGGAAAAACACACCACTGTTCCCCAATAAAAAAGTCCTGGAAATACTTTTCCCC
Source organism: Rhinolophus sinicus (assembly GCF_057876585.1). Taxonomy (NCBI): domain Eukaryota; kingdom Metazoa; phylum Chordata; class Mammalia; order Chiroptera; family Rhinolophidae; genus Rhinolophus; species Rhinolophus sinicus. Next base: position 120,115,127 of record NC_142515.1, on the reverse strand, counting down.
AATAAAGTCCTGTTCCCTTTAAATAGTGGTTTAAAATATAAGTATAGTGGTTTAAATTTTTGGTGACATATAAAGAATGGTTCCTTTAAAAATGAAACAGAATAAAAAGTATCTTGAGAGGACAGGAGGGAGGCTATCTGCAAGCCGCGATTCTTCCCCCATAAGAAGGTAACTTAGACGGTTCTTGGGGATGCCCAGATTCAATTTGGATCCCTAATTTTGGGTTCATAGCCAAGTCTCTCGATGAAGGCCTGAAAGGGAAGGATGATGAATCATTTGAATGGAGCTCAGAATGTGAAAGGGCTTTTCGGGAACTCAAGTGACAGCTGACTCAAGTCCCAGCCTTGGGTCCCCTGGATTTGACAAAGACTTGATTTCTATTATATGTACATGAGAGACAGGAAATAGCACTTGGGGTCTTAACTCCGAAGCTTAGACCTCTGACCTGGGTAATTGCTTATTTTTCTAAACAATTAGATCAGAGAGCCAAAGGATGGCCTCCTTGCCTTAGAGTGGTTGCCACTACAGTCACTCTCTTAGAAGAGAGAGAAAATTTGACTTTTGGACAACCTGTAACCATCTGGACCTCACACCAGGTTCAATCTCTGATAAACTCCAAGGGGACAGAATGGTTGTCGCCTGGGAGATCAATCCAGGCCATGCTCCTAAACAACCCAGTTGTCACCATAAAAACATGCCACATTTTAAACCCAACCACTCTATTCCCAATTGAGCTGGGAGATCTGGAACATAACTGCATAGAAAATACAAATACAACATACTTCATCTGGGCAGACCTAGAAAGTGAACCCCTCCCAAATATGGAAGAAGAATGGTTTGCTAAACTAAACAGATGAAAAACTAGCAACTATCACCCTAAATGAAATGATAGAAGTAGAGGCCCTGCCCCCTGGGACCGCCACTCAAAAAGCTGAGTTAATAGCCCTCACTAGGCCCTAGAATTGGGAAAAGGAAAGACCCCAAACATCCCCGTATGCTTTTCTCCATTCCACATGCCCATGGGACCATCTGGAAGGAGACAGGCATGTTAATTGCAGGGGGTCGGGGGACAGGTTAGACATGGCCTTATCATACTCAAACTCTTAAAAGCTGTTCAGCTTCCCCAACAGGTCACTGTTAGCCACTGTAAGGGACACCAAACGAGAAATGCTAAAGTAATAAAAGGAAATAATAAGGCGGTCAAAAGAGCTGCTCAAAACCAAGTTATTCAGTAATTGTCCCTTTTAGCTGGAAAGCCTAACCCATCAAATTATTCCCCAATGCATACAGGGATGGAATTCAATAAGGTAGAAAGATGGGGCTTCAAATGGGACCCTATCAGTTGTGGGTGGCTAACCAACCAATATGGGCAATACTTCTTTGCTAAAAACTACAGCTCTATATGCAATCAGCGAGGCCCATCAAGACCCCATTAGGGGAAGGAAGGTTTATATAATTGGCTAATACACACCATAGCAATTGCAGGTTTATGAGCTCTAATTGACCAGGTTATAAAAGCTTGCCCAAACTGTAATGCCAATAGCCCAACACTTGGCCCCCACAATTTCAGGGATGAGGCACAATCAAATGAGGGGAACATAACCTGGGCAGGACTGGCAAGTGAACTTCACTGTCATGCCTAGAGCACCAAGTAACTTCAGATACCTCCTAGCACTAGTTGACACCTCTCTGGTTGTGTCGAAGGCTTCCTCACCAGGAATGAGACACCAACAGAAGTGACAAAGGCCCTAATGAAGGAAATGATTCCTAGGTTTGGGCTCCCAAAATCTTTACAGAGTGACAGTGGCCCAGCATTTATCTCAGATTACAAAAGGTGTTACCAAAGCCTCAAGAGTCAAATGGGTATTGCACTCAGCTTGGAGATTTCAACCATCAAGGAAGGTGGAAAGGGCTAATCAGACCCTTCAGAGAACTTTATCCAATTAATGCCAGGAAACACAAAAGTGTTGGGTAAGGCTCCTTCCAGTAGCCTTACTGTGTATATGCCTAGTTCCAAAAGAAAAGTTAAAATTGAGTGCATTCAAGTTAATGTATAGATTGCCAATTTTCTCGAACCTGGAACAGGGACCACTCAACCTCCATGAGCTAGAGCAAGTTAAATATGTCCTCCAAATAAAGGCCATGCAGGCCTTTATGGCCTATGGAAATCAGGGACTACCAGCTCCCACAGATTTAACCCTTCATCCCTTCCAACCTGGAGACTGGGTATGTCTCAAGACATGGAAAACAGGGAGTCCTCAGGACCAGTTCACCCCAAAATGAAAGAGACCCTCTGTGGGGACAGAGCCAGGAGTGCAGTTTCCAGGCTCTTGGCCTCACGTGGAAAGGTGCTGGCTCAGATAGTAAATGGCTATCAACTGTGATTGAATGGCCATCAGCTGTGACTAGTTGACCGTCAACTGTAACCAGAGAGCCATTGGCCACTAATATAACTGCCGTGGCTACCCTAACAGAAAATGGGGGCTAGCAAGAAGATGGTGGCTGGCAAGCGCCAACTGCAGTTAGCAGGGCGGAGTTCGGGTTGCGGATTACAGAGAGGTGGGCAGCAGGTTGCGGATAGTGTGGCTCCTGCGTCCTGTGCCTCCAACCCAGCCGCCAACGAGAATATAGCGGTATGACTCCCCTATTTATGGCTCCATGGGTGTTCCTTTTTGGCCTCACCATATCCTGCGTTCTTGTATGGGGAGCGGGACTAGAGAACCCACATGACACCCCAGCGTGACACATGGTGTAGCGAGCAGAGTATGGTGCCGGCCAAAGCTCCCCGAAGGGCGGTGGAGCAGTTTGTGCGTATGAACATTCAGTCTCAGGAAGACCAGGAGGAGCAGCTGCCGGAGAGCTGGACGCCCGTGGAGGGGTGGGAAGACGTGGCCAGTACCCCAATCAGCACACGCCGGAGAAAGTGAAGGTCATCGCGGCCCTGTGGGCTTGGAAGTTCTTGCTGAGGCAGCCCGGATGCGGGACTTGTCCCAGGAGGAAACGCTTGCTGAGTCCTCCATGGGAGATGGGGTGAGGTCAAGGTCGTCCCTCACCCCCAGGACAGCCCTGGCGAATGACCGTGGACTATGGGGAATTGCCTTCCATCCCTAATTTGATGGATCGCTTGACTCTTTGCTTGGAAATGTACCAAGTGATCACTTCTCAGTGATCTTATTTTATCATTAGATTTATAACAGTAGAGGATATAAAGACAACAGAGGTCGCACACTTAAATAGGCACCTTATGTACTCAATTTCTACTTGTTCTTTCCTGATAAAAGTTAAAAAAAAAAAGGCCCAACTATCTGGGCCGGCCGGTGGCCTAGCTGGTTGGAGCCTTGTGCTCCTAATGTTGAGGTTGCCGGTTCGATTCCCACATGGGCCAGTAAGCTATGTGCGTTTGTGCCAATTTATTATTGTTGCTCTCAGTAAACATTATTTCCGTAATTTACCATTTACAGAATGCTTTCGCAATCGTTTCTCGGTGATCTTATTTTATCATTAGATTCATAACAGTAAAGGATATAAAGACAACAGAGGTCGCACATTTAAGTATGTGCCCTATGTACTCATTTTCTACTTGTTCTTTCATGATAAAAGTTAAAAAAAAGGGGCCCAAGTACCTGAGCCGGCCAGGGTTGCAGGTTCGATTCCCGCACTGTTTGCCCCAGCTTATTGTTGTTGCTCTCAGTAAACATATTTCCATAATAATTTCCATTTACAGAATGCTTTCACAATTAGTTCTCAGTGATCCTATTTTATCATTAGATTCACAACAGTAGAGGATATAAAGACAACAGAGGTCGCACATTTAAATATGCGCCCTATGTACTCATTATCTACTTGTTCTTTCATGATAAAAGTTAAAAAAAAAAAGGACTCAAGTATCCGGGCGGGCCTGTGGCTCAGTGGTTGGAGCTCCGGCTCCTAATGCTGAGGCCGCCGGTTCGATTCCCACAGAGCCAGTGAGCTGCGTGAGCTGCCGGGGAGCTGTGAGCTACCGTGTGCTGCCACGAGAGGCCCAGCAGCCAGTGTGTGTCGCTGCGTATGCAGCTGAGCGGCTGCTGAGTGCTACCGTGCGCCAGCCATGAGTGGCGGGCAACCCGTGCGGCCGCAGCCATCATTGTGCTACTGTGTGTTTCCGGGGCTGCCGCGTGCTGCCCTGAGTGGCCGGAGGCCGACCCGGCAGCCATCTTGTGCGGTGCTGGGCGGCGGCTGTGCTACCCTGGGCGGCCACTGGGCGGCAGCAGCGTGGGCAGCTCTGTGAGAGCAAATGGCGGACTGGGCCCATAACTGGGCCTATAGGGAGCTTGTCCTACAACAACTAGACTGAAACAACGGTGCTGAACTGGAAGGAGGCAGGAAAAGACTGGAAGGAGGCAGGAAAAGGAGAGAAGAAGAAATTGACTTTCTCACTTTTGGGAGCAAGCTCGAAAGCGAGCAAGTTCAAAAGCGAGCAAGTTCGAAAGCCGAGGGAGGGGGAAAAGGGGAAAAAAGAATTACTTTCTCATTTTGGGGAACAAGTTCGAAATTGAGACTACCTTATGAGACTTAGAAACAACTTCAGCAGACCTGGATTTGCTAGACCATGTAGTGGTTTAAATTTTTGATGATATAAAGAATGGTTCCTTTAAAAATGAAACAGAATAAAAAGTATCTTGAGAGGGAATTTTAATACTTTTAAGTACATTTATTTATTTTGCATAATGATGTATTTGATCATGTAATCTTTTACATAAAGTGTTATGACAAAGCATTTGAAGTCAGTAAGAATTGTCAAATGATTGCATGCAAACATTGGTTTATAAGAGGATTTTTATTCAGATTGTTTAAAAACTATGTAAACAATGCATACAATACAAAAATTAGAAAATATAACCTGTTTAGATAATTTAAAAAATGATAAAAGTCAGGTCCACATTACAGCTACATCAGAAAACATTGATTAGGATGAAAAACCATTAACTTTTATTTAAAACAAGAACACATGTGCCAGACATTAATCTTCCGAAACAAATGTTACTAAATGCAAAACTCCTTGCTCCTTCCAGTTTTTAACTTTTTAATTGGGGAAAAAGTACTCGATATAAAGAAATATAACATTGAATATAACATTGAAATGCTTAAAACTCAAAGAAAAGTGAAAATAAGGAAAAAACATAATAGGAGAAAATTTCAGACTTCTAAAAACACTTTGAAGTCAAGTTCAATTTATATTAAGAAAACTCAACATTTATTGACTGTTTCCTAAGGGCCAGAAAATATGTACAGGACAAGAGAAAGGATGTATTTCTCATCATCAATATAATTCTGTCTTCCAGCAGCTTTCTATTGGGAAAAAGGTTCAGTGTGAGTGTACTAACAGCAACAAAAATAGGTTAGCGAATGAAGAGAGAAAATCCCAGAGGGTTTAAAGATCACACCTGGAAGGATCTGGAAAGCATCCTGAAGGTAGGTATTAAATCAAAAACTGAAGGGTCTGAGATTTTGGCTTACTTGCAAGTTAACATGTGAGCCTGTCTGAATGATATATATGTATAGAATTGACTCTCGACCAATGTGGGGAGTGGGGGTGCCGATCCCCTGTGCAGCCAAAAATCCATGTATAACTGTTGACTCCCCTAGAAGTTTACCACATATAGTCTACTGTTAACTAATAGCTTTACTGATAACATATACAGTCAATTAACACATTTTATTTGTTACATGTATTATACACTGTATTCTTACAATAAAGTAAGCTAGAGAAAACAAAATGTTGGGCAGCTGGTTGGCTCAGTGGTTAGAGGGCGATGCTCCTAACATCAAGTTCTCCAGTTTGATTCCCACGTGGGCCAGTGAGCTGTGCCCTCCACAACTAGATTGAAAAAAAAAAAAAAAAACGAAAAAAAACCAGGCTTAACACTCATTAGGTAGTATAATAATTCTATGCACTTTTTCATCTGAAAGTTAAAAGGATACGATTTAATAATGATACTCTCCATCCTCTTAATTTAAAATTATATATGACATATATCTAATTACTTGGGAATTCATTTAGGACAGTATTTCCTCTGTGTTTAATTTTTATGTTTTTATCAATACTTTTTAAAATTAACTTTTATATTTTGAGATAATTGCAGATTCACATATGACTGTTAAGAAATAATACGGAGAGATCCCATGCACCATTTCCCCAGTTTCTCCTGATGGTAGCATTTGTAAAATGACAGTACATGATCACAACCAGGAAATTGCAATTGATACAGTCAAGATACAGAACATTTCCATCCCCACAAGGATTCCTTCGGTTGTCCTAGTCACACGCACTTCCCTTCTGCTCACCTCACCCTCTTCTGTAACCCTTGGAAATTACCAATCTGTTCATTTTTATAACTTTTTCATTTCAAGCATATTATATAAAGGTAATCACATAATATTGAACCTTTTCGGATTGATTTTGTTCACTCAGCATCTTTCTGTGAAGATTCATAGTGATTGATGTGCGTATCAATAGTTGTTTTGTTTTTTTCTTATTGCTAAGTAGTATTCTATGGTACGGATGTACCACAGTTTTTTTTTAATGATTCACCCACTGAAGGACATTTGGGTTATTTCCAGTTTTGTGGTATTATGCATAAAGCTGCTGTGGACATTTGTGTATAGGCTTTTGTTTTTGTGTAACCTGTCTTTGTTCCTCTGGGATAAATATCCAAGAGTGAATTTATTTACTGCATGGTGGTTGCCTGAAATAGTCATTTCCATTTTACAGACACAATCAGAAATTAACAACTCAATATGGAAATTACACAGGAAAAGACTTTGTAAGTTGAATTTTCATAATTAAATCATATATATATATATATATATATATATATATATATATATATATATTTTAATACAGGAACATATCTCTGTATTTTGAAAACTCAAGAATCTGTCTGTATTAGTAATACTTATTCCTTATTATTAGTTTTATTCCATGACTCCCCAAGTGCTAACTTCATTATGCATATTGGATTTGAAACTGTTGATTAAAAAGCCATCTCTACAGCAAGTGCTCATTTCACAAGAATGGTAGTTGGAGTTCATTATGTGTCACTCTCTTGACCATTCTGAAAATCGGTTACTATCATGCCCTCTGGTGTCATATTCCCATTATCCAGTATTGAAAATGGTTTTACTTTTGGGAACGTTTTGGATGACTGATTCAATTTCCTTACTGGTGATCGGTCTGTTTAGATTTTCCAGTTCTTCATGGTTCAGCCTTGGAAGGCTATATGTTTCTAAGAACTTGTCCATTTCTTCTAGGTTATTGAATTTGGTGGCATATAGTCCTTCATAGTATTCTTGGATGATCCTTTGTATTTCTGTGGTGTCCGTGATAACTTCCCCTTTTTCATTTCTGATTTTGTTAATTAGTGTCTTCTCTCTTTTTATCTTAGTGAGTCTAGCCAAGGGTTTGTCAATTTTGTTAATCTTTTCAAAGAACCAGCTCTTTGTCACATTAATTTTTTCTATTGTCTTTTTGTTCTCTATTTCATTTAGTTCTGCTTTGATTTTTGTTATTTCCTTTCTTCTGCTGACCTTGGGTTTCACTTCTTTTTCTAGTTCTTTAAGGTGTAACATGAGGTTATTTATTTGGGATTTTTCTTGTTCTTTAAGGTGTAACATGAGGTTATTTATTGGGGATTTTCTTGTTTCTTGAGATAGGCCTGTAATGATATAAATGTCCCTCTTAAAACTGCTTTTGCTGCATCCCCAAAATTTTGGTAGGATGCATTTTCATTGTCATTTGTTTCTATGTATCTTTTGATCTCTCCTCTAATTTCTTCTTTGAAATTAGAAGTTCTTGAAATTAGTGGTTCTTTAAAAGTATGTTGTTTAATCTCCATGTATTTGTGTTTTTTCCTGCTTTCTTTTTGCAGTTGATATCCAATTTCAAAGCCTTGTAAGCTTACCATCACCTCACAGCACACCATCACCTCTTTAACCCTAAGCTTACCATCACCTCACAGCACAAACAGAAAAGGCAAGAAAGTGACCTCGTCTCATATCTCCCCTGCTTGGAAGAATGAGACCATTCTCCCGAGCAGGGGAGACATGAAATTATGTTTGCTTTCTGTGCCTCAAAGGGGGAATTTATTCAACCCCTGATCATAGCACAGAAATCACTTCACATACAGGAACAGACGAAAGCGAATAGACAAAAGCTCACATCAACCAATGAAGGCAAATTTTCCTCAACATCTACCCTACACCATCTTACTTTGAAATGGTGTTTCTGGACCTTGATGTCCTATTCCTGACTGCCTAGGACGTTCTTATCTCACTACTATTGTAATACTGTCAGTTTATCCCTTTAGATCTGGTAATATTTGCTTTATATATTTAGGTATTCTATGTTGGGTCAATCCAAGAATAGGAAATTTGTGTATCTCCTTACCATTATAGTCTTTGTTTTAAAGTTTCTTGGCTGATATGAGTATGACTACCCTATCTTTTCATTTCCATCTACAGCTATTGAGAAATATTTACTTATTGCCATCTTGTTAATTGTGTTTTGTCATCTTGTTAATTGTGTTTTGGTTGTTTTCATAGTTCCTCACTGTTACTTTCTTCTCTTGGTCTCTTCTCTTGTGGTTTGATGATTTTTGGTTTGTGGTTACCATAAGGTTGATATATATATATATATATATATATATATATATATATATATATATATATATATATATATATATGATACACAAAAAATAAAGAGAAAGAAACCTGAATATAACACTGAAGAAAAACAGCAGGTTAAAATTGCACATGTATTTACTGGAATAGCTGTAATATATTATTTCATTTACAGCACTTGATCTTAGCACTTGATCTTAAAATACTAATGTAGCAATGCTAGTTTAGTAAAGTCGGCTTTTGGAATGCTAGAATATTGGAATAGTGAGATATGGCCTTGGTGGTCACCTTGATTTTTCACTTTCTCTGTCTCTATAAGGTCAGTTTATAAAATCCTGCCATGGCAAGCAGGTAAGATGTTGTAGAATTGGCAGCTTTAGCACCTGGAATCATGTCAATCTTGAAACAGACAATTTCCTACCAATCCTGTCTGTTTGTCCAAATCCTGAGAGACTAAAATCCCTAAAGTCAGAGTTACAGGAAATAGGATTTGGACAAGCAGAAAGACAAATAAGATTTGGGCAAGCAGAAAGACAGTCAGAGATAGACATAGCCAAGCTGCTGCCACTTTCCTTTCAGGTCTGGGAAATGCAGAGTTTTGAATTCCCCCAAAATAATTTCTGGCTAGAATCATCTGTTTTGGAGACAGCTATGTCGTGTCGACATAAGAACGTCCAAACCTGTAGAGAATTTTTATAAAAATTTGAGTCAAACAGTTTGCAGTTTTCTCACAGGATATGCATGGAAGCCAAGTCTCAACAGACTATTTATTGAATCACAGAAATGAACAAGGCAGACCTGTCCATTAAGGCAAAGATAAGCCTTTTAGAAAAGGAGTTACATGCCTGCGATGGGAGTACCCACCAAGACCTGCCCAGGTAGGCATTTAACCTCACAGGCGGATCTGATGGTACTTTACATAGAACCCCCCTCCGTTTCCTTATCTACATTCTTATTTGGAATATATTCCTTTGTTTCTTCATTTTGCTTGACTTTTGTTTTTGCTATTGGTTTTATGCATCAGATAAATGTTAATGTTGGTTTTATGCATAAGACAAATGTTAAGATTGGGAGAGGTGGCTGTTTTATCTTAAGGTTTATCTCCTATAGTAGGTCAGTCCTGTATCATTCAAATTGGCTCTAGCTTTTGGTTGTCTCTCAAACCTTCCTGATTGTCCAAGCAGCCTATTTTATTTTAGTAGCTCTCAGTAATTGAGGCTATGCCAAGACCCAAAGGGGAGGATCTCAGCACCTAGATTCAGGCTGATTGGAAGCCAGACCCTTTGGCAGCAACTTTTAAAGTATGCAAATACACACTTGCAGTCCAACAGGACTGTATAAGTCTCACTGGCTACAAGAACAAGATGATCTCAAGAGGTGTTCCCTGGTGGCAACCACAAAAATCGGGGTGGCAGATGAGTATACAAGCTACTGTCTGCGACATATAGGCAAGCTGCAGTGAGGCAGAGGAACAGCACAAAGACAATGCCCACTGGCCTCCCTCCCCAAAGATCATTTGAGTAGGCCCTGTAGACAGACTGCTGGTGTGGCACACATTTGAGGGGCACGCAAGCAGATTGGTCACTTACACCCCCAGTCTCTTGTGAGTCTTTGCGGTCTGCTCTGCCGTGGGAATGGTAGCTAGCCCACTAAGAATGCAACAGCTGTCTTTCCATTTGTTACAAGTCCCACTCATCATCACAGCTACATGTTCAAGGGCTATTTCCTGGGTAGCAGCCACAAAAACAGGGTGCCAGACATATAATCTAGAGTGTCAGCATCTCCCACAGGGGAGTTTAGACATGTGTCTGGTGCCCTGGTTTTTGTCAGGGGGCAGCAGGAAAATAACTAATGGGAGCTCTGCACCTGAAAGTATAAGAAGGCTTGTCTTACCATAGCCCTGAAATAGCTGTAAAACATTTCACACAAATACTGGAATTTCGTATAAATGGAACATAAAGAACAGGCAATAATAAAGTCAGAATAGTGGTTACCTCAGACGGTGAGTGTGTGTGGGTGTAGATATTCACTGCAAAGGGATACAAAGAAAACTTCTAGTGAAATGAAATGTCCTATCTCTATCTGGGTGGGATTTACACAGGTGTGTATATGTACATGAAGGTGTGACAATTAAGTTCGTGAACTCATCCTAGAAAAAGTATTATATACCTCATTGCTAAATATCACTATGGTCACCTTCTAAGTACTCCCTTTGGGAAGCTATGCACTGAGGCCAGCACCTAGTCCACCCTTCAAAGCAATTTTGGAACTCTTTGTCTGGAATGGCCATCAGAGCTGTTGTCGTATTACCACGTACCCTTGATGTCCTGAATGTCATCAAAATGTCTTCCTTTCAATATTTCCTTTATCTTCAGGTAAAGAAAGGAGTCATTGGGGGCCAGATCAGGTGAGTAAGGAGGTTGTTTCAATACAATTATTTGTTTACTGGCTAAAAACTCCCTCACAGACAGTGTCGTGTGAGCTGGTGCATTGTCGTGATGCAAGAGCCATGAATTGTTGGCGAAAAGTTCAGGTCGTCTAACTTTTTCATGCAGCCTTTTCAGCACTTCCAAATAGTAAATGTGGTTAACTATTTGACCAGTTGGTACAAATTCATAATGAATAATCCCTCTGATATCAAAAAAGGTTAGCAACATCATTGCAACAATTTCCCGGACTTAATTGTCAGACCTCATAAAAAAATGTATCAACCTGGAAACCTAGTAGTTGTGTTGTGAATGAAAAAGGGGAATACCTGTATTGTGCCATAGTGTAGCTTTTCTGAGCAACACTCGGAAATTACCACAGCTTTTTCTTACTGCTGTTGCCATCCTAAATATAAAAAAACATCTGGGAGAGCAGGCCGCAAACAGCAGCAGCTGTTACTACTGGAACACTAAAAAGGAGGAAAGCACAGAGATGGCCGTTTTATGGCTGTTGTGCTACATGCTGCCATCATTGGGCATGCTGCTGCTGCTTGCCCCAGAGCGCTGAAAGTGGCTTTGAATACTAGGAAGGGCACCCAGCAGTATTTCACTAAAAAAACTACAAAGAATTGTTTGTATTCAAATCATGAGGACATAAGCCAATAATTCAGATGCCCTTTTCATAAATGCATGTACAATTGGTGTGGAATACTGAGAAGCTGAATGTGCTAACATGCATTTCATCTTTGCTGGTGTCTTGTTACTTACCCAGGCTACTTTTTCTGAAATTCTCAGCAAAGACAAGGACAATCAACTAGAGCACTCAGAAGGCCACAGAAATAAATAAAAAATGTCAATATAGAGACAGATCCACGTGTATACTGAAACATGAATGGTATTTGACTAAGTAAATTAATCAGTTAATTTTTATTGCAGTGGAACCAGTAACTTTGTAAAAATAAAAATCATATTGTTTTTAATCCACCTGACATTGAGACTGAGACAAATGACCTCTTCCCACTCCCTCAAGGCAGTACTCTTACCTTGCATGGAGTGAGGGATGTACTAGTTATAAGAAGTCCCATGAGCCATTAGTTCAGATGACCTCAGCCACTCATGGGGAAATGTCAGCACTCTAGGACCCATCTTCTTACTATATAAGAAAATATCGAAAGAAGAGAAAATATTGAATGAAGAGTATGACGAGGCTAAAAAACAAGATCCCAACCTTGATTGTCAACGAGGGCTGGACACCCATTTTCACAACGAACCTCTAACTCCTGATGGTACCTGCAATGACACCTATATCTATAATTGGGCAGCACCACATTTGACTAGCTGTTCATCAGCAGTCTCTACCATGCCCCATTTCCCACCTGTCATTTACAAATCAAATAACATTCCTTAGTAGAAGTTCTCCTGGCAACCTGTTGAGCATTTGAAAAGGGTTATGGCCAGATTGCCACTGTAGATATTAATCACAAGGCATCATCAAGGTAAACCCTCCAAAGTACTTTTTACTATTGTTCTGAATTTTCCCTACTAGTGTTTCCCTCAAAAGCAATTTAATGTAATGACAAACCTAAGTTTCCTAACCTCTTAAGATTTTCCAGGGAGATAAATGTCTGTTAAAATAAAGATTGCTAAGTTTAGAATTCTGCACAATCAGGGAATTTCAAACGAACACAAGGAGAAGTCACGACTAAGTAGAAAATTTGTTGACTTCTGCATCCTCTACTTAGCATGGAACTTACATTATAAATGTCATCATAGTACATAGAAATGCTACATAAGGAACCTTTTTCTCTGCTAACATCTCTTAAACACTCTCTCCTCGTGCTTGACATAAGAATTAAAACCTAATTTTGTCTTCTGTGAAATGGGACAGTAATTCCCAAAAGACATGGGCAAAGCACCAGTGAATGTTGGTCCCTCTGATTTCATCTCACAGGGAAGGTACAGGTTAGTAGACACGACATAAAGATTCTGTTCCGATTCTGTTCCGTCAATTTTGATACATCAGCATAGAAAAGTCTTATGTGGTGGAGAAAAGACAAATATCAGATTGCTTTACTTAAAGGCATATCATAACTGTTATCTGTGAACTAATGAAACAGGGAATTTGAGTTTTTATGATTTGATTTGATGTGGCATATTTACATCTATTTGAAGGCACAGGCAGGTGTCTGGAGGCTATGGGTTTGTGTAACGTCTAATCTGTACATTCATCCAGCTGTTTAGACTTGGCAAATCCATACAAAATGTGAATTTTGGAGGTAGAACACGTCATCTAGTACTCACTCCCTGGATAGTTTGGTTCAGTGTGATAAAATAAGTTGACGTTTTTAATGCCTCCTTATTAGCGACCTTATCATGGCACATTTAAGGCATTTTCCTTTATAGATATTGTTAGCTTCTAAACTATGCTGACTTTGCTTAGGGTCTGAAATGTTCTACTGATAGAATCCACTTCTTCTCCCAAACCCTTCCTGAATGAAGTTCAACTGGGGCTCCTGGCAGGAGGTGGGAGTGGCAGCAGTTACCCCAAACCATGCCACAGAATGGCTTGCTGACCAGAGCTTCCGGAATCCAAATCCTGCACCTTGTTCTCCAGTCACCTTAGCATTCTAAAAATCATAATTTCTGTTGCTTTTAACAAGAATCTCTATGAATTCTTTATACAACTCCCAAAGTATCAAGCTAGAATCGCATCCAGAGTATGAGGAAAACAATAGAGCAACTGAAAATGAGTCTTTTAAAATTGAAATGCTACTAGATGCCAGGCACTGTGCTAAAGCTTGTCACATCATCTCATTTAATCTGTTTCCTCTTGGGCAATTAATCTTCCCAGTACTATCCCTATATCGCCAAAGATCTTCGTGCGACTCATTACCAGAGCCTTGCCACGCTGTGGATCTAGGCTACCAGTATTCTTGCTTAGGGAAACTCATTCAAACTTAATAGCTGATACAAATGGGGAGCCGATTCCTTACTGAGAAATATGAAACAATGTGACTGTGAAAGTACTGGCTGCCTCTGCCCTTTCTTGGCAGTTTTACCCCATATTTATACTTCAGGACAGGGTTCTCTCAAGTCCTGTATCTGCACTTCAACACATTAAACCTTGCCTGGGTGAATATGTTGACATCTAAGGGAAGATGGAACTAAAGTCAGAGTCATCCTGGATCTTATCAGTTCATACGGTAGGAGCACTTACAGAATACAAACACTTTCCATCTCAAATGTATCTGGATGGATCAAAGTTGAAAAAAATGTCAATTATACTAGTAAATGGTTTGGGATCTGCCTTGAAGAATTCTATAGGAATTAAAACTAGTAACCATTTGCTTCTGTAATTATATTCTTAGTGATCACAAAAGTCCTCCAACGTACTTAAAAATATATATTTGTAAAATCAGTAATTTGAAGCAATTAAACTTGTAAAATCAGTAATTTGAAGCAATTAAACTAAGAGATGTAACACAATAATAATAAAATAGGGCAATTATAACAACATACTGTAATAAAAGTAATGTGAAGCGCTCTCTGTCCTATAACCGATCTGATCACCAAGATGGCTGCTGAGTGACTAACGACTACAATGTAGTGACTACCATCTACAATGTGGAGACGGTGGACAAAGAAATTATTCACTTCCTGGGCATGATGGAGTGGGACAGCATGAGATTTTATCAGGCTACTCAGAATGCAGCTCAATTTAAAAGTTATGGATTGTGTATTTCTGGAATTTTCCATTTAATATTTTAGAACCCTGGTGTACTGGAGGTAACCAGAGCCATGGAAAGTGAAACCACAGAAAAGTAAACTGTGTCTGTCTAACAACAACAAAAAAGTCCACAATATCTTCAAAAAGGATTACTGAAAAAGGTACATAAAGTCCAAAAACGTAAGTAAGTGGAAATATATGCATGGAAAATACGAGATTGAACATCGTATAACCTGCACCCATTTCCAAGGAGGTTTTCTCTTGTAAGTTGCTTAGCTGACCTCAACCATTTACAGACAGTCTCTATCCAAATGTCATACAGACTTAGCATCAAAGGAAAATTTTGTGCTTGGAAGATGGACAATTTGCACTTGTCCCATTTCAATTCTTTCTGCTAGTAAGGCTGAATTGACTCTGTTATTTCTGCATTTTACCAGTGTTTTGCACCATTTCCCTACCTGTTTAAATGCTGATGGTTTTAATATTATACTGTCAAAAGCAGACGTCCACCTTCTCTCTTCCTAGGAACTGATCAAAATATACAGAGACAAAAGTGAGGGAGGGAGTTAAAAGTCCCTGCTCTTTTTGAGCTGAGAGATGTCATTTTTGTCTTATGTGATCACTGGGAATATAGTGAAGAACAGTTTTCATAACATATGGCAGCCCCAGCAGGCTCCAAGTGTCCCAGACTGGGGCCTGTGTAGAAAATAGAGGGAAATAAACTCCTAGCCCTAAGAAAAATAGGCCTGCCTTTGCTACAGAAAAATAGGCCTGCTTTTGCTAATGACTTAGCTCTGTTATGTGCTTCACACTCTTCATTTATTCTTTTAGACCGTGCATTTATTTTTAAAGATTCTATTAATAACGTTTTTAGTATGTTTTATTTTGAATTACACAATTCAGCTACTTGTATAGCTCCATTTATCATAAACAATTTATTATGATTGTATCTCCTCTCACTAACATATTATCCGACTGACCTGCTACTGTAGGAGCTAGTGATGCCCTATCCACATCGCATTCACAGAATAGGCGCAGCCCATTGCCCAGCTGTTATAAACATTGCCTGCTGACAGCTCACAGATGCTCCTTCTGTGGAGAACTGCCCATGGTCAAATGGGAGCCACCTTGTCCAGAAGGTTGTCTCCATGGAGGAGCCAGTAGCCAATCACTGGTGCAATTCATGGTCCTAAGTGATCAGAGTTGGTTCCACTTCGAGGTATCCTGATGCTCCACGGGACCGGTCTGAAGCTCGCCTTCAGAAAAGACTACCGTGTGTCCCCGAAAATAAGACCTAGCCAGACAATCAGCTCTAATGCGTCTTTTGGAGCAAAATATAATATAATATAATATATAATACAATATAAAATATGTACAAAATTAATATAAAATTAATATATAATATAATATATAATACCGGGTCTTATATTAATTTTTGCTCCCAAAGATACATTAGAGCTGATTGTCTGGCTAGGTCTTACTTTTGGGGAAACACAGTACATCCTTACTTGGCCTTTTTCCTGCCCATCATGCAATATCCTCATATGCCTTTCCTCTTTTTCCTGCCCATCCTGCTATATCCTCATATGCCTTTCCTCTGAGAGCATGCCTTCAACAAACAATTCACTTGTACAAGAATTCAGGCTCTGCTCCTAGAGAAACAGACCTCAGGTGGTTGGTGCCAGAAGGGGTCAGAGGAAGTACATTCTAATGACCAGACTCTCCAGTTCGATCGCTTATCAGTCAAACAGCCATGAGCAGCCATCACTAGTGGAAGGGAGAGAATGAATGGTCTCTGGAGTGCTGCAGCACACCAGGTGAACTGTGGCAGCAGGTAAGTGGAAGGGGGGTACGAGCTGGTGCAATGCTTTGGGGAAATGGTAACTGGAATTAGGTGGCCATGGCACACTACTTACAAAGTGCCCTGTCATATTGGAAAGAAAAATGGTATGGAAAAGTTATTTTAAATCTGAACTTCTCAAAGTCACAGCCCTCATAGGGCTCCCACTTTTTACCTGAGACTGGCATAGATACCCTTGAGTTCAGGGAAATCTGGATGGAGGTATCTATTTGACAACAGAAGTAACCCACATCCCTTTGTTTGAGTTTTCTCCCAGTGGAAGGCGTGTAATTAGCATAGTCTTCCTGGCTTCTCTCTAACCCCTCACTCACCCCTACCTTAGAGAAGATCTTGGTAGAACATTCCAGCCCCTTTCTCACCCCAAAGGAAATAGGGAGGGAGTATTCTGCTCTGTCCCACCTCTAAGCCACTAGCTCTAGGGTATCAAATTTGAACTCATTCCAGAGCCATCAGTGATGAGGTGGCTGAATCAGTCTGATCCTCGGTCTCAGGATCAGGAAAAAGCCACATTTTTCAAAACAGCTTTATCGTTAATAAAGTTTATATTTGGCTTCTTAATGCATGCTTCGTGTTTGAGGAAGCCAAAAGTATCAATTTCCTTTCCTGGGTTCTGAACTAATCGACAAGAGAAAAGAATAGGTAGCTTAAGACTAATGTAAGATAAAATACATTAGTGTTCCCAAATTTAAAATAAACAGCTGGTTGATATGTTTGAAATAGAAATAAAATTTGTGAAACATTCACATAGAAGTGAAAGTTCAAATCCTGGAAAATAATTAATGAAAACTGAATTTGAAGACCCAGTTTTGAGATAGGAGTCAAGGGGAAAGCAGTTTCTAATTCTGATTCACCTCTTATGTCCTAGTATATACAGTCTAAGGAGGAGATGCTTGACAATGTCAGCTATCCCAGAGGGTTTGAGAAGGATGCAGGATGCAAATGATACACTTCAAAAGCAATATTTCTGTATGTGGTGGGAGCTGAACACCATGGTGTTGGTCCTAGGATTTTGGGAGAGAGAGATTACAGGACTGAAGAATTTCTAGTGCCTAAAGTGCCTAGAACTTTTCAGTTCTAAGACAGTCCACGACTACTTAACACAGGTTGCCATTAAGAAAAAAGTCTAAGAATAACAAACAGAACATTGATAAATGTCTTTATGGCATCTGTATGTATTGGGGATGGGTGAAAACACTGCACAGAAACCAATTTTCAATCCTTGACTCCTTCAAGTTTAAAGCAAAACAAAACAAAACACTAAATAACAATATTAAAAAAAAAAAAAAAAAAAAAAAAAAAAAAAACCTGAGGTCTTTAAGTCTCTTTCTTTTTCAGTATTGAGCAAATGCAAAAAACAAAGAATAAAAAAATCAGGATATGTTAAGTAAAGCTGAAAGAAAATAGTATTCAAATCTAAGCAAGGTTTCTTCTAGAGAGAGAAAAGAACTTTAAGATGAGGCTAAACCAAGAGGTGAAAAGCCAGTCCAATCCAATCTAAGTTGTAATATATTAATTCTAACTTTAAAGAGAAGTATTAATCCAGTCTCAAGGGGGGAAAATCGGTTTGTATTTTCACCGTTCAAAGTTAGTAATTCCCAGTTTCATTATTAACCTGTATTCAATTTGTGAATATTGGTCCTGAAAGGATATGTAAATGTACCATCGTTATCTTTAAATTTTCCACACCTATTTCCCCAGAGGGAAAAACTAGAGAAGCCGATTTCTAATTACAAATATTTACTGTAAAAAATTTAAGGATATGAATAAACATGTAACAATAAATCATGGGACCAGCAACTTGGCAATAATTGCTTCCCCAGACCCATCCTTACACTATATTTAGACTCCAGTTCTACCACTGACTTCTTGTCTTAGATTAGATTCAATCTATAAACTGCTTAGATACATAAGGCTTACGCATTGATTAAACAAACAAAAAATACATTTCCTGTTTTTTAAGTTGAACAGAGACTTGGGAAAATAAGGAGTCAGTCATCTCTGGTCAGTGATGAGAGAGGGAGGTGTCATTACATGGTATAAACAGACGCTCATTCAACATGGCTGCATAGACAGGAGGGTGAGGTAGAGCAGGAATTAGTCCATTCATTCAGTACCACGATCGCCAACGCTTTCTAACATTATCGATACACATAATATCACCCGTGCATGATTAAAAACACCAACTCTCTCATCAAAGACACATTCAGCCAATTCATCCTATTTAAGTTAAAAGAAACAGAAATTACTATGAACTTCATCAGTGCATCCTAATCTCTGCAGCTAGGTAAGAGGCCAGTCATTCCTTTACCCATTTCCATGTTCTACAGGCACCGCACCAGAGCTTCTTCCAAAAGTTTTTGCCAGATATCTTTATTTCAGATAAATTTAAGTCCATGTTGATCTTGCCCTGTAAGGTACCTAAGTATTTCTACTACATTCTGGGGGACAAGTAGACTGTTTGCTATTGAAAATTAGTCTTTTATTCATCCAACAAGGTATTATGTCTACCTGTTAATAAAACAAACACAAAATTGTGTTCTTGTATGCAATAAGGAACCCATATTTCCAAGGTTTCATTTCAAATTGAGTGGAATGAAACCTGGTCAAAGGGTCATTCCATTTTGTGGCAAACCCCTAGACCCATAGAAACCAGTACCATAGAAACCAGTACAGAGTTCAAGAAAAAGTTGAGTTTATTATGTGTAATGCATTGGGGCAGAAGTAATACTTAAGAAAATAATGGCTGAGAATTTTCCAATCTTCTCTCCCTTACAAAAGCTGATTGCATGACTGTTAACCCTTTCACTCTATCTTCTGTGAAATTTATTTTCTTTTCTGGATTTTTCAGCTAATTTTTCACACTACATTTTGAATATTTTCTTATTTTGCAGTTTACTTATTCTCTGTTCTGCTATGTCTATACAGCTTAATTTTAGTTCTTGATTTTTATTTTTTTTTGCTTTAGTTACTGTGATTTTTAGTTGTATAATTCATATTGGGTTGTTTTACAGTTTCCAGATCTCTACTGAAATTTTCATAATTACTTAATTTTACACATTAAGAAAATAATAGCTTTTCGTTCAGCAACAAGTCTTATAAATGAGGTCACCATTGAACAAGCATTTATTTATTATTGTAAATATATTGTAAAAATAATTATCTAAATTAGAGCCCCTGTGGGTTTGGTTCAATTTTCTGTTATTTTGCTTAGTTTTCATTTTATTACCTCCTCACGTGCCTTGTTTCAAGTGTACGTGGGCTGTCTCTTCATCAAAGGTGCAATTTTCATTTCACAATGAAACTCTGGGACTTGTCGAGCTTCTGTGATTTTGATTTAGAGAAAAACCCGTTACAGAGTCAGGATACTGGGGATAACTCCTGAACGTCCTGACCTTCTATCAGAGACGTGATCTATCTCTAGTAACAGATTCCCTCTTACCCCAGAACAGCGAGGTGAAAGGAAGAGGGCTGTACACCAAAACTTAAAGTAGAAGTATCAGTGCCAAAGACACCAACTAGCTATGAAATTTTTGTGACCAAACACCAAATATTTGTGGTCACAAACTTCTGTAATTTTTATGGATTTTGAAGGAAATATGTAGATCCAGAGAAGACTTTGTTTTTTATTACTCTAAACACTGCTTCTAAAGTTCCTTGTTTTAGGGCACTCAAGAAATGCTGATTAAAAATTTGAGTAAGATTATCAATATATCATTAATGTAATGGAATATTTCATTTTCAATCAGCACTGTACAGTATTCTAGAGCTGGTCCAACTAGCAGATAACATAGTTTGGGATTTCAAGCAGTAAAAGTATATTGAATGCCTTTCCAGATGAAGGCAAACTGAACGTGACTTAAAATACCTTCCTAAACATACAAAGAGAGAATACTGGCAATATTCAAAACAGCAAGCCAACTGCCAGTAGTGTCAGCGTTTGCCATAATGTCAGGCACAGTGGGAACAACGGTGACTAATTGCTCTTTCATAGCACCAGTAACTTTTACCAGCCACGCAGACATGTTAGAGCAAAAGATAGCATTGCATATCATCCACACCTATCTTAAATCTTGTATGAAAAGACATATTCTTGTTCTCTCAGCACGGGAACAATGTTCCCATTTATAATCCTGGAGAGCTTTAGGCATTCAAGCATTTCTGATTGCATGTGGCTGATCTACAGAATCCAGCTACAGGATTGTAAGTGAATTTACCTAATCAATAAGAACACACATTCACAAACCTGGATATCCTCATCAATTACGCAGGCTAATGAAAAATAGCAAGCGCAATCCCAAAACAAAAGCCAAAACAACAGCCACCTTAGCTCTGCTATCCAGTAAGTTTAGGAATTTGGAGAGCTTCCTACAGGGGGTTCAGACCCTATCTACTAGACCTTAGGCTTGTTCTAGTTTATTCCGTCAACATAATTGTCTTAAGTCTCAATCTTGGCTCAATCAATTGGTTTATTTGAGTTTTTCCTCCCTAGAAATACCCAAAGAAACAAAACAATTACAGGGGTTTTTTTTGTTTTATTTTGTTTTTTCATGCATGAGCTAGTAAGATCCAGTTCAGCTCGGTCTATTTGTTATTTTCGTACTATGAGAAAGGTCTGCAACAACAGCTAAGGTGACACATTCCTGTAATTATATCATCTCAGTTTTTAGCCACAGCACATTTACCATTCACACAAGTTTCCCCAGACTCTGCAAAATCCAGCCTCCTCTTCCCTGGCTGATGGTAGCCCCACTTATCCATGATTTCTTTTCGTGACCTATCTACTCTTTAGAAAGTCCTGCTTGCTTGGGGCCTCCAGTGGCTTAGTACCACTCTTTCCAGTTCCTTGGATATGATACCTGAGCAGGCACCACAGGCTGCTGGGCTTCTAGGTTCCATAGTTATCCTGCCCACTCCAGAGCTTCTGAACATTGTGGCCACCCAGCTTGATACCAGGCTGTGATTAATTAAGTTCAGACAATAAAGTTCGCAAATTCATCCTAGAAAAAGTGCTACATACCTTGTTGCTGAATATCACTATGGTCACCTACAAAGTATTCCCCTTCAAAGCAGTTTTGAAACTCTTTCTTGAAATGGCCATCAGACCTGTCGTCGTATTACCCTTGATGTTCTGAATGTCATCAAAATGTCTACCCAAAGGTAAAGGAAATATTGAAAGAAAACGAAAGAAGTCATTGGGGGCCAGATCAGGTGAGTAGGAAGTGTGTTCCAATACAGCTATTTGTTTACTGGCTAAAACCTCCCGTTCAGATTGCCATGTGAGCTGGTGCATTGTCGTGATGCAAGAGCCATGAATTGTTGGTGAAAAGTTCAGGTTGTCTAACTTCTTCACACAGCCTTTTCAGCACTTCCAAACAGTAAATTTGGTTAACTGTTTGTGGTTAACTGTTTGTGTAGCTGGTACAAATTCATAATGAATAATCTCTCTGATATCAAAAACAGGTTAGCAACATCGTTGCACCGAGTTCGCAAACTTAATTGTCCGACCTCGTAGCACTGTGGCCCTCTCGGTGGTTCTGCCACATTTTTACACTTTCCCTACAGAGTCACTGTCCTCAACAGAGTGGTTCTGTGAGGCTAAGTGACCAGAGAACTTTCTTATTCCTGATACTCACAAGAAAAGGTACTTTTTAAAATCTAGTCAAGAGGAGAACTAGAACTACAAAATGTAAAGTGACTAGAAAAAGAATTATTACACTCACTTTTCATGAGTTATTGCTTGTTTAATTAACTAATTGCAATAATAAAACTTTTAAATAATAACTTTTTTAAAATGTCTTTTTAAAAATTACATCATGTTCGGACTTTAGTTATAGCAAATGTGAGTCAAAGTGTTGGCTCTAACATTAGCAATGACACCCTTTACAAAGCATTTGGTTCATTAACACTTGGAATCCACTTGTTTGTGGAAAGCCTTAAGGTCTCTCATCTAACATTTTTATTACATGCTATTTTTAATCCTAGGTTAGAAAAAAAAATTGAATCTCAAAGGTGAGATTGAATTTATAAAAAAAATTTACATTTCTGAAATAAATTGCTATGTAATGCAACTGCCAAGCTTTAAATCATCCACGTGAAACTGACTATATTGAGACTCAAGAAATGTTCCAATAGAAAGTATAGAGAAGAAAGGGGAAAAAAGAAAAATTAATGAGCCATGGTTTAGTGAGACGTCTGTATTTTTTTCTCTTTTTGGGCTTTTCCATTGTCAGTTTGATTAATGGGATGTCTTTAAATGTATCTCCTTCTGGATATCTTATATCTCAACAAGTCCATTTCATGTTCTTGCCACCAACATTTCCAGTAGATTTCTTCAACATGTCAGAATGACAGATAAGTTTCCATAGTCAGCCTCATAGAGAGCTCATTATTGTTTGAAACCAGTTCAACTGCCCTGAAGGTCCCTTAAGCAAAAGGCCTTTGGAGTACCATGTGATTTTCAAACCCATGCTGAATAAAGATATCATTTCTGGGCTCAAAATAAGGTTATAAGTCACAGTCAAGGTCATGTACTGATTTTGGTAAACATTCATCATAGTCTCCTGAGTTGATGGGAAATCAAAACTTGATGGGAAATCAAAACTTTAAATAAATATAATTTTACTGTAAGCTATCTGTGATTTTTCCCCCATGTTATGTGGCTAATAATACTAGACTAATAGATCTCCTCAATTTACTTAATGAAGCTTGGAGATTTTTTTCTGATTAAAAAGTTTGAAAGAAGCAGCATTTCTATAAAACATAATTGCAATAAATGAGCACCAGTTTTTCTTCTTTGTAAAATCTTTATAAAACATGTACATGTTTATGTCACTTCCTCCCTAAAGATACTTGTCAAGGCCATAGGTTTAACCATCTCCCCTAAAATTATATTTCCATCAAATATTTGCAAAAAAAATATGTGTGTTTATGAAGAGTTCAATTTGTCAGTAAAATGACCTAACAAAGAAAAAATCATGTCAAACTATCCATGAATCAATTACATAATATTTTAAATAGCCTTAGAAGTTGAATGGTCCAGAAAACATAGAACTTGATGAAATCCTGAACTCTTCTAAGATTGTTAGACTCAGAGAAGACATTCCCATCTTTTAAGAGAAAATTCAATGTATAATCCCATCAAGTGAGTAACTTGGGTGGGAGTTGCAGACTGAGGAGAAAGTGCCAATTACATCCTGTGAACAGGTTTAACATTCTTTAATCCAGGATGTTGTAACAGTGAAAAGGAACTCAACGTGATGCGTGGGGAGATGAGAAGAATCTATGGCTAACTGGAGCTTCAGCTTTCCTACCAGGCAGAAATTTCTGGTGGCACGTGATTTCTCTGGATTCTTTTATATCCTTGTTACTTTTCTTATAAAACACTAGCATTCATAGTTTTCTGTTAAGAAGCAATCTGATAGTTTATGTATTTGAATGTACTGGGGGTGCCATAAAAATGCATACACATTTTAAGAGATGTTATGTATGCTCAAGCAGTAGTTCGCCATAATCAGAAGTGTCTGGACATTGATGGGAACCACTTTGAGCACCTCTTGTAATTGCAGAAGTCAAATGTGACTTGTATTCATCTTTTGTTATCGGTATATATTGAGTATTACAATTTTAATACAGCTTTCCTTTCTTAAAATGTATATACATTTTTTGGCACCCTCTGTACTTTTGGTAATTCAGCCTATTAGAGTGTTAAAGTAGAATTTTCAAAAGAGTAAAATCATGACTCTCATAAAAATATAAAATGAAGACTCAAAGATTTCATTTAATTACTAATTATTGAGGGAACCTGTAAGATGTTAAAACTGGTTCAGAGAAAAATCAGACTTACAGAATTTATATTTTTATCAAAGAAAATTCATTTGTATTGTCATCTGCAGGAATGATTTTGATTTTTTTATCAGTTTCTACAACTTAGCTTCTATCTCTACCAAGCTGTAAACCAGTCAATCAAAAGTACACCTCGCCTACAGAATCCAATAATGCCCAGAGTCTAGTTGATATGGCCCAGAACTCCATACCCAGTAATTTCTTATGTCCCTTCCAAACATTTCACACTTTTTTCCTGACAATTAGAATTCTGTAGCTTCAAGTCACAATATGTAATAAAGTAATTTAGATTTGTAGTTATCAATAAAAAATATTTGTATTCAATTTTGAAGATTACAGAGATTTTTAAGCTTCCTTCTATTTAAGTTTAACTCATTACATTTATACGTATTATTTAAGTATGCAGCAAGATTTTTAAAAACTGAATTACTTAAACTGAATATTAAATTTATAAATACAAAAACTGAATTACTTAAACTGAATATTAAATTTATAAATACAGTTTAAAATATTAGGAAGTGTTTAAATTTTTAAATGGACCAGACATAATTTAATGTTCAAATGCAAATAACTACTAAAATCTGCCAAGTTTATAAATTATTATATTTCCATGCTGAACTTAAACATATAAAAAGAATTTGATTTTAAATTATTGCTTTATTTATCTATTAAGTACATAAATGATAAATCTATAAATGGTCTTTTCTGCATATAAATTCCACTAAAAATTTAATATGTACGCAAAAACACCATATTACACTTTCCCTTGAAGCAAGTTTTTCATTTGTTACTATGTTCCTTTTCATTTAACTAAAATGCTACACATTGTATATTATTGATGTTTGGCTTCCTCAAATATCTCGTACATGACACTAAATTATTCTCCTCATCATTAGAAGGCAAAATCTTTTCTGTGGTGGATTAATTTTTCAAATCTGTCATTTTTCTTTTTTCTAAAAATCTCAAATACAGTATAAACCTTTTAAAATTTGTCCCGCCAGACTTCTCTCATCTCCTTCTTAATATTCCAGATTGCTTCATAAACCCACTATTGAAAGCAAATACAGGATAAACAAATACCTTCTGGATACATCCATGAGGATTTTCTGCCTCAATTTCTGAGACAGTGCCTATGGCCAATTCGTGCTTTAGCCAGGCACATTCAATTTGAAGAGTTCAACACTATCTATTATTAGTTTGGAATTTTAAGTTACTGGAATAATTGATCTTTTCTCTCCTTAACTTGGACCAACCATTTAGATATTTCTTCAGTATAGTTTAACAAATTCCAGGAAGTCATGTTGTGGATATCAACAAACTGATTCTAAAGTTTATATGGAGACAAAAGCCTAGAATATTCAACACTGACACTACCTCACATCATTGCTTATTATAAAGTTACAATTAATCGTAGATTGATGAAATAGAATACAGAGCCCAGAAATAGAAGCCCAGAAATGTAACAGTCTTTGGAAAAAGAGCAAAGGCAATTATATGGAGCAGACAATCTCTTCAACAGACAATGCAGGAATAACTAAACATAAAGATGAATCTAGACACAGACCTTACATACACCCTTCACAAAAATTAACTCAAAATGGATCACAGACCTAAATGTAAAATTGAAAACTCTATAACATAAAAGAAAACCTACATGATGTTGGGCCTGATGATGAGTCTTTAGATACAATACCAAGGTCAGAATCCATGAAAGAAAAAAAATTGATAAACTGAACTTCATTAATACTAAAAACTTTTGCTCTTCAAGGGACAATGTCAAGAAATAAGGAGATAAGCCACAGACTAGAGGAAAATATTTGCAGAAGACTCATCTCAAAAAGGAAGGACTGTTACGCAAAATATACCAAGAACTCTTAAAACTCAACAATAAGAAAACAAATCCAATTTAAAAATGGGTCAAAAACCTTAACAGACACCTCACCAAAAAAAGATATACAGATGGCAAATAAAAGTATGAAAATATGTTTCACGTCATATTTCATCAGAGAAATAAAAATTAAAACAGCATGAGATACCACTACACACCTCTTAGAACGGCCGAAATCCAGAATATTGACAACACCAAACACTGGTTAGAACGTGGAGCAACAGAAGCTTTTAGTCATTAACTGTGAGAATTCAAAATACTACTACTTTGGAAGACAGTTGGGAATTTCTTACAACACTAATCATATTTTCACCATATGATCCAGCAATCATGTTTCTTGGTATTTACCCAAAGGAGCAGAAAACTTATGACCACACAAAAACCTGCATATGGATGTCTGTAGTTTTATTCCAAAACTTGGAAGCAACGGAGAGGTCCTTCTGTGGATGAATGGATAAAGTGTTGTACCTCCAAGTTTGGAATATATTCAGCACTAAAAAGAGATGAGCTATCAACTTAAATGCATATTACTCAGTGAAAGAAGTCAATCTGAAAAGGCTGCATACTGTATGGTTCCAACTATATGACATCCTGGAAAAAAAAAACAAATCTATTGAGACAGTAAAAAGATCAATGGTTGCTAGGTGTCGAAGATAGGGGGAGGAATGAATAGGGTATCACAATGGATTTTTAGGACAATGAAAATTGTCCTAAAGGTTGAAAGGTTTTGTTCCATACAAGGTTTATAGAATCATCTTTTCCCCCCATCGGGTTATTATAAAAAGTCGTACCTGGCTACATATGAAGTGGGTGTATATTATTGGAACTAGGTCTCCATAGTATCTTGTCACTGTAGCATGCAAAATTAAACAGAAAAACTGTTTTGTAGGATCTTCTTTAGGGAGTATTGTTATGAGTTCTGCAAATGGCACTGATTCATATTAAATTTTTGAACAAAATCAAGCAATCTATGAAAAGTAACCAAAAGAATATATTAAGTTCTGTCCTAATACTTAAAAACTAAATATCAGTTAGACTGCATGGTGAAATATTTAAACTAATTGCTCCTATGCATTGTGAATCTTGGTGAAATATTTAAACTAATTGCTCCTATGCATTGTGATTCTTCTAATACTGAAATGTAAGTATATGTGTGAGAAACATCAAGCAAAAAGAAGAGGCCCTTTAGTAGACCGTTATGAGAAGTATGGGAAGGCAGGCTCAGAACTGTAGGATGCCTTGCTCTTATTTCCTATGAAAAAACAGATACTCCATTATTGATGGCATTTCCCATTATGGTATCTCACACAGATTTCACACTGAAGCGGTCGCTTTGATGAAATAATAATGCAGAGAAACCAAAGAGTGGACTAAAATATTTGTTTTTGTTTTAAAGTTCAGCATGTTACTTCAGTAAAAATACACACAACATTGAGTGTGATTGTGACTATGTAATGTAGTGTTTCTTATCACTACAAAAAGAGGCATGAAATGTGGAAGGTTGTGTTTGTGTTGAATATTGTATTGTTTTGAAAATTAATTCTTTTTTTATTTTTAAAAAATTGTTTCCAGTACATTTGACATTCAATACTATTTTACATTAGTTTCAGGTGTACAGCACAGTGGTTAGACATTTATATAATTTATGCAGTGATCCCCCAATTAGTCTAGTACTCACCTGGCACCATACATAGTTATTATAATATTACTTACTATATTCTATATGCTGTACTTTACACCCCCATGACTATTTTGTAACTACCAATCTCTACATCTTAATCCCTTCCCCTTTTCC
Organism: Rhinolophus sinicus; assembly: GCF_057876585.1. Taxonomy (NCBI): domain Eukaryota; kingdom Metazoa; phylum Chordata; class Mammalia; order Chiroptera; family Rhinolophidae; genus Rhinolophus; species Rhinolophus sinicus. The sequence continues at coordinate 120,086,930 of NC_142515.1, read as the reverse complement.
ATCCAGCTCCCTAACCCCTCTCCCATCTGGTAACCATGAGTTTGTTGATTCAAATAACTATCTTTAAATCCCTAGGGTTTGCTTAATAGACAATTCAGCATAAATCATTGAAATCTATCAACTAACATTTGTAGTATGTCTATAACTGTAACATGGGGTTTAGGGAATCCTAAAGAAGTATACGACTTTAGGGAATCCTAAAGAAGTATACGACAGAGTCCATGAACCAAAGACACTCACAATCCTGATACAGAGATGAAATTTTTCTCATGGGAAACAATGTGAAAAAAAGTCTAAAGCTGCAGTAAGCAAGTGCGTATGATGTATAGAGGCTCTTGCACGGACATTAAGAAAATACCAAGTAACCAAAAGATTAATGTGGACTGTAATTTGATTTATACAGCCTGAACTCAAGGATGGATAACACTCTCAAAATAAAAATCTGATGAATAATAACATTGTGAAGCACTTTGATTTATATAACACTAATAAAAAGTTCCTACACTGAGTTGTTCAAATAGATTTTATAATTTCAATTATCAGTGTTACAATTGAATGTTTTGTTTTTTTTTAATTTTCTGGCAGTAGACCTGATTTCATGTCCTTGAAAAAGCCAATGAGTTTAGGATTTTGAAATTGATAAATGTCGTTCATTAATTTAGGTATCTGTGAGCATTTCCCACTGAAAGATTTAGCTTTCTATAATGCATGATGATTGCATGCTTTCTGATAAATACACTTGTAGGAAAGAGAAATAAAAAAATGCTTTCACTGAATGAGAAATTCTTTTGTTTTTCCATCATTTCATTTTGAAAACAAAAACTTTGTAGAGATTCAAGTAAAGATTTAAAAGTGTTTTTATTATGTTCCTAAAGGCTCTCTTAAAATTATCATGTTATGTTGGGGTCTTTTTGAGAAAGGTGAGGTTCTCATACCATAGTCCAGAGCATAAAAGTAAGAAGAAAGAGACGCTCTCCATTTCAGTTGTGAGCCTGATAATGTAATCTATACTGCCAGAGAATACTCAGTTTGTTCAGGATAATTAAAGAGAAATCATAGTGAATGAACTAAAAATAATATTCAACTGGAATGTATTACATTTGATAGCTTATGAAATGTCTACCTCAACTAGAAGGCCCATTAAAATATTGTGAGTTAACTGTGAAATATTGCTTTTAGCAATTGGTCAGGCTCATTATATTTTCCTATCTGGCAAACTTGTTATTGTCTTTAACAGTACTTAGTTGTATTTAATTTAAAGCTAGTAATGAGGTTTTATGTTTTCTATATCGCCACAACCAGAAGTTAGTGTAAACATGGGTATTCAGAGAAAATAAATCAATTATTCTCTAAAAACCTACATTAATTACAAAAATTTTCTACATTCAATCAAGCAAATTAAGCACTTCAGTATTGAAGGATTTTCATAAATACCATTCAAAACTTTCTTCTTGTTGGGTTCCAAGAGAGAAAAGACTACTCAAATTATGATTTGTCTAGAAGAATTTAACAAAGAGTATTTATAAACAAGTGTACGCGATGTAAAGAAAGCATTAGAGATAGTGTAGGATCACAGGGCTGTCCCTCTATCCCCAAGGCTCAGCCTGAAGACGAGAGGAGATGTTAGTTACAGGGAAGAGCTGCCTTGACAGGAGCTGTGACCTTCTTTCAAAGGACACAGCCTCCATGTCCCACATCCCCCCACTGTCCAATCTGCTGCTTTGGCTGCCACTAGAGTTTGGCCAATGGGAACCTATGGTGTTTTCCACCCAACTCAGCCTCCTGGAAGCAGAGAACAGAGTGCAAAGGAGTAGAGAGCTAACATGGAGGGGCAAATGGGCTTAGTGTAGTATGTGGAGATGTGTATTGAGTTCCTAGATACTTAGCAGAATCCTAGTAGCCTGTTTGCCAGATGATAGGCTAAGCAAAGAACCCAAATTACAAAGATCCATGCCAACCTGTGATGGCAGCTTCTACCAAACAGTAAGAAAATGTCAAATAAGATTAGTAGACGTTAAGAGGTTAATAATGAATCAAACTGTGACTTGTAGTGCCCTAATTAAATGACTGTCGTTTAATCAACGCACAAAAAGTAGTTTATTCATCTGTATATTTCTTACTAGTTTGACAAAGTTTTGAATTTGTCAAAAACCTCTCACAGAAAAAAATTTGAATGCACATAAATCATATTTGTTTCTTCTAAATTAATGACATTGTATCATCATTCATTTATCATTCAAGAAACATTAAAATAAGTCTACTATGTATTTCATATCATGAGCCCGTTGCCTTTGGGAGTTCTGTGTAGTCAACAGACTCTAATGGAAGGCAAACTTCTATGAACAAATTAAAGTCATTTAAAGTATACGGATTTGATAAAACTTGTGTAAGTTCTTTTAAGTCATTTACATTTCATGGGAAAATAGGCCATTTTCTTTCCCTCTGTTATTGCTGTTTTGATCTGTGCTGAAAAATCAGCATTTTAAGGATCAGCTAGGTGTATGGCTTTACTTCTTTAAAAATATGCTATTTGGTCTGCGTAACAGCAAAAGGTTGGAATACACATCAAACTGCAAATTTTCTAAAGTCAGAAATCATGTTTGTTCCACTGGCAATTTTATGCTTCTTTATCAGGGACTACAAATAGAGCAGTTACTAAGTTCATATAGTTATAGACCTCAGATTTAGGTTCAGTACTTAGTTTATCTCTGGCTAGAGTGATTGAACTGAGTTATGCCTTATTTTTTTTCTGCATATATTAAAATATAAAGCACACCATTGCTAAATGTTTCATCATGATTATATCTATATCCTCGAAACGATACTCATTTTTTCTACCTTCTGTAGTGTTCTATTAGAGAACAGACCATTGCTGTTAAATTAAATTAGTTGAGCACACATTTTGTACACATTTTAACTGTGACAAATATTCCCAATTTAACAGTTTTAAAATAATATGACTGAATTGTCTGCAGCCCTGAGAGTTTATAGACGGCTCAAGCTAAATGCAGCATAGTATTCAACTCTCACAAATGAAGTCTGAGAGGGGAGGCTGCCGTGAAATCCTGGGGGTATCACAGAACAAGTAATTCAAACCAAGATAAGATTTCTCAGCTTAAATGTTATCTGGTTTACCTCTTTCACATTCCTAAAATATTTTAAAGACACAGAACATGTGAAACCTTAAAAACAAGACTCAAAGACAACTTGCTACAAAAATTGGGAACATATCCGTTGCTTTTAGAAAAATACATACAGCACTGGCTTTAGCAAATACTAGCTTTACCTGAGTAGTACACAGCTTTAACCTCACGACATGAAGACTCACAAAGTGGCAAGTTGCCTCCTGCCTTAGATCTAGAATTTGTGCCAGTAAGAAAAATTGGGCCGCTGTCTTCTTAGTTAATTTTGAGACGGAGAGTCCTCCTCCAACCCCTTCAGGCTTTCTTTATCAATTCAGAAACAACTAGTCTTAAAGTCAACAGACCTGGAAGAAACCAGGTTGGGCTGGGGGTTTGGAAGTGAGGAGAAGGGACGGTGGGGAAGGGGAAGTGGGACAACACTACTTCCTGGGAAAAAAGGTTCCAAAAAGCCAAGTGTGATATTTTCGAGAAAATACTACCTTAACACTGACTTGGGAGAATAGAATGTTTTTTTTTATTTTTGTTTGTTTGTTTTAGTGTCTTTAGAGTAATCAGGGTAGGAAAAATTGCATTCCAGAAGAGAAAAATATTTTCCAGAAATTGAGTATGAGACTGACAGCTGAACAAATCAACTGAGACTCCAGCTGTGGCCCTGGAGAGATCTGTGACCATCACCAAGATGACAGCAGGGAGCCAAGGCAAGTATATTCCAACCATTTACCTCCCACCCAAAACTCAATCTTGTGGGTGCTCATTTCACTTGCGAATAAGTAAAGCAGGAACAAAATTCCTCATGGTTGACAAACAATACAGAAAAAGGGAGGGGGCCATGAAATCATCTGGAGTTTTATGCAAAGTAAACACCTTTGAAACTCTTCTATGGCTATATCTAGAAAAAAACTTAAGGAATACATCTGCCATTCTAAAAGAACAATGCAAGGAGATATGGCATGTATGAAATTAGAGTGAAAATCCATGAGACGATATTAAGTTGAAATGAAGACAAAAGTTGATATGGAAGAAACTGCAAAGAATCTAAAATTATAATTCTCAGTGCAGATTCTCCAAAGCAGAATGGCTAACAAATGTATCCTGGATATACATGGCTCTGTAGGCAGAGATAATACAAAGAAGAACCATCCAAAGGAACAATATAATTAAAACCAACTTTAATTGTGCAAAATATATTTGTACATAAAATATTGTGTCCGTCTCCAATTATTTTCTTAAAAAATGTGCCCTTGTCACAAATTCCCTGAGATTACTACTTTACGATGCTCGATTTTCCTCCATCTGTGTGATTTAAGGACCCCAGCTTTTACTGAGTGAAACGGGGAGTCACTGAAGGAGTTAAATGCAGTGATGCAAAGGAAAGAGTAATCTGTGGAACACCATGGGGTAAGAACAAGACTTACTGAGTGATAGAGTGGACGTTTTGTTAAGAATGAAAAGGAAATAAAGGTGGCTCCTGGCTTTCACACCTGGGTGTTGAGCAGTAATAATTCTGACAAAACTCAAATATAGGAATACAAGAAAATTTTAAGTGAAATGATTAGATATGGATATAGACATGATATGAATATAATATAAATATATCAACAAGTGATAAAATTCCATATGAAGCTAAGCTTTAAAGAGCCAAGGTACAAGGTATAGAGTCAATAACATCGTAATAACTACCTATGTACAGTGAGAGATGATTACTAGACTTATTGTGTTGATCACTGTAAGGTATATAAATGTGGAATCATGACGTTGCACAACTGAAACTAATATTATACTGTATGTCAACTATGATTAAAATATTTGTTTTTAAAAGAAAAAAGCGGGGGGTCGGGGGGGGGGGAGAAGGGGAGAAGAAAGAGCCGAGGTATGAATTCCAGCGAAATATAGAACATGACTATGCCTGAAATTTACTCAGATTCCAGCTGATTTTACTATTGGCACCTACACATGATTCTGACTAGGAAATGGCAGGATTACAATACAGACAGCAAAGTATCACAGAAGAGCGAGTTTATCCGACCAAAAGTGCTGCTCATTTGAATTCGGATTTGCCAGACTGGTCAGGTGAAAAGAATCGATGAGGAACAGCCACATGAGCTGATGGAGGTGAGCTCAAGCCAAGCCAAGATATGTCAGTGGCTTGCTGGGGCACGACCTGGAACAACGCACACTCTGCTTTGGAAAAGACAGCAGCTGCAGTTGAGAGAAGACGGAGTTGGGAGGCAGTCAACCACTGACTTAATTCATTTTAGCAAAAATCTTTGTGTTTTGCAAAGAGACAAAAAAAAAAAAAAAAAAAAAAAAAAAAAATGACATTACGCTAAAAAATGCCATGACCGAAACTGAAAGCCCAAGACTGTAATCACAGAAAATAAATCTCTCGGCACAGTGTTTTGGAAGTGACTCTGGGTTAATGACTGTCGCGGCACCATTAGCCCATCTGCATGCAAAAGCAGAAGCGTTTCATGGAATAAATTTAAACTATGAAAAACTTTAAATTCTGATATTATGCCCTTACAGATAGTTTCCCATACTCGTAGCAAATATTTCATTTCAAGAGGCAAATAAGTAACATTTCAATGTGAGGAACCTGAATAAATAACAAAGGTATGGATATAGTTTTTCCTGCTTCTAATAAAATGTAAAATGAGGTGATTTTTCATGTAAAATATAACCAGTATGATTTTAAGCATTTTGGCTTTTACTTTTATGATGCTCAAATTTCCTACTGGTATATCCTGAATGACACTAAGCTGTCATATTCGCCTCAGTTAAAAAGTTTATTGCTTTCTGTGAGAAGTCTACAAATCAAGTAATGTGATTCTTAAAATCTAGCCAAGGATATTATTCTGTGGATACTGTGTATGTCCTCAATGCATTGAAGAAATATATTTTCTAGCCATGAAGGAAAAATAAAATCCAGAAATTATTTATGGAGCATGGTTTATAGATTGGTTTCATTGTTGATCTGTGTACAAATGACACCGTGGTGCTCAGAGAAAGCATAGTTCTTGTAAACGATAGTTCTACAAACTATTCAGTGCAGCTTTCATAATTCAAAGGCCGCATAACTACAAAAATAAAACTATAAATTTGTATTGTGATCACAACTTTAAAACAAATCCCTGAAACTGAGAGCTTAGACTCTATCCAAGAATATCAGCAGAATTTCCTGTATGTACAACCTGTTTGTGCATACCAAGACTGAATTGAAAAGGGATTCTGTTCCCTGAACAATTGTTAAGCTGTGTCGAGCGTGAGAATAAGAACAGCATAGGAAAGAATCACAATTAACAGATGATGTGCAGATCACTTTTATTTCGTACCAGTGGAAACTAATCAGAACACGGACAACTGGTGAAACAGGCTGAAATTAAAGGCAAAGGAAAGCTAAGCCAAGATATATCAAAACAAATTTTAGTGAAATATTTCTAGTCATCTCCAGACATGTTACTCATTTTGTAAATGAAAGGAAGAATTATTAGATGAGTGGGTGGTGTTTGAAGTAAACTTTTTAAATAAACCTTTCATTATATTGAAAAAGAAAGAAGCTTTTTTCACTCAAATTGTTCATCTGAAACAGTTTAAAAATATGTAGTTATATGTTTTTGAAGTCTAATATTCCTGGATCCCAAAATGCTTTTATCTTGAGGAATCCAAGTGTGATAGTTGCGTCTTCACTTTCAAGAAGCATGTAAGAACATAACTCCTTGGCTGAGAAAAAATCTAAAGTAGTGTTACTCCAAATGTGGAAATCTAAAGTAGTGTTACTCTAAAGATGGAAATCTAAAGTAGTGTTACTTCAAGTGTGGAATGCAGACCAATACTGGTACACACACAAACACGCATGCATGCATGCACACATACACACACAAAATTTAAACCCATCAACGAGCTAAACTCAGAAATTGAGGGTACACACTTTAAAAATTTGACATTGTTCTGACACTGAAATATGTTATCATTGCCAGTAAATGTGATTTGGAGTGCAAGATCTGGACAGGATTAACTTCTGATGGTCCAGCTTTAACCACAGAAAAATATTTATGAGTAAATATTCAGATTGAGGAGATTGCACCAGAATGTAAATCAACTCATTGCTTCCTTCACTGAGAAAGTCTGATGAATGTGAGCTAAACTAGACAGTTTATAACATAGCAAAAATTGTGAATCATGTAAAGGTTAATGCATTAAAGATTATGCTTTCTATTGTGTGATAATATGGAAGCTGATCATATATAACTGTTATTGCATAGCAGTGTATGATGATTATTTTCAGACCTTTCTCATTGATAAATTTCAGTTTTGTCCAAATTGTTAACGATGTAATTGTTCTGCCACTAGTTATTTGTCTAATATCTTATGTATTTTAAAAATTATCTTAATTCTTTTAAGCAAAGAATACATTGTATATTTTAATGACGTATTTGAATGACTAAAATATTATATATTTTTAACGATAGATTTGAATGACTAAAACAAAAGATAAACAATTTGAAAACAATTTAGTTATTACCACATTCCAGTACAAAATTGTAATTCTACTAACCCAGAAATTAAAAGTAGATATTGTCACTCAACCAACAAATATAAATTAAATATATTTCCAAATATTTCACAAAAATATATTTTTGTAATCAGAAACAAGTAATTCATAAATGTTTCATAAGGTACTCTATTCTTTCTTCCTCTCGGAGAATCTGATTCAGAAAAACTGTCCTGGGGACATCTTTCATAGGTCAAACAGAAAAAGGTAAAAAAAAGAAAAGAATGACCAATTTCAAAAATGTAATATGCCTTAAGCATTTTTATAAATTTTAATAGCAGAAAGTACATAAAAGTCACTCCATTAGGTAAAATATTCTTCTGGTAAGTAATGAAAAACTAATGGTATGGAATTTTATTGTTGAGACTTTTATGAATATGAAACCGTAACTAAATATCTATGTAGATGGTCCTGGCAGAAGCCAGTTTATCTGAATTATTTAGCCCAAATCTATGCTTGTAAATCAATTTAGAATATCTCTAACTCATGTAAAATTTTTACTGTCTTCTGAAATTACAAGGGCAATATGTTAAAATGGAAAAACGTTAGCAGGAGGAAATAGTTTGTATTTGTCGCTATTCCTCCAGTTTCTTGGCTATAAGACCTTGCTTGGCAAGTCATTCAAACTTGTAGGGACTCAGTCATCCCTTTTATTAATATGTAGGATTAATGTATTGTCACCCTGAGGCCAGGAAACAAGATAGAGGATTGACTGAAATCCCTGAAAAAATTTAGGTCAGTAATCTGTCATAGTAATCCATAGCCTTCCTGCCTGCCTCCCTCCCTCCCTCCATCCCTCCCTCCCTCCATCCCTCCCTCCCTCCCTCCCTCCTTCCCTACCCCGCATACCACCCACCCCACCATATATCCTCCCAACTGCACAGTAGTGTCTTAATCTACCTGTTCTGTCTTCTAGGACACATTTGAGTTCAGAAATAACTGGTATAAACTGACAAACACTGACTATTTAGGTCAGCCATTGTCTTCCAGAAACAAAGTCCTAAGTAGAAATGAAGTTAAAGTTGATTTCAGTCACTTAAATTGATGTCTGCTATCCTCTAATTAAGAAAAAATGAACCATAAATTACTACAGACTTCAAAGGTCAAGGAGAATTATGGCCCCAAATCTCAGGACCTTGGTCTCCAGAGTTAAACAAACAAAACAAAACAAAACAAAACAAAACAAAAAGCAACTAAGAGACTGAATCAAGACATTTGGGGGAGAGTAAACGCAGCCATACCATTCTTCATTCTAAGACTATATTTTACAGTCAGTCCTCCTGCAATATGGAGGCATAATCTTGGACTTCTTACAGCCAGACTTTCCAACTAGAAAGCCCTGGTTATTATTAGCTGCTTGAGCAGTTGAGTTTATATTTTATTGACTTCACAATCCATTACACAGAATAATTTTGCTTAGCCAAAAATGATTTTATAGTGTTTTTTTAAAAAAAGCCTAATTATAAAGGACTAGGCAATGACTGCTTCTAGCTACAGTCCCAGCTCGTGATTTATTTTACAAGTCTTTCCTCACAGTTCTTTGCTAAAGACATTCTTTGTGTTTTATTTGAAGTTTCTTCCATTGCGTCATGCTCTCAGTGGGATGGTGTGCCTATATTTTATGTTACTCCTGCCATTAATTACCTGTGGGCTTGTATCATGTCTCCCTAAGACCCATTTATTATAATGGTGCCTGCTGGTGTCCCTGCAGCTAGCAGTCTGTCAGCATTTCCATTAGAAACCCCATTTCACAGGGGCTTAAAATTCAGCTGTAAAATTGTGCTTTAGGCTGTACATGTTTAGAGTACATGATATGAGCTATGAAGCTCTTTATTTTTAGTTCCAAAAAGACAAATTGGGGCGGTGGGCGGGGGGTGAAGCTGTTTCAAAATTGATGTGTCCTAATTTTCATGATAAAAAGAAATGTTTTTTTTTTCCCCTAAAAACAATATAATCATAAAAAACGTTTACAGGGTTTGTTTTATTCTTTACAAAATGAAAATATATTTCATGTACTGTAGAGGAAAATCAATACAATCTAGGTGGTAGGTATATTTGCATGTTTGTTTCTTCATTTTAATTCCCTAAAATATATATCATATATATATATATATATATATATATATATATATCATATACATATACATGTATATGTATATGTATATGATACATATATATATGGCTGATAACTTTTAAAGGAATTTTGATTTATTCATTGAAAAATACAAGAAATATTCTAATAACAATAATAAAACTGATCTTTTAAAATGTTTTAAGACTTAGCTATGAAGTTGTTCATTGGACAGTCTTCAAATATGAATGTTATTTACCACGAGAAAGGCTTTAGAATTTAAAATCCCTAAGTTTCAGGAAAATTATCATCCCAAGAGAAACTAAAATTATTCTTATCTTGGGAATAATATCAGTAGGCTAGCCAGATAAATAATGGACACCCAGCTAAATGTTAATTTCAAATAAAAATAATTATAAATATGTCCCACTCGTACAAGTAGTTTTTAATATGTCACACTAAGAGAAAGTATTTGTTGATTATCTGAGGTTCTAATTTAACAACATGTCTTGTATTTTCATTAGCAAAATCTGGACCGTAAATATTAATGATTAGTTATTTTTCAAACTCTTTTAACCTAAAACTAAAATTCAGTGTGATAGACATTTGAAGAATAAAAGAATGGAAAACAGTCTTGGAATTCTTAAATCATTGCATAGGCTATAGAAACACTTCTTCAAAGAGTAAATTTATTCTTAGGAAATAACAGGTTCTTGTGGATAGGAGTCAAAGACAATAATATGATCATGGTGAAAAAGAGAGACTGTTTAATGGAAAGACGTTCCCGAAGGATAAGAACTAAGATACTTGAACACAAAGACACAAAAGGGAGAAAAGGTAATGGCAAAAAAATAAGAAGACATTTCCAGATGTACAGTGCCCCCTGTGTACTCTATCATAAATATTTGACCTAATTCTGAAGTATACAACTACTAAGCACATTTTAAGTCCATTAATTTGATTTTATAATAAAATAAACTCAGAAAAAAACTATTTAAAAATAAATTTCAATGTGTTTGACTCATTCACAGAATCAAAGGCAATAGAAATTATGGATGAGATGTACTGTTATAGCAGTTACTACTAGGGATGAAGAGAGTCAATCATAAAATAGTGTCTTCACTAAGCATTAATCCATCGTATGCCCAGCATAAAAATATTCACATAGGATATCATAATACAAGAGTAAGATGAAAAACTTACAAGAAAAAGACTTATTTTTATAGCTAAATGGGCCATAATTGCACAAAACAGGAACACTATCCTAAAACATTCAAAATCCATGGATAGGGGTGTTTTCTCAATGTGAATTTATGTGAGGGCAAAAAGAAAATAAATTCATATGTATAAAAGACACATTAATATGAAACATTAAGTGAAAATGAATGTATGACGTCAGAAGTATAGATTAACACACATTCCATGCCTACAAGAACTTACAACATAGTTCTAGCTGTAAGACATAAAATCATTCAAAAGCATATCTCGCCATATATTTTCTGTCACAAGACGGTTGGTTTTTCAAATGCGTTTTAGAAGGCTTTCTTCGCTGGTAAATACTTTTGAATTTCTTCAACTTCTGTTGAATATACTCACTTGTAACAGTGTCTCACATTTGAAGAGCAGATTTTTTTTTATTGTGGTAGCATGCATGTAATATAAAATATACCATTTAAGTGGCATTTGAAGTGGGATTAATTTCAGTACATTCACAACATTATGTAACTGTGATGACCACTGTCTATTTCCAGAACTTGTTCATCAGCCCCAACAGAAACGCTGTTATTGGAGAGTAACCAAAATGTAGCCAAATTGCGGGGATATGGCTCTTGACAAAACAGAATCATACTGATTGAGGCCCAGAACCGTGAAGGTACTTCCTCGTTTATATGGCACCTGGAAGAGGTAAATAAAGCCTCACAGGACAGAGGAGTCATCAGAGTTGGATATTGGTGGTGCCAAAACTGACATTTTCAATGGACAGTCTTGGAAAGTTGTTAACTGCAGATTGGGTAGTTCTAAAATCTTCATATAAGTTCCTCTCATATCTTTAACTGACTCAAATTGCTTATGCACAGAAAGATACTCCAAGGAACCCAGCAGAAAGCAACATCCGAAAACTAAATAGCTAAGCAGAGAATTTTAGCAGCTGCCCAGTAGCCGGGAAGGAGTTTGTAGATCCCACCAAGTACCCCAGAGTTAGAAGCTTAGTAAACACTATCACCCCAGAAAGGCCACACATTCAAAGTAATATATCTAAGGACCCAGGGTCACTCCCTACGTTAAGGTACAAAACTGAAGCTGGCCTGCTCTGATAAACCTTAAAACCAAGCTTCCTCAACAGCAAGGTGATTAGTAATTTAATTGTTTGATAGTACAAAGTTCGACCTTCTTTAGAAAAAAAAATATCCTAGAGTCCTTGCAGCATATCATCCACAGTTTTCAGTGGTCAACCATATTTTAGTTATGCAAAGAAGCAGGAAAATATGACCATAATCAAAAGAAGGTGATCTCTAGAGGATCTTAATATTGGAATTAGTAGACCATGATATTTAATAAATGTGATATGTTTAAAATGTCCAGGAAAAAAAGATGCATATAATCACCTAAACAATGAGAAATTTCAGAATCATTACAATTTTATTTAAAAAAAAAAATCATAGAACTAAAACAAGTAATATATGAAATAACCCATTCGATGTTATAGCAAATTAGACTCTACAAAATAAAAGATCACAAACTGCAAAATGTTATTCTTATGAGCATTTGAGATCTTGCTCCCTGGCATATGATCAATTTGGCTCAGATAAACTCTCATAAAAAATCCAAAAAGAAAAGAAAGAGAAAGAAAGACAGAAAAGATCAGTGACCTGCAGACAGGTGCATAGAAATTCCAAATTTAAGCACATAAAAAAATAATATTTATGACGATGATGATGATAATTGAATATAGCTCAATGACCTATGAGACTATAACATGTAGTCTAACATTTGTGTGGTTAGAATTCCAGAAATGAAAGAGCAAATGGGGCAAATATATTTCAGAAATAATAACCAAAAATGTCTAAATTTGACGGGCGACAACCACCTTCCACTCCATGAATCCTGGTGAACAGTAAGAGGATAATGACAAAGAAATACACACCTGGGCATATCATCATCAAACTGCTGGAAACCAAAGATAAAGAGAAAATCTTCAGCCTGAGGAAAAAAAACTCATTACATGCATAAACTAAGAATGAAGGCTAGCTTCTCATCAGAAACAATGAACTCTGATCTTTTCTTCAGCCTCCCTCTTCCACTGTTAACAACACGTGGGATTTCTTCATTGAGTCCACAGAATAGTCAAGATAAGTTCCCTATATGCTCGTTAGCAATTTTAATTCATTTGCAAGCTTATTGTTTTTTTGCTAGGTAACTTAACATATTCATTCACAGGTCAAAGGGAGCAGACATACTTTAACCTGCTGTGATGGTTCATTTTATGTGTCAACATGACTGGGCCACTAGGTGTCCAGGCATTCGGTGAAACATTATTTTGGGTGTGTCTTAGGGTGTTTCTGGATAAAATTAATATTTGAATTGGTAGACTGAGTAAAGCAGATTGCTTTCCCTAACGTGGGTGGATGTCATCCAGTCACTGAAGAGCTGAACAGAATGAAAAGGCTGAGCAAGAGGAAACTCCACTTGCTTAACTGGTTGAGTTAGGACATTGGTTTTTTTCCTGGTCTTTGGGCTTGGACTGTAACATTGGCTCTTCTTGGTTCTTGAGCCCCTTGGCTCTTGAACTCATACCACTGGCTCTCCTGGTTCACAGGCCTTCAGGCTCAGACTAGAACTACACATCAGCTCTCCTGGGTCTCCAGCTTGCTGACTGCAGATCTTGGGACTTCTCAGTCTCCATAATTCTGTGAGGCAATTCCTTATAATAATTAATTGTGTGTGTGTGTGTGTGTGTGTGTGTGTCTGTGTATCTATCTCCTATTGTTTCAGTTTCTTTGAAGAATCCTGACAATGCACCTCTTATGGAAACTATATTCATAGTTTACATAAAACTTTAAATATGGCAACTAAAAAGAATAACAGAGGTACTGAGACATTTCCTTGCTAGCTCCACGATTTACTAAATTTCTTTTGCTGCCTATTGCAATTCTGTACAATGATATGGACTTGTTAATTTAATTGCATTAAACTAGAATTATTGTTATGGACTGAATATTTGTGCCCATCCAAAATATTTATGCTGAAATCCTAACCCACAATGTGACGGTATTAGGAAAGCAACCCACAAAGCCCCTCACATGGCCATTCTGCCTGTGGCATTTCCTCCCTATGTGATGTATTCATTACTTTGGAGGTTCTATATTCTACTAAAATGTCCATAATGCCTCAAAAAGCAGAAATTTTACTTGTCATCACGTAACAAGACACCTAGAAATAAGTTATGTAAATTAAACCCAAAGCCATTTTTACTTCTAATAAAATGAGACTTTTCTTAATAATACCGTGTTTCACCGAAAATAAGACCTAGCCGGACCATCAGCTCTAATGCATCTTTTGGAGCAAAAATTAATATAAGACCGGTTTTATATTAATTTTTGCCCCAAAAGACACATTAGAGCTGATGGTCCGGCTAGGTCTTATTTTCGGTGAAACACGGTAAACACAGTAGCTGAGTAAATGACAGAAGCACATAGAGATGATATTTCTAGGAATGTACTATAATAAAAGTAACACTGTTAAACATATAGGATTTAGTCAAATCATTACTTAGGGATTGTTTTTGTTAGGATTGTTTTTATCTGTAACTGACAGAACCGCTAGAACAATAGTAGTATAAACAAGATGGAATTTTATCTCTTTACCATTAAAATAAAAATCCTGAAAATAAGAAGTTCAGAATTCATATCGCAACTTGAGGATCACCAGTATCTTTCTAGCTTGTTGCTCTACTATGATTTTAACAGCATCGACTACCATGTTTGCTTTGCAGATAGCAGACTGAGTTAAAAAGCAGGAAGCTAGACAATGGCTTCCATTAAAGGCACTACCCAGAAACTGCACATGCAATTTCTACTTGAACACACCCAGATGTAAGAATAGCTGAGAAATTGTATCTTTATTCTAAGCAGTATGTACTCAATTAATAATTAAGGATCTTTCACTGAAGAAGGGGAGTACAGTTATTGGGAGAAAACTCATGGACTCATATGAACATAGCCATCTTTAGTTAATCAGAAGAGAAGTAACTGAACTATTAAAATAAAAACAACAGGCAAGAATAAATTAATAAAGATTAAAATTGAAGCTAAAAAGTAATTTATAAGAAGAAGTATATCTAAAAGACAGATTAAAATATTGAAATCCATTAGACAACAAACACAACCAGAAAACATAAAAATAAAAGGTTACACTGGATAAAATAACATCAAAAGATAATGTTTGTTATATCCTAGTAATATGAACATTCTTACTGAATTAAATGACCTCTAGAAATTACAAAATTCCTAAATTCTTTCAGAAACAGAGAACATTTTTAAAATGGTAAAGACCTCAGAAAATCTGCTGCGCCATAAAAGCAATAACAATGGCAAAAATTTTCAAAATCACGTTTTTTCTGAACTCTGGAAATTAACAAAAAACTTGCAAAAATCTGAGGAGCATTTATCCAATAATAGGGATATATTTCATATAAAAACAAAGAGCTTTGTGGCATTTTAACTTGCCCTATTCCCAATCACCTCTCCCAAGTTCTGTGATAACTTTGAAAATCAATACTGTCATAACCACAGATTTGTGAAAAACAGCAGGCTAGCAGCCATGAAAGGAGACAAAATGGGTTTGGATCTCTCCATAAAGCCTTACCTCATAGAATTCTTACTATCTGATCTGTCCGGTTATTGCCTGGAAAAGTCTCATTTACACAGCTTGTCTTTATTTGAACTGACTCATCTCATTCAGGGAGAAAAACTCTTATCTCCAGGGTGTTTGTCAAAAATAATCAGCAGCAATTGTTTAAAATTGCAGCTGCTTGAAGCAGTGAAACAAGGTTGAATAAACAAGTAAAAAAAATATATTAGAAAAATATGGCACATGAAAATTCCATAGTGGGTTTTGAAAACCTCCCAACATATTCCTGGGAATATAGATGGTCACTTGCATGTCCAGTGCTGTGCCCATGACCATGAAAGACTTGAGAAGGCCTTACTCTCTCCCTTCTGGTGGGCTCTGAACAACAACAAAAAAAAGTATAGACTAAGGTAGAATTTTAATCTGCCAGAGCAATGAAAGTGTGCCCCATCTTATACACAGAGCAAAATAAGGGAGATTTATTTCTTTAAGGCATTTAAGGAAATTTGTGTTCAATCATTATCTGACAACTAAGCTAACTGAGCAGAGAATTCAGTGGTAATATATGATGAAAAATACAATCTTTTCAGCATTAGGGAGAATCAATTTCCAATTCATCTGTGAGGCTACTACTACCCTGTTACCAAAATGGTATCAAAATAAAACTACAAAGCAATATCCCTTAAGAACATACATGCAAAAATCCTCATAAAATATTAGCAAACATAATCCAATACACACAAAGAAGATTAAATAGTATGACAGAGTGGGATTTATGCCAAGAATACAAGATTGGTTTAACATTTGAAAATTAAGTAATGTACTACACCCTACTGACAGGAAAAAGAAAAAGAAAAAAATGACAAAAACCGCACGATTATCTCAATTGGTAAAGAAGAAGCATTTGACAAAAGTATATACTCCATAATAAAACAACTCAAGGAACTAGGAGTAGAAGAAAACTTTCTAAGATATCTATGAAATCCCACAGATGATAGCATATTTAATAATGAAGGACTAAATGCTTTTCCCCTAAGATAAGGAATGATACATGGATATCTGGTATCATCACTTATATTGAACACTTGTGCTAGGGAGGACAATTAGTCAAGAAAATGAAATAAGAGGCATTCATATCAGAAAGGAAGAAGTGAACCTATCTCTATCCACTGATGATGTTATCTTGTACATAGGAAATCCAAAGTGATGAACAAAAAAAACTATTGAAACAAATTAACAAATTCATCAAGGTTGTGTGATAAAAGATCAATAAACAAAACAAACAAAAAGTTGTATTTGTATACATAGCCACAATGCAAAAATTAAATTAAGAAAATATTTTCCAATTATACCTCAATAAAGCTTGAGAATAAAGAAAACATTTTTATTTATAATAGCATTAAAAAGAAAAAAATAGTTAGAAATAACTTTATCAAAAGATGTGAATGATTTGTACAGTGAAAACTACAAAATATTGTTTAAAAATACTAAAAGACATAAATAAATGGGGAAACTCCCCATGTTCATTGATCCAAAAGTTAATATTGCTAAGATGACTATACTCCCCAAATGGAACTTTCATTTAATGTAATCCCTTGCTTCCTTTTAGTAGAAATTGAAAAGTTTCTGAAATTCATAATGGGAATTGGAATAATGAAAACAATCTTGAAAAAGGACAAGTTGGAAGGCTCACTGTTTTTTGTTTGTTTGTTTGTTTGTTTTTCCCCAAAAAAACTTACTACAAAGTTACCCTAAATAAGAAAATGTGATACTGGTATAAGGATAGACACATACTTGTAGATCAAGGGGATAGAATTTAAGTCCGGAATCAAACTCTTATGATTATGGTCAATTGATTTTCAACAAGTGTGCCAAGACAATTCAATAGGGGGAAAGAATAGTCTTTTCAGCGAACAATATTACGACAACTAGCTATCCACATGCAAAAGAATGAAGTTATTTCCTTTTGTCATACCATATACAAAAATTAGTTCAAAATGGATCATAGAGTAAAGATAAATAATAAAAACTGTAAAACTCTTTTTGAAAAGATTTTATTAAAATATTAACTATAAAACTCTCACAAGAACACATAGGAGTGAACCTTCATGAGCTTGGGTTATCTAATGTCTCCTTGTATCTCACTGCAGAAGCACGAGTGACCAAAGTAAATAAATTGAATTTTGTTAAAGTTATAAAATGTTGTGCCTCAAAGGACACTGTTGAGATAGTGAAAAAAACAATTACTTGGCTACTTCTCTTACAGAATGGACTTCCACCCAAAATTTGGTTTGCATATCAAGACTGATGACACCACACATGCACCCAGAGGGTATAAAATACACACTTTCAGATAATGAGGCTTCCTGAGTGAACAAAATGATGCCTGATCAGGTGCAAAAGTGGCTTAAGAAAGCCAAGAATAGACACTGGTTTGGGGCTTTTTAGAGTTGCTATGGGATAAGGCTGGGCTAAGGGTCCTTATGCATGGTTTGAACTTCCCTCCAGTGCTAAAGGCAGGACAAGTTAGACTCTCTTATCAGCTTGTTCAGCTGTGGGGCAGAAGGGAATTTAGATGGTTAAGGTATTAAAAGCTGCCCACAGTCAAATGTTAAAAATGGAGTCTGATATCACAACAATCCACAGAATGGGAAAAATAATTATGACATGCCTCACATATTTCGCATATAGAAGGAACTCTTATAAATTCAGTAGCAAAAAGACAACCCAATTTAAAAATGGGGGAAAAAATCATAATAGACATTTTTCCAAAGAAGATATACAAATGTCTTATATGAAGACACTTAATGTCATTAGCCATAGGAAAAATGCAAATCAAAACTATATCGAGATACTACTTCACACCCACTGGGATGGCTAAAATAAAAAGGACTGACAATGATCAAAAGTTCACAAGGATATGAAGAAATTGTAACCTCATACATTGCTGTGGGGTTGTAAGGTGTTGCAACCACATTGAAATCCATTTAGCAGTTTTTCAAAATGTAGTTTTTCACAGTTACCATATGACCAGCTATTCCACTCCTAGGTATATATTGAAGAAAAATTAAACCACAAGTCCACATAAAAACTAGCCCATGAATGTTCACAGTATCATTATTCATAATAGTCAAGAAATGGAAATAATACAAATGTCCATCAACTGATGAGTGGATAAACAAAAATGTAAAATATACATACAAGTGAATATTATTTGACAATGAAAAAGAATTATATACTGATACATGCTACAGCATGAATGAAACTTGAATCCATTATGCTTCGTGAAAGAATTCAGTCACAAAAGACCACACATTGCATGATTCCATTTATAAATAAAGTCCACAAATAGGAATTGGGACTATTAAGTGGTATGGATTTTGTGTTTGGAGTGTTAAAAATACTCTAAAATTAGATAGTAATGATAGGTGTACCATTTTGTGAATACACTAAAAACTATTCAGTTGTGTGCTTTAAATATATGAATTGAATGGTATATGAATTATATCACAATAACATACACACATGTAACCCATAGACCCCAAATGTCTTAAATACAGTGATTATGATCCTTTCTGCAATTATTAGTATGTGCAAATCTTGGAAGACATTTATTTTAGTCAGTGTGTTGTGCTAATGTGGTAAACACAGTTATTATATGGAATGATAGAGGAAATTATTTGAAGAGTATACTTTTTATGACCCAAATTGCATGAATGTTGTATTTTGCAAATTTTCATCCCCAGGGTTTTGTGTTGGCCCTCATTACTTTGCCCTTGGGAATGCCCCATTTTTTTGTTATTCTGCTATCATTTCACACACAATTATCCACTGGAAAAGGGAGCCCTACACGTGTAGAGCTGCGAGGATGATGTCCACTGCTGATGTCCCTTCGAAGTAGAGAGTGACCATGCAAGCTTACCCAAGTTTAATGTCTGTGGCTCCAGCTTGGGCTAGAAATTATATGGTCACTCCACCTTGAGGGCTATTTTAGGGGACTGTGATTAGGAGTCTAGTTAACAAGTTAAATTATTTTAATAAAGAATTATTTTCAAGCAAAACTACCTGATATTGTTTAAGAATGTATGGGTTACATGATAAAAGAATAAAAAAAGGAAGTGATTACCATAAAGGTCAGTGTGCTGCAATAATCCTCACCCAAGGGTGGTTTTGCCCCTGCCAGGTCCTTTGCCAATGTCTAGAGACAGATTAAGTCATCACAATTTGCAGTAGTGGGGAGAGGGGGCAAAGGGATAGGTAGGAGTGTTCTACTGCCATCTAGTGGGTAGAGACCAGTGATGCCGCTTAATATTCTATAAAACCCAGGAGGGCTCCCCTTCCTCAAAGAATTTTCTGGTACAAAAGTCTATAGCGCTGTGGTAGAATCTCTGAAACCATTTTACGTTTGCAGGGGAGGGATGTAAAACACACCCAAACACACACACACACGATAATTGAGTTGTTTATGCTTTGTGCAGTTTTTTACATGCATGGTATACTTAATTTAAAAAGTAGAAAGAAGGAAGGAATCTTGAACAGACAAACTGCAAGAAATAAATACAAATGTATATCATGTAATTATCTCCATATATTTTAGGTGTGAGTTCTTTCAGATTCTTAAAGAAGAAATAATTGTCGCCCTATTATATATAGCATTCCAAAATAAAAATATATTAAATTTACCGATTCATTCTACTGAGCAAAATAATCCTAAGAAAACATCACTTAAAAGAAGATTGTACGTTAATTGTTCTAGTGAGTATTAGTATAAAAATTTTAATACATTTGTAGCAAAGTAAATTTGGAGGTGGAAAGTCAAACATGCTTTAATATTGAAAAGTTATTAAATATTATATTAATAACTCAAAAAGTTAAGAAATTCTCCTTAGATTGAAGAAAATATTCAATAAAATTTGTTATAATCTTTAAGTTAGTAAGAAGACAATTTCTCCACATGATAAAAATATTTAACTCAAAGCAACTGCTAAATCATAATTAATAACTAGTTTAACATGGTAAAGGCTGTAAGAATTCACATTTAAATCAGAAAGAACAAAAAAAGAAGCCTATTATCCTTTAATTTTCACATTTCCAGGAATTCAAATTAGTCCAAAAAGATTTAAAAATAGAAATAAAAGTTGGAGATTTTGTAGATCCTGCCCTACTTTATTCTACATTGGTTTCTGTAAGCTTCTGAGATGCATTATTATATTTTTTGTAGATGAGTCTCAAAATAATAAGAATGTTTATAAGTCCGTACATATCATTTTTATTACAAAGTGATATGTGATGAGAGACAACCCCTATTCAATCCTGAACTTTGATTCAGTCCTCATAGTCAGTGTTACTCAAATTTTTCTTAATTACATCCCTAGCACTTTTAAGCAGGGTAGGGGTAAGATTCTGGGATGGACTAAGAATCTAGGTTCCACATGTTACTTTGTAATTTTTAAGAACTACGAGACCAATCGCTAACCTTTCAAGAAGTAAAACATACATCCAACTCCAAACTGCTGTATCAAAATGCCATGTATCAGGTTCCAAGCACGAAAATAGTACTGGTGACAAGTCCCTCTATAAGGAGACATTTGCTAATGAGAACTTCCTTCTGATGCACGTGGATACTGGCGTCTTGCTCAGGGTCCCGTAAGACCCAGTGTCAATGGTTCCTGGTTTAGCTTCTCCGTTTTGGAGTGAACTGGTTCAATAGCTGGCACATGGCTTGTTGGGACAGATGAAAGAGAAGATGAACACTGTGGATGACATGGAGCCACTATGTTCTAAAAAACGTTAAGACCAGCAAAAAGGTTTTACCAACTGACCAATGATCTTTCTCATAGATGACTACTGGGTGAAATCATTCATGTGCTAGTGATATGGACCTCTCTATTCCTGGTTGTAGAAAGCAGAACATATTCTCTTTATGACATGTGAAATAGTTAATGTCAGATACCCAACTCAATACTTACTCAAAAGTAAGGACTCAAAATATGTGCTTATTTTCCTATTCCTTGATATCCCTTTCAAAGTTACAAAAACTCCTTTAAAACTTTTTTCTTATGATTTCTGAGTTATCCAAACTATAACTTCAAAACTTTCTTGCCTCAGAGAACTAAGAGTGGTGAAAGCACATTGTTAAACGCTGCTATTGCCCTGGAAATTTTTCATTTAATTATTTATAATGTTTGTATTAACTAACTTCAATGAAGATTATATTTAACTATGTACTTACTTATTAACTTATTAGTTAATGATGAAACAAAACTGTATTATCTATGTTAAAAAATTCTTATTCACCATTAGTAACTTTTAAAGTTCAGTGGTAATTACTGAATTTGAATCACAGTTTATTCTTAAAGTATATCTTGATTTTATTTCTTGGCATCCTCAAAAATATGTATATATCCTTTCCTTCAAAATATCTAATTTATAATACAGGAAGTTGGTTGTTTTTTTTTAATCATAAACCTCCAAGAAAAAATAAAAATGAAGGAAACCTCTAAGTAAGAATGGCATAGCAAGTCAAAAATATAAAAATATTTTATGTAGTAGCTGTTTTCCTTACAGATTCATGCCCCAAAGGACCAATAAAATGTTGGGGTAAAAACAGACCAATGTGTGTGAACTTTTACTCTCATTATCATGGAAGTTAGTTAAACAAACAAACAAACAAACAAACAAACAAAAAAACATGGGATTTATCGATTGCAAGTTTTGAATCATCTATCAAGTGGCTATCGCCCGACTTCAAAATTACTTCATAATAGAAATGTCAAGGTTTCTAAATATTCATGGCAAAGAATTCTTTTCTAAGCAATTCAAGTCAATCATTGAATCATTGATTACAATAGTTCAGTTACTTGTATACATTCCACCGTTAGCACAGGTGGGAAAAAACACTAAATCACTTGATTTAAGGCTCTATTTTATCAGGACTACCCACCACAGGGAAAAATAAAAGATGACCAACTTCTTGTCTGTTTTCCTTTCTCTCGCTGGAAGGTGTTCTGAGTTAATATAAGTAAGCTACTTTTATAACTTGTCACACCCTCTGCTAAACAAGTTATACTTATCCCTCTTTCTTTGTTTATAAGTCAAATAGGAATTCGGAGATAGGATTGTATTTTGCCCTTTGTACTTTTTCAAATAAATTAGGTAGTTTTCAAAACAGTATTTTAGCAAGAATATTGTTAGTATAACTCTGCTGTGAAGAGTAAGTCCGACATACCTGACACATAAAATAAAGGTACTACATAGTATATTATAACTAAATGGGATTGCTGTTAGGGAAGAATTGTCCATTTTTCTCACGCTTATATCCCCTGAATGCCTGGGCATATTATGTGTTCAGTAATGATATTTGAAATGAAATAATCAATATTGTTTGGGCAGAAGAACCCTTGAGGAACCTCTAAGTGTCCACAATTCGAAAACAATTAGTATGAATCATCAGTTTGTCCCAATATACTTGATATGTGTCCGTGGGGGGAACATAAGAAATCTGACAATTAAGTTCACGAACTCATCCTAGAAAAAGTGCTACATACCTCATTGCTGAATATCACTACAGTCACTTTTGAAGTACTATCCTTGGGACGTTTGCACTGACACCAGCGCCTAGTCCACCCTTGAAAGCAATTTTGGAACTCTTTCTGGAATGGGCATAAGAGCTGTCGTTGTATTACCCTTGATGTCCTGAATATCATCAAAATGTGTTCCTTTCTCTTTGGGTAAAGAAAGAAGTTATTGGGGGCCAGATCAGGTGACTAGGGAGGGTGTGCCAATACAGTTACTTGTTTACTATCTAAAAACTCCCTCACAGACAGTGCCGTGTGAGCTGGTGCATTGTTGTGATGCAAGAGCCATGAATTGTTGGTGAAAAGTTCAGGTTGTCTTTCTCACGCAGCCTTTTCAGCACTTCCAAAGAGTAAACTTGGTTAACTGTTTGACTAGTTGGTAAAATCCATAATGAATAATCATTCTGACATCAAAAAAAGGTTAGCAACATGGTTGCAACAAGTTTGCGAATTTAATTGTCAGACCTCCTATATTTGGGGCCAGTGGCATGAAAGTAAACTGTCCAGGGCAAAAAAGGATGTTTGCACTGCTAATACAGTGAGGGATTCTCATTCACATCATACATTGGGAAACAAGTAAGGGAAGTTGACCAGCTCCAGGTTACACAACAGGGAATTGGTGGAGTTGGGTTTCAAATCCAGCTCCTGTGTTTTCAATTACTGTTTCTTGCACAGCAACCCATTTGCCTGGTCTAGTCCATTTGGACAGACATACCCTTTGCTCACTCTTTCAGTGAACTGATAGAAGACTTCCTATGAGCTTCTCTTGTGACACGTATTTTACGTTGTGTTATGTATGTCTGTGTACCTTTCTTATCTCTGTTTCGAAATTATGTGAAAGCTACTTATTTCAAATACAACCTTTCATTGTATCTTAGCTCTCTACTGCTGTGTAACAAATCACCTCAAAACTTAGTGGCTTTAAGCAACACATGTTTACCCTTCCTTTTTCAAGAAACATAGCAAAAGTTTTCAGCCAGGTAGTTTTCTCAGCTTGCCTTTGGGGTCCAGTGATCTCCTTTCATTTTATACTGTTTCTGTCTCTCTTTCAGTCTAGGAGTACAGTGTTCCTGGTGATATAATTCACCCAAGTACTTCTTGACCTTCTGTGAATCTCATTGTGGTTTATTCTAGCAGAAAAAAGCCACACCCACAAATCATTGAAGGGCATTAATGAGCTTCTAATTTAGAAATTTTATACCAATGTTCTGTCTTTCAGGGACTATAAATATTTTTGCCTTATCTATAAATTTTTAAATCATCCCATTGGCCGCCTCACTAATGAGTTAAATAAATCTTTGATCAGACTCTTGTGAAAGAATCAAATTTTGAAATGTTTTGAGAATTATACTTTCAGAATTAAATCTAAGAAAACAAGGTTTCTGTTGCCAGCATAGTTTTGGTAGTGATATTGATGTTGATACATCATGTGTTTTATTTTGAAAGTATGTTTTAACAAAGTGTACAAATGATGAGAATGAATGTGAAACCACAATATCCATCACCTCTATGATAAAGAATCTGACTTAAGTAAATAGAGAATTGACTGGTTAAGCAGGTTTTCTCTATCTCTTCACAAAACCTTGGGAAATTCCTCAGTAGAAAACAGTGGGTGGACTGTGTTGTTAGAACAGTAGAACTGGCTTCCGCTGGAACTTTAAATATTCCATTTATTGGCATGTACTGTAGGATTCAACTTTCCATGTGAGGCATCAAAAATAAATTTAAAAGTTTCTTTTGCTTTTAAAAGTTTTAAGTTTCCTTACTTATCTGGAGAGAGACCATGCTTAGAAATAAGTAATCAAATTTTATCACTCCCAGATTGACTGAAGCCCTTCTCTATTTCAGGTATGCAAAACATAGAAAACTATAAAAAACTTTGATTTTATACTTTTTATAAAAGGTGATATCCAGGAGGAAAAAAAACATAGGCTCATTTTTGTAGCATTTTTTGTGTATTGGAACAATTGCTGCAAAAAACTCAGGCTCTCAACCTCAATAACAATTAATGATACTGAAAGAACTTATATACTACGGAATTCATTTTGACAAATAGTAATTTGATGACACAGAAACCTTAAAAACAGAAAGCTTTCTGTAGAATCAGTTTTCTGTCTTAATTCTAGAATAGGGAGACAACCGGGTGCCATCATCTATAGTTTATATAACTTAATGTCTGTTTTATTTTCTGATTCTTGTCTTAGAACATCAGCCCAAAAAGTTTACCTAAGGAATTCAGAAAAATTTAAACACACCAACTATTTTGACATTCTTCATGCCTGACTGCCCTTCAGCCATGTTCTTGCTTCAGTGTATATACCCTTCAATCCAGTGTAATAAATCATGAAATGATTTTTCTCAGCGAGACAAAAGGGACATTACTTGAAATGCTAGCATGGCATGGGAATGGTGGGGAAGGCTATGCAATTATCTAGAAGGCCTGTTTATTCCTTCTTCATTCCTTTCTACCTGAGGACAAAATTATTATTCAGCGCAGTTAGCTCTAGCATTGCACCGGGAGTGAGATTAGAAAGCACTGATTTATAAGGAGAAGTATAGCTGGAATAAGAAATTCAGATAAGCAAAATGACTTAAAGACTTTATTTTATTGACTCTATTTCTTAAACTCCACTCTGCCCCTTGCTATCTATGTTTAAGTTAAATAATATTATTATTGATAATAATTGCTAATAATTATTAATGATTAATAACAATTACTAATATTAAGATTTTACTATTTATGTCTCTCCACACTCCCACCCTAAATATGTAATTTTGTATGCACTTGCTGTCCCATCTCTGAAGCAAGGGGATTCTAATATGTGGGCATATCAATCACACTGGTGCATGATAAATGTGCCATAGCACATTACTGTGTTTCCCCGAAAATAAGACCTAGCTGGACCATCAGCTCTAATGTGTCTTTTGGAGCAAAAACCCGGTCTTATTTTAACATAAAACCGGGTCTTTGATACAATATATAGTATGATATGGTATGATATGATATGATATGATATGCTATAATATATCATACCGGTCTCATATTAATTTTTGCTCCAAAAGACGCATTAGAGCTGATGGTCCGTGTAGGTCTTATTTTCGGGGAAATATGGTAGGTCTAGGTCCTGGGAGGGAAATGAGCAGCCTTTGACAGGAAAAAACATTCTTCCAATCTGCAGCGAGTGGTGTGAAGTGGAAGTCTTTACCTAGTAGTTCTTACCCTTCCAATATAAGTTTACTGGGCTGCCCTGAAAAACATAAATTCAGATTCCATGATGTATACACAATCAAATAGAAAACACTATAAGTTGGCATCCATACGAGCCGAATGATACGTAAGTCTTGTGGTTGCTGATGTGCCCCCTTTACCCTCATGTCCCTTGGACTTTTCCTGTCTTCCGGGCCACACAGCTTGAGATGCAGAATGATTTATTAGTTATTGGAGCAATGCCATATTACCAGTATGACTATTTTGGATTGAAAAATCAAAGTATTGTGTATGGTCCTTAATATAACCTGTTGAAAGAGACAGATGGTAGAACAGGTGGAGGGGTTCATACAATAGATGCATGCAGATTTCCTCTGCATACTAATTACAACACAAAATATCAACAAGAGAAGAATGGATGGGCAGGGGATTAATAGATCTGAGCATTTTAGAAATTATGGTATTTAATCCTGGTAAGCTGAAAGCTGTAATGAGTCTATGGTATCACACTGATAAAGAGTAATCCTGTGTGAGCCATTCGATTGTCCTGACAAACCGTGTTTCCTCTAGTATATCTCTCAATCCTTTTTAAGATTAGACACACATTTTTTGAAGTTTATTCTCCTCTTATAAAGAAGATCTGGATTCGAGACATGGATCGCTGTTCTCAAGGAGGCCAACTATCTTCCCACAGAGGGAGGGGCAAATGAAAATCTTCCTTGTCAAGGTGCATTATAACTCGTCTACTTAAATTATTCAGAAATTTCCAGAATTACATATAGAATGGCGATATTTTAATAACAAATAGTGTAGGTTACAATTTGAAAGTACATCTGTGAAATCTATAGTTATAAAATGTTTTCCATTGCATTTCAAACCTTGCCTATGAAACTTTTCTACCGAGAGCTTTGTCAAAGCTCTTTTATATTTAAGGTATTTTTCTTTAAAAAAGTGAACATTGATAACCCGAGAGTTAAGAAAGTGATTCCCTTGCAATAAAAATATTGTAAAATGTCACTAGAAGTACCATAAATTTACTTTGTATATTATTAGTTCTAGTTTTCAAGGGTTTATTTCTGAGTCTTGTTGACAAACACCCAGCAGAGTGTCAAAGTTATTCTCTAGGAAACATGAAGGATGATATCTGAATTAAGAAAACCGCAGAATTCAAGATAAATGAATGTTAGCATCATTGGGTCCAACCCCCTTAATTTGCACAGAAAGTTTAAAATGGCAAAGGTATAGAGCATTTAAATATCACTCCTTTTGAGCAAAGTCTGCCCTGGAAACAAATGCAAACTCCCTCACAATGTTGAAACAATGCCTCTACTGTGTATGTTGCAAGTCATTTTGCTATGATAGCAGGTGTGCCATTCACATTATAATCTGATCACAGATATGCTGATTTATATTCACCATTGAGTAATCCAAATGGCATTGCGTCACATACTCCTCCAAATGACAGGCATCCTGAATCACCATGTTTGCACAGGAACAAACTTGGATTTAAAAAGAGATTTGCCAACTTGAGCTAGTGTTAACGTGAAGAGCAAATGGCCTTGTTAACCCTGAAATATCAAGGGCAAATCATCTCATCCTGCGTCGTTTTGCATTAGTGTCTGCAAGTCTTGTGATGGGGGTGTGGGTGGCGGAAACTGAGGCAGATGAAAACTTTATTTTAGAATTGAGGACAGATTCAAATGATGAAGTTTAAGATTCTGTGATAAAAGGGGATTGAGCATCTTTAGTTCTTCTAGAAAGATGCTCTAGGTCTATAAGAAAAGTTCCCACAGTTAGGTGGAAGTGGAAAGGCATTAGAAGGGCCTGGAAGAAGGTAAAGTAAGGAATGTTTATTTAAGAGCTGCTACTTGTCAAATATTGTTTGGCTAGATTGATTACATTAAAATATTTCCTTGACTCCTTACAACAATTCTATGAGGCAGATATTTTTATCTGAATGTGGGAGTTTATGTTTCTTTGAGAAGGACACACACACACACACACACATTCACTATGTATTTGTTAGTGGTAGGAAAGATTTATACTCCTGTTCTAGTAGCTATTCCTATCGAATCGTGATGAAATACACAATTTCTGGAGCCAGACTGCCTGGATCATGGCAGGCTCACCAGCTCTACGACAGTGGAGAAGTTACTGCTTCTAAGCATCAGTGTCCTTTTCTGTAAGATGGGACCGATAGAGCTGTTGCAAAAATTAAATGAGGTCACGTATGCACAAACATTGCACTGTGCCAGGCACACAAGATCTCAGCCCTCAGCTCTCTCGCTAGTAGATTATAAATCTCTCCAGCACAGGGCGCTACACACCTATGAAAGCAGGGTTCCTAAGGGTCCCAAAGGCCCAAACCCCTCAGAAGGCCAAAAAGAAATATTACATTGGAGGGAAAGGCTATTTCCTCTTGGAGAAAAATTACTATAGCTCTCCACAAAGAGTTTGGTCCTTGGACCAACATTAGGAGACCCCAAAAATCAGCACAAGACCTGGAGACAAAACTGGGAAGAGAAGAGTAGCAACCCTGACCATGGGAAGGAAACAGTCACCATGTGAGCTAGCTGGGAATGACTGCCTAAGGAATCTCCTTAGCTTATTCCATGCGGAGGAGAACTGATGAGCTACGAGCCCTGGGAGTGGGCAAATAGTAATTAATAGCTAGCCTTTGCAATCCTTACAAAAATGTTTTTAGTTATAAGGAAACTGAGAAACAGGGTAATTAAGTAATTTTCCAATGGTCTCAGGTTAGAACTGGTAAAATCAAGATTCTTACCCATTATGTGTAGGAAAGTCTCCACAATCCTAGTGTGTCCAGGGTAATAGGTTTGAATTTTTTCTATTTTTTATCATTCACCTAGTGCCCACACACCATATCTTAGGTCACAGAGTCTCTGATGTGTCCCAGTGAGGCAGCATCTTAGCACAGGATGGTCAGATCTTTGAGAAAGGGAGTGTCATACGAAGATGGGTCTGGTTTTTATAATGTCTGGAGTTAAGTTTCTTGAATTTCCCTCAACCACAAGGATACCGGACATTCATTCTCTACCCACCTGAGATGCTTTGTCCCTCCCCAAAATATTCAAAGGTGTTTTTGTTTGTTGTTTTTGCATGATTATGCTTTGGAGTCATGTTTAGAAAGTTCTTGAATGCAGACAAGAAAAAGGTTTGTGGGTGTTTATATCACTTTATCACTGAGGGTTCAATCAAAGAAACAGAAACACTAGAGACATACTAGATATATACATAGGTGATGATTTTTTTCTAGGCAGGTATCTGACTTACCAGAATTGTGGGAGCTGGTTAAGCAGTCTCTGTAAAGTGTTGCCTTCCTATCTGATGCTAGAGCGTAAAGTCAGATAATCCAGCTAGGAACAGGGTATAAAGGTAAAGGAAAGCTTGTGTTTGGAACCCTCAAACACAAGCTAGAGCCCATGAAAACAAGCGGATACCCATAATTTGTTGCTTTGGTGCTTAGTAGACCTACAGAAGTTGGGCCATGCTCAATATGCACATCTGGCCTACCAGTCAGAGAAATTACATGACGGTTCAGAGAATGGTGGAATGATTGCAGGCCTAGTTGCTGCCACCCACAGGGAAGTGACCCAACAAATAAACAAGTGTGTGTGAGTACAAAATGGCTGTTGCTATACTTCTGCTCTTCAGATATCACAGAACAATCTCTCACGTGGCCTAATCTAACCAGAAACACGTAGGAAAGAGACTTCTGGGAAACGTAGTCCAGCCTAGCCAAACTGACATAATAACATAGCAGCCACAACCCCGTTTCAATTTGGCATCCATACATAGCTCACTGAACCATAGTCTCGAAATAAAGATAATAGTAAAGTCATATCTCTGCCTCACAGGATACAATGTCATGAGTGCAAACAAGAGCAGCTAACCTGGAAACACATGTCCAGAAAGGCCAGGTGAGGAACTCTGTAGACTGGTTCCCCAGAGAAGCAACTATAGTTGGTAAAAATTATTTTAAAAAATTTTAAGTCTCAGCAACTGTCCTAAGGACATACACCAAATGAAGAAAATGGCATTCAAGAAAATCTATGATATCTTGGTTACACAGCAAGAGTTGATGGCACTTAAGCCATGACTTGCTCTTCTCTGTCCCCAGCTCAGCTAATGGAAGATCCACTCCAAGTGGATGTGGTCAAGAAGACGGAGTTCCCTGGGCCCTCAGCTCAAGAGCTGCTATCTCCCCAAGAGGGGTGAAACACCAGTATTTCCCATCCCCAACAGCCTATACAGAACAGGCTAAATTCCACATAAATGCAGACAAGGGGTCAGGGGTTACCCAAGCACCTCCCACTCATAGGATAGAGGCTCTAGCCCAGGCTCAGCAGGTTGAGAATACTGGGGTCTTCATCATCCTCACCCCAGCTCATTCAGTGGGTAGAGGCTCCACACTAGGAGAGGCAAGCCGAAAAGACCAGCAACTACCAACCCCACCCAGTACCCTGCTCATAATGAAGAGGGTCACACCAAAAGAAGTGGGTCACTGTCCTATCTCTAGAGAGTTGTGTACAGAGAAGAGGTAGGACATAAGAACAGAGTGCACTGAAGATCTCTCCAAAGAAACCAGCTTTACAACAGAGCATGAGAAGGGTCAAGACTAAGGGGGCTCTTGAAAGCAATGGAGATTTTGATGGTAAGCAATTAATAGGAGGCTGATAGCTCCATCAGAGCCAGAAGCTAAGCTGTAAGGAAGCTACTTTGCCATTAAGAAAACATGGATCGTAGGAACAAGATATTCTATAATTCCACAGATGGTAGTTTTGGCAGAAACATTGAGGGACAGCTAAAGCAAATTCATATCCAGAGTGAATGTCTATTTCAGGAAGAACAAAACACTGCCCCTTCCTTCCATTATGGAAGTAGCCCTATGTGATTAACCTGCCACCATGTAGCTTGCTGATACCTGAATGGTGACACGTCAGGGTTCAGTATTGATCTCATTTGCTGACAGATTGAGCACGCACTGACTGTGGATTGGCCTTGGTGAGTGGAAAAACATACTTAAACGTCCATCCTGCCACCATGACTATTGCATTCATGAGCCCATTAGACAATGGGGTGGAAGGCTGACTGATATCCCCCCAATGAATCATTCCATCCTCTGATTATTAAAATCCTTCCTTCTTGAGGTCACCATTTAGTGAGCATTCACATAGGACACAGACATCTTCAAATTCTATGTTCGTATGACCATCTGGCCTAAAAAGTTAGCTACATTCTATGAGTTACTATAAACCTATACTTTTTGGCCAACTTTTCCTTCAAAGTAAATGAATAACCAGGTAAGCACCCTGAAGTTCTGCCCACTTCGGAGGGTTTCCTTTTATGCATCTCCTTGAAGGCCTTCCCAGAGCGGGGTGGTGGCGCTGCAGCCATTCCTTTTTGGGTAGTTGCTACATTTTACTTCCTCAGGCAATTGATCATAGAGAACTCTCTGAGAGGCCTTAGGTATAGGTTGAGAAAGGAGACAATGTGTCAGAAAGCAGAGCCATCTGGGCAGCTTTCTCAGGCAACTTACTGCGTCTTGATTCAGGACCTGGTTCCATTCCGTTATGGAATGCTGGTGTGTGTGCCTGACTTTAAGGCACAGAGCATCCGACGACACCCAGTTCATGAAGGACAGCTCAGGTCACATGGTAACTGTTCTCAAAATAAGATGGTAGTTTTTTTGGAGAGAATGGCCTGGCTGTGCTTCAAAACTCCTAAATGCTGTGCAATGTGTCACCTTTAGGGGCCTGTTGAAGGCTCCAAAGAGCCTCCCTATCTGCCACTGACACTTCAAGCATCATCAGATTTGTTGTGTCATATGGTCCAAAAGACAGAACAGCTGGCACAACAGCTGGACCTGTTGCAGATTGGTGTCTTGTTCTGGGTCTTACTCAATGCTGGCAACTTACTGGGTCACTCAATAAATGAGTCAAAGTAAGATACACAAATGAGTTACATAACGGTTTCAAAATCCAAAAAAGTCTGCTTGGGCATAGTGCCTTTTACTTAGTGGTTGGATAGGTTATATGCAGTAACTTGCCTTTCACCTTGACTGGAAAATCTCAGCATGGCCCCTCACAACTGGATACCTAGAAATTTTACCAAGTTTAGATGACCATTTAATTTTTTGTGAGATTTATTTCTCACCATCTGGCATTCAAGTATCTTCCAATGTGTCTAAAGTAGTTGCTACTCCCTGCACACCAGGTCCAAGCAGAACATATAATCAATATAATGGATAAACGTGTTGCCCTGTGGAAGGAAACCATGATCAAGATCGCTGTGACACAGGTTATAACAGAGGGCTGAAGAATTCATTTATCCCTGAAGTAGGACAGTGAACGTGTATTGCTGCCCTTGCCAGCTCAGGATACATGACGTCTTGTGGTCTTTGTGCAGGTCAGCTTTGTACCAGTAGCAGGTAAATCTCAACCACTACAACATCCAAGTCCTTGAGGGTGTCAGTCATGTCTGTAATCCCTCCAAGAATGTGGTATTTTTCTTGGTTCACTGTTTTTGTGGTTAGAGGCAGTTCTGGTGAATTTTCTCACCTCACAGGTCAGGGAACTCATTTCTGAGCATATCTACTCCAATTACATATTTCAGTACTGGATAAATGACCACAAAGTAGGTTCAGGGATCCCCTGGGTCGATGGTATGAGAACCTAAAACCAAATCCATTGCTCACCTCACCTCCATAAGCCCCTACTGTATTATAAGTCCTCACAGGTCTCACTTTTACCACATCCATTTGGGACCTCTTATACCCGAGTCTGATTATAGACCTAGAAGCAACGAAAGGCTGTGTTCCATATGTTCTGAGAAAGATCAGCAATAATTTGCAATTCAACTCCCTCAAGGGGAGTGTGTATAGGTTCTTCAGAGAGGGGTGTTTCAACTAACCATGAAGGTTCAGTGAAATTTAAGGGTTTGAGATTCTGGCATCATCAGAATCTGCCCATATGTTCCTCTCCCAATTTTCACAATCTCATTTCTTCCTAATCAACATCTTAACTTCAACAAGAGACCCTATGAGTTTGGGAACCTATCTGCATGGTAATTCAGTAACTCTCAAGATTAGATGTTAGGTTAAATCTCAGTACTGTAACCACAAGACACAAGAATTTATTTCAGGGGAGTCAAAGAAGATTCCAGGTCACTTGTGCAGACTCTGAGCTGGGAATTGAAAGCCTTGGTGTTTCATATATTTTCCTCAAGTTCTCCAGCAGTTATAAGCAAGCAACAAAAGCCATTACACACCTATTTTCATGAAAGATTTTATAACAGCAAATACTTGGTCACTAGAGTCTTGCCGTCTATAGTTCCTTAATTACAAGTATCTAAAAGGGATTATATATGTACCTATTTTACTACTGCATGGCATAGTCTATCAATACCCTCCTCCTAACTCCTGAAACGGGTCATTAATTACTTTAGATTTAGTCAGATCAAAGCAACAATTCCAGAAAACCCAGGGCCATTTCAGAGTAATCATTTTTAAGATTCTGTTTTTCTAGAACTTTTTCTGATACCAAATTGATATCAGTCAGGACTTTAGTAGAGAGGCAGAGCCACTAGGATAAATATGTAGATGTGGGATAAATATCAAAATATTTTTATGGGGGAATATTTCTTTTGGAATTTAGAGGCCTCATTAGGCAGCTGTCTTTACATTTGATTCTGGGGCTTGAAGCTCATGGGGCAAGCCGTGGAGAGGAAAGATAGATATAATGTGGGGGAGAAAAAGAACCAGCTGGAATTCACAAGTATGAGCTGCAAAAGTGAAACCCTTGTCAGCTCTTCATGCCTTTCTGACTTTGGTGATATGGGTGTCCTACAGAGGCTAGGGCCCTTCATCATGAAGCGCAGCACACACGCTTGGCCAAGAGTCACTGAAGCAGAAGACGGGATCTGGTAAAAGGTGGAGTGTTGCAGGCTCCATCACTGCCTCACATCAATAAGATGACATAGCAGGTCATTGACTTGTGTGAGATACAAAATGGCCACTGCTTTACTTCCTGCCTCCAAATCTCCCAAAGAGTCTCTCTTGATCTCACCCAAACCAGAAACAAGCAGGAAAGAAAATTTTAGGAAATTAGTTCATTCTTGTCAAGTGGACATATTACAAAGCCACCACTATATCACTAAACGCCACATTGAAGAATGTGACATTCCGAGCAAAACGAGATTTTTGATGCTGATTCCAGGGGAGACAAGAGAAACGAGGCAATATAAATATGATCAGAGGGGAAGAGTAAAGAAATGTTTGCACTGTCGACTAAAAATATATTTCTCATCAGCCTGAGTAAGGCAGGGTTCTTACAGGTGATAAGCCAAATCTAAAATGTATACACATTTTAAGAAAGGGAAAAACTGGATTAAAATTGTAATACTCAATATATACCAATAACAAAAGATGAATACAAGTCATGTTTGTCTTCTGCAATTACAAGAGGTGCTCAAAGTGATTACCATCAGTATAATTTTAATACAGTTTTTTCTTTCCTTTCTTAAAATGTGTATACATTTTTTTTTTTTTTTTTTTTTTTTTTTTTTGGCGCTCCCAGTATATACCTTTCCCAGCCTTCATAGGTTTTAATAACAAATTTATAATTAGGACACAAAACGCTCTTCCCTTATATAAAGTGCCACTGCAAGCATGCTTTCAGAGGATTTTCTTCAGCCAGAGTTCTAGCTTGGACCCTATCTAGGTAATTTCATGCCTATACCAGTAATCCTGCTACAATTAGGATCCGTGCGGTAGCGAGGAAACTGAGTTAAAGCAATTGATCTACAGAGTTATTAGCATTAGGCTAAAACTGCCCCGATTATTATAGGACTTGGAACACAAAGAGTTGCCAGCAGGTGAAGAGGTGTGGAGTTCCCAAAATAGCATTTCTGAGCACAGTGCTTTGACCCATTTTTAGTATCTCCTTACCAACTTGGAAGAGGCAACCTGTGTGATCAGTATGGAAGGGGAAGACATTAAAGAGCAAATTTTATTATCTACAAAGTCACAGGAGCAAAAGTAACTTAGGCATGCTTCTTAGAAAAGGTAAAGTCCAGAGTCTAAAAATTTTACAACATAAGTCTGGTCCAAAGACTAGAAATATTGACCTCCTAAAGGAGAAATAAAAGAACAAATGCAAAAATATATGGTACATTTTGTCGGATCATTTCAATTAACCCTAAAATTTGACAACAGAAAAAACATTTTTCAGTAATATATGGTTATATACCCTCATGCCTTAGATGTAGAAAGAACAATGACAATTTGGTGGGATACATGTAAGGCCACTTGAGGAATGAGTTACCGGTCTCATTACAGTCTTTCATGCTGAGTTTAACATGCAGATACAAAATAGGTACTATCAAACTTACAGCCAACTATTTAACCACATCACCTTTGTCAATGGCTACCCAACTCATCAAAGCGACTTGAAAAGCAAAGACACTTCTTTTTGGGTCAATATCCTTCCTCAAACTCATCAAAGTGATTTAAAAGAATGTTTCAAGGCCAAGTTGTCCCTTTCCTATCGTCATACTGGAGCACCTTGTTAAACAGCCAGTAACGGTAAAAAAGCATTTAACAATCTGCTTCACATACACCCCTTTTCCAGCCAAATTGCACTCATAAAGTTAAAACAGAACCTCTTTGGATGCTCAAAAAAAAACATGAACTGAATATTTTATGATTTGTGCAGTAGTTACAGTGTGTTGCCTTTTCTTAATTAGCATATATATGGATCCCTTTCTTTCATGGCACGTTATTATTGTTGCAGTAATTCAATATAAGTATCCTAAACATTTACATTGTGAAGCATTTTTATGATTTATACCATCAGAATGGCACACATGGTGTTGTACAGCTGCTTTCAAAGTCATAGCTTTGTGTCATATTCTCATATCCCTTTTAAGAATGAGAAATATTGTAGTTTTGGAGCACACCTTTATTTCTTACCATTCATGCCTGTCTATGAATTTCATTCTTTCACATACTCTTCCCCATAATCATGTTCAGATCAATCCCATTGAATGGCAGCAATTTTTCCCGAAGTCTCTCACGACAGAGTAAAGAACTGTTTTTTAATCCACTCCATTGGATTTTTGTTATTAAAAAAAGAAACAGCATTTTCCTCTGTTTGGTCACTAACTAGACTTACACTCAGTCTTTTCAAAATGACTCATGCGTAGTCAAAAACACAAATCCTCCATAGAGAAACTAAATAAGTACTTAAAGGAAAACAATTATAATTTAATCATAGTATACTATTCTCCCAAACCATTACCAACCTCAAGGGTCAATAGAATAGGGGTCAGTTGAATAAAACGATTATGTAAAACATCCATTAGGTCTTCACGTTGTTTCCCTCTGCATTATTATACCTATTTGTGACATGATAGAGTCATAGCAGTCTGCCTCAATTCAAAACTCAAGGCTCTGAGGCGTCTTCATTTGTAATAGTTGTTATAGCCACATGTTTGCCTGGGCTTTTACTTAGGCCCCCTGTTTCCTTTATACCAAGGGTGCCCAAAAAATGCACACATTTTAAAAGATGTTATCTAAGTTTTGCTTTTTGAAATTAAATTGAATTATGGTAGCAATATATAGTATGACGTTCGCTCAAAAGATGGCGTTAATCAAATGAATACTAGCATCATTCATTGTATTACTATTTTAATACGGTGTTTTCCTTTCTTAAAATGTGTATACATGTTTTTGTCACCCTCTTTATACAGAAGACGCAAGTACCAACTTCAGAGAAATTGAAAAGAGATCTTTTGAAGTAATATTTTGAGCTTTCAGTATCAAAAGTATGAACTTCAAACAAGAGGTTTAGGAGAGACATTCTATTAAACCTTAAGATGGTCTGAGTGATCAGCAATTGTACCTGAAGTGGAAGATGAAAGATGGAAGACGGTGGTTGAGGTCTGGTCTGGTCCACTGGTTCACTGCTGGTAGAATGAGAGGCATTGGTGAGTACAGCACTTGAAGCATTTGCTATTATTGTTTTCCAAATGATCCTTAGGGAATCCAGCAGAGATATCTACAAAAAACAAAAATAAAAAACAAAAAACAAAAAAAAGAAAGACTAATAAGTTTTTTTTGGTTTTTTGTTTTTTTTGTTTTTAATTTATCAAGGCATTCTTTGAAACTGAGGAAGCTAGGCCTGGATTAAGGTGAGTGAGGATAGGGACATCTTTTCCCTCAGCTAGAAATTTCAGAGAGAAAAATGACAGGGACCACACAGAGTAAGGGAAGGTGACAGCAGAGCTGGGGCACCGGAGAGCAGCAGTGTGGTTCATATCAACATGACTGCCAAGTAACACAGACAGTGTATAAGAACACCAGAGATCAGAGATGCAAATGGGAAACATCATTTTCAGAAAGGTACTTTTTGAAGCCTACAAAAGAGAATGGATGAAACCTTCAGGATTCCACTGAGGAAATAATAGCAGTAAAAATTGCTATAATAATAAAAATTGCTGCTACTTGAACAATGCTTCAAATTTGTCAAGACTATTCTAAATAGTTTATATAATTTATCGCATTTAATACTCAAGCCATCCCTACGAGATACGGGCAAGTATTTTCCTCTTTTTAAGATGAGAAACTTGAAGAATAGTGGACTTGAGTTATTTACCTATGGTTCACATAGCAAAAGAAGTAGTATGCTGAGATTTAAAATGTGGTATTCTAGATGCAGTCTGTACCCTCACTACAGAATCTGGGGCATGGACAAGGGCAGGCTTGGGTTTCTACTTCCAGGGCCCCCACCATAAGTTTCAAACACTGTTTTTGATATTATTGCTATTGTTACTTAGGTATCCTCCAGTCAACTACGAGAAAACATGGCTGGGTAACAGAAGATGCAACTTAATAGTGGCGGCCAACAAGTATACTAGCTATTCTTCCATTTTGTCATTGATTCACTCATTCACTGAACAAGACAGCTTGCCCTTTATGCAATGTACCCTGGTAGTACCCTGGATAGTAACTACGTAATTCACAAGAACTTTCAGGCCCAAACGCCCACGCGCTTTCCCAGAAGGAGCCATGTTCTCATCAGCTCATAATTGTAGATGTCTTTGCTTCCCCATGCCTAACTCAGTAGGACAACAGGAAGTTCAGAGTCCAGAATTCCTCTAATGCTACAATGTTGTTGTATATTAAAGGTAGTTCTTTGTGTTTGTAGTAAAAATATCTCAATACAAAATATCTCAATACAAAAATAAAAGGCATCGGTTCCTCTGTAACTGATATATTGCTAATTAGTATTAAAAAAAAACATTTTATAACATTACTGGAGTACCAAGTTGATTCACATAAACATACATAACAAGACTTACATTTTCATCACATATTTCAAATAAAGTTGACGTGAATAAGCATCAGTGTGTAAAAAGGGAAAAAGTACAATTCTCTTAGTGAACTGACAATTCTGTAAGTATTTGATGCCAGTGAGAGTTCTATATAAAACACATGCACAAAAGATAAGAAATACCGTTTTCATTACTACATACATATTCTCACACAGCTCCACCCCCTAAAATTTGCTGAAATGAATATAGTTATAAGCATGTAAAATGTTTATGTTTAACAGCAGGTGACTTGGTTGATCTGAAATGGAAATAAATTTACAAGCTACGTCCTCCTTTTTCTTCACACCACCTAATGGTGAAGATGAAGAGTAAATTAAAGGTTACTCACTGACTCATATCTCAAATTTGCATAGTTAATCCTGAACAGCTACTTTCTGATAGATTCAACCAATTATGCTCTGGGCTCCACGATCATTGAAAAGTACTGGAGTCTTGAATCCACTGAAGTGTTTTAAAATTCAGCCAGTATAACCCTTCCCCCAAGTGTTCCATTGCTTTTTCCCCAATGTGTTAGCTCTCCAGGGAGCTGACACAAAGTAGCTGTTCCACATTTCAGAAAGGGAGTACCAGTTGCCAGACTTGAAATTGCTGTTGGGATTACAACAAATTCCCCAACCACACTACAGCAGAAACAAACAGCTAGTCTCATATGTTAAGATAGCAAGATGAGAGTGGAGACCAAAACTTTCATTCTGCAGAATCCTTTGCAGCAACTGTTGGGTAACATTCATAAGACTTCATATTAAGGGAATTTAGCTATAATAGTGACTGGGGAGAAAGGTAAGGACTTGTAAGTAGGACAAAGAAAGTAAAATGGGAAGTATTTCAGAAAGTATTGTGAACAGATTTAACTCATAAGTCATTCTTTATTACAGCATGTATTACAGATTGCCATATGGCTTAGTTGTTTCTGCAATGTTTGTGTTCAAAATAGGCTGTAACATGAATAAAAGCATCTACTCCCAACTAAGCTTTGTTCATCTTTGTGTACAGACAGATCTCAATGATGCTATGCATTTGATACACAGTTAAACTGTTAAAAATTTAAGTGATCTTATACACAGCTAGGCTAGAGTTTAAGTAAAGTGCCAAATCAGAAAGTGGCCAGATGGCTATTTCAAAAATTACAAGCTCATACCATGTTTCCTCAAACATAAGACCAGGTCTGATATTAATTTTTGCTCCCAAAGACGCAGTAGGGCTTATATTCAGGGGATATCATCCTGAAAAATCATGCTAGGACTTATTTTCCAGTTAGATCTTATTTTCGGGGAAACACAGTATTTCTGACATTCTATAGGATCTAATCAGTCACATGGTAATATTATCGATGAGCCTTCCAAAGGAAGCTTCCCCTACCCTCTGCCTTTCAAGTGAGCATTATTCAGCATCACTTAAGCATTCAGGACCATCCCAAACAAATGAGAATCTATTATTCATCTACAGAACTCCAGGGAAGTGGAAGTCACAGAACTCCTCAGTAAATCATGCCCTTAATAATGGGACCTATATTAAACGTGTATGAAGGAATTTACTGACAATATGTCAATGGGAAAATTTAATCTTAAATGTATTCAAAATGCAGGAGACTTTGAAGCTAATATCAAAAGCCAGATGTCTTCTAGGTATGTTAAAAATGCAGTCAAAACTTTAAAAAGTTAATAGAAAATGTCCAAGGCTCCCTCTATGGATTATTTGAGGGTTGCTGTTACAATGCTTGAAAATCAGGAATAGTGCAGAAAAATTAAACTCTGGTTAAGGTCCATTAATTATAATGCAATATAAGGCCTCAGCCAAACAACAGCTTGGCCTGAAATCAATACTTAATTAAATACTTCCTGCAGTTCAAGCCATTAGTTGCTCTGCAGCTTAGAAAATAACATTCTAACTGCTTGTAGAAAGGTAATCAACATTGGTGCATGAGTCTTCAGGTTGGTTCCTTGTGATGTTCTTTCCCCAACAAGGATAATTCTTCGGTGACTTACACCTCATACCTTTCAAATCCACTCAAAACTGTTGAAAATTGAATACAATAACAAGCAATAGATTCTTTGGTTATGAAATAATACATTTAGTTTGTCTTAAAGAACAAACACCACAAAAGAGCTTTCTCAATCTTCATAATGAAAAGCATCCTCATTTCTGTGTTAGAGGTTTAGTCGGGCACATAGGAACTCTGAACTCCTGCTGCCCATATGCCACTGGATAGGAAAATGTTTAAGGAGTAACATCTTCTAGCTGCTGCTGGTAAAGGAACATTTAATGTTTAAGTAGGAAATGCTATCTTGCTGCCCCAAAAGGAATCACCTTTCAGCTCAACTCCAAGCACAAAGCGACTCAGGCTGACAAAGGTGATTTACAATGACCCTCGCACGGATGCATCACTCAGAATGCTGATTGTGTAGCAGGACAAATACAGAAACAGAAGAGGGAGATGTGGGATTTCGATTGTTTGCTTCAGAAAGAGAGCTACAGAACCCAGAAACTCATACAATTGCCACCATGGCTGAAAAATAAGGATGAGACAACACGACTGAGAGAAACACCACATAGGCCAGAGTACCAAGTGTTGGCAAATGTGATGGCTAAGAATTTAGAAAGGCTGTGAAATGAAGGAAGAGCTCAGCCCTACACAGTCTGCGGCAAGGTGTGTGGGGGTGAGAAGGGCTGCAGGAGGAGACAATGCAGATGCAAGAGCACAAGCACTCTGACGTGGGCGCCCTTTCCTTCCTCGCACGCTCAGGCTTTAGTGGGATGGTTTGCAAGTATGCCATCTCAGTGTTTGTAATGCTGTTTATTTATAACAAGCTTGATATTTATCCTTAAGAGTCAGATGTGCAAAAACATTCTGCATTTTTCCCCACTGCATTCAACTTGATCTCTGAGCCTCCTTTTTTAATTTTATCTTTTTTTCAATTACGCAGACTCCCAGTTTTCATGTAAGAACTTTACGAGTAGCAAGGGCATTAACAAGTACTGGAAAGCTGAACAAACTGAAAAAAATCAACAACTGTTCTTAGCTCTCTACCAGAAAGGATGTCGGGGGGCAAACTGCTACCACAAAATTCACTGACAGGTGAATACGAAGAATCACAGCTTCCTGGGGGCAGAAACCCAGGAACTGAAATGTCTGCAGGAGCCAGTGCCAGGCATGAAAACCTGAAGTTGTGACTGATGAATTGCAGGAGGCTCAGTGTGGGCTTGTCTCAGAGGAAAACTCCAGCGGGACCCAGTCGTCGGGAGGACCCCACACTTTTGTGAGTTTTATCTTCTGGAGCTCTGCAGGTTATCCCAGTGAGGGTCTGAGAAAAATCCTCTCATGCTTTTAGCAGGTAGGATAAGAAAGAAAGCTATTTTGAAATATACCAGAGTATTCCGTTCTTCTTAATATGGAAAGGTAAAATATTAATTATATACATATACAAATACATTTACTAATGCCTAATTTTACGTGCAGTAAAATGTATAGTTCTAATTCTGATTGAGGTTTCAATCATTCTCAGCAAATCTTTTAGTCATCCTCAGAAAATCCTGGATTAAACACCGTTCCTATACAATTATCTATTATTTCTGGACATGGAGAACATCCCTAGATATGAAAATGCCCAGAATGCACAAAACTAGGTAAGCACATCTTATGTCATCTTGTCATTATCGGGTGTATTTCTCTCTTGGTGTGTTTCACTGGAGATAATATTCATAAAAGTTAAGCTTTTCTCTTAAGGCTAAAATTGTTTTCATTTTTATATGTATAGTTTCTGTCTGTAATTATATGAACAACTCATAAGTGTGCATAATGAATCACATCATGATCCTTGAAACTCGATGAAAAAATAAGCTATAATTCAAACATAATCAGGAAACACAATACTTGTTAATAGGTTCATTACGACAAGTAACAAAATGTTCAAAATTTTAAAGTTGTAGTCTAGTGAACAGTATTACAATAGATTTCTAGTCTAAAAGTATAATTATATTTTCTTTTCTATATGTGCCCCAAAAAGAACTTTAAGCAGAAAGAAAGATGTATTATTATATGATTACTATTTTGATTTAAGTCATGCTATTATTTATACTTCATGTATTAAATTCCAGGAGGACTTAGTATATTTTAAAATATTAAATTACAAAATGTAACTGTTTTCTTGATTTAATATTCTTATTTCTATTCAAGGTGTACGTTAGTATGAGAATGTTTATTCATATTAAGTCAATCAGAGAATTTATTCAATATGCGTAATATTTAAACACATTTTAAAATACATTAACACTAAAATTAGATATGAATACAGGTAAATGTGGGAGAAATGACAAAGGAAAAACTGGTTTGGTTTCTGCAGTATTGTCCTTCCATCATGTATCCAGTATCATTGTCCAGTCAGGAAAACAGAAACTTCAACTGGAAGAAACTTAATATATGAGATAAGCTACAAACGAGTTAGAAGAGCAGGAGGAGCCAGAAGAGAAAAAGGAAAAGTTCCTCAAAGATTAGTGTCTGTAATAATCCACCTCCAATCTCGGCTGCAGGAGCAGAAGGGAAAACTGTTACCTGCAGTACTCTCAGCGTGGCTGGAGCTGCGGGAATCCACCGGACCTAGTACTGTGGAACCACTCCTGAAGCTGCCTTGCAGAAATCCATGTCCCATTCTCCTGTTGCTAGTGCAGGAACCCCCGGCCCAGAGTCCCCAGAAGCTGTCCGGGGTATAAATGGAGGCAGAGCACTGCTGCCAGGGCCGCTAAAGAGGCTGCTTGCTGCTTTATTATAACCCCCTACACGTGCTGCTGCTGGAAACACATGGCCTGAGCAGGAACCCACGTGCTCACCGTCACCCTTTGTGACTGCTCCTGAAGGCTCTGCCAAAAGCTCTACCCTCTACCCAAAAGAAGGTGTGGGTTTTGGCTTTTTCCTTCCTCTCACTTTCCAGTCACCTGCCAGTGCCTCGTATTGTCAGGGCCCAGTAGGAGCCAGCTGGCAAAGAAATCTCAGGAAGGTGGTTTGCAGGCCTCCAGCCCTGTACCATACAGATCAGAACACAGAAGATAGAAGCATCGCTGAGAGCAAATGTGCAAATGACCCCGTCCCACTGCCAAAGTCATGGTCGATTTGCAGACTCCTTTTCCTGACATCAATCAGTCTTCAGAGATTCTTTACATTGTTTTCTGTTATTTCTCTTCTGCTCATTTTGAAAGAAAACACATTTCTATTATTTTAGTAATTTCTCTAAAATTTAAAATTGTTTTTGTTACATAAAATAAAATTTAGAAATCTAAAGTTCTATCCAGCAATCTTGCTAAATTCATTTATTTGTTCTAATAATATGTTAATAGATTATTTTAGATTTCCATGAATACAATAAAAATGTCCACGAATAAATGGCAATTTGTTTCCTACTGTATTTTCCAACATTAAATCTTTTATGTATTTCTTTGTCTATTTACTTTTGCTTTATTGGTCTGGTTTGTTTGTATCTCAAGCACAATAATGAATAGAAGCAGTAATAGAAGGCTTTCTTGTCTTCCTTTCCTCGGGAGAGGGAAAGATTTCAATATTTCACCTTTAGTATGATGCGTGCCATATGATCTTCTCTTTTACAAATGTTACATCAGAATAAGGAAATTTTATTCTGTTTTTAGTTTCTCATTATTTTTACCATAAATGGCGGTTTAATTTACTAATTTTTTTCCAGTACCTACTAGGAAGATTGTATAATCTTTCTTTTATTCTGTGAATATATGAATTGATTGATTTCAAACTAATAAATCTCAAATAAACCCAACTTAGTCATGATGTATTATACATTTTATATGGCTCTAGATTCT
The DNA here is from genome assembly GCF_057876585.1 of Rhinolophus sinicus. Taxonomy (NCBI): domain Eukaryota; kingdom Metazoa; phylum Chordata; class Mammalia; order Chiroptera; family Rhinolophidae; genus Rhinolophus; species Rhinolophus sinicus. Next base: position 120,042,295 of record NC_142515.1, on the reverse strand, counting down.
GTTAGGCAATGTTTTGTTTAGTATTTTTTCATAAATGTTTATTAGTCATTTTTCTTTCACTAACTGTTCTTTTTAGTTTGGTAGCAAAGTCATAGCGTCTCCATAAATCATGTTGAGAACTGTTTCATATTTTCTGTTTCTGAAAGAATGTGTATATTACTGGTATTATTTTTTTCTTAAATATATTTAGGAGAATTTACCAGGTATGCCATTTGAGCTGTGTGTTGTAACAAGTATGAACTCTGAAGAATTAAAGAAAATAGATGAGAGGGAGTAAATATTAGGTTGGTGCAAAAGTAATTGCAGTTTAAAAGGTTGAAAATAATTGCAAAAACCGCAATTACCTTTACACCAACGTAATATCAAAGCAGAAGTACCATAATGAATTCTCTTTGCAAATTTCTTCTCGCAATCAACGAATCATAGGCCAAAACACTGTACATGTCCTTTTTCTTTCCTCTTCTTCCAAGAAGGGAGTAGAAATAACAGCTGGGGGAAGACAAGGAGGTAAACAATTAAGTTGACTTCGTCTGATAGAAACAACGGAGTCCAGCATTCTATAGTCAATGTAGGAAATAGAATATCTTCACAAATAAATGATGATTATTAATTCAGTCTGTTTACCTGTTACTTAATGTGAGGTCGCTAGATACATGAGTCAGTAGTTTGTGTGTTTTTACAAATTTGTCAATTTTGTCTAAGCTGTGTTCTATTCATTTTTTCACACTTTTCTTTGGAATGCATAACCCCTATCAATCTATTATAAAGTTAAGATTCTTTCTTTTGCCAGTTTAATCTACTGTTGAGCCCTTCTATTGAATTCTCATTTTATTTGTTATACTTTTTAACTCTAGACACTCTGTTTGGTTCTTTTATAATTTCTATCACTTTATTGATATTGTCGATTTGATGAGACATTGTCTTCACATCTTCCTGTATTTCTTCAAGCATATTTTCTTTGATTCTTTGATCATATTAAATATGGCCACTTTTGAAGTCTTTATTTAATCTGACATCTGGTCCCTCTCACAGGCAGTTTCTGTTTCCCGCTTTTTTCCCCTGTATATGGGTCACACTTTTCTATTTTTTTGCTTGTCTCGTAATTCTTTGTTAAAAACAACCCATTCCCCTCTCATAGACCTCTTTTTGTTGTTTGCGTGTTTATATTTTGTTGGCTTGGTTCTGCTTTTTTAGTGAAATCCTTTCCTACCTTTGTTATCCCTCCTTGAGTGCAACCTTAGGTGTTGCACAGTAGTTTTTTGTTTGTTTCTTTGTTAGTTTTTTAGTTTCAGGTGTACAAAACAATGTAATAGTTAGACATTTACACCCCCTCACAAGGAATTAGGCACAGTAGTTTTAACAGGGCTGTCTTAGACTTTTTCCATGATCTCTTTTGCTAGCTGCCTGCTTCATTTGGTATAGATACCACCATTAAGCTTCTCTAATTACCAGCTGATTACTTTATTGTTTTTGACAATATCCTCAAGACTGAGCACAAATTGCTCAGCAATCTAATCCAATTAAATCTGGGCTCCTTTTCCAGGGTATTTATTTATTTATTTATTTCATTTATTTTTTTGAGGACCATTTTTTAGCTTTTTTTGACCCTAGGAGGGTTCTTGTTAGGTGTCTCTTTTTTCTCTGTTGAACTAGCTGGCCTATGGCTTAGAGTGTTGCTTTAATTAAGAGAACCTATTGTTTTCAGGGGCCCCCTTAGCCTTGAAGTTCTCCACACTGTTTCAAATGAAATCAATGCCTTTGAGAAAAGCTGCAGAGCTTTCTTTTTCTATAAACTGCCTCTCCCCCTGGAGAGCCACTCTTTTGAGCAATGGGCATGTTGGTAGGCTCTGGTCTTCTCAGCTTGCCCTTCCCATCATGGCACCTCTGTCCTATGAGTAAGCTGGGATGAGGTCCAAGTATTCTCAACCTTTTCTACATGGAATAGTCCCTAGCCAATGGATAGGAGCAGGGTGGAGGAAGGTAACCCCTGACCTCTCAACCATACTACCAGGAATTGAGATTCTTCCACTTGTAGCTGGAGGAAATGATAAATGCAATAAATTAAATTTTGATTGGGGAGCTAAGCCCCATCTTCCTGGCTTCACCCACCCTGGGTGAAGCTTCTGTCTAGAATGAAGCAGAAAAAGAAAGTGGGTTGTAGCTCAGATGTCACAGATTATCACTTATCTTTCTGGATTTTGGTATATTGGATAAGTGTTCTTTCCTTGGTATTTTGCGGTACCCCCATTGGACTATTTCCAGCTTAAAAGTAGAGCTCTTCTTAGTTGTAATCTTGAGGGTAAAATAATATAATGATTATCTGAAGCAATTTAAACTCTTTATATCAATGTCGTTTTTTGTTTGTTTGTTTGTTTTTTGTATTCCACCGATTTATTGTCATATTCTTGATATTGAGAGCAGTATGACTAAGGATATTTATATTTCTCTGCTACCTATTTGACTTAAGAAAAAAACATTTTTTTACAAGTATATTTTTGCATTTGGACTAACCATATAGCTGTACACCCACTTAATCCTCTATTTTCCATTTCCAACATAATGACAGAATGGATTGGTATCAGAAATGAAAGGAAAACTTCAGATTGCCAGAAGGGGCCAACTGAAAAGAACAATTGTGCCAATAAATAGCTGTGTGATCTTGGGTTTATGATGGGGATTACATGGTTTTAAATAGCATCAATCCAGTTCTCTAAGCTTAAGTAATTATTTCCATTAATTAAAATAATCCAGAGAAATCTTTGAACAGACCAGAATCAAATAATTCTATAGTTAGAAGTGATCTTACTGGGCATTTTGGCCCGACCATTTCATTTACAGCAGCAAATATGGGAGGTCACTTGTCAGTGTCAGAAATGAGACCAAATTCAAAAATCACTATAATGTTTTCTACTATGCTGTTTTTTGTGTTTTTTTAGAACTTTTGTTATTCTCAATGTAATGGCTGTCCTAATATAATGTGGCTATAAAGTTAATTTTTATCTAGTTATGAATGAAGATATGTCTAGACAGCTCCCTGCTCCTATGATTTATTTTTAACATATAATGTGAAAAGCCCCACTTAATGTCTATGACTTTGATATATCTCTTACTTCTTCATTACTGTCTTCTTAATCTCTATAATTTTGATGTTACATATCATTTTTCAAATAGAGTTTTATTTTGTAGTTTTATCTTTTTGAGTTTACTGCTATTATTGGTTTATCCAAACTGGTATTTGCAATAAAAATTGATTACACTCCTTAAAATTTGCTGGTATAATTTTTATATCCTTTACCAACAAAAGATTACAGAGTAAGACATAGAATATTTTCCCTTATTATATTTTCCTCAGTTGTTTGTGTAACCCTCTATCTTTGCCTTTCAGTTTATAATAATCCAATCTCATCCAAGCTAAAGGAAGGCCAAGTAATATTATACAAATGAAATTTCAGATTAAGAGAAACTCATTTGCAGTTTATGTATATAAGTAACGTGTGCATTTTACTGCTATACCTTTCATTTTAAAAATAATACCATACTGTACAAGATGAAAGCATAGCAGCCTCAATTAAATTGTTTTAATCCATTGCCTACTTAAAGGCAAAACCCACCCTTTCCCTTCTCACAATTCCTTTTTCCTACTCTACTTTTTTTTCCCATTACATTGATCACTTTCTAATATAGTATGTAGTTTTCTTATTCATTGTGATTGTGGCTTATTATTTGTCTCTTGCTGTACTTCCACTTAATTTTAGCTTTCTGAGGGCAGAGATTTTTAATTAGTTGACTGAGGTATTCTATGTGATTACAACAGTTCTTGGCTCTGTTGAATGATCAAACAATGTCAATTGCCTCCCTACTATGTTTAGAGCACTGGGCAAAACTGGTGAAGGGGAAAGGTGGCTACAGTCTTCAAGAATATACATATGATTGTTGGTTGTTTCCAAAAATGTCCTTCGATAGATGAATGGATAAAGAAGTTGTGGTATATATACACAATGGAATACTATTCGGCAGTAAGAAAAGATGATATAGGAACATTTGTGACAACATGGATGATCTTGAGAGAGTAATGCTGAGCGAAACAAGTCAGACAGAAAAAGCAGAGAACCATGTGATTTCACTGATATGTGGTATATAAACCAAAAACAACAAAAGAACAAGACAAACAAATGAGAAACAGAAACTCATAGACACAGACAATAGTTTAGTGGTTGCCAGAGGGTAAGGGGGGCGGGGGGTGGGGGGTGGGAGATGAGGGTAAGGGGGATCGAATATATGGTGATGGAAGGAGAACTGACTCTGGGTGATGAACACACAATGGGATTTATAGATGATGTGATACAGAATTGTACACCTGAAATCTATGTAATTTTACTAACAATTGTCACCCCAATAAATTTAATAAAATAAAATTAAAAAAAAAAAGAATATACATATGAGATATATTTGATAAGCTTATCCTTTATAATAACATTATTGTAAGATACCAACAATAATAGTATACCTGGACCCCTTTATTTTCAAATTAATTAAAAAAGGATTTGTAATATAACCTCCATCAGGAAAAGAACAACTATCTCTTTCTTGGTAATGAGATCAAAGATATATTGAACAGGAGGAATAGGGCTATTTTACAAGAAAACTAATCTCTACAGTGTAGAATATTAGAATTCAAAAAACTGTTTCTGTTAGGAAAAATGGTGTCCCCAAGTTGGATCACCTGGCTGTCCCTTCTCCTTTACCCAGGGGGTCACTCCTCTCCCAAAGGAGGTGCATAAATCTGGCAAAGCCAGAAACACTTTCAGTCCCTGGTTTATTCTAGACCTTGAATTCCTGTATTTGTCATTTATTCACGTGACCAATTTTTCTTAATTCTCTTCTATGTGTTGGGAACTGTTCCATGGTTTAGGGATATAGCAATGAGCAAAACAGACTAAATTACTGTTCTGTAATTTACAAGACACAAGCATGGACTTGGGACTCAATGGTTTTCAAAAATGGGGTAAATTATTTTGGAACTAGGAGCATAGGAGACAGAAAGACCATAAATTTTTTTTTAAGTGAAAAAAAAAAAGGGCGGGGAGAAACTAAGGAAAGAGAGAAGAGGTAGAGTTAAAAAAGAGGGTTTATTCACGTGGAAAACCCCTGGAATTGTTTGTATCATTCATGTGGGACTTTCTTTAAAGGTCTAGGCTAGAACTGTGAATACAGGAGCTGCTAACACTTGTAGTGTTCACCGAGCACTCAAAATGTGGCTAATATGGCTTAGGTCTGGGCAGTGAGGGCCAGGAATACTAATTTATAAGTCATCAGAATAGTAACTCATTCCCATTCTGCATAGTTCAGATTTATCCCTCAAAGTCAAAACTGCTTCCAGGGATCACAAAAGCCAGTGCTTTTTATCAGAGAATGAGATACAAACAAGTCTGGAACACTTGTGGCAAACTCGGTGTGGTCCATCACCGATTACACCTTCAAAAAGCATTACAATTTTAAAAAGTCCCCAACTGTAGACTAATTACACATATACATGCAGGCACACATACTACGGCCTCTAGTTTAGTGATTATCATAATATGAACATGGCCGTGTTTCTGGGTAAGTAGGGCCATCACCGTACCTGAAATAGACAAGTAACATAGAGCTCCCCGCCTCTGACACCAACAAACAGCATCAAATCCACTGCCATAACCCTTGTTTTAAAAACCGAGTTGAACAAATAATATGGCTGACAAGTCCTCACCCCATGACTACCACCACCTTGTCACTTATTTCAGAAGATACCCCAAAATACCATCTTTCAGAACAAAAGAAAAGCATCTGTCAAATTGATTTAACCTAAACAAAAAGCATATTAACAGGCAAGTTAGTCAAGCTCCTACCCAAAGCAGGAAACCTTCCATCATTAACCTCAACAGGTGATCACATGACAATCCACTCTCAACACAGCTCTGGGTCTCACAAATCAGGCAAATCTACCTTTGAAAATTATGTATTGCTAATGGTTTCCTCACATTGAGCTCCAATATCTCAACCTGAAGCTTCCACACTTTGCTCCCATTTTTTTTCTCTTAGTCCCTTTGAAACTACATTGAATAAATCTAACTTATCGCCTACCAGAAAGTGCTTCAAATGTGTCACATGTTATAAACTCTCTACTTACGCTTTTCCTATCTACAAGAATCATCTTCCCCAAGTTAAATATTCTTCATTCTGCCAACACTTTCTCATCTGATTCTAACCTAGAAGTGTTCAGCAAACAGGTTTGGGTTTGTTAGTTTTTGTTGAGGATATACTCTGAATCCAAAACTCTCAATTTGAATTCCTATTGAATTTACCACATTTAGGATTAAAAAACTCTCCCAAATTTTTCAGTATTTCATTTTGAATACAACTTTTATTATCCAATAGTTTAGCTATAGCTACAGTTTTTGTAACACCTATAGATTTTTATTCATGTCTTCCCTGTATTTCTAAGCTGTTATAAAGTGCTGGATAAGATATATTAATGACTAAAAATCTAGATAAATCATACCACTGAAATCTTCCATTCTGATTAGCAAGAATACATTATTTTCTCCAGTTAAACTGTTAACATTTGGAAGATAAATCATTTAACAAATATTTGCTGAATATTTACTATGTGTTGGGCATTCTTCTAAGAATATAGACGTTAAGATGAATAAGACAGAGAAAATAAGACAAGCTTTCCTATATGAAGGAGATCATGCATAATGCCATAGGGTAGGTATAACATTAAATAAATTACCTCCAGTTCTATAATCAGTTCTGTCATCTAGAAATGAATAAGACTATATTTCATTTAGGATCTTATTAGGCTGCAGGTAATAATAGCTTATAACAATTAAATATAGCTTAAACAATTAAAGGTTAGTTTTATTGTTGTCATTTTTAAGCCACACATTGAGCTTTGAGCTTCCTGGCAGATAATATAAAAAGAAAATACATTTATTTATGTCATTCTTATTGTATATACTTTTTCTTGTTCACATAAATAACAATGTTTGAATGTGAATCAAAGGACCTCTGTTTTCAATGTTGTGCAAACCCCTGACTGTTAAGTTCAGAACTCGGGTAAATTCTGAGCTGGAGTAGATGCTCTAAACGCTCCGAGGGAAACTACCTAATTCCCTGAATCTAAAGTCTTAGAACAGCACACTCACGCATGACTGAGAAAGGATGAGGAGAGGGACCGAGAGGAAGAAACAGCGCAGCGGAAAGTACCACATCCCACGAGGAGCCTTCTTGCAAATAGAACCCTCCCTCCCCAGCTGCTGGGAACCAGGAAGCAGGAGGAACAAGAGCTGCACTTGGACTTCACAAGATTTCATAGCACAGTAACTGCACCCACAAACCAGTGTGGCCAGCCTGTCTGCTCTTCACACTGATTATTCAAACTAGCGCCTTTTGCCTTTTTATCCCTGGGAGGGATTAAAAATGGTATTAGCAAAGGTGAGTGTGGCCTGAGGGGAGCTCAGCAGCCCCACCTCTCACTTGTTCCCTCCCATTTTTACTTTATTATAATCTATATCAATAGCAGGGAAGCCAAGTTTCAACCAGGGAAATGACATCTATCTTGCAAGAGACTATTTGTAGCCTCCATGGCCTAGTGGATTAGGAAATTGTTTTCCCACCAAGGCTCTGAAGTAGGTCAGGACAGACATCAAACATTAACTCTGGGACACATTCGAATTCTCTCCCTATTTTATTTCTAACCTCAATGTGTGCCCACCTAACGACCCAACGTAGTACACAAGGAAGTGGTACAATGAGCACCTTGTGTTAGTCAGAACTCTTTCTACTATAAGTAACAGAGCACCATCACAAACAAAGTTGAAGCAAAGAAAGGAATTTGTTGTTTCACATCATTGAAAAGTCCAGATGTGGCACAGCTTCAGACATGTGCTGCAACGTATGACATCAGGACTTGGTTACTCTTCGCCTCTCACTTCCTCTACCTTTGTATTGGCTGAATTCCCAGGCAGGCGTTTCCCATGCCATTGTAAAGGGAATCAATATCATCTCAGTGTGACCATACTTCCACTTTACTAATCCTGAAACAGAAGTGACCTGAGGCTTATGTCACAGGCCTATCCCTGAAACAATAATCCTGTGACTCTGATTAGCCAGGACTTGAAATGTCCTGGAGTCAGAGAGTAGATTAGCCACTCCCAACCACATGGCCTGAGGATTGCAGAAGGATGGCTCAATCAAGTAAAACAGGAGTGTTTTATTAGCAAAGCGGGGATAGATACCCAGCAGGCCAAAAATAACAGATGTCTCAGCCACACAATTGGACACGATATTCCAAACATAAGATTGGAATATTTTCCTAAATTTGAACATAATGAGCAATATTCCATTATCATTTTAACACATAGAATTTAAAATGCCAAATAAAAGCCTTGTCTCCTTATAAACTAAAGTAGTAGAAGATTCAAGTCCAATATTCCTTCCTGCTCAATTTTCTTTTGCAGCTCAGTTCAGCCCCACAGATTCCATTCAGAAATCAGAGAAAATCGAGGACTTTTATCTGGTACTATGTATGAGCCTGGAAGAATATATCATCCACTGAAATGTCACTCTTCAAATATTCCAAAGTTTAAATCCATGCAAGTCTCCTGTTTATCAAGAGAGAAGTTAGTACACAAGAGTCCCTGGTCCTTAATAATATTTAGAAAACAGAAACAATTCCTAGCTAGCCAGGCACATTGCTTGCCCTGAATAAAATTAAAATTCTGTTACTGAGGAAAAAGGAGAGTGAATATTATGGGAAAGCTACAATGTCTGTCACAGGCCATCATATTTATTTTCTTACATGGTCAATGAGAGAAAGAAAAACAGAACCCATGGCACAAGCAGCCGGACTAAGAAGAAAATTTACATAGTTTTTATATAGGTGGGTTATAAAAAGGCAAGACCATGAGGTCACAGCCCATGCGTTAATTAGCACAAGGTCAGTGAGAAAATTCAATCACCAATGACAAATAGAGTCTATAAATGAAGGGAAACAATACAGTTTCCTCACACATATATTTTATAAGCCTTGCTTGCAATCATAGCTTGCAGTTCAGAGGTTACTTTTTAAGGGAGAGCAACAGAACCTTTGTCGCTAACAGCTGAACACAAGGGGAGAGGTTCTGCTCTTCTTGGTAAAAGATTTAGGAATGGAAATCCATAATGATAAATAGCAGACTCCATAGGATTCAGTCTGAGCAAGGCCTCTGTGCTTTCTGAGCAATTCTCTAACAAATCTGTGATCATTGCTTGAGAAACAGGTACAAACCCATCATTATTATTCTGAATATTATTCCGGGTGAGATTTTTATCACCAACCATTGTAACATGTACATTTAATGTTAACCAGGCAGGAATTAAAATGTCTACACTTATGATTTTTGTTTCCATCGGAGGTTAGTTGTGCTGCCATTTGCTCTTCTATGATCCTTGAGGCAGCCGCAGGGTGTCTTTATCTCTGTGCTGGTCCCCTTGATGCTTCCGAAACCGGAACTGTTAGAGGCCCAGTGAGAAGCATCTTGACCAGAGGCTGTGCCCTGATCTTGACTTGTCTCAGCATTGAATTCCCTAGATCTCAGATAACCTTCGCTCCCCCAGTGTCACAAAAGTTCCTTCTCACCTTTGATTTTGTGGCTTCAGCAGGAGCTGACTTTCCTATGCCCCCAGCCAAGGCAAAGAAACAGTACAAAATGCTAACAAGTTAACGAAACTCTTGTCAACAAGAGGATGATGGGAGGAATTATTTAGCAACCCATCTGGTGCTGCCTACCAGGGTTCAGTACCAATAATCCCAAACTCCAAATCCTCCCACAACAGACATCTGTCAGCATTTATTCCTGCCTTTGTGATTTGCAGTGACGGTTGAAGACGAGCTTGTTTTGTGATGACATTTTCTCAACTCTCGCTGGAGCTTTCCTGTGTACATGTGGACCTCTAACCTCTAAGAGATGGCTTTGCAGTCATGGCCTGTATGTGTGCTCGCCCTGACCCCCAAGGAGAGAATCTCCAAGCTAGACCCCTTTCTTCTGCTGGAAGTTACCACCTAGCTCCATCACCAACCCCCAGACTACTCTCTCCAGCAATACCACAGCCCAGTACAATGAAAACCATCCACATTAGCTAAATCTGTGAAATCCATCAGTGCATCAACCATCTCCCTGCAGAAACAATGTCCCAGGCGGCTGTCTGCCTTCTTAGAACCTCAGAATACACATGGAGTACTCTTATCTCAGGGACGACATGCAAACCTATGTAACCAACCAAATTATTACCATCACCTAGTAGCATGGAACAAGGAAATGGGAGAAACATGTTTGCATATCTTTTGGCTGAATAAGCCCAACAATTCAATACAGATTTTTAGCAATGTAGCTTCCTCTTAGAGCACTTATCATAGTCATAGTTTTACATGTTATTTATGTTATTACTTGACTACATGCCTCTCTCTCCCACTAGATTTTTCACCCTTTGAGAGCAAGAAAAATATGTGGTTTACTTACCATTGAATTAGCAGGATTTAGTACCATGCTTATTTAGCATATGGTAGACATTTAATACTTATTTGCTGCATAGATAAATAACACTCTGGTAACATCTGAGCCTGTACTAAGCAGACTAACAACTCATTCTTGTTCATCATTGGGTCTAAAAAAAAAAAAAAAAAAAAATTGCAAAAGCGAACCTTTTCTACAAATATGAAATAAATGTGATTCTTCACATAAATTTTCAAATAGAGAATACTAAATGGAAAATGTCCCCAAAAAATCCCTGAAAATAATGTAATATTGAGTTTCGTATTAATATTTTAAAGCATCTCTAAATATAAGCCAGGGGCAAGATTTATAATTATCTCAGTTAAACAATTCTTCTAGAAGTCAAAGCACTGTGATTCATATACTCAGATATTAGATGACCCAACTAACCCAAGATAACAAAAACAAATGAGCAAATGAAACTTAAACTACAACCTAGACTCTCGAAAGAGATCTAGAGGATAGAATAACTTCTTTCATGTGGACTTTTGACAAGAGTTGGATTCCAAGGTGATATTCTCTGGCAGGGCACTGGCAAACAGGAACAGCATTTCTGTGGCGTAAGAAATGACAGACTAAAGTCTAGCGTTGCCATCCTTTTGTCAAAATCCGCAGCCAGATGAATATCTTACTTGTAGAAAGCAGCGATTAATGTTTTCCTTAAAGGAGAAAATAATCTTTCTGAACACATATTACAATTTTGCTATAGTATAAGTGCAACCTCTTGATCACCTCCCCAAAATTCTACATCACAGACAAATAGCCTCCATCAGTGTCATTCGAAATATGGCCCATGGACTGGGGGGGCGGGGGTATCTGCAAACTGCTACCAGTCCACAGTGACATCAGGACAGAAATTGGGAATAAACACTAAGAGACTTACGTAACAATCTGAATTGTCATGCCGAGTGCATGACAAATGCATTCTACACAAGTATTGGTATGTGACTGTGTGACAGTTAAACAAACAATAATAATAAAAACAATGAAACGGTTCTTAAATGGTTTAAGAAGTTTTGGACTAAATGGTTTAGCTTGGAAAGTTATCAGAAAAGGTTTAACAGTTCCTTAAAATAATCATAGAAAATTCTCCTTAATGAAATGATATAAAACATTATTTTAAATAAGGAGCTGCTAGGATTATTTGCATAACATGTCCAAAAGTAGCTTATAAATAAGGTCGAAATGAATTGACCAATTTTAGAGAATATTATAAAATACAGTGATGTTAATTCTAGACTGATTTATATTAAGGCATTCCTTCTGGTAGGAGCTACAGAATAGGATAAATTGTCCAGTTTAGGCAAGTATTACAATAAATCAGCAAAATATGACCAATAAAATTTATTGGCAGTTGGAAAAATAAAGTTGCTTATTTTTACTGCTACAACTCTTCTCACCCACAAACTACCTTCAAAGAAGTGTGAGGAATGTTTTGAGAAATATCGGAGAGAATTTGGGAAGAGATGTCTAACCATGAGTTTTTGGGGAGTGAAATTTGGAAGCTGTACGATATTTTTATTTTGATAAAATATATACTTTTCCATAATGACTTGTGAAGTGAAAGGGAAAAGGATCGTAGTAGTTGGGAATGTAAGATAGTACTGAACTTGCTTCAAGGTTGACCAGGGCCAAAACAAACAACAGAAAAAAGAAATTCTAAAAATGGAGCAAGCTCTCTCAAACTTACATGGAAGAGTATGTTGGTGAGTCTCCTCTCAATAATACATGTAAAGTGAGGTCAGAAGTTCAGTAAGTGTTGAAATATAATTTTGAAATGAGATGGAGCAAGACATCTCAAAAATGTTATTAAATTTGGCCTAAGAGCACTTCTACCAACCTAATTCTTCTAGTGGTTCTGGTTGGTGGTTAGTAGAAGCAGCAGTGACCATGAGTTCATACTGAGTTCTTTAGAGATAACCAACAAAATGTCCCCCTGCACAGAGAGTCCAGTTCTGAGCTAAAGAGGGTCGTGTCATGTTCTTGTCACAAGTTCTCTGGGGAGTGATGGCATAATGACGGTTACTACTTGAATGGATTCAGTAGCCCAAAATTCCTTGCTTTTCATGTAACATAATGACTGAAGATACTCACACTTGTAATTTGTCCTAGGAAACTCACAAGTTTAGATGCAAGGCTTGAAAATTTAATAGAGTTAAGATTCAGAGAAGTTTGCATGAACATGGAATAAAACATACTCTGTTTCTCAGGAGAGAAAGGGACTTACAAGGGGTTGAAATCATGCTGTTCTCAGGATTATATTTTTTTAAATCTTCAGTAAACAAATAACTGAAAATCCAAGTCTTTGAGTTATTTAACTAATTACCATGTTTTAGTTAACTGCACTACTTAAGCAGTTGAAATGTTCCAACCAAAGATGGACATGAAATGTACAAAATTTTGACAATTTTTCTGTGATTATTGAGAAGGAAAATTAACCATCAAATTAAATGTAACTCAATGATGGTTTGAAAGGACAAACCCAATATCTATCACCTGAGCTTACGGTATTTTAAGTATTTGGAAGCAACGTGCAAAAGGTTAAATAGGATGAGACCTGAGCAACCCCTGTCATGACTCTCACTAGCCTTGTTGATTTTCTATTTTGCTTTTTTTTTTCTCCTTTTCACACAGCACTTGTCAAACCAGGAATTTTAAGACCCGCATTTTTCCAAACATGAAATAGACTGAATTTTATCAATTATCTCTTGATAAGAGAAGAAGAATCTTCGCTTTCTAAGCAGTCAAGGCAGTTTGACATTCTAAAACAGAACAGAATGAAAATGCTTCTTCCTCTTTCTCCCTCTTCACAGTTGTTATCTCTCTAGTCTACATAAGGATACAGGACGACTCAAAAATACCTACATCATGTCAGATAAACCAAGATATTTAGTCTAAGGCTAGAATGAAGCAAATAATGAGTTCACTATAATATAAGCAGTAACATTGCCTTAAGGGTTAAAATACATGTGAATTTTTCCTAAATAGAAGTGATTCGTTTTCCAAATTTGCCCCATAGGCTGCCATTTAATGATACAAAATTTCATGTGTCAATAAATACACTAGGAAATAAATTTTCCATTAAAGGGACACAGCCCTTTGTCAAGAAATGTACCACCATAAAGCAGCTCTTTTCTTCCACAAGCAACCACCAAAGTCTTCACAAATAATCACTGATATATACTAACATAACATGTAATAATATATAATCAACTTAAGAGGTTATCAGAATGTAATTAAGAACTGAATAGGCATCCTTGGTGGGAGAGATAGATACATAAAATAAATACTATAGAAAACAAAATTGGGGGATAAACTTTTGGGGAGTATGGGCCAGACAGCACAGCTTTATTTTACCACTACCCCCCTCCTTTATAGTTGAAGAGAATAAAAGCTTAATACTTAGCACTTTGAGGAAAAAATTACAAGTTGCCTCAAGCTCTATAGTATAAATTCCACCAAAAATAAAACAAAACTAAACAAAAAAACAACCCTACACCTGAAGATTGCACATTCATTTTCCTGCCAAGCCACAATTCTGTAGACAAATCTGAGAATTTGGAAGGCACCCTGCATAGAGTCTGCCAAATATGAAAAAACAGAAAAAAAACAAAACAAAACACAAAAAACCACAATCGTTATCCTTATGCAGCTTCAAGTTAAATCTGTTGGCACCGTTTGGACAATAAAACTCACTTAAACCAAGGACTTAATGAATGTAGCAGGATTTCTGAGGAAAAGGAAAGTTCTGTCTTTCTGGAACAGTGACGTGCATAGAGTCCTGAGCTGGCTGGAAAGGATGCCAAGCAAAAGTGATTACAAAGGATTTCTGAGAAGAGGGGAATAGGACGTTGACTGGAGGCAACCTGAGGGCTCAATTACCTACCATGTTATCTCCTTCTAATTAATTGACGTTGATTAGTTTGGTTTCCATTAAAAAAATAAAATTTAAATTTAAAAAGACCGCTGTAAACCTCTAAGAGGGTTTTAATTTATGTTTTTAAACTTTTTTCTCAATGTAATACTTTGCTTAGCATGTGGTTACAGTGAACTGTACACGCGCTAATCTCTGAGAGCAAGACCGAGGTTTTTTAATTATAAACATCAATCATGCCAAAGACTATTTAATCTACTAGATCACTTGACACAATAGGAGTTTTAAATCAAACTTCTATTTTGGGAACTGTCATTAATATTTTTCTCGAGTCCCACTTCTCCAAAGACATTCTTCAGTTTATATTGGAGTCTGGTGAGTGTATGTAGCTTATGTTGGAGCCCAATCAAATTCTTCCACGCTCTTCCTGCATTTTTTTGTATAATGACCTCCATTCCTAAATTCAATCTCTGTTGTTAATTTCCTGAGGATTGTATAGAATGCTGCCTAAATTAGAAACATCAGCCCTAAGGATGCAGGCAATGCCTTAATTGATAGATAAACATGGTCCATTTAGTTTCGCTTTAACTCAGACTTCAAAGTACCAAGCTGTATGTTGGCTTCATTTTGGCAGAAGCAAAAAGCCTGAAACACTTCAGGAGGTAAGGAAGCAGTAGAAATTAGGCAACTGCCCAAAGTCCAGGATGAAGAACAAACATTTAAAGCCCATTTTAATTTCTACTTTGAACTGAAAGAGAAGATCTGAAGACAGGAAAAGGACAATTTTTCAAGACCATGAATTTGAACCTATTTGAAAGCAGAAGATGTGGTCTCAGATTCACAGACATTGGTCTTGTTTCATTCAAGTCCCATCAGCCCTTATCACGGTAGAACACAGATTCTAAAATCTCCTTCCCTCTTCCACCTGCCATTTGTTAGCCCTAGGTACAAACTTGCCCGGGGAGGATTTATAAATGCCCCTTTGAACTTCCAATGGAATCTCTCTTTTGAGTAACCATTTAAAAGAAGAATAAATTTCATTAGACTGTATCTGTTTCCTGTGACATGCTGCCATCGAAGTCTATTTTATTACGTTCTTCTACCCCAGCAGCGTGCTAATGCTGGCTGGCACAGGGCACGTTCAGATGCAAGACAAAGGGAAAGGAAGGAAGTCGATTTACATACTCATTCAATCCCCTGGGAGTATTTGGGGCGTGGCTGACATCAGACCTCAAGCCTGTGCAGGGATCAATTGAAACTTGGAGCTCTCCACCCACACACAGGCCCTAGCTAGGAGCTCAGAGTCACCTTGGGTTCTATCATCTACTTACACCCTATTTATATTTCTTTCTTTTTTGGATGATCTCTCATTCTCAGAATTTATTAATAATAACTACACCTTGATAGTAATTGGTACCAACCTACTTATGGAGAAGTATTTCTTTTATTTTGAAACCTAGGTATCACCTAACGATCATTGCAGTCTAATTTGCTCTTAAAACTATGTTTACACATTTACTATAAATGCTATTTATTCAAGCAAAATCAGTATCAACGGCATTAAAGGGATTAATGGGAAGCAAGTTCCTCAATCCCTATTCAGCAATTAGGTAACATAGGAAATCACTAGATCTGAGTCAGTAATTTTGATGTTTATTGGTAGACTTTTGAAAGAAGGGGAATGAATATGACAAAGAGAATCAGACCTTAAAAAAATAAAGATAAAAATCAGCATTTTCACCTGGTACTAAAGACTCATTCCTCTTTTTTTTTTTTTTAAAGTCTGATCTTATTTATTTGTTGCTCTTGGACAATTTCATTTTTGCTGGACTCAGAGATAGAAGATCTCAGAGAAGACAGCCGATGTCTCTTGGCAACCTTTTCCTGGCATTTTTCTTTGGCCTCCTTCATTCTCTTGGCCAAAAGTTGAACATACTCTGTGTCCCCTTCCTTATTTTTCTTAGTACGCTGTTTCTTCAGAACAATACTCTGACGTTTGAGTTGCAGGACGTGTGGAGTAACAAGACGCTGAATCTTGGGTGCTTTGGTGCGAGGTTTCTCACCTTCTTTGTTTAGGGGCTTTCTCACAACATACAGGTGGACATCGTCTTCTCTAAAGAGATTGAAAAGTTTGCGGATTCTGCTATCTCTTTTGGGCCCAGGAGATGACGCACAGTAGTATCAGTGAGACCAGGAATATCTTTCTCCCCTTTTTTTACAATGACCAAGTTGAGAACACTCAGACTGGCATTCACAATGCCAGCTCCATCAGAGTTGTGCTTCCTTTCTCCAGTCCTCCTTGGTCTATAACAGGAATGCCCGTTACTCAGGAGCAGATGACACAGCCATGGGTCATGACACCCTGCTTCATGGGGAAACCTTGTTTGTTGTTCCCACCACTGATTCGAACCACACAACCCTTCCATTCTTCCACCCAGAACGTCAGCAGCGACTTCTGTCACCATACGCTCCTCACAAAATGTACAAAGTTTGCGTTCATCGTCCACACCAATGAGTTTCTGGCAGCCAGTGGCTACGAAAGAGATGTTCAGCTTCATCCTGAAGCAGCCAACTGCCTCCGAGGCACCACAAAAAAAAGGAGCAAAACTCCTTCCTCTTCAAGGGGAAAAGAAACACAGCAGCTTTACCAAGCCTTTGGTTACATCAATATTGGTGTGAACCACAGATAAATGTGGTTTTTCCTCTTCATGAGCATGTTGTTGCTTTAGCCCGGATGCCGCGGCATTTTACCACCCTTTCCTTCCACAGTTACATTGTTTTACAAAGATCAAGAACGAAGAAAAGGAACAATTTTTAAGGCAATTCATTCTTCAGTGTGGTGTGTTTTGCAGCTGTGCAGCCGTGTCCCCGGGCTCTGGCTGCAGGGCGCTGCTCACTTCTTTGGCTTCTCAGCCTTCTGCACTGCTCGGGAGGAGAGGGGGCTTGTTTGAGGCTTTTCAGGTTTTGCATTTTTCACTGGCATGACAAGGCACAGCAGTCCTGCCTCTTTTCCATTTTTCACTGATTCGGAGGTGAGGAGTCACTCAGCAAAAGAAACCACCAGCGGCTAAAGAGAGCGGAGAGAAAAGACAGGAGCGGACCAGCCTGGCCTTTCTCTGGGGCCCGAAACTGCCTGAAGTTAATTGCTCACATAAGAAGAATAACTGGTGGTGCCGTAATTGAATTTTTATGGAAATAAACAGGTGGCAGATTTACTGTAGCTGTGGGGATAGTAGGGGGCGAAATGCTGTAGCCACATTAACCTGTTTAATTTAATAGCTTGGGTACTCATAGATTAAAAAAAAAAAAAAGGTGATGTTGCTCATTGAGTCAGTTGGATGCCAAATGTAAATAACTACAATTACCCTAGCATGCCCATGTGGTTGAGCAAAGAAAGGGCAGGGTGCCAGCTTCAGCTAGGTTTCATGTTTATTAATTAGCTCCTAGAAGTTTCGAAATAAAAATCTTAACCCACAAAGAGCCCTGGAAAAAGAGGGAGAGAAAAGAATTTGACAAAGGGAAAAGAGACAGACAGACTGACAGACAAAGGCTCTCTGCTTACATTAAAAGCACAGCACAAGTCTTTGACAGGGTGGCTTCTCAGAGGCCTGGAAGGGGAACGTTGTAACGGCAGCTTTGCACTGTGCTTCCCCCCAGTGGTCAAGTTGCGGTAATGCACTCTTATGTTAGGAAAGAAAAACAGGGGACTTGGGTGAAATATGCTAACAACACAGCTTATTAATGTACCTGACGTTTGCTTTTATGCCAAATAATAAAAATAAGAGTTTGTGTTTAGATGTTTAAATTTGGCTGGTTTGCCTTCAGGCATAAATAATATGAATATATATATATATGTATATATATATATGTTTGTATATATACACATATACATATATATGTATATATATATGCATATGTGTATATATATACACATATGTGTGTGTGTGTATATATATATATATATAAATAAATAAAACATCAGGGATTGAAAAATATTTAAAAGACAAAAATAAATGTTTACAAGACACAGAACCACTTACTATTCTGGAGGCACCACACCATCATTGTGAACACAAAAGTGTATAAAACGTGGGGTCTTCTGCCTAATTTCCCAGGCTTGATGGGTATACAGATTGCCAGAGAAGTCATTTAAATATAAAGCAGAGTTTGCTAAGTACAGAAAAAGGCACACAAAAGAGAAATGAGGATAAGAGAGAAGTAGAAAGTATGAGAAAGTCATTTTATGAATGAGAAATATTTTACACTTTATTTGAATCATCAGATCAAATACCTAATAGCCAATATTATCAAAATCAGAGGACTCGAACTTGGAATGTTTTGTGTTAGTTGTCACTATTTTAGAATAAGCCAGTAGGAAGTGAGAGGGCCTGAAAAATGCCATTGGTTTTGTTTTAGTCATTTTAAGCCCATAAACCTTTGGTAAAGTCTTGCTGACTGCACCGTGCTGTATTGACTGCACCCTGCTGTACTGACTGCATTCCAGGAGGACATGTCCCTTGCCTGCCAGAGTCCATCAGTACACACACTCAGCTCTTCTCACTCTGCATTTTCTCCAGGTCTCTGGCCTCACTTCCTATCTAGGGACAAGTGACCCCCTATTTATTGCTTATTTCATCACCAAATCTGTTCTCAACCCTCACCCCCATGTCTAATTTTTCTCCCAACATCTTCACATGAATGTCAGGCCCCTCAATCTGTACAGGTCCAAGAATGAACATATGATCATTGCCTTAATTCTATTCTCATTTAGTAATATATATCTACCTATCTCTCTCTATACACACACACACACACACACACACACACACACACACACACACACACACCAGGGATGCCAAAAAAATGTATACAAGTGGACACTTTGGTCAACGTTGCTCAAGCAGTAGTTCGCGATAATCAGAAGTGTCTGGACGCTGATGGTAACCATTCTGAGCACCTCTTATAATTGCAGAAGTCAAATGTGACTTGTATTCATCTTTTGTTATGGGTATATAGAGTATTACAATTTTAATACATTTTTTTCATTTCTTAAAATGTGTACACATTTTTTTGGCACCCTCTGTATATGCTTTACAAGCCAGAAATATGAGAGTATCACTTTACATTCTCTACTGCCACATGCCCAATATTCAGTCCATTGTCAACAGTCCATTTATCACCCATCCTATTAATACCACTTCCTAGATATCTCATTAATTTACCTATCAATTTCTACATCCATACAACAAAGTCACTTGGATTACAGCAATAGTTTAATATCTTGCCACTTGGGTCAAACCTTTCTGCAGTCAGAGAAGTCTTTTAAATATCTGATTATGTCTTCCTTATTTAAAAACATGCACTTGACTTCACATTCATTGCACTTGGACAGATGCAAATCCGCCAAGCGCAGATCCCATCTACGACTGCAGCCTCCTCGCTCCACTTTGCCCCTCACTCTCGTGCTCCAGGTTCACGGTCTTTCACTCAGTTCCTCAAAAACACACTTCTCTCCTGCTGCCTGTGGTGTCTTGGTCCTTCCCCTTTGCCTCGCTGCCACCTGCCTCTGCTTCACAGCTCATCTGAAGTGTCACTTGCTGAAGGTAGACTTTCCTCACTTCCCCTGCTCCCTCCCTGAAAATCCCTTGGGTGCACAAACACCAGGACAACATAAGTCCCCAGTGACACAAGCTCCTAGAATTGTCTTGAGCAATGTCACTCTCCACCCAAATATCTGTGCCACAAAAGCAAACACCATGCCAAGATTTGCTCATAATTGTACCCCTGACATCTAGCACAGAGTATGGATCTTGGTTGGCATTGAATAAATATTTATTAAATGGACAACTGGGTACACTTTATGATTACTCAGTGTGTGTCTCTGTCTTCTAAGCCGGCATGGCTTCTACATAGACCTCAACAGAGAGATGGAAAGAATCATCAACCCAACATCATTCATGCTTTGGATGATGTCTTTAATTTTTGTGATTTGCCTATGGATGCAATATTACCTTGGATTTCAGTACTTTGGGAGATAGGGACAACTCCAAAAGCTTTAATAGTTCTATTTATAGTATAGGGAGCCAGTGGGGGGTTCTGCCAATTGCTTAAGAGACCTATTCAGTTATGTACTCAGAAAAATAACAAGACTGGAACCCCTAGGGACAGACTCCGATCAAAACTCAACTTACAACCTAAAGTACAATTTGCTGTTCTGATCAATAGACCACAGTATTATTCTCAGTGTCCAGGAATTAGGTAGCTCAGAATTGGTGTTTTACAATATCCCAAAGATCTGGTCATTCTATTCTATTCTATTCTATTCTATTCTATTCTATTCTATTCTATTCTATTCTATTCTATTCTATTCTATTCTACTCCATTCCATTCTATTCCATTCCGTATTCTATTCACATATAGATAACACTTGGCATGAAATGTCTGTATAGCCATATTCTAGGATGTGTCTGTATCAGCAGGACATGAAATGTAAGCAGTCTATTTTAGTCACAAAGTGAAAACAGTAACATTTGGTACCTGAAAATGTTTATGTGAATGTTGACCCCTAAAAGCATAGTACTCTTAGAATATAATGTCACTATTCTTGATGTTGCTAGGTAATTGGTGCAAAAGAGCAACGATTCTTTGGAATTCTTTCTCCAAAAGGACACCATTTTCCAGCCATTCTGAATAAACCCAGAACAAAAATAGACTAACCAGATTAAGGGCTGTTTATCTGCTGTACACAGTACATGGCCACAGATCCTTTAGTGAAAGCTAGGAAGGACAGTCACTGCACATACAAGTGACATTACTGGCAGACTCCATCATCAAGTAATTCTTGATTGTGGAACTAACTCACGTCTGAGAATTAGACGAGAATGAGCAACTCCCGGGAATGGGAGCCCATGTCAGACTTGTCCTTCCCGGGTGTGGAGTGTTTACCACAACACAGATCAAGAAGGACTGATGTACTGTCACTTGTTTCATCAAGAGACCTGCCGATCGGCTGACCCCTGCCACTCAGAGCATCTGACCGCTGAGCTTGTCCAGCTGCCTAGCATGATAACCACACCATTTTGCCTTTTGCCCCTGGATGCTGCCACTTGGCTTCTGCTGTCCTGCAACAGCTTCCTCCTCAGGTCAATCAGGGAAACCATTTCAATGGCAGCGTCTGCCACGACATCCTCAGCCTACAAAGAACGGTAGCACAAACTCTGTTCAAAAGTGCTGCCTCTCGCCTCATCAACACATTTCGTAGGACCTTGGCAATGCTCTAGGCCTCTTGGGGGACAAATGAGGTAAAAATGATTGGCGTAGGATAATTTCACCACAGGGTACTTGCTACTCTTCTCTGTGTTGTTTAAGAGATTTCTAGAACCTCAACTTCATTGTCCTTAGCCGCCTATAATCCAGGTTATAGTCAAGCAGATGAGTCAAGAATCAGACGCACTCCAGCCAGCTCAGATTGACACGATCATCACTTTGAAAAATGATGCTTTACCTACCCAAGGCCAATCACCGTTGTTAATCCTTATGGTTCTTACATATAGTCCTAAGTTTCATCATCATAAAATAAAAGGAATAATTCCATCTAGCTTTTACAATGCAATTGACTCCCCTGGGACAGGCTGGCATCGATCTAGTAGTTAGAAGTCTATAGATAAAGGGAGGTTTGTGAGTTCCAAGTGGTGAATTGGCTCTCCCTTGTAAAGTTAACCCCTACAAAAAGGAATACAGTCTCCAAGCAAGAAGAGACCGCCCCAAACAAGGAAGGAAGTACTTCTGAAATCCTGAGAGTAATGTGCTTAACAATCCACTCTCCAGCAAGAGGTGGAGGGGGAATCCTGCCTTGTAGCATTTAAGATACTTCTATCTGGGATAGCAATACTTATACCAGACAAAACGGACTTCAAAACAAAGGCCACAAAAAGACACAATAAAGGACCCAGTAATCCAAGTTCTGGGTATTTATCTGAAGAAACTCAAAAGACTAATTTGAAAAGATACATGCATCCATGTGTTCATTGCAGCATTGTTTACAATAGCCAAGATATGGAAGCAACCTAAATGTCCATCAATAGACAATCGGATAAAGAAGAAGTGGTACATACATATACACAATAGAATATTACTCAGCCATAAAAAAGAATGAAATCTTGCCACCTGCAACAACATGGAAGAACCTAGAGGGTAT
This sequence comes from Rhinolophus sinicus, assembly GCF_057876585.1. Lineage (NCBI taxonomy): Eukaryota > Metazoa > Chordata > Mammalia > Chiroptera > Rhinolophidae > Rhinolophus > Rhinolophus sinicus. The sequence goes on along the minus strand of NC_142515.1, from coordinate 120,019,650 downwards.
TAGGCTAAGTGAAATAAGTCAGACAGAGAAAGACAAATACCATATAATTTTACTTGTATGTGGAATCTAAAGAAAATTACAAATAAATCAGAAACAAATTCATAGATAAAGAGAATATTCCGATGGTTGCTAAATGGGAGGGGGTTTGGGAGATGGGTGAAAAGGGGGAAGGTTTTAAGAAATACAAATTGGTAGTTAAAAATTAGTTCTGGGGATGTAAAGAACAGCATAGGGAATATAGTCAATAAAATTATAATAACTATGTATGGTGTCAGATGGGTATTAGATTTATCGGGGTGATCACTTTATAAGTTATATAAATGTCTAATCACTATGTTGTACACCTGAAACTAATATAATGTTGCACATAAACTGTAGTTGAAAAATAAAAAAAATATTTAAAAATATAAATTAAACTAAATACTTAGACTCCATTACATTAAACCCATTCTAAAGTACCATTTTCTGTATCAGTGAGATCTTTAACTAAAAGGAACGTAAACCAAATGTGTTGAATTAAAGGATGAAAGAAATTTATAGCAAAAATATTAGCCCACAGAATTATGTGAAACTCAGAAAAACAGGCTCAGAAAGTAGGAAGGAACCAAAAGAGATTAGTCAACAGAAAACACTGCAGAGAAAAGCTCTAGTCAGAGACACCACTGACACAATGTCTATCAACACCACCTCTGTTCCAGGCTCTGCTGCTGGCCCTCTGTGAAAAATTCCTGCTCTGTCCCCAGGTGGCACCACCTGATTGTCAAGCCACGATTCCGTGTCTGGCCCTGGCACCTGGGTGTAGAAAGACAGAGATCTGAACTCCTCAACCTTGCACATGAAGACCTGCCTCCTGCCACGATGTGCAATCCTGAGGATTTAATCCTTGTAGAAAGAGTGTTCAGAGGCTGAATGGTCTAAAACTATGACCATTGTACTCAATAGATAGGAATTGCACACTTTGATAGGCGGGTTTCAAAGAATGGGGGAACAGAAAATGAGATTACAGTAAAGAGAAGAGTAAATGAGAGGAATGGTGGCAGGGACTGTAGACCAATCTTTCAAGAAGTTTTGTAGGAACGGAAGGGGTAGCTTGAAGGACAATATGGTTTTAGAAATAATGCCGTGGTTTTTTTTTTCCTTTATAAGGAGTAAACGCAAGTCAGAGGATGCATTTAAGAGAAAAAGGTTGACTATTTCAGTTAATTAATGAAATAATGGAAGAATGAATGGAATTGGGTAAAATTAAGAACACACGTGTTTAAGTTAACTTTATAAAGGAGGCAGGTAACTTCCCCTTGAAATCGGAGGAAAGGAGAAAATTAATGAAGGTGAGAGCTTGGGGGGAGCAGGTAGCAACTGTTTGCTAAAGGAGTTCTGTTTGACAGTCAGCCTTGATCTTTTATTTAAATAGGAGATAAAAGCAGTGTTTAACGTTGAAGGAATGAGACAGAGTTAGAAACCTGGGGTGAGTGGAAAACCCTTAAAAAGCAACTGTGAAAAGTAATAGTGAACTAGGCATGACTAAATGACTTACTAGTGGAATTGAGGACTACTTCCTATCTGACTGCCTAAAAATCTGCTTCATAATTGTCACTGAAGTTGGGCTGATAGATTTTTTCCATTAGGAGAAAAAGTACCTACTAAATCCGGCTTCCCCAGTGCTAGTAAGAACCTTCAATGTGATTATACAAACAACAGATGCAGAAGATTTTAGCCACACACCCACACGCATAAAATTCACAAATACTTTCTTGTAGTTATAGTAAGTAGAATAAAATACTGCAGAGGATGCAATGATTGTGACAGATGGTACATTAGCACCCGATTGCAGTATCTGGGCAGCTTTATCTTTGGCTTTGTGGTATCTTTGATGGGCATTTAAAGGAACTAGAATTTAACCACCTGTTGAGTAGAGATCAGGCCTTAGATTCCCCCTTGGTCTTCTGAGGTTTGTCTGTTTTCCACAGAATCTTCCAGATGAGTTCTGTAATGATACTCTATCAAGCCCCTGAGATCAACTGCCAAAGCCCAATCTGCTATGGGAATCTTCCTAAAAGGAAGGGATGTCTCATCAGACGCAACAGTTCATCCTAGCCCACACCTTGCCTGCTTCTGATCTTCCACTGTTAAAAACGTCACACACTGGGGGAAGATTGTGCTGTATTTCATGACTGCTGTGTGCTGCCATCAAGGGACTGTTCCATCTGCTATTTGCTCTCAGCTTTGCTTACTGATAAAACAGGAAGGACAGCTTGCTGATGGGCTCCATGAAGCAAATGGCTCCTCTCTGCCCTGCAATTAATGTTCATAAATTATTTCTATAGTAGACAGTATGTATAGTACCATGATTTCAAGATTAGTTGCAATAAAGTGGGGGCCTGCATTCATCACCAAAGGAGTTCTATTGACAAACTCCTGGAGTTTAGAGTTGTGTGCCAACTTTTGTGAACATTGCTTCGTGAAATCAAACACTGTCATTAATTCTGTTGATTATCAACGCCTCATAAGGTCTTAAGATTGTATGTTTGGGTGTTGGAATCTCATTTTCTGTATAGTATATATGAGAGTTTTAATTGTTCACAGAAAACAGGATTCGGGGCACTTCAAAATTTCAGAGACTAGGGTAATAGCCCTTTGGCTGTAGCAAAGGGAAATGGATTATGAGAACAAAGCACAAAAAAAATATTAAAGTGATTTGTTTCCCCCCACCCAAAATTATTCTGTTAGTCAAACAACATTCTTAGCGTAGAGAATTCACTGTATATTTTCTGGCCTGTGCCCTATTTCCATGGACCTAGAATATGAATTGGTTTTTCCAAATTGGAAAACATTATTTTACCTCAATTTCTCATGTTTCCTTTATTTCCTTGGCTCAGTATCTGTGACCAAACGTGTCTATGTTTTCTTTATAAATAAAATATTTCCCCATGTTATGTAATAGTATATCTTCTAGGAAATAATGACTAGGACATTTATATTAGGCTCGTCACTTTTAAAGTCTTAGACTAGGAATTTTAACCTTCCAAGCAACACCTATCAGTTCAAAGTACAAACAAACAAAAACCAAAAATGGAATCGTGATTTCCAAAGGCTACATACAGATTGAGGAGGGAAGACTCTGAGCCATGTAAGTGTCCTTAAAAAACTCTGAAAAGGCCAGGGAGGCTTTTCATCCTTGTATGAGACCAGTGGAGAAACAGAATTCCTTCAAGGAGGGAGAATCAAGGGGAGATGGAAATACCAAGATTGCTGGTTAAATAAAATAACGCAGTACACTACCTGAAAGCACTACTCCTTAATACACATTAATAATAGAAAAATGAAAGAAAGAATTCCTGGAACATGAAGAAAGAAAAATAGATAGGAAGCACTCCCAACCATTTACAGGATGTATTTAGAAGAAGCAATTTTATAAAAATGCAGGCCAGTGGTATTGCACACTCCATGACCATTTCCTTTTATTTCATAATAACCCAGAGAAGACATGATCTGTGTTGCTTGCATTCGTGGCACCATGAGAGTAAATTAGAAAGCATGGTAGAGATTTGAATACTAAAACTATTGCACAAAACACAATTTGAATTACAACGTTCTTTGTCAGCTCCACCATTCAATGACAGATAATGCCCCTTTAAGATGGGACCACACACATTAAGAAAGAATAAAATGTTCAGGGTGGTTTTAGTTATCATTAAATCTATCTTACTCATTGTTGTTGTTTTTTCTAACCTTCCAAGTACACAGACATTCTTAGTAGATTGAAGTGGTTTTCAAATCAGCAGTGATTAATGGAAAAGTGATCAGAAACTAATAGAACACAGTTATGAAAAGACTAGATGGAGGACAGTTTGTTTTTTTAAATACCTTTTGGTAGGATGAAAGGAAATAATTATCGACGAGGTAATGCTCTTATTAAAAAGAGCAAGAACATTAATGACCTATGTGTAATGAATAAGAGCGAGGAAATAATTTTCCTATTGAACATATTTCTTTGGGGGAAAATTGGATGATTCAGGAGTCACTGGAATGATTACATATTTGACAAAACACTATGGTCAGTACATACTCCTCAAGTCATCAGGGACATAGAGGTTAGTGGGGAGAACAAATTAAGGTATATGAGCTATGTTTGAAAAGGAATGGCATGCATTGAGCCCTGAGAAGAGTCTACCACGTAACAGACTTCAGCAAGAAATGGTAACTCTGCGTTTTCCACAATTACTAAGGACGCACAATAAAAAATACTGAGAATGAAATATGAGAAATTGAAGTTAAACATAGGGAACCATACCCAGAAGGGAAAGATAGCAGCCTCTCCTAACTTTTGAGTCTTTAGAAATCTATGCACCGTCATGTTTCACACAGTCTATTGCCAACAGGATGGTCAGTCCTGTGGTTATTCCTTGTGATACAGTTCAGAAAACACATGTGTTCACTTAGCAAAAGCACTGAATCATAAGCTACTACCTTTTGCTCCAGAGTTGGCTGCTTCGATTACTCCGACACCTAACACCTATTCAACTTTAGGGGAGAAAAAAATGTTTGTTTTCCTTTGAAGAAAATTAAGCGCCTATTTTTAGAGAACTAACAATCAAGGCATCCATTGTGTTATTTTCCTATGAAAGATGACTGATGTTCAAGGCTGACTAGGATGACAGGATGGCTACTAGGAACAAGTAGTTTTCTTTTGATATGGAATCTGAAAATTTCTAATTATCTATTTCAGCATTTTCAGTTTTCTAATGAGGTGAAAATGGGCAGCACAGGGCTAGTATTTAGGAAAAAGACTAAGTTCTTAATTAAAAACATGATATGAGACTATAAAGGAATATAATTGTTTAAGCATTAAAACTACCGATCATAAAGAGGGGTATTTTGCGTCAAAGGAAAGTTTACAAGCTATAATTCCAATGATAACTTTATTCTAATTATTTTGAAAACACCACTTTTGGAATTGACTCTGTATACAATTCCAGCCATATGAGAAATCAGCCACTATATCCTATGTAACGGTTTGGATTCTGTTGCTTTCCTCAATATATCGAAACAAATATTTACTCAGAATATCTGATACTTCCTCATCTTATTGACAGAGCCATACAATTCAATGGAAGAATTTTTTTTTTTTTTTAAACTCATTAACTATTAATTTAAATACAGCTTCATGGTCCTTACATTTTTGCATCATCATGTACTAAATAGACTATGTGAGTCATCGTGAACCAACTCACTAATCCTCTCCGATTTTACTATGAATTTGGTTACCTGAGGCTACACTGTGTCACCAGGTACCCATTTAGGAAGAAAAGTTGCGTACACAGTCCAGCTGAAATGTCATAAGCTAGTTAATATATTAGGTTGGTGCAAAACTAATCACAGTTTTTGCAATTATTTTTAACCTTTTAAACCGCAATTACTTTTGCACCAACCTAATATTTTGGTCCTCAACTGCCACTTTAAACCAGCTCAATACTAGTGCAAGATCTGCAGGCAGCTTGGTTGGGACTGTTACTCGCTCCTGGCATAGTATTTACAACACAAAAAATGGTCATGTTGCTCCATTAGCAAGGCAAGAGTCTGAGGATCAAAACCGCTTAAGTTATAATCTCCAATCTAAACAAAGTCTCTCCATTTTAACCATGAATAAAATTATTCTTCCTTAAAAATTCTTAAAATATTGGCTGATGGAGCATAGTGGCACAGCAGATTTTATAAAGGAAAAATATAGCAAATACCAACCATATGCAGTGAAATGTAGGGACACAACTCCTGTGTCACAAACGTTGATAAAATAAAATGACAATGTTTCGTATAATAATCCCCTCCAAAGTTACCATTGCATTACTGTTATTATTGTTTTCAATAACACCTCTTGCCTTGGAAGGGATGGTGGCAAACGTGACTAAAAAAAAAAAAAAAAAAAAAATGTTTGTAGGTTAATTGCATATATTACATGTCTACTGTGAATTCTATTAATACAAAAATAGTTAACATTTCTAGAGAATTGCTGTGATCCAAACACTGTGCTTAGAGGCTACATAATCCTTACTCCAGGCTTATAAAGGAGGCATTGCCCGTAGTGTTTTTAAGATAAGTAGATTGAAGTTCAGAGAGGTTAATAACTTGCTCTTGGTTTCATCTGTAAGAAGCGGTATAGCCAAAATTTAAACCCAGGTCTAACTAACTCCAAAGTTTGCATTCTTACTGACTATTAATGAGAGTTTATGTTTCATTCATTCTAGCCATTGAAGTTTTAGCAGGAAAAATCTCAGTTTCTAGGAGCTGAAATAAACTATTGTCTATGACAATGTCTGTCAGCTAAAAAAATGCAATTCAAACCTGAGACTCCATGTCCTATTTCTCATTTCAAAAATGATTAAATATATTTCTTCCCTTGCTACATTATCACCAGAGTGGCATATGATATGTCTGGAATGTACCAACCAGTAAACAGCCAGAGGAAAAAAGCTGCTTTCATCCCATTCATTTCTAAGCAAAAGCTGAAAAGCCAAAAATCACTGGAGAAATTCGTTCTGGTGAGATATTTCAGTTCAGTTTTATTCTCCCTTGAGGTTCAAACAAACTTCAGATAATCATCTTGAACTTGGTGATGAACCAAACTCAGATTCAGACTATGGCTTCTCAGAGGGTCAGCCCTTCCATTTAGAATAAGGCAGAGCTTCAAATGACAAGCCAAATGGGGTCAGATGTTCAATACTTGGCAAAAGCCTCAGCTGTCATATTAAAACAATGTTGACAAGATGGCAGGTTTAAAATAAATCCCCGCAGAGGCTGTTGATATCATTCTTGCTTTCCCTTCTGTCTCCTTTCCAGTCTCGCTGCTTTCTGGAGCATGTGCCAATCATGCTCAGCGGTTACTAGGAACGGCAAGGACAACGTGCTATGTTCATTCCAGCAACAGGAGCCAGTCCCTGTATACAGGGGGCGTTCTTGACTCCCAGCACAAGATAAAGCATGCTGCTGACACACCTCTCTCTGCCCAGGCTATCAAGCGGCAGCCAAAGCCACCAGTCCTCACTCGCCAGCAGTTAACCCTTTCCAGTCAATTTTATTTTATAAAGTGGGTGCCGACCACCATGAATTCATCTCCGCAGCAATCCGTTTGGGCTGCTGCTCTAAGAATGTTGATTAATTTCAGTCAGGCAACATCAATCCATCTTTCTGATAAGCAAGAAGCTCCCTTACCAACTTTGAGTTAAACATCACTTAAAGGTTAGAAATATGGATCAATTAATGATGAGGGTGGCACCGTTCCTCTATAATAAACTACCTTGGACTGTTTCAAGTGTATCCTAAAAGTTTAACCCAAAGCATGACACTTAAGCTTTGGATTTCATGAATTTTCATGTGCGTGTGCCATAATCGAGTATAGATAGTTAGCCACACGGTGAAGAAAATTAACTTTTTGATACATTATTCTTCTGTTCAAAAATAATTAATCATCCTGTAGATAAAAGAGAATAATAGGAGAAAAATGTAATGCCAATAAATGTAATTTGATATTGAGGTGAAATAAGTTTAGATGGCTTACGTTGGTCCTTTAGGGTCTATATAATAAATAATTGGAAGCCCATGTATCTTTCAGTTATAAGATCTAAAGTTGGTATGCAGGTATCTCAGTAAAGCAATTGGGGTAGCCTAAGCCACCAGGACACCCAGGTGAATGGCTTTATTACAATGAAAAGTTGAAAAGCGATTAAAATGATCAAGGGGAACACTGAAAAAAGCTATCTCAGAATAATGCCATCTTAGGCTATTCATTGTTTTAGTACTCTCAGAATATTAAAGCCATGAACAACGGAAACACTAGGACTTGAAGGGGCCATAAGATGCTCTTATTTGGTCATTTGCTAATGGGTTACAGTTCTTCATTCAGAGGCTACCTCAAAGGTGCTAAGGAGAGAGAGCAGCCGGCTGCCCACGCCTGCTTCATCCAGAGCAGCTCCCATCACTCTTTTATCTATTGGTCTTTTTAAGCAGAAGGGCTCTTGGCAAAATGAAACGGCACTGCTCAGGGAAGAAATGAAAAACCATGGATCTTGTCCCTACTCCTCATATTATAAGTGAGTAAAACGAACTTGAGAAAGGTGAAATGACCAGGCCAACCTCACCCAGCTAGTTCATGACCACTCAGAACTACAGAGGCCCGTCCTGCTCCCTGACCCTGGAACACATCAGGCCCTTTCAGAAGACCACAGTTTTGCTCCCGTTGCTGTTTCTTCTGTCTACAGAATCCAGTTCCCCTTTTTATTCCCTGATACGTCCTCCCCATTTTCCCAGCATAAATCCATGAAGCCCTTTTGGAACCCCAGCCAATGTTATTCATTTACACACACAGCTGAGCACTTATCTAAAGTCTGAAGGAAAACACAGGGAGCAACGCTTAGGGGTGAGGAAAACCCTAAGCTGGGGAGAGTTTCACTTCCTCTCACGGTCATCACTATTACTATGACCATCATGGTTGGGTCTTCATCTCTTATGTCACCCCTTATGTTTACGTTGCGCTGTATAATGATTTACTGACGTGCATGTTACTTCCTTTGACGACCAGGCAACACATACCATTAAGTATCTTGATAAACTGAGTGCTGGGGAAAATCAAGAATTGGTTTGCACTACTTTGTACTTTTCGATAGCCTGCTTTGTAGTCATGCACAAGTTGCTCAGCATATGCAATTTCTCTCACAAAACAGATTTTTAAAGTTTCGAAGTCATCTCTTAGGCCTCCTGGTACTTTTTTATTATGTAGGTGTCTAATGAAGAGACACGTTTACAGAAAGCAATCTGCAGATTACTGGCTAATGAAGCTAGAAATAAAACCAACACCTTTAACTACAGAGTCCAATGGCAAAAATACAAGAGCTGAATGTGGAATCAACTGCAGATAAACTGCAGGAGTGCTGCAGCCTGAGTGACCTCCCAGCAGCTCTGGGTGTGAATGATCATGCCCTCCTGCCTGAACCTTCCGTTCCCTTTGTTTTATATATCACTGCTCTCTTCTTAGCTCTTTGAAGCTTCCTTCTAAGTGTCATTTTATGGCTTTGCTGACCCTCCATATATTTTCATACTTTTGAGTATCTGCTCATGATATTCGTGCATTTCTTCCCTCTGCTTGAAATTCTCCTCTTCTAAGATTCACCTCAAATACGGCTTCCTTTCTAAAGTCTTTCCTGACCCTGTAGGTTGGAGTTATTTATTCCATCCTCTTTTCTTTAAATATATATATATATATATATATATATATATATATATATATATATAGTCTCCTTTATAACATTGCCTTCTATTTATATATGTACACCATTGCCTTCTGTCACCAATACTCCTTTCCATTGGTTGGTTTTTGTGTTTCTAGAGATATTGATGCATAAATAAGAAAATACAAGTATAATTTTCCCCTGGTTTTACACAAGTGATGGCATACTCCACAGTATGTTCTGTACATGGCTTTTTTTTTTTTTTTTTTTTTCACTTAATGATCTGTTTTGGAGAGAGGTGCTTTCATATTAATACATAAACTATATCATCAATCTTTTACAGCCGTGTAGTATTTATTGTAGGGTTATAATTTGGTGTATTTAATCATTCCCCTATTGATGAACTTTAAGTTGTTTCTAACTTTTGCTATTACGAGCAACGATGCAATTATCTCATGATATGTAATTTTGCAAATATGTACTATTATACCTACAGCAAATATTGGAATTGTTATTAGTATGAAATTTAGATCAACATTTTCAATTGTCCCACATATATGTGTTGTAGCAATTTATGCTTTCTCAAATATGAGAAGTACTTACCTGCCCCACGTTTGATAACACAGTATTATCAAACTTACGTATTTCTGTCCATCTTAATAGGTAAGAAATGTTATTTCAGTGTAATATGAATTTGTATTTCTTTTATTACAATGAAGGTTGGGTACCTTTTCATAATTTTAAGGGTTATGTGTATCTCCTTTAGTGATTTGTTTGTTTATATCATTTCCACATTTTTCTTCTGGGTAATCTTATTCATTTATAGATGCTTTTTACATATTAATGCAATTAGTTCTTTCTGCTGCTATATGAGCTGCAATGTTTTCTAGTTTGGGCTGTTTGCTTTCACTCTGTTTATAGTAGCCCTCTTCATTTTCGAGCTACCTATTAACTATTCAATTATTACTGAACTCATTATATTACTATTATGTCATAAATGTTTCTATATTTGCTATTATATAGAAACAAATATTTTGCTCTTAGACTTTGAGGCTCTCACGAGCACATACCATTTCTTACGCAACTTCCTGTGCCTTCCATACATCAGCACAATGCCAGGCACCCAAAAAAACTCCAATCGAATTTCTGTGAATGAATCATTAGTGTGTTTTTTTCTTTTGAACTTACATTGATGCTAAATTACAATGATTAAATTAGTGCTAGCTACTTATAACAGCATTTATAGCGCTGCTCTGTTGTGGCCCTACTTCTTTGCCCACTCAGCTGATACCAAACTGAGCAATAACAAGCTGAAGTTATTCATTAGATTGGTTTTTATTTGGGGTACACTTCAAAAAATGTCATGAGTATACAATGTGTGTGTGTGCACGTGTGTGCATGCCTGTGTGCTCATGCATGTGGTATGTATGCGTGTGTGTGTGTGCAAGAGTGTAAAGGATGGAAGTGGCAAAGGCAAGCTCACATGACAATTTAAGGGCCTACTTTTTTTTTTAATCTATGAAATAAATAAGTGTCAGAGTAAAGCCCCTTGAACATACTGAAGATTTTGCGCCAAGATCCCCACCCAGAAAAATCTATTTAGAAATGATAACTTTGAAGTAAATCAATAGAAAATTCAAGGAAATGAGAGACCGTCAATGAATCTAATATCAGTCAGTACTACGTCTGCTTGTTCTTTATTTCTCTCTTGCATATCCTAGATACAAATTTTAGGACATCTCCTTTTATAGAAATAAAGTGAAATTTTAATTTTCTAGTATCAGCCACTTATTATCATGCTATTGTTTCTCAAGAGTATCTGCAGTTGAATGAAAACACAGTGACTTCTCAGACTGTCTTTAAAACAAAGGTTGTTATAAAGGTTAGTCAGCGGGGGCAGGAGGAGGGTGTGGAACGCCCCGTATGAGTCCATCCATGATTTTCTCCTTGGTTCAGATCTTGATAAGGGGCCAACATGTCCCCTTGCTTTGGTTTTCAGGCTACCATGCAATTGCATAAGAGCAATTCACCCTGACTCACCTTTCCTTTGGTTTCTGTCTTTTTCTTTTGCCACTGATGACTGCACACAAAAAATAAACAGTTTTCCTACGGTGCTCAATAGCACTCAAATGTGCCCGGGCAAAAACCCCTGTTCTAGAAAATGAAACAAACATATGGAAGGAAACTAAGAACTCTTGTCAGAATTGTTCCACTGTGAAATTAGTTACATTCCACAAGAAAATATAATCATGCCAAAGGTTTCTTTCTTCAGTGACTCTCACATAAACTGTGGGGAAAAAAAAAAATATCTGGTGTTCAGCTTCATAAGCTGTCAGTGCCACTGGCTACCTAAACCCATTCATATTTGATTATTTTCAGTCCATTGCAATTTCTATACAGCCCTGGTGGATATTTTTTTGGTTCACTGAATAAAACATTCACATCCATCTATGATTGTTTTGCCCTGCCCTCACTATAATTAACACAGCAACAAATGAAAAACTATTACTTAAAACAACTGGTGTACAATACACTCCCAAACAGAACACACAGAACCAAGATGATCCAAATCAGAGCTGCCACATGCAAAGTGCACTGGAAGGGGCTCCGTGTCCCCAAAACACTGCTAGGAGCTAACTGAACCCATCTCTGCTGTCAGTAGCACCTGAGACTCAGCTTGGTTTCAGGTTCCATCCAGTCTCATCTACTCTCATCCAGTTACAACTACAGACTTCCACAGGGTAAATGCATATTTCCATTTTTTACTGGTGTCGTCTACTTTCTCTTTCATAAGCAACATATTTCCCTCTCAAGGATGCTTGAGCCTTTTATGAAAGTGACATTCTGAAAAGCACTGTGGTCCAACTAACTTTTCCAACTAACATCATCTTCCTCATCCCCAGAAATCCTTTCTCGGGTGTGCACAGCGGTGGATGGCATGATGGAGCTAACCCCCCGTTTTCCCTATAAGAACGCCTCATGAACACACACACGCACATACACACTGAGTATCTGGAGAGAGAAATGAATGCAAACATCAAACCCTGCTCAAAATCCTCCATTTCATTCACATTTCTTATCGAATCAAATACAATTTTCTCGGCCTGTCATTCAGAAACTTCCACAATACGGGCCTAAATTATCTTCCGAACCTATGTTTTACCAATCTCCTCAGGACATCTCCTATTCCTAGTAAACCAGATTACTCACAGTTCCTGTGTCTTGGTGTTTTCCCATTATCTGATCAGGGCTCCTCGATAAGCAGAGAATCAAGGCCCTGGAGTCAACTAGTCTGGAGTAGGGGGTGTTAGAAGCCTGTCTCAAGGGGAAGGGAGGGAGGGGCAGGAAGCCTTTCTTGTAACCTTATCAATAGGCAGCTGGCTGCAACTAAGGGAGCGAGTGATCTGAGTTAGAGAATCTCTCAGAATTGCTGAGGAGAAAATTCATGCAGACCATCCAAATAAATTGTCAGTTTAAATGAGTGCTGCAGAAATGAGGATTCTGTAACGAAACCAGTAAGGCAGAGCTAGGACAGGAGATGTGCTTCAAAGTGGACGGGTTGAGATGCAGTCTAAAGCTGTATAAATGAGAGGAGAGAGGAAATGAGTTTTCTTATGGTGGCTGCTTCTCAAGGTGGCCGGGAACAGAGAGTTAGGGATGTGAGTGGAACTGAATGCCACCTCGGTGCTTATACTCACGCATGTTTTCTGCATGAACATTCTCCTCCACTGGTTCAAATCATATCCATTATCCATCTTAAACATCACCTTTTCCACGAAACCTTTTCCTATCCCTTCAAAAGAGGCCACCTTCCCCTCCTCTGCACTCCGTCAAATATGGCTGGTACTTCTTGACGGCCTTTCTTAGGTAGGTTGTGTTTTACAGTCTTTGTTTTATTTGTCTCATACCTTTATTATGTTTTATGCGCTGTCAATTATGGATTTGTTCTTTCTTAATATCAACTGTAGCAACTACAAACCCTGACCCATAATTGTTACTCAATAAATATTGTTAACATTGTTTTAACTAACATCCAGATGGGGAACAAATGTGTGCATGATCTACGGAAAAAGGAAAAGAGTATCAAGGTCCAAATATATCTCTGGATGCTCTCCCAGTTGGCCAGTAGCATTGGCATTCCTCCAATATGTTTTATAGAGATAACGAGATATGTTCAGCTTATATTAAATGTACTTACAATTCCTCATGGGCCTAGTCAATCAATTTGTTAACTTGTCAGAATAAAATGATTCCCTATAATCTCAAGGCATATGGAGGATGTTGAATAAATATTACCACGGAAATATAGAAATGTCCATTTTGACATTCTCTTCAGTTTTTCTTGGCACAGCCAAGAAACCATTTCATCCCACCTAAAAGTCTGATACCAAGACTAATTCACGTTATGTTTTTTATTAAAACTGAGTTTTCTTTCTTAATTTAACAATCCTTTCTCACTATATTATCCCTTTGTTAAGTTTATCCTTTTGGAAATAGATGCTTGAAAATATGTATTTCCTATAAACCAATTATAGGATCCACAGGAAAAAAATCTTATAGTTCAGAAATAAAATATTCCTTGGGTGTTCTCTGTGTTAGGTGCTAGGAAAATTGAGGTAAAATTTTCAGCCAAGCTATAGCAAAGTCTATTTAACATTATGAAATGTATTGATTAAATATTATCCCATTTTCCCACTTATCTATCCATTCTCCAACTTTGTTACTTAAAAAAAATATTGATATGTTATAAGCCCCTTAAATACTTTTTATTTTAACAATGCAAGGTATAAATAATAAACACAAAATTAAAGTGATCCACTCTCATTTACACTTCAATATTCTGCAGTCAAATATGTTACACAGGAGTACAGTATTACTAAATTTAAAAAATTGACAATTTTAGGCAAAATAAAATGATTTCAAAACCAGCTGGAGGGTTCAGGAAAATATGTATTGATCTCCTAATTTGCCCCTAACATTGAAGGAAGCCACTTATTCGTTGTATCTTACTTTCCCTTCTAAAGGGTTAGGTAAATAAAACTCTTATTTGCCTACCTACTTCCCTTTTATAATTCTATCATAAAGTATGAAGGTGAGAAACCTTGGCTTTCAAAATACTTTGTAATAATTCCACAGCTGGAAGATGATAAGAAATGCAGAGTGGTTACATTCATCAAGGACCTTGCTTTCCAAGGCTAAATGCATCAAGAAAATAAACCACAAATATGACACGCTGTTGGCTCGTCAGCATTCAAAAAATCCCCCCGAGTCCTACGCTTTCAAAGTATGTGGTTCTTCCACTACATTAAGATGAAAATTTAGAATTTGAAGCTGATTAACAGCAAAATCATTGCAAGTGTAATGCAATTTTGTCATAACTTTTCTTTTTGTTTCGACAGCCTTCATATTCTTAGTAATGTTATGACATATGTTTGCTTTAATTGGGGTATTTTAATTTCCAATTAAAATGCTCCAAAAATTAATATTTTGACTAAAACCAGGTGTTGAAGGGCCAGTGCTAAATGTGAAGTTTCACAAACACAGAATCTATCCTTTTTAAAGTATGTGAAAACAAATTCTCTCTGAGGCTTTTTATGAACTGGTTATTTAAATGCGTGGAAGAGAGCAAATAAATGTGCTACTACTGCTGACTCAGAAGAAAGTACTTGCTGTGTGGGCAGAGAATGTCGAAGCCATTTGTGGAGGGAAGAGTATGTCACCTAAATTAATGTGGTAGATTCATCTCATAAGTCATCCCCACCATTCTGCTCTACCACACCGCTGGAAAGAGTCAAGGTCAATACCCCACTCATTTAGAACACACAGAGCCTATTTATCTGCTGTGGGGCCATATCCCTTCATGTTGTCCGGATACAATAAGACTCAGATTGAAAACTTCTTGAAGAAATCAATTATTCAGGCCAATGAATCAGTCATTAAACTTGAACCAATATTTCATGCTCCTGCTTGCTCTCTGTTAGTCAGCGCCATGACTAGCCTACCTATCCAGAGCAGGTGTCACCTACAGACTCAGATGTCAGTGCTGTTGAATAAGCTCCTCTCCCCAGTGCAATAAATTGTTTCCTTCTTCTTCATGTGCTCACTGCAGCCCCAAGTTCTTTCATCCCCCCCCCCCCAATAAATCCTTTAAAAAGGAGCAGGACGTTGTTTTGCTCAATTAGACTTAAGAATTAAACTCCTTTATACAGGCGTACCGCTGTAAGCACGGTGGCCACCCTCACAAAAAGCAGAAAGTGAGGGCAGTCGTGGAGAATATGAGAGAAAGTGTCAAAACCCAACTTCAAGTGGCCAACATTTTGTTTCTGCTTTGCTTTGTGCTGAAGGTAAAAGCACACTGCATATACCTAGGATAAGGACTGGAGAACTGTTTCTGACTAGTTGCTTGTTATTTTTTATAGCAACGTTTAATTCATGAGGTACAGGAGGATTCATTGAGATATTTGCATAACAGCTAGCAGAGCATACTCCACGGAGGCTAGCTCCCGTTCTCTCCTCTCCCTCCCTCACTCCCCTGAACTCCTCCTCAGTTCTTTCCACCTGCCCCCACACCTTCTTCCATAAGCATTTCCTCTCTTTTGCATTTTCTAAGCCTCCCTCTCCACTGGCTCCTTCTGAGCTCCTTCTGTTTCTAAATATTTAGATTGGTAATTGCTACTTACAGGAAATAAATATGACTGGTCAGAAAAATAACTGGATACAAAACAAGCGGACTCTTCCTGGCCCTGTGGACTAGTTTCCCCCAGTAAACACACACTTGATACTATTTTGTTCCTGGAAATGCACAAAGGGTCGCCGCTTCAGTTTTCTTACTTAGGGAATCAGCTCCTTCAACACATCTATATGATGCCCTAGATTCTACTGAAAATGTCAAGAATTCCTGTGGGTGAATGGCAGCAGACCACTTTGATGTCCTCATTACTCTTCCAGGACTTGGGGTTTTAAAACTTTTGCCTGAGTTCATTGGTTGCCGATTACTAAGTTTCTCTAACTGGTTAGAATTGTTGACAAGGAGCTGAGAAGATGGCAGGAAAGGGCAAGAAGCTGGGAAAAGACTCAAGGCTGCTACGAGGGGGTGTGACCAGCTGGGTGGCCCATTTCCTAATGCCCCACAGAGATCTATGTACAATAACGCTTTTCTGCTAAACTGTTTCAAAATCCAACTCGTTCTCTAACAACTTTCTTCAGATGACTTTTAAAACTACTCATTGAATACTTGGGTGTCATGGAGCGTGTTCAGCAGCAGGGAGCGGAAGAAATCAGGCAGAGCACAGAAACGCCTCTACGTGCACAGCAGACACTTACCACCTTCCTCGCACTCACTCTTCTCCTGATAATTGTACCCTAGAAACTGGTCCTGCATCACTGCCATTAGTGATATTTTCATTTGCCCAAATGTACTTTTGCTCTCAGTCCTCTCTTGGCATGAGAAACAGGTGGGTAGACTGGTCCCTATTCTCCTGAAAAGTGGATTCCATCTTTAGTACATGATGGAAAGGTTGACAGTGATTTATGTCTACCAACCACTTCCAGAAAGTCAGAGAAGGAACAGGCCACCATGCTGAAGGAGAAAGAAAGGCAATTCCTCTGTGATTTTTAAGTGTATGAAAAGCACTGGCTATAAACTGCGCAACAATAAATTGTTTTGCAGATTGATTAAGCTCCCAAGTGTTGCTATGACTATTAATCAAAGGCCTCAGCGACTTACTACTTGATGTGTCCTAAACAGAGCAACAGTGTAAAATCAACAAGCACAACTAAATTTTGACTATAATTTGTTCAGGTAACCCCAGACATAACCTGAAAATGGCAGACAAAACAGGTATTTAGTGGTCCAGAAATCAAGGCATTCCAATTTTCATTATTACTGCACCAGCAGAGCTCAGTTTTAAGCTGTAAACCTTTTAGGATAGAAGTGGGTTCAGAGTGTGCTCCAGCTTTCAAAGACTTTAAGTTTCCTTAGGCCAGAACAGAACCTGCAATGACCATAAGGCTTTTTTTCCTATTGTTATTTATCTTTGGGAAAAAAAACCACTTTTTTAACCCCCTTTCCCACACTTTATATTTTCTTCCTACTGGAATACATTTGAGCTGAATGTTTAATCTATCCACTTTAGCAGGTATTTGAAAAGCTTGACGTGAAGGTAGCTAAATGTGACACAAGAAAACAGAATGATCAGTAGAGTTTCCTGACACATCATTCTAAAGCAAAGCATACCTTTGGCAGCTCTAATCCTTGTGTCACCTCTTCATGTTGCCTAATACAGTATACAAGTATGGCATCTAATAGGTTGTCAGAATTTCTGGATGAAATTGGCTAAAGATGGGTATTATTATGTTGTAAGGATACAGTAAATTTTATTTTGCTATCCACCTATTTCATTATGGTCTCTAGTGAGTAAGGTTAAGGACTAAGGCTTCAAAAGTGGGTTTGCTAAGGTAAATGTCAAATAAGACCAGTTACAGGATCAAAGAATTTTAAAGTGTGAGACCTGGTCAGCAATTTAAGTCAAAATGTCTCTTCAAGGAGCCATAAGGTATAGCGGAAAGAGCACTGAGCTAAGACTTGTCTGACAGAACTCTATCTTGACTAATTGTGTTATAGTGCATGGATCTGTTAAACTTAGTAGATCTCAATTGACTCATCTTTAAAAGGAAGTAAGTTGAACCCAAAAATCTTCTATGTACACCAGGGTGAAATTTTTTAACTAGGCTGTTGCTCTTCATCTAGTAAACCAATAAGTATGCAAAATATCAAAACAGAGCTCTTTTAAATTATTTATAACCTTTAATCATTATTTAATAATAACAATGATTGAAATAAACATATGGGGAAAAGGGGTATCTCATTTCACTCCTCTCATGGGGCTTCATCTTCCTTCACCGTCTTTTCTTTCTCTTTTTTTTTATGCTGTTAGCACCCGTGGGAGTGTGTACACTCGCTTTGGCTACCAGGAAACCTTAGTTACTTGAATTTCCAACAAGATCCAATTTGTCTGCTGTCATGATTTTTCACAACTATTTCTCTAATCCTCCAACGTCTCCCTTCCACACATCACCCCCTCAGTAAGCCCCCACATTGGTCTAGAGTCTAATGTCTTCCACAAATTCTACTTAATCTTTTATTTCCATGCAACGTACAGTAGTAGCTCTGTTCTCCCAACTGAAGACTGACAGGAACAATGACATCACATAACACATTGACCACCAATTATAGTCTCGGACTTTCTGCATTATGTCTGGTGTCTACCATCACCTCTCTCTGTCCAGGGAAGTTTACTTTGAACTTCCCCGACAATGCAATATGTGCACAACCACTGCATACCTCCGTACCTATTCTTTACCAGGTGGACGACAAGGTCTGAAGACTGCTTCCTGTATCTAGTCTATATAAGAGAACAGAATTAGCAGGGAAGAGGAATGTTTCTGGGTCATTCTCTTTCTAGGGCCATTTCTGAAACTGCTCCTGAAGGGAGGAAGGAGACAGAAAAATGGTTCTCAGGTAGCACTCCAATAACTGTCCCCAAGATCTCCACACATTTTAAAATTCCTTTTTTCTCTTCTACGAAAAATGAGGGTGAAAAGCAGAGAATCACAGAAAACTGAAACATAGGTATGAAAGGAATATTTAGTTTATGAAAGTCAGTATAAATAGATATTTAAGAATAAAATGAAAAACTGCGTTTTGATTGACAAGTAGATTTCAAATGTTAAATGCCAGAGGAAGCATAATCACTGGCAGCAGTGCAGGAAGGTATGACTGCTAAGTACTTAGAAAGACACTCCACCTCCGTTGTCCTATTGCTTTTTCTAGTCCATTTCCAAATGGCGCTGCCCTATCAAATACAAAAACTTGAGTTCAAATAACTGTCTATACTCATCTGGACTCTTTTTTTATTCCATCTTACATTTCTAAATCACATTTATTTCATAACGTTAACTCAAGCCACATGAAATCCCTTGACAAAAGAAATCGAACAAGCCCAAATTGATCTCTTAAGTGGATCAATAGACACTTAACTGGAATGGATTGGGGATTTTATCAAACTTGATGTAGTGGAACACTAATAAGATCACTTCCAATTCACACATATAGAACTAAATTTCTGCACAAATTGATCTGATTACTAAGGATGAATGGTCACCTTTAATAATGGATTAAGGTGGTAAAGAATTCTCTTTTTATGCGTAAATACTATTTTTTTTTTCTCTTAAACTCTTGGAGATTGCTTTAACTTTTCTTCTTATGCTGAACTTCACTCGCTTCTTACATGGTCAGGTTTGATTTCAGAGTTGTTTTAATTTGCATAATTTGACCTCTGTTTTTTAAGTCAGAAATATCTTCTGAAATGTTTTCAAAGGAAGTTTTGTAATAGCCAGAGAAATCATGATGATACAATGCTTTGCTCCACTAAACCATAATACCCCAAAAACTATTTGTAAAATAAGGCAAATAACAGTGCGTAAAGCTGTCAATGACAGGGGATTGCATGTGTGAAGTGTTAGCGTTGTCCATTTTGGGACTATTAATTTGATAATTTAGATACATGTTTCTTAGAATATCTGTTACATGTTTGAATTTGTTAATATTATTCATAAAATTTATGCATAGTTGGATAAATCTTTTTTAAATTACATTTATCAGGGTGACAATAATTAGTAAAATTACATAGATTTCAAGTGTGCATTTCTATCATGCCTCATCTATATATCACATTGTGATGAATGAAGGCCAAAGATTGTATCTCTAAGAACAAATACCCTAATCTACCTCCAATTCATTTGAAATATTAGAAGATTCATCCATCCTAACATCTGTCTCTTCATTTCTACATGCAGTGACCGGCTTCTGCAACTCTCTCAAGGGTTGGCTACAGAATGCTCCAAACAAGCTTCATTTTCTCCAACAAACAAAGAGTGTTGCTATGAAATGCTCAGATCCTGGGCTATTTTACTGGTCACTTTACTAGTGAATTCATGAGGGGGTAAATTTTGTAGACCTTTTCTTCCTGAGATCCTGGAATAATGGCCCATGACCTAAACCCCTTGAGAAAATCTCTCTCTCTCTCTCTCTCTCCCACCCCCTCCCCTCCCCGTCTCTCTCCCTCTTCCTCTCTCTCTCTCTCTCTCTCTCTCTCTCTCTCTCTCTCTCTCCCTCCCTCCCTCCCTCCCTCCCTCCCTCCCTCCCTCCCTCCCATGAGTCTCTCTGCATCTTTGACTCTATTTTGACTCTATTGACTCCCTTTCTCCCCGTATTACCTCTATTAGGTAAATACATCCCCAAAATAGAAAGCTTTTCTGTGACTAAGAAAACATTCAAACAGCAGCCAAGCCCTGGTATCGGTTCCTGCACTCTCTTCCGCTTACCGGTGGGTGTGTTCTGAATTAGAAATTCTTAAACATAGTTATGCTTCAGTAAGGAAATAACATGATAGGATATGCAGTCTACTTTACTTCTGGGCTCTTAGAACCTAGATGGTTTAGATGGAGAAATTTCATCTAAAATGTTCTCCATCTTTTTGGTTCAGGATAACTCACAAGAGTTTTATAACTGGAGTGTGAGTCTAAAGCCATAGAAACTCCTGCCGTGTCTTTTTCCTTGTCCTACCTTCTCTGTTTATCTTTACCCAGAAATACAAAAACGGGGCAGATTTGTCTAATATAGATTTGGAAGTTTGTGTGTCCCTAGGACTAATACCACCATAAGGTCACATTAACATCTTTCAACACTGGGAACTGTGAAAAATATAAAAATGAACACGATATTATACATATTCTCAAATGACCTGGAATTATTACTAATCTCCCTGATACCAGTCTCCCCTAGTAGTACTCTTTATTTTTTCTTACGTTCTTTATGAAAATAATTTTATGGTATATTTTATAAATGTAAAACTAACGATGTGCTTATTGTAAAATAAAAATGTTTACATCTGAAAAACTACAAAAATAAAAGAAATAAAAACTCATCTAGAATCCCACAAGCCGGGACAATCACTGCGTTTTAGAGAAACCCTACTCTGTGTTTGAGTCTAAAAATTCTAGAGCTAAAGAATTAAATAGGAAATTTCTTTATTCTTCTAGATCAAAGCCCAAATAATGATCAACATGTTTTGCATATTCAATGCAAGGAAAAGCCACCATTTCAGAAAGAATATTTAAGATATTCAAGAGACAGAGAGTAGTTAACTCAATTTTTATTAAGAGCTAACTGGTCCCATCCCATTCCACTCACCCATCCCACCTGGTCATATGGGACAGAATCCAAAAGGGAGACAGAGGGCAAATATAAATGGCCCAAAGAGGATGCTCAGTATCAGACCTCTCTAGCTCAGCACAGAGAAGGCCCTTACCCATTTTCCAGCGGATGATGACGCATCTTGGGCTTTGAGTAACGTATCTTCTAAAGGACCATTAAGTGAAGTATTTCTATCTCTTCTTGAATAAGGAGTCAGGAGCTTGTGTGGGGAAATAGGACTTGAGCTCCTCTGAGAGACCAAAACCATAATATAGGATGTGACCTGAGAACGATAATTAGAGTGGCGAATACTGAGTGGCAATAAGTGGCGAAACTTATTTAATGTGATATAGTGGAGGAAATGAGAGGTGAGGGTCACTGTTTCCTGTGAGATCAAATATTAGTACTTTCCTTTGTCCAGTGTGCCTCTTAGAGAATGCTTCCACGTCCCCACAATGCTGAACTTGGACTTGCTTTGGCCAATTAAATGTGCATGAAGTGGAGTGAGTTGAGAGATGCAGAGGCTGTAAGAGCCTATGTGTGGCTTGCCATGTCTCTTTGCTGTCTGTGGTGACAAAGTTCCAGGGAGAGACGGCTCTGTCCCCCTGAGTTCTAGAGACAATAAAACAAGGAGTCGAGTCAGGGCTAACCAGTGGAGGTTATTGGCATGAGAGAAGTATCTATTGCTATAAGTTAATAAGATTTCTTTGTTGTTTATTACTACAGGGCAGAATAACTTATTCTGATGGATATAGGCCAGGTGCCAAAGCTTTCACAAACTGACAGGGGATGCAATACATGACACCAACTAGAAGGGGTAGAACAAAACACAGCTGTAAGAACTGAGCTGCAGAGGACAGTCTGTGTTTTACATAAGAGTGAAAGGCAAATTTCTGGATACTGCAGACTCAATTTTCTCACTATGCATTTAATTTTGGTTCATATGTTATTTTTACTCAACATAATACTGTGAGCATTTTTCATGTTTTAAGCATTTTTTTGGAAAGCAACATTTTTAATGGTTATGTTCTGGCCTTTGGATTTACTTACTGTGCCGTATATTTAAGGCTGTGTCCTGTTACTTACCATTGTCAATGTTACTATAAAAATATCTTCATCTTATACTCAAAATTTGAGTAGGCAGTTTTATGAAACTTAGTTGACTATGAATCTTACTTATTTAAAAATCTCTCTTTGTATTGTCTTTGCATTAGATTATAGCTCTTTATATGCAGATATCATGTTTATTTTCTCTTACTCTCCCTAGATACTAATTCCAGTGAATTACACAGAGCTAATACAGATAATAATTACAATTAGCCAACTAGCAATAGTGCTATGAACATACTTTTCTCTGACTTTTATAGAGCTAACTGACAGGATGGTGGAATGTTTTCTTACTAATAGCAACTGTATGGGTGACATAACTGTGTAAACATTTACATTATTTATAGGAAGGCTAACTCAAGCACGTAAACTGAGTTGCGTTCTATATTTGACATAGATGGCTATGCTTTTGTCAGAGTGCTATAGAAGACAATTTAAGGAAAATGGCAAAACTGGTGTTTTAATATATCCAAATCCCTATTTCCCTCCTTATCCAATAATCAAAAGCTATTAAACACAGTAAGCTTTTATAAAGTCAAGATCATGATGGATTCAATTGCAAAACAGAAAAGAATTGTAGAATAAAAGGAAAACTAACGTCTACATAATTCGTCATCTGTAAATGATACACATTCCTGCAGACAATCTAGACAATTCTAAAAGGGGGTGAAGGGAAAGACTTAGCTTCACTCAACTTACCTTGTACACTATGCAATTAGATTCTAAATTCACCAAATGTAACATATGTATGAGACAGAGTAGGGGCAATTGTTGAGAATTATAGCCACATTTCTGACTTGAGCAAAAAGATAAATGGTAATGTCATTCTCTAAGAGAGAGGCCTAAGTTGAGGAGCTGAGTTGAAGGGGAAAAGTCTCATGGATTAATAGACATGTGGGAAAAATGTGGGACCAGGGTGTTTGATATGCATGTATGTGCTTACCCATTTGTCAGTCTGGTGGTAATTTCCTACACTTATCAACCTGAGTGGTGCAGTATCTAATTCTGCTTATTAACTAATTATACCCTGTGATTAAAACTTACAAGAGAACAGAAAAACAGTAGAGGAATAGGAAAATGTTTTACAAAGGCAGTAAAGTAGTGAAAATAAATGCTTACACAATAACATGCTTTAACTCATTTGGAGTAAGTGCTAGCCATTAAATATAGTCAAAACAGATACCATGCTGTGAATTATAGGGTCTTAAACATCGCTTTAACTGATATTTGACTTGTTAGAGTGTAATGGTGGGTAGAGAGAGAAGTATCAAAATAAATGATAGAAGATAAATTCTAGGCCTGTCAGCAATGATTTCTTATGTGTTATTTTCACTTAAACACTGAAGGAAATGACAAAGGCATAAATAGAATGAAATCCAACTTAAGTCTTTTTTACATAGTTCAGTAACACTGAATCTAAACCAGTTTCTAGACAATTTCAGCATTTAAAGTCAGTCCTCAGGACTGGTTTACTGGGACCTAAACTGAGCTGCACTTCTAGAATTGCCTTGATTAAAATGAGACAAAAAGTCAATGTCTCCATGTCGTCTACAATTTGCATTTCTTCAACTTAATGGTGTCTGCAAAATCCTTTTCGACTTATAAGGTTTATTCTGTAGTTGAAGATGTGCTATAGGTGAGTGAATAGTTAGTTACTTCAGAGTTTTGAGAGTAGCAGCAAATCTAACTTAAACACTATAGACTTCCAGAAGTTAAGGGACCTCCAATACAAGCTAGAGTACCTTTCAGCTTCGAAGAGTACCTTCTATCCGAACTGTCATTGATCTAAATTTACATTGTCCTTGGAAAAATCAGAGCAAGTCGAAGATTGTGCTGCATTAACCTTCCATACAGTAAGAATTGCCCATGAACAAAAGTTGCTTCAAGAAAGTTGGTACTGGATTCACCCATATATTTGACTATCTTATTGAGAATCTATTTTACATCAGACATCATGTCATATAACATAACAAAAATATTAAGTGCATCCTATGTCTCTTAGGGACCTAGATATATGACTTGAATCACAAATTCTAAAATACTGGAAGAGCCAAAGCCTTTTTCACAATTGCTGTGATTCCAGACCCTGCTTCACCTTGGTGCCATTTGCTTCCAAACCTACTGAAACTTAGTACCTGTAACAGTAGACAACCCCTCACACACACACCTGCTTATTCTCTAGCTCAGGAATGCTACTTAAAGTGTAGTGCTCACAAGTGTAGAGTTATATGGCAGGAAGTACAGCCTTCTCTCATCTCTCTGGTTTTCTGCCTCCCTCCCCATCGTACCTCTCGCCTTTTCTCCACTCTCCTTCATCTCTTTTGACCAAAACAAAGGATTCTCTTAGTTGCATGCCTAACATCTCTGCCTCATTTTATTGAAAGGTTCTAAGTGAAAACAAAGCCTGTCTCTAGTGTGTGACACTCTAGTTCCGAATAATATCTCTAATTTATGGATCAGGATTGTTCAATAGAACTTTCTGCAATGATGGAAATGTTCTATATTCAGCAGAACAATCACTAGCCATATATGGCTATTGAGCATTGAAATGTGGCAAGTGCAAGGGAGGGACTAAATTTTTAATTTTATTTAATTTTAATTTAAATAGCCACACGTGGCCAAGGGGCTCCATGCAGGACAGCACCACTCCAGATAAAGTAACCTCTGCCCAGCATTCAAGTCCTTGCTAAATAATCACAGCTGTTTTCACAACCAGGTTATTAAGCACATCTTCATAGACCCCATTTTCTTCATATTAAATATTCTAATCTCTTAATGAAAAAACATAAAAGACAAAATTATCAAGCCAGACTCACATGAATCAGAGTTTCAAGTTCTAGTAATTTTGTACTTAAAAATAATCCATGGCACAGGCAAAGCAAGTCCAGAATCCCTAGTGCAGCTTCTTAGGGCTTTGCCGCCACATCAGAATTCCTTCTGGCTCCGATTAATGTATGAGATCACGGATGATGTCTGCAGCTACACTACTTACACAGAGGGACCTATTTTCATCATGAAATCTCTCCAATATATACCCACGTAGCTTCCGTGACATTTCCTAGAAATCCATGCATGCACATCCATAGATTCCATTCCCCCCAAATCCATAGACTGTGCCTTCAGCAACGATTGAGCATGTGCTCACAGCGCTCCATCGATAAAAGACTCTCCCTCTACTGAACACCTTAGTGCATTTCCCAAGAGTTCTATAATTAGAAATTTCCCCAAGAGTTCTGTAATTAGAAAGTTTGTAGGAAGACTGGACTGTTACCTTACTCTTTCTTGCCAGCATTTTCAGGTAAAGGGAGAGAATGGATTGAAGACCTGACAGTTAACTATTCCCTTTCTACTCAAGAAACTGTGTTCACTAATGCTGAGTTGAGTCTAACTTACATGCAGCCGACTGACAGGCAGCCATGATGACTATCTTACTAGTTAAGCATCATCCAAGATATCGTCCCACATTTGGGCCAGAGGAGCACGGAAAACGAAATATTTGTATTGGCCACAGGTTACCTATAATATGGAGATCTAGATTTTTTTATGTCCCACCTGGAAGCCACTAGCTACATGTTACTACTGAGCACTTGAGATATGTCTAGTTCAAATTGAGATGTTCTGTAAGTATAAGATGCACACCAGATTTTAAAGACTTAATATGAAAAAAGGGATGTAAAATATTTTATTAAAATTTTTTATATTGACTACAAGATTAAACAAAAATATTCTCGATATATTTTGTTAAATAAACTATATTATTAAAATTAATTCTACCTATTTATTTTTTACTTTTTTAACGTGTCTACAAGAACATTTAAAATTACATATGTGGCTTGCCTTTTGTGGCTCATGTTATATTTCTATTGGGCAGTGCTGATCTAAAATATCCTATTTCAAATACCCTCTTTGTGAGATCTTCAAATTCCCAGATATTATATTTTCATACCACTTTTGTCAGATACCTCTTCTATACACACTTTCTTTTGCTCTATATTAGCTCAGTCTAAAATTCATAACCTTTATCAGCTATCATTAAAAGGATTTATAACTGTAGAAACATTGACAATGTATGGGCCAGAGTCGCATCTTTACATCCCCTGCCTTCTCTTTGCTGTCTTTCTTTTTCCCTTTATTTTTTTGTTCATTCTTCCTTTTACTCATCTTTCTCCTTAGGATTAAAACAGCTTCTGTCTCCTTCTTCTGCACAGCAGTTTAGTAAGCATCATATTTTGTTTGAGCATACTTTGGAGGTCCATCTCTCTCTCTACCTAAAGACAGGCAGTTTTCTCCTTAAGATGAGGTCTAGTGAATAATATTGTCTTCATTATTTTACACCTGCGATACAAAGATGAAAGTCACTGGAGAGATTTTTGGTGTATTCACAATCTAGAGGGGGACACCAAGAAGTTAAAACAAACAGGAAAGTAGAGCATGAGAAGTGCCATGCGAGAGCTATGCACAAGATGCTGAGAACACAGGGACCCAACAATGCTCTCCGTTAATTACAGATTGATAAAAAGCAATCAGAGAGTAGCTGCATTGTTGTGGCTACATTCACAGCATGCTCTAGCCAAGCGACCGTGTGATACTCATTATTCACCCTACCTCAAATCTCTACTGTAGAGATTTTCAAATTGTAAATGCAATTTCATCACAAAGAACTTTATTTCAATAAAAACCTGATGAAAATAATGTAAAGCAACAACTCAAATAAAAGCGTAGTTACTCTGATTTTGGTGGGAAGTGTGGAGTCCCATCTATTCACTCCTCTCTGCTGTGGTGAAACGGCAGTATCTCCTAGCATGGCTGGAGAAGACCGTGTAAAAACCACTGCTCTGCTCCCTTGGCTCCTGAGATACTCTCTTCTCCTGATTTTCCTCCTCCGTCAATATTGAGGGCGCTCATATTCCAAACATACCTATTTCTGCCTTCCCCTTGTGCTTCTCACTACCAATTTTTCCCTGTGTGTTTGCAGCCACCATGATTTCAACTCTGCTCCCTAAAGGCTGAGAACATCCATGTCTAGACCTCCAGCACAACTATCCACCAGGGTTCAGGTTCAGATAGCAACATACCTGCTAGGCATCTCCTGTTGGCTTGAGGCAACTCAACCCCCATGTGAGGATCACCTCACACCTGAATTATTTCTTCCGCGTTCAGCTCCAGACCACCATAATAAGTTAAGTATTACTGTGATATAAGCAGTCGTAATCTTTTTGTTGGTGAGGGTCTTGCCTCCCGTTTGTAAAAAACGCAACACTTAAGAAGTGCAATAAAGCGAGGTATGCCTGTACTTCATTTCAGTTGATGATCTCTTATCTTAAAGTCAGTTAAGTTAAATACCTGCAAGGTTTTT
Source organism: Rhinolophus sinicus (assembly GCF_057876585.1). Taxonomy (NCBI): domain Eukaryota; kingdom Metazoa; phylum Chordata; class Mammalia; order Chiroptera; family Rhinolophidae; genus Rhinolophus; species Rhinolophus sinicus. The sequence goes on along the minus strand of NC_142515.1, from coordinate 119,991,713 downwards.
TTGTTTTTTTCACTTTCTTTTTCACTCATCCCACACCCCACACCATCTTCATAAATTACCAAGTCTTCCCAAGTACTTTTTTGTTTCTTTGTTTGCTTGTTTGTTTACTGCTTAACTCTTCCATTCTTGCTGTCAGCAGACACACCCTAAGATGATCTCTCAGTCTTACATCCCTTGAGTGTGAGTGGGACCTGTGATTTACTTGTAATCTATAGACTATGTCAAGGGTTATAGGATGTCACAGTCCCAAGTCAATTGACTTTGAGTTAATTAAAAAAAAAGGAGAGTATCCTGGGTAAGCCACCTCTACAAGGAAATTAATTGTGCCCAGGGGAGCTTGGAAGCACATCTTTCTCCAGTCAAGCCTCTGATGAGAACTCAGCCCAGGTGCTGGGAGGGTTGACTGATAATAATTCACAATTGCTCCTTCTTTGGAGAATTGCCCTGGGCCAGTGGGAGCCATCTTTTCCAGGAGGTTATGTCCTGGCGGCCAGGGGCAGCCCACAGCCAATGGCTGACTGCTGCAGGGGTGCAAAAGGCCAGCACTCTTGCCTCAAAGCAGGTGTAATTTATTCTTCAGAGCTTCCTGAGGGATCAAGCTGAAGCCAAACTTTAAGTGGAGACTACATCCTTGCTTGCTGTCGTGCGGGGCGGCCTGCGGGGTCTCTGCTCCCGCTCCCCACATAAGAACGCAGGATATGGTGAGGCCAAAAAGGAACACCTGTGGAGCCATAGGTAGGGGAGTCACACCACTATAGTCACACTGGAGGCTGGATTCACATGACGTGCGACCTGCTGTCTGCTTTTCTGCCAACCGACCGACTCCCCTCGCTAGCTGCAATCCGCCATGCTAATTGCAATCCGCGCTTGCTAGCTCAGCCACCATCATCTTGCTAGCCCCCATTTCCCAAGTACTTTTTCAATTTGGCTTCTGTGGTGAATGGAATAATGGCCATCAAAGATGCTTAGAGCCTAATCCCTCAAACTGTGAATACATTCCCTTACATGGCAAAAGGAACCTGGCAGGTGTGATTAAGTTAAGGGGTCTGAGATGAGATTATCCTGTATTATCTGGGTGAACCGAACCCAATGTGATCACAGCCATTATAAGAGGGAGGCAGGAGGGTCATGGTCAGAGATGTGACAACAGAAACAGAGGTCAGAATGATGCAAGGAAGAGGCAATGAGCCACGGGATGCAGGAAAGCTGGAAGAGGCAAAGCAATAGATTCTCCCCTAAAGCAACCAGAAGGAACACAGCTCTGTTGACACCTGGATTTTAGCCCTATAAGGCCCATGTCAGACTTCTGACCCTCAGAACTCTAAGACAACACATTTATGTCGTTGCAAGCCACTAAGTATGTAGTAATTTATTATAGCAGCAATAGGAAACCAATGCACCCCCTCCATCAGTCTCTCTGTCCACAGCCCAGGTTTGGTTCTCGCCATCTCTTACCTAGAACACTCACGGTCTCCTTATTGTAAACTTTCTTACACAATGATGCTCTAGAATCTAGTCTCTGCTAATAGAGCATTTTCTGACAGTTTCCCCTTGCTTATCGCCCAAAGGAATCATAGAAAGATTGCTCACCGAGGTTTATGTGGTCTCATGCAGCTTGACCTTTGCCTGCTTCTCCAGCCCGATGCTTCTCTTTCTGGCTCAAACACAGCTTGAGGTCCTTGTGAATTCTGTATAATTTCTCCTCCTTGATATTACACGTGTTGCACACGTCCCAACCCTTCCATGCCCCTTTGCCTGGTTAGCCTTTAATCCTACTTTATGAATCATCCCTCCAGGATCACATCTCCATAAGTGGGATCAGGTGTGACTATTAAAAGCTCCCATAATGCCCTGCACCTGCCTCTGTCAGTCCCTTAAAACACTGTCTTCTATCAATTTATGGGTCTCTTTTTCATCAGACTGCTAATTACTTGAGAAAACCTGTGTTTTAATCTTTCAGTATGTAACACTCAACTTGGCTTATTATTTGATGAATGAACTAAATTATTGAATTAAACTATATAATATTGTACATGTATAAAAAAATCTGTTTCTAGCAAAGGGAAAGGACTTACTTAATAGCAAATTGGAATGATATTGAGGAACTGTAATAAAAAACCTGTCACCAGGGAAGGAAATTTTTAAAGCATGTTTTAAAACATCACAACTCATTCAGTTATTTATAACCTAGAAAATCCATCTAAGATAGAAAATGTTGTACAAAGTGAATCAGGGTTTCAATGGTAAATTTCCTGTTTAAAAGTATAAATTACCTTTGCACTTGTATGACGCAGATAAGATTCGCATTTGGTAAATGAAGGAAAAAGATTTTATAGGAAAAATCAGTAATTTAAAATCCATATTCATAGTGAAACTCAAATGAAAGTCTTCGGAATGGTCTTCCACAGCCACATTTATCTTATTATATAGCTAAAAGGTAATAAGCCCATCTCAAGACCGCTTTTTGTTGCTTCACTTACTATAGCATTAAAGAAAAATGGTGGAGAATATCTTATGATTCATGGATATTAATGTTTGAAAATTACACTATCTGGAAACTTCAGATTATTAGGTCAGAGAGCCTGCCAGGCAAACTGAGAAGTGAGAAAGTTTGCTCTATGCTTGGTTCCTTCTGAAATCTAGAAAACGGGAGTAAATTCCTTTGATAGTGGGACAGGCGATTACGTAATCCACCAGTGAGATGCCTTCTCTTGCTACCATGGCAAACTAACCGTCCTCATTCTTCTTCTTTCTTCCCCCCCCCCCTCTTTTATGGACCTCAGGTGCATAAATAACTGAAAACGTTGTGGAATTTTACAACATGCATTGACAATGATTTCACTGGTACATCCATTTCTATCGCAGCTCCTAATATCAATTTAATTTCCTGTTGACTCCCCTTCCTTTCTGAAAACTAGTTTTCATGGAACACATCATCATTGCAGTATAGCAGTTAACCCATTCAAACCTACTGTCTTTTAAAAATACAACTAAGTCGTCCCTCAGGTCGTGATCCTCCTGCTTGGTCAGCCTGCAAATCCCTCTCGGGGTCTCGTAGATGTTGTGCTGTTGTTGTTATTGCTATTTCCCCCCTGTATCCACATCTCCACTCCCCTTGCCTTCGACATTTCTTTCTCAAAATGCTTTAGCTGTAACGTAAAAACGCTGGCTTGCTGATTTCTTCATTATCATCTAGTTCTAAGTATGTTGCTTTTTTTTTTTAACCAAGTAGTCTCCTAGCAGTGTATTTTGAAGGTTACAGATATACAGACTTTTTAAAGTTATCTCTTTATTATTGATTTCTAATTTTGCTATATTATGGTTATAGTCTCCAGAGATTTGATTCCTTTAAATTTAGTTGGTTTTCACTGAGTCCCAATAGAAACTTAATTTTTGTGAATGGTCCATGGGTGTTCAAAAACAGTATTTGTTTATCAGATATTAAATATATATATGATTTAATACAAAAATATTCATATAATTATAAACATAAATAATTCTATATAAATGTATAATTAATAATATGATTGTGATTTTCAAACATTCTATAACTTCATGTTTTGTCAGTTCAATCTGAACAATTTCTGAAGAAGTGTTAAAATCTCCAAATAAAATTGGTAATTCTTCCAAATCTCCCTGTTATTCTGTCCACTGCTCACTCCCTCTCCACCCTTACGAAAACAAAAATATCTAAAACCAAGAAACTAAGGGGAAGGTGCAGTTGTTAATTAGAAGTAAATTTACATTTATTAGCTATGGCTTCATGGCAGGATTGTAGAAATGAGGCCTGTGATTTGACTTGAATTGCTTTACTATTGACAGAATTTCCCCGTGGTGAGAGAACCTCCCAAATTCCACTTCCATCCTTCACATCTCCTCACGGCTAGGTACGTTTTATCCAGACAAATATCAGTATACCCTGTGACCCATAGATTTCCTCAAGTACCAGTAATATCCATCATCAATCCTCCTATTGATGGACGTTTCTTCTGCAAATAAATTTCAACACTTATGAAGAGACCAGAAAGAAAACATTTGGTGGTCAGAGAATAGGAATAATTTAAAAATTAATTTATTTAAAAATGTCTAAAATGTGTCAGACACTATGTGACTGCAGACCTACTACAGGACTCCAACTTGCCTCGGTGTCTTCATAATAAGGTGGACTTTAGACAGGTATCGTAAGGATTAAGCAAATTTGTATGTAGTTAGTGGCACAAGGCTGCCTGGAAGGGGATAAGCAAGTCTTTCTAAGTGTAGACTTCAATATTAAAAATCCCACCTGCCCATAGCCATGAATCGCACGCTTCTACATTAGCTGTATCAGCAATAAAAGTGATATTTTGTTCTCCTACCTGCCTTACAATTTTGACTTATGTCTTAATTGACTTATAATTCAAGTGAGGAAGAGAAGTGATATTTATAAGCCTTCCCAAGAATATTAACAATATGTATCTCAAGTACTCTGCCCTCACTTGAGCTCTTGCACATCATCTAATGATCAGAGATGTATCCAGATGAGACTTTCACTACCTCAAACCCGGCACTTCATAAATGAGAGTGTGCTCCAATCTCCAACCACCTCATAAAAGGAAATCAGAAGTCTACCACCAAACCTGCCTATTTCAACCACATGTTTCCTTTGTTTATCAGCTCATTCGGGCTTGAAACCCAGGAGACACCTCTGATGTCTCCTCTTCTTCTTCTTCCACAGTAAGTCAGGCACAAGGACCTGTTGGTTGGTTTGTTTTTTCCAGAATTGCTCATGTTCATTTGCCCTTTTATCTCCAGTCCTAATCTACACTTCATGCCTGCTTATTGCAAAAGCTCATCAGTTAGATTTTGCTGATCCCAGATTTTTCTTCATTATCTCTCTAGCAGAGGTGATAATATAACCTTCCTTACTTGCTACTTTAACCATAGTATTCCACTCAGAAATGCCTTCAGTGGCTTCCATCTTCAGATCAAAGTCATTTTCCTGATTTAAAGGCTCTGCCATAAGTGGACATAACACATTCACCACTTCTGTATTTACTATCCTAGACTCAGATTTAACTCTTCTATGAACCAAAAACAGTATGCTTTGCATGCATGCCTTTTCTCAAACCTTAAACTACACCACACACACACACACACACACACACACACCATCCAAAATCAACTTCTACCCTCCAAATGTTTAGAAACAAATGCAAAGCCCAACACTTTCATCCTTTCATGCATTTTCAGTTGTAACACATTTCACAGCTACTCACACACTGTATTAAATGTGTTCCTGTGGCTTATTACATATTCTTATTCATCCAAGCTGACTTATTGTGAGTTTCTAGAGCTGCAGAATCATGGTACATATTATAAAATGTATTGTTAATCATACTGGAGATACAAAGTAAATATTTAATGACCGATGACTTACACATAGAATAAACTACTTGTTTTCACCTAAGAGATGGTTTGATTCAATAGTCTGAAATTTAAGACTGATTTAATCATCAGAATTTCTAATCTGACCTCTTTGATTTTCTCTGTTGCTCTAGGCAACCCATTTTAGCAATTTTGGACTCATTTTCTTAATCCAAAAATGGAAGTAAGACTCGTCATCTGTCTTATTCATAGAGAGTGGTGAGGAGTATCCTAGTCAATACAATGCACATGGCTAATACAAAGTTTAATAAAAATGATAAATAACATCTATTACAAAACTGAACCAGTGTTCAATTTCTTCTGCCCTTTCAGTTGTTTGATTCAATATTCTCTCACTGAAATCTGAGAGCTTTAATTTGAGAAAGTGTTTAACTAATAATCACAGACTTTCTACATTAACCTTTTTCTTATCATTAGGCATACCTGGATGGTATCAAATTATTCTTTTAAGGAAATCAATATATCACTATAAGTGTGTAGAGAAACATCTGGTAATGGAACTTCAGGTAAGGGAAACCTCGGCATGGAAAACTATCAGAGCAAGACAGCAAAATGGATGGTTCCTGACTTAGTTCCCTTCCTAGAAAGAGTAACTAGCAACTATCCATAGACAAGGCGTCTTCATGAAGATCCAGAACCTGGGGTGACGCTGAAGCACACTCCCTTGGACCACAAAAAGACGAGAAAAACTGCATTAGTAGCGTAAGAGGAATGATTTCATTTTGACCATATCTCTCCTCCTTCAGGCCACGCAATCCTGCACCGAGGTGTCCCCTGTGGCCTATGATTTCTCCACTGGGTAAAGGAGAGCTGGAGGTAGACACCCAGCTTCCCCAGCCTTCCAGGAAGCTCCCCAGAAAGCCAACTTAGGTAATGCATCACAAGGCTCTTGGGGGGGATCAGTGCAGAGATGCAGAAGAGGAGCAGGTCTCACAATAACAGATGTGCAAATCTTGGCAGACAGCATTTCTGCTGGCGGTGGTGCCTGACCTTACATCCCAGACAATGGTTCTGCCCATCTCTAGACCCAAGCCAGTGGCCCTGTCTGGCCAGGGAGCTTAGTCAGCAATTCTGTCCAGTTTGGGTACAAAGCCAGTGGGCTGTCCCAGTGGCAGAGCCCGTTCTACTATCCTACCCAGATAGTGAGGCAAGTCAGCAGCTCCACTCAACTGCTTGACATAGCCTCCAGCACTACCTGACAGGCAAGCCTGGCCAGAGTCCCTGGGCAGCTGTGGAACCCATCCTAAAACTCTTCTCGAGCAGAGAGCCAAGCCAGCAGCCCTCCCTAACTACAGAGTATAACCTCCACCCCCATCTACAAGGGAACCCAAATAGGGACCGAGGCAGCCTTGGAGCCCGAGCCTGCAGTACTTCCCATTGCTGAGCACAGGAAGTGGCCTCCTCCAGGCAGAGAGCCCAGCTAGCTATCCTGCCCATCGTGGAGTCCCACCCATCCAGGGATCTTGGACAGCAACCCTGCCTAACCATGGAGCACAGCCTCCAGCCCCACCCAAATGCAATGCAGCCTTACTTCACCAGGGATGCCAGCCAGAGACCTTGCCCTAGAGTGGAGCAAAGGCAGCAGACTGTCCAAACCATGAAGCCCAGCCTGCAGCTCAGACTGAACAGAGTTCAGCCAGTTACATCATGTGGCTGGGGAGCTCAGCCTGATGAACACAGATGCATAAATTCTCAACAAAATACTAGCACACCAAATTTACTCGCACATTAAAAGGATCATATGCAATGACCATGTGGTGTGCAAAGAAGGTACAATATATGCAAATCAATGAATGTGATACACTCCACAAACAGAATGCAAGATAAAAATCATATGATCTCAATAGATGCAGAAAAAGTATGTGACAAAAAACAGAACATGCACTTATGAAAAATGCTCTCAACAAATTGGGAAGATACCTCAACCCAATAAATGTGATAAGTGACAAACCAGAGCTCACATCATAATTAATGGTGAAATGTTGAAAGCTTTTCCTCTAAGATCAGGAATAAGAGAAGAATGCTCACTCTCACCACTACTAATCAACATGGTACTGAAAGTCCTAGCCAGAGCAATTAGGCAAAAAAGAGAAATGAAAGGAGTCCAAATCAGAAAGGAAGAAATAAAACTGTCTTTGTAGATCACGTGATCATATATTTAGTAAACTTTCAATACTCTACAAAAAAAAAAAAAAAAAACTATTAGCTCTAATGAATGAATTCAGTCAAGTTTCAGAATACAAAGTCAACATACAAAAATCTATTGTGTTTCTGTACACTAATAAGAAGCTATCTGAAAAGGAAATAAAGAAAACCATCTTATTCACAATAGCATCACAAACAATGAAATACTTAGGAATAAATTTAATCAGGAAAGTGAAAGATCTGTACACTGAAAACTATAAGACAATGATGAAAGAAACTGAAGAAGACACAAATAAATGGAAAGATATCCTATGTTCATGGATCAGAAGAATTAACATTGTTAAAATGTCTATACAATCTCAAGTGATCTGTAGATTCAATGCAATCCATATCAAAATTTCAATGACATATTTCATGAACTAGAAAAAACAATCCTAAAATATTTTTGGAACCACAAATAGCCATGCAATTTTGAGAAAGAAGAACAGAACTGGAGGCATCAAACTTTCTGATTTCACACAATATTACAAAGCAATAGTAATCAAACAGTGTGGCATTGGCATAAAAATAGATATACAGACCAATGGAACAGAATCAAAAGCCCAGAAATAAGCCCCCACGTGCATGGTCAACTAGTATTTGACAGACTAATCTAAAATACTCTCTGGAGCAAAAGAATAGTCCTCAATAAATGGTGATGGGAAAAGTTGATATCTACATGCAAAAAATGAAATTGGACCCTTGTCTTATACACTCAGCAAAAATAATTCAATATGGATTAAAGACTTAAATGTAAAACCTGAAACCATAAAACTCCTAGAAGAAAACATAAAGAGAAAAATCTCCTTGACATTGGTCTTGGCAATTAATTATTTTTGTAGACGACACTGAAAGCATTAGCAACCAAAGCAAAAATAAATGAATGGGACTACGTTAAAATGAAAAGTTTTTGCACAGTAAAAGAAACAAGCAACAAAGGAAAAGGCAATCTGCAGGACAGAAGAAAACATTAGCAAACCATATATTTGATAAGGGGTTACTATCTAAAATATATAAAGAACTCATATAACTCAAAAGCATGAAATATCCATTTTGAAATTTATTTGTTAAATGGGCAGAGGACTTGAATAGACATTTTCCAAAAAGATATAGAAATGACCCACAGGTACATAAAAAGGTATGCCCCAGATAATGAAGGCGTTCAGCGGTCAGGTCCTGAACCAGCTTGGGGAAAGTTTTTAGAAGAGGTGGCTTCTGAATTCAGTCTCAAATGTTGGGTAGAAGGTTGCTATGTGGGGAGTCAGGAGACAAGAATGAGGGAGGCAAATAAAATTCCTGTAAGATTCTGCAGTGTGTCAAATGAGATAATGGCATCTTTTCCTTATTAAACTACTGAAAAGACATTTACTATGATTGCAAACATAGAAGTGGTCATTTGTAGCAGGAGAAAGAAAGGTGACAGATTACAGAAAGCCCTATAGGTTATACAGAGGAGTTTGGAATTTATCCATCCATTAAAAAAAATAAAATAAAATGTGAAACCATTGAAGACTTTTATAGTATTTGCGTTTCAGAAACAACATTCTGGGGAAACGTAAAGGCTGAGAGACAGACAATAAATGAAACTTTTGTTAAGAGGCAAGAAATAAGACTGAAGTAGGACAGTTGAAAACAGAAAAGTTGCTAGATATTTTGGACCAGAGGGTAGATGGATATAGGCCACAAAAAAGAAGAGTGTCTGCAGTGTTTAATAGTCTGCCACCATTTTCAGTTTTTAGTGCAGAAAATTGTAAGTGGAAGACTAACATATTCTCAGAATCAGTGATAGATCAATCTAATCATTAAAACTCAAACCTTCAATTTAAGGAAATATATAGTATTTTTTTAAAAAAGCAAAACATCATTTTTATTATGTAAACTATCAAATGTTTATTTAATTTCCACTTAAAATATTTTCAAGTAAAAATATGTACAAAAATATATATACAAAAATTGAAGCAGCCAGAAGCATGACAAGTATATATATATATATATATATATATATATATATATATATATATACACACATACATAAACACAATTGAAATGAAATTCAATACAAAATTAAGTGACATCATATTGCACCAAATTTTACTCCATGCGCTAAGAGTTTCCGCCAGATGAAATCACACTTATTTCATAGTATCTTACCACTTACACAAATAGCCCATAAACACCATCTGGCAGTGTGATTGCTGCACCAGAACTCCCCCCAGAGGGAAATCATTAAGCTGTAGAAAAATCCACTTTATTTCACATATCACATGCTGGGATAGGCATCAGTGCCAGCGAATCCTAAGAAATACAACATCATCCACAAATAAAAGTCCCTCTGCACCACTTACATTCTCAGAGTTAAATATCTTAGTCCTCCGGATATGATTGGAATGTAGGTGCAGAAAAGGAACTTTGCTCTTTAAGAATTTATCAACGTAAGACATGTGTAAAATTTGTATAAAACACACCCAATCGCCTGTACCAAGTATCATTATGACATGACAGAGGGAAGAAACCCTGTTACAGGGAAGGACCACTCAGGATTCTGAGGCTCACTGTTCCTTTACTGGGTTTCCCTGCGCTTATAGTTTAGGTCACACGGCCAAACCCACTATTCCCCCACCCCTTAATTAGGGAAAGGTACAAGGTCATGATAAATGCATTCCAGATCCAAGTTAAAGGGGTACAACTGGTCTATAAAGTACAATTTGAGCACAGATCAAAGAGATGGCTGCCAGCACAACACTCCAGAATGAACTTATTACCACATTCCCACTGGGTTAGACTGATTCCATTGGTGCCAGTTACCGATGCTTGCCATAGGATACAAAAGGCATTTAAATACATTCATATATCGTGCTACTATCATGTTAATATGAACATAACGACACTCATACGGACTTTTCTACCCCCTTGGTAATTGAAAAAGTTACTGTTACTAGATCAAATTTTAACACAAAGCTCACTAAACCCATTTTTATAAAGTAAACAGATATATTTACTATAAAAAGGCATGGAAGATTCATCATGAGATGAGTTCGGAGTCAGAAACTAAAAGCCATCTCTATCAGTGCATCGCTACTCTACGATAAGCACTCCAGTGCATCTAACCCACTCTATGATAAGCAAAAACCAAGCTCCGTAAAATCTTGAGTCAAATCTTTGTCAACAAATAGGACACATTAAGTTCTCCAAGCATTGAGTCTAGGAGGCCACGAGGCTTGCCTTCCTCTGACTTGTGTTTATTAGAAAGCCACAAGTAGCTAATATTTCACATCAGTAAAACACAACTAGTTGTTCGCCAGTTTGGCATAAGAAGAAGACACTTTATATCACAGTACTAAGCTACGCAAGTTTAGCACATCTGACACTTATGTTCACAAATTCTCAAACTGTCAGAGGGGTACCACTGAAAACTCATTGCTGTTAATAATAAGCTACAATCAATTTACAAAGAGATAGAATTGTGTGTGTTGTGTTGTGTGTGGGGGTCGGGGGGTCAATGCCTGTGTTCAAAATAAGCAGCTATTTTGCACACAGGCATTGGCCCCAAATAGCCTCTGAGTTAAGTGAGAGGCCACTCTCTGAACATGGATAATGTCAAAAGAAGAACCTGGTTTACAACATGTAAGTATTAACAGTTTAGCTCCAGACGTATGGCAGTCATAAAGGGGAAACTATTAGGTAAAACGTTTCTTCAAGGAAGGATCAAAATAATCCGAGACTACCTAAGAAAATTTGAAGGATTCTTATGGTTTGTGTGATACCGTAGTTATACATATTGTTTTTTTGCTTCTAGAACAACTAAAAGTACTATGTGGTAGTAGCGCTTAAAATTATGAGTATACACAGTAGTTTAATGTAGATCATTCCTATTTTGTTATAAGCATACGAGTACATTCATTCATTTGAAACAATCTGTGTTTTATTTCTCCAAACTATTTTCTACTTTTTATAAACTATTCTTTATATTACATTAGACTGTAAACGGAAATCTGGAAGGAAGGAAAAATGCCAGGGAAAGAAGAACTCGGAAATGCTTTGAAATCGGACAGGTCAACCCTAGAACCAGGGAACACACTGCATTGCCTCTCGTGTGAGATGAATATGCTTCTGAGCGTGTGCCAAAGAATTAGCAGGAGTAAGGGAGGTCTGTCCTCACAATCTCATTTATGTCGAATGACTCACATCTCAGCCGTTACAGCTGTAACACACAGAGGCCGGATGTGGTTTCCCACCTGACGCTGTGCCAAATACCCTGTGGCACAAGGTGCTCAAAAATACAGTCACTGCTGCAAAAGAGATAACTGTGTGTTAGTCTTTTTGTTACTCTAGCTTTCAGCATGGCCTGTAGAGGCTTCAGCAAGAGCTAATAAGGACTCAGCAAGCAAGTCTTCTAACCGATAAAGTAACTCATTAGTAAGCCATACTTGAAGAAAAAATCAGTAGTGTATATGCTGGGGGGAAAAAGTATGTTCACTTTCCAGTGCTGTCATCTGCCAGGGTGATCAGATGCCTAGTGCTCCACAGTTTCTTGAGAGAATTGTTATCTATAAAGCAGTTAAGACAGTTATTGATACTATAAATGACCCTCCATCCTCATAGCTGAAATACACACGTATAACAAACAACTATTTGGAGACTGTAACCATCCTCCAGTGACATTTTAAAGCCAATGGTAACCGAGAAGGGGGGCAGGGAATACCAACAAAGTAAACCCTAAGTGGTTAATCTCTTACTAAGAATATCAGTAGTTGTGTAAATTCAAATTAAGACTCACCCCTATCGTGAGGATATCATGTCAAAAAAACAACACAAAGGTAATCACTTATTCATGCAAGAAAAGAGAGAAATGGTTCAAAAAGTTCAAGTTAATATCCTTATGAGGTTGTAAAGGACAATTATCTCACAACATATGAAGAACTGGTGAATGTTCTGTGAGACCACGATTTATGCCTTTGTGAATTTAAATCAAATCTAAAACTAGACCAAGCATTTACTTTTCAATGCCAACTAAATTGAAAATGCAACAAAAAAGAAGAAAGGATTATCCCCAAAAATTTGCTGTTAAAATTTGCTGTTATTACAAATACTACCTAGAGGTTAAACTTTTAGGTATTATAATATAGATATTGAGAAAGATTAAAAATACTGCTTATGGGAATATTATCCTAAAAAACATTTATAGGTAATAATTCTTTTACCTATAAATACTGTAAACGGAGGCTGTCAGGATGATTCATTATTTACTCTAATTTACATTCACCACAAGCTTGTTGTCAGTTACACAGTGACACACTTCAATTCCTGATTTTGGTTAGGAAGGTCGTATGTAACTCTGTAAACATTACCAGCACCAACACACAGCATATCATCTAGGGTAAAATGAAGCAAGACTATATTTAAGAAAAAGTAAATTTCTTGACTCATCTGCATTCAAATCCCAAATCTCTCCTATTTCTTTCCAAACTAAGAAAAAGAGCTACAACAACAATCCTACTCATTGTTTTTCTATCACTCAGAACTGACATATTAACTATGACAAAGGTGAAACTCTCCTTATATATCACATAACATATATTATGAGAAAGGCACTTATATAGAGATAGATACTTCAACTAACTCACAACTTTACTTAAAAATATATCCTACAGGTTGCTGGACTTACGGTGACCACTTCTTTAGGTAAATAAATGTTGAATAACTATTGTGTACACCTGAAATTAACATAACATTGCAAGTTAAGCATATTTTAGTAAAAATCTTAAAAATATATCCTACAAACATCCATGCTTATTTCTAATAGAAAAAGTAATGGGAGTATTTTACTTAACTCACAAAGATGAATGCAGATTTTGTAGGGCCATTTTGCTGATATTTTTCAAGAAAATTAATACAAAATTTCTAGTGCAAAATTAGGTATAGGACCTTGGAAGGGGCATACCTAAGTGAGGGGCAGTGAAGCTTATGTTTCAATAGCTTCTCAGGAATATCCAGCAGACAATTAATTTTTAATATTTCTCTGACTGCACTGCATAATAAATTATGCCCAAATATTGTTACCTCCAATCATATACTATTTTCATTTCCTGCTACTCTGACCTTTAGTTTTCTATCTTTTCATAATCTTTACCTTAATTATAAAGAATCAACTATAGGTCAAAGACGCTCCCTTCCTTAGCATTACATTCATCTGCAAATAGAGATAAAATAATGAGTTTCCTGAAGACTGATTACAGTTTATGAAGAATTCTGTTGAGGGATGTAACCATACTGATGTTAACTAACTGCGGATACATCAAATAGCAATTGGGGAAACAATTTTACCAGGCACACAAAGACAATCTGGAAATTGGTTTCAACGTACGTATTTTAGTGTTAAACAGTCGTGCATTTCTAATGTAACCTAATAATTTGTCCTAATTTTGTGCCAGCAGGGGTGGGGGAGATACAGGACAAGCACACAAGCACATGTGTGCACACACACAGCTAACGTTAGTGTGTGGTACTGGAGTCTGCCATCTTTTCTAGGACATGATACCATTCTGAAGAACCACTGTGAATATGTATTCCCTTATTACAGAAACCCTGTGTCTTGTCATGATGTATCCTAAAAATAAGTTGAAGTATAACTTAATCTCCATCACTTTCTTTAAAAATTACTGAATGACTTTCTGTCCGGTTAAAATGGTATGGCAGCGGGACTAGAAAGTTAACAATGGAAAAACCACTATAGATAATGATGGAAAGAATGGGGGATATGTGTTCTAGTTAGCTTGTACAATGATATATGCAAAAAGAAACTGGAACCAAAAATAAACAAATAAATAAAATGAGGAGACCTGTCTGCCCCTGTTGATATAAGCACATTAACCTCAGGAATCATCAAGAACCACACAAATGTCTCCATGAGACTTCACCGTTTTTGTTTTGTTTTTTTCATTAGACAAAAGAATCAGGAAAATTTTCAGGTTTAGATTATATGGGCCTAGACTGTGAAAAATAGGAATATAATGGAAATCTATTCTACCTCCAGAAACAAAGTGGGCAGAAATGTGGATAAGTATATAGGAAATAGAGACTACAGATAAAATTTTAAGCCCTTATGGCAAGAGAAAAAGAGGACCTTTATGAATTCACTTAGGGACCCAAGCACTAGGTTTGGCTGACAACATGTCAATCTTGGATATGTTTTAAATTTTATCAAGAACAAATACTGAAATTAATGAATTAATATTGACTAAGATCATAAATTATCATTACTGTTGGTCAATTGTCTGTAAACTCTACATCTTCTCTTAATGATTTAGTCAGTGTAATTCTTTCAAAAATTCTTATTTCAAATGGACAAAAAAAATTAAAGAATGAAACATACTCTGTCTATGACTATTTAATCTTAAATGTATGTAAACAATAGTTAACAAATTGCATCATGATATTACTGTCATTTGAAAATTCCACAGTATTGTCCAAACCTAGTATAATAACACCTGTCTGGATACACATAGTCATGCACAGTTTCTCCTTCTTCCAGTGAATCTGTTATCAGGTACCTCTTTTGCAAGTGGAATGATAATTAAGGTGAGGAAATTACTGACAAAGCTTAGATATGAAAGTGGAAAATTTTTATAAACATCAGTTGTAAATCTTATTTAGCAGTGACATTTCTTCCTCAATTTTTATGTAAATACATGCCTTTTCCTAATTGATCTGGACAGTTTTATCCGAAGAGACATTTTAACAGAATATAAAATGTACAAAGGAAATGTACAACCTGTCAAAATTCATCACCATGTAAAAATAGCTAAGAAATAAAAAAAAAATTGTTCGGAATTACTAACATTGCATATAGAGCTGATTATATGGTTGAGCATAATATTTTGGGCATTTTCTTTTTTGGTGATTCCTGCCTTACATTGATATTGTAATTTGAAGATTTGAAAATGCACATATTTAGATATATTTATCAACGGTAAATTATTCATGAAACAGGTGATCGTGCTTAAGAGGATTTAATACCAAACTGATTATTGCTTTGCTGTAAGAAAGGTGTTACATCCTTTCCTGATCAAATGGGCTGCCGTGAAAACACAATGGCACACAACCATGTAACTTCTGATGATGAGTGAAAAAAAAATCCTAACATAATAAATTCTCAAGGATTTTCACTTAAACATAATTCCTGAATTTGTCTCATAAACAATAGCCCCTAGAAGCTTTTCTTTAATGCATTCACTAAAATTGGGACTATTCCCTCTGTCCTTTGTTCAAAATGCTCTCAGTATCCTCCATTAAAAGATGAGTGATATCTATTTGGTATCTAAGGGGATGTAATGCAATGCCAATGAAAAATAAATTTCCTTCTTTCCTCTGTCCATAACGATGATGTATGCCTTTCTTTTTTCTTTCTCCAGAAGAATAGGAAACACGTTTCACAGTATGGCCATCAACAGCATGTAAAAATTGTTTTTACAAAACCCATATATACAGAAAACATCTCAGTCTTCAATTTGAAGTTTCTTAGGCATGATAAGCTATGTTATAGAGAAAGACCACTGAAGTAACTGTCCATTCCATAGCCTTTTCCCCTAACCTCAACTGGTAAATATCAGAGACTCAAGAATCATGTGAAATCATGGTATGGTTGCATATTAGCTTTCTGTAACTACATGGAGTTATTACTAAATTTCTTAGAAACCAGTGTGAATACGCTAAAAGATCTGAATAGAAATAACCGATTCCTTTACGTCCATCACCAAAGTTGAAATCCTCTGGATTTTCATAAAATGAAGTGAACGTCCATATTTTGTTTCAGCCCTTTGAGCTAAGGATAGATTGCCAAGATTTCAAATGCATTAATTCATAGTTTATGACAATCTTCTTCTGGTACAACTTCCAGTATTATTTGTAATGTTCTGGTTATTCTGCCTATAAAGAAATAATGAAGAGAAATTAAAAATGTACAGAAATCAGAAATGCATAAAAAAACAGCAAAATGTGAATTACTTGGGGTTGAATACTGAAAACACACAACTATCTATTTCATAGAGCACTTTCAAAAATTATTTATTTCATTAGAATCCTATCATGCTCAATTAGTTTATTTGTCACTTCTATAACTTCCCATGGTGGCTTTTCAGCAAGAATACATTAACATTTTATATTCAAATAAGGACTGTCGTTTATGAACCAGGAGGCTGAAAATATTTTGAGACAATAGGATCAAGACATAAATAAATGCTCAAAAACACATTTCATATTCAATTTAAAATTGCTTTGTTGTTTTTGCACCTACGAGATTACAACCAATTCCTCAGCAAAATCAGAAGAAGAGTCAGAATAACATTTCCAGTGTCAAACTTGTACTGTATTATTGATCAAAGCTCCTCATCTCCCAGGACCTCATTTGCCTCAGTTACAGGATGGAGGGCCTTGTGAGTGATGTTAGCAAAGTGTAGGGTTAGAAGGTCCCAACACTCATCTCCCCCAAAACAAAACAACAACAATAAACAAACAGTTACAAAGTGAAGAACGTAGCTCGGGAAAAGCTCTAGACAACAAAGAAGAAGCAGGAAACAAAACAAAACAGCAGAGTTCAAAAATCGAGGTGGCCACATAGGAAAGCAAAGGAACTTGCCTGCATCACCCCATCCACCATCCAGAGCCCTAAGGAAGTTCACCGTAGGGGAGAATGAGCAAGAGGTCCCCAGCCAGCCTCCCCACTGTGAACATCCGCAGCATTTGCTAGAGAGTCTCCCACCATTGTCAACGTCAACATCCTGATCCCTGCTGATGGAGCAGCCCGGAGTGCCTCCCACCTCTGCATCTATGCCCAGAGGCTAAAGCTAGTGCTCAGGTGAGATGCTCTCAGGGTTGTTGCTGTGCCCTGGTTGTTGCTGTGCCCCACTCTCAGGGAATGGGTGCCACAGCACCTTACCATACACCAGACCTGAGCTGCCACTGCTCTTTGCCCAGTTGGCCCCAGGTCAGACTTTCTCCCACCATTACCGAGGTAGCCTCCCCTGCTCTGAGCTCTGCTCCCAAAATCCCCAATCACACTTTGGCTGCCATTCTTGGGGCTGTGCTGCTGCTGAGCCCCACTCCCCCACATCCGAGGTCAAGACCTTAACTATCATTGGTGAGATGGACTCTTGTTGCTCTGAGCCCCATCCCCTGGGTCTCAGGTCCTGGCTCTGACCTATCATTGCCAGGGGCACTGCCATTACCCTGAGCCTCACTCCTGAGGTGGGTTGAGGCTCAGACGCATCAAAACCTCCCAACATAGAAAAGCCCAGGAACAGATGATTTCACTGGTGAATTCTACCAAATGAAGGATAAACACCAACACTTCTCAAACTGTTCAAAAAACTTGAAGAGGTAGGAACACTCCCAAACTCATTTTAAACGCCAGCATTACTCTGATACCAGGCAGACAAAGACTCTATAAGAAAGAAAAAGTACAGATCAATATCCTTGATGAGTACAATGCAAAAATTCTCAGAAAAATATTAGCAAACTGAATTTAGCAACACATTAAAGGATCATTCACCATGATCGAGTGAGATTTATCTCAGGAATGCAAAGATGGTTCATCATAGTAGTGGAAATCCTAGCCAGAGCAATTGGGCAGAAAAAGAAATAAAAGGCATCCATATCAGAAAGGAAGAAGTAAAATTATCTCTGTTTACAGATGATATCTTATACATAGAAAACGCTATAGACACCACTAAAAAAATTGTTAGAACTAATAAATGAATTCAGTAATATTGAAGAATATAAAATCGGCATACAGGAATCAGTTGTATGTTTGTACACTAACAACAAATTATCTGAAAGAGAAATTAAGAAAGTAATCCCATTTATTAGATTGATGCAAAAGTAATTGCAGTTTAACAGGTTAAAAATAATTGCAAAAACTGCAATTACTTTCAATGCTAATACAATAGCATTGAAAACAATAAAATACTTAGAAATAAATTTAACCAAGGAGGTGAAAGACTTGTACACTGAAAACTATAAGACACTGATGAAAAAGACTGAAAAAGACACAAAGAAATGGAAAGATATATCATGTTCCTGGATTGGAAGAATTAATATTGTGAAAATGTCTCTACTACCCAAAGTGATCTACAGATCAATGCAATCCTGATCAAAATTCCAATGGTATTTCTCACAAAAATAGAACAACCGTACTAAAATTTATGTGAAACCGCAAAAGACCCTGCATAGCCAAAGCAATACTGAGAAAGAGAAAGGCATCACAACACCTAATTTCAAGCTATGTTACAAAGCTATAGTGATCAAAATAGTATGGTACTGGCATAAAAATAGGCACATAAATCAGTGGAACAGCATGGAGATCCCAGATATAAACCCTCATTTATATAATTAACTAATTTTTGATAAGGCTGCCAAGAAGACACAATGGGGAAAGGACAGATTCTTCAATAAATGATGCTGGGAAAACTGGATATACACATTCAAAAGGATGAAACTAGACCCCTACCTTACACCACTCACAAAAAGTAACTTGAAATGAATCAAAGATTTAAATGTAAGATCTGAAACTATAAAATTCTAGATGAAAATGTAGGGAAAAAGATCCTTGACATGGGTCTAGGCAATGACTTCTTGGCTAAATCACCAAAAGTACAGGCAACAAAAACTAAAATAAACAAGTGTGACTACATTAAACTAAAGAGCTGCACAGCGAAGGAAACAATCAATAAATTGAAAAGACAACTTACAGAATAGGAAAAACTATTCGCAAAGCATATGTCTGATAAGGGGCTAATATCCAAAATCTATAAAGAACTTAGACAACTCAATAGCAAAAAAAGAAAATAATCCAACTTAAAAAATGGGCAAAGGACCTGAACAGATATTTTTCCAAAGAAGACATACAAATAAATGGCCAACTAGTGTATATGAAAAGGTGTTCAATATCACTAATCATCAGGAAAATGCACAACAAATCATAAAGAGCTGTCACCGTACACATGCTAGGATGTCACAACGCAATTCATGGTGCTGTGACCAAGTGGTTCAGGCATCATCCCCAGAGGATGTAGAGACAGGATGAAAGGTACCAGGTTCCTGATTGCTGAATGGAGCAGAGTGGCCTACTGGCCTGGAACATTCAAACTAGACACTTACATAAGAGAGGCAATTAAAAAAAAAAAATCTGTACCCTTCAAAAAACAAAAAAGAAATAACAAAACTTGGCAAGGATGTGAAGGAAAGGGAACCGTTATACACTATGGTGGGAATGTAAATTGGTACAGCCATTCTGGAATATAGCAGTTCCTCAAAAAAATTAAAACTAGAACTACCATAAGACCCAGCAATCTCTCTCCTGGGTATGTATCCAAAGGAATTGAAATCAGTATATCAAAGGGAAGTGTGTACTCCCATGCTCAATGAAGTGTTATTCACAATAGCCAAGATTTGCAAACAGCACAAATGTCCATCAGCGAGTGAATGGATAAATTTTCTCCACACAAAAAAGAAATGATAAGTGCATAAAGGCGTTAGCTGACGCTATTGTAGTAATTCTATTGCAATATATAAATGTCTCAAGCCAACATATCGTACATTTTAGGCTTACACAATATTATATGACAATTATATCTCAATAACAAATAAATTTTTAAAAAAAGAATGAGAAACTTGGACTAGATGAGTGGTTCTCCAAGTGTATAGGAGACCCGCATTGAACGTTCAGGAAGGAACACGCCACACTAGGAAAGCAGCAAGAGCTCTAAGCGGCTCTCCCTGTGTCCAGACTTGTGCTGTGCTGACCTGAGTAAGCAAGACGTCTTATGACTTGTCACCTGTAAGAGTCCCTTCCGGCCATATTGAATACCACCCAAAAAGGTATATTTTTTCATCCTTTGCTTTATACCAGTGTTCCCCAAAGTTGTTTTCCTCAGCACATTGATTTTTATACTATCCATTCATTATAAAGGGCCCCGTACAGTTCTGGCAAATGGTAAACTCTATACAAATGCTTCTTAAATGAATTGTATCTTGTCACAACCCATTCTACATTGAGATGCACACAAAGCACAAGGGAGCACTCAAGAACAGTGAACATCCATGCTGACAGGAAAGAGGTATGGTAAACGATCCTGGAAACACACACCATGGAAAAGTAAGTTATCAATCAGTAGTAAGGAAGGGTGGCTCTTGTAGGCACAAAAGGAACCAGAGGTATCTGATGTCCTACGTGTCTGCAGTGGTCACATGCAAAGCAGTGGGGTTCAACTGACATCCCCCCAGCCCTTCCTCTCTGGAGAAGTCCTGCTGTAGCTGTCTGAACTAATCTCCACAACAGACTCATGCGTGCGCATGTGTGTGAGACTATTCATGCATTTATCTACTGAGATCTTTCTTTTTTCTTTCTTTGTTTCTTTTTTTTTTTTTTTAATGACTATCTTTCTTAAGCAGCATCTGTTCCTCCATGTCTGAAACAAAAGCCTTTTCCAAAGCGTGTTTCTGTGTTCTTCACCCCTTCGCTTTCTTAGACGTCTTGCTTACTCAGGTCACCACAGCACAAGTCTGGACACAGGGAGAGCCCCTTAGAGGTCTTGCTGCTTTCCTAGTGTGACATGTTCCTGCCTGAACGTTCAACGTGGGTCTCCTATCCAATAGCACATATGGGATCAAAGAATCTCTCTCTTCTGGTTCTGCTTACCCAGTCCTGTCTCTTCCTGTTTAATCAGCCCTGTGGACAGTGTCTCCTGTGGCTTTCTTATAGCTTCTCTTGGAATCTCAAGATTTGAATAATTTCCATCATTATAGAGGTTTGAGCAAAGTGACTGGTTTTGGCTCTGCATAGTTGTGGGAAAAACACCAACTTTTTCTCTAGGTTGTCTATAGTCGTGGGGTCAGACAGGGGTGCTCAACAGACCCAGTAAGACTCTGAGGAAGCTTCCTTCTTACTCGGGGAAGCCAAAGGACTTATATGAGCATGGATATAGTTGAAGGCCAGATGTTTGGGCTGGGCAAGGTGCTATTTCTTTAAAGTTGAGCCAATGTGTCTACATATGGTGTTTTTAGGAACTGCAAGTTACAAGATCAAACAGTAATTGTATTTTTAGCTTTACCTTTCACATGCAGCAGTTATTCTTGAAACCAGTTAAAACAGCAATGGACCTTGCAGAAAATGATTTACCCAACCACACCTGGTATAAGCATGAGAACTACGGCCTGAAGTCGTGAAGTACTAACACAAAATCAATCTTCCCCAGAGGACATAATGAGAGTAATAGTATGTGTGTGTTTTTAAAAAAGGCCTCGAAACCTTTTCACACGTATGGTCTCATTTTATATCCTTGCAATGAAGATGGTTTGGGACCCTGAGTGATGTAGGCACGCTTAACGAATTTAACATGTTGCACCCGCAGTCTTTGTGAAGAGTCTGTCAAATGCATTAAACAGCTCTCAGTGAGGTATCAGAAATGAAATAATTGTGATACACTGCAAGCAGCTTCGGGCTGGAATTGCAAAGTTAGTGTCCACCAAGATGGACCACAGTCATTCTGCTGGTGCTGCACAGTGTGAGCCTTTGTAGTCAAAGATTTTGTTTAAATACAGTTGTTCCCCATATCTCCCCCTGAGCAAGAGGGACCAACTTTCAATTACCCCACTCACTCTCAGCTGTGCCAGGGTCTGGTTGATAAATAGAGGCAGTCAAGTAAAGAAAGAGCCTGCTGTAAGCCTGGCGGGGGTGTGCCGGGTCTAGGTATCCCCAGGTATTTGAGTATGTCAGTGGGTACCTGCCCTGCTTTCCTTGGGTGAGAAGCTCGTGTTTCTACACATCAATAAATAAATAGCCAGAAGAATTAACCACTCCGTCACAGACAGCAGAAAAAAGCTTTCCGGGCATCTGACTATTCCCTTAAAAGCCCATTTTCTTTTCATCCCAGGAACGCTATCAAGCAAAACGTGGTTCAATACTGGCATCCTGTGGCCAGAGGAATGCATCAGCTCTGAAAAATCTCACATCCTCAGGTCCGAATGTTGCCTGGCTATCTGTACTAAGCAGCCTTGCTCCATTTTCTGAATTCTGTTCGGCTGCCTTGCATTTTTTATGGAAGCACCCTAGGTGAGATGTGTTTTGATAAACTATCATTTCACAGGGCTAATCTGCTCGTGCATATTAGGGTGAAAATACACGGTAATATAAAGGGTAAGGAACATTGCCCAACGAGACGATTTGATTTAAATCACTGAACAAACTGCTCCAAGCAGAGGCTCCCCGGCCTCCAAGTTCACAGAGTTTGTTTCTAACAACAGGAGGTGGCTGGGGGAAAAGGTGAGGTGGTGGTTCAGGATTCTGCTGTTTTGAGTGTCTATGTGTGTTTTGTTTTGGCCGAAGGCTAGGAAAATACTTGCTACTGCAGCAATAACTACTATGATTTTTTTTCTTTTTTTTTTTTTACTACAAGAATGCTGCCTAAGAGGAAAATCAAATAAAATTTCGAAGGATTGCTGCTTTTTGCTACTCACTTTCAAGGCGGCTACAAAGATAAAGGATGACAATGACCGCAGTTTAACGGCAGGACGGCCACACTCCGTGGTAGGACTGAACGGCGGTTCTGAGAACCAAATAACCGTATGGGGCGCCTACCTCTCTGCTGCCTTCACAAAAGGCTAACACTAAATCTGGAGTCTGAGGAGACGTTCAAAATATCACTAAAGACAGAAAAATAGCCCCAAACTTCAAAACTACACAAGCAGGAAAACACATCAAAGAAGGGTCAAGCATGGGAAGTGCTAGTAGTAGCTAGGCACTGACAAAGAAATGGTACCAAGTACGAACACGTTGGCAAAAGGAAAGATGTTTTACAGTTGGCTGACTACAAACAGGAGGAACAAAATGCCAACTAAGTGGGAGAAAACAGGAATTTGCTCCTTCATCATGCTCCCTTCTCCATAAGGTCCAACTGTAGGAATGCCAGCGTTTCATCCTAAATTCTGTTGATTTTCTGTGGCCTGCAGAGGTTTAACCCTTTCTAGCCAGCATCTGAGAGAGATGCAGATCTCACACCGTGAGCGTCAATCTGTCGTGAACATTGATAATGAGGAAAGCAATCCCGATGGTAAATAGTGTTTAACAACATTTTCTTTTCTCAGAATTGCCTACAACCACCAAAACAGAACTGAAAATATTCTACAGAAAACTAAGGTGATCTAACAAGAAACGGAGATTAAATACGCTGCTAGGCAGTCAGTGTGCAGTGTGAGCCTGAAAGAATCTTATTTTTATAATAACACTTCTTTGGGGAATAGTGTTGCCAGCAAGAAAACAAAACCCAGTACAAACAGTACGTGAAAGGTCTAATGATACCAAATACCAATTAAAGGCTAATAAAGAGCAGTAGTAGCAAACTCTGTTTTAAATATCTGGCTTCTAAATGAGTTTGTGTAGCACACTAGAGGTCAATATGTACACCGAGTTGTTTTTTGTTTTGTTTGTTTGTTTGTTTGTTTGTTTGTTTTTAGTAATAGTGATATTTATTAACAATTTTACCAGTAATCTTTCTGGATTTTTTAACTGAACTTTTAAAAATTAATTATGGTAAAGAAAGTAAATTAAAATGAATGAGAACAAAGATTGTTTTCTAAAGTCACCAAACTCACCAGCAAGAACAGATCTGCTTCTCTGGCTCTGTTTTTTACCTCTCCTTCCCCAGGCAACCAATGGAGAAAGGTCACAAACTTTGAAGTCCAGCAGATGTGGATTCAAATCCTAGTCCAATGATTTAAAAATCTGTACGCTCAAAAATAATCTCCCCCTCCCTGGACCTGGTTCGCCCCTCTGGGTATAGGAATGACACCACCTCCCACCCCTTGCAGGGGACTGAAAGCTGACGTGAGGCTAAAGGCTCACTCTGCAGAGTCAGGGGCAGAGGGCTGGGCTTTCCACGGAGGCCGTTCCTAGACTCCCTTCCTGCGACTGATCTTCTATATTGTCTCCTCCTCCAATTTACCGGTTTCCAAGCCCTGTGGGTTTTTCTTCTTCAATATCTTTCTAATATACTTCCTCTTGGATCCTGCTGACACGGCCTGTGTTCAGACCCTCTTCAGTTCTCATCAGGATGACTGTGGTAACCATCAACCTCTACTCTGTGCCTTCAGCCTCAACCCCTCACTGTTTCCAGGGTGATTTTTTTAAATTACAAAAACTGCCCCAAATTGAATTCTAGCTCTTTTACTTAATATCTGTATAACTTGGAACAAGTTACAGGAATTCTCCCATGTTATAACTCAAAATCTATAAAATGGGGACAATAATTTTCCTAACTCAGAAGGTTGTTATAAAGATTAAATGAGGTCATGTATGTGCTAACACACATAAATCAGACAATAAGTGTGAGCTGTTATTCTTTCTTATTCTTGCTGGTCTTGTGGACCCCTCTGCAACTTACCATGCCTATTAAATAGGGTAGTGTTATAGCCATGACATTTAAGACCTTTGTAGGTCTCTGCCTAACTCCCCACTCAATCTTGTATCACTCATCATGTAGTATATTATGATGCAGAATCACTAAACTGCATTCAACCCAGAAAAAAAGAATAATTAGGTTAGTAAAGGATTCAGAAGAGCAGTTAGGCTGTTTACAGAGCTGCTGATAAAATTCCATCCAAGAAAACTGTTCTAACAATTGACTAGAACGGGCCAACTAAAAACTACCTGGAAAGGATCCAGTGCCTGTACCCTAAACATCTTTCCTGCCTTTTCTTCTCCCAGTTCCCATGAAAATGCAATAATGTATTCGAACTAGCAATCGACCTACTTATGTTTTTAAACTTGGAGATGCACATGTTATTCACGTACACACAGATGAGTTTTCTACAACACGGTCTCTCAGAAGCTTCCGAAACTGCTTAAAAGACTTACCTGACATTCTTCTAAACCACTTGGGTTTCTTGTCCCATATAATAAAGAGATAGTATGCAGGGACCCCAGTCAGCGTGATGACGAAGCCAATCCCCGTACTAAATGGGTCCGAATAAAGGGAAAGGGCAACCATGAGGAGGCACGTGAAGGAGAACAAAGCGGGGATGAACAGCGGCACCTGGAACAGAGCACAGAAAAACATCTCTTCAAACACAGTTCAAGAGGTGGGTGGTGGTTCACGAGGAGAACGTCTGTCATGACACTGTGGGCACACGACCAAGAAACCGGCAACACCCTACTTTACCTTATTGGCAAAATCTCTGTAATGGGCACAGAGGATGAATGTGTTAAACATACTCCCTTGAATTTCTTTAACTCTTTGGACAGAATAAAATCTAAGGACACATAAGTGTGTTTCATTAGCCATGTTCTGTTTGAATTACTTTACTTGTTAAGTAC
This sequence comes from Rhinolophus sinicus, assembly GCF_057876585.1. Taxonomy (NCBI): domain Eukaryota; kingdom Metazoa; phylum Chordata; class Mammalia; order Chiroptera; family Rhinolophidae; genus Rhinolophus; species Rhinolophus sinicus. The sequence continues at coordinate 119,965,741 of NC_142515.1, read as the reverse complement.
CACTGTGATTTCTGTTTTTGGTTTTAAAAGACGGGCTGTGTGATAATGATGATTAGAATCTACTTTACTGCGGAGCCAAGGCCATGGGCTGCTAGTTACGTGTTAAATCTTCTCAGTGCATATTGATTTCCTGTTGGAGATTCACAATAAGAACCGACAGGAACAAAACAGCCCAACTCCTATTCAACCGCTAATAAAGACGTTGCGGGCGTTAGGCAATGAATATAATTAGAAGCAAATTCTGATAACATGACTGACAACATGACCTGTGTTATTTCTTAAAAGCAAATAAATAGTGAGGTCAAATCCACCTATGAACATTCAAGGCTGAGGAAGATGAGAAGCACATTCTCCAGCCCTTCCCAAAGGAAATGCTTAGTTACGGTGAATATGCTTTCTATTAAGTGATAAATCCATACATCTTCACCTTCTCTACACGTGTTACATGTTTAATCCTTCTGGAGTATATAATGTAGAAAACGAGCAATGTAATAAGTGACAGCCCTTAGAAATACTTAAAATGTCTGTTTTGTAAAGTAGCAGCACCCTTTGCGGAGTTTTCATTAGTGATGATTCCAGATGTTCCTGCCTCACTCTTTCTCCGCATGGCTGCCTACAACTGTTCAGCATAAAGACAGATCAAAGTATCCCATACTTTGGACTTATCCGGTCATTGGACTCAGCCACGAGACACCAGCATAACAAATACCCTATATTAATACCATCTCTTTTCAAAAATGTGACATACTAAGTTCATTAAAAAAAAATGTGGTGAACTATTTTGCAAGCTAACATCAATCCAACATGAAGGCACTACCTGCAAGAGTTAAATATTTTATGGCAGAGGATGCTGCTGCCCCCGCCCAAGCTCCCCATCATCAAGTTATGACAAAGGGAGAAGTGGGTATGAGGAGAGAGATTTATGTAAACCCATCAAGATTGCTGAGGTTACCTTGAAAGGACGATGCATATCTGGGCGTTTGTATCGAAGATAAATCAGCCCAGCGACTGCTAGCCCAATAAAAAGCCACCTGGCAAAACTGAGGAAATTCAAAAGACTGTAGAGGTCCCCAGAGAAGAGCATTATCATCGTCAGAGGGTGCTGGAGGGAGGGGAGAAAAACCACACTCGGTGAGTGAAGGAGAACACAGGTGGTAACTAACAATAGTAACATCACTACACATTGCTGTTGTCTTTTTCGAACAATTATTTTTTCTGACAGACTGCCATTTTGGTTAAAACTTGGATTTGACTAACCCCCTCTCTATATTCTGCTCTTCAAATCCTTTTTTCAACACCAATAACAGATTGAGAGGACCATCGTCACAACCACTTCATTCCGAAAGAATTGTACGTGGACGTTTGATTTTTTGGCTGCTTTTACATTTGAGAGAAGAGACTGTGTTTTCAGTCACACTCATCATGGCTCAAAATGTACCGGTGCAGAGACTGAGATGGTTAGTAAATAACTAATAATAAAAATCAAAAGGGCACCCTCCTGGAAAGTGTGCAGCAAGTTCTGCCGATGGCGTTGAATGAGCTAGCTCCTGGCTATGCACACACACGAAACACAGCCACTTCAGGGTGACTGTGTCATCCCCTGCATGCAAAACCTTGACCTTTCCTCCCTCCACTCGCACTCTCCCCGTGTGCTTGCCTCAGGTGACCCTCAAGAAGGCAGAAAAGAACGCAGCACAGAGAGCAGCAGAGCACATCTGAGTGTGCTGGGCTGCACACACCAAGGAGAGCATGACTGATAGCAGAGGCTTAAAACCAAAGCCCTCTTCACGAAACGACACGTTCCCACAGTGACTGCCAACTTCCAGATTCCGCACCGAGAGTATACCGTACTTCACAAAGAAATTTCAAAGAGACGTTTTGAAACAAATTAAATGCACGCAAAAAAAGTTCAATTGAATGCTACCGGGCTCCTGAGGGCAGATTCCATTTGAGAAAAATGTTACAAAATGGTGGGTAAAAGTGAATGTAACATTGCCAACAGGTACTTGAGGACTTTGACACCTTCCACAGTCTTTTGTATGCCATGTTTCACAGGCACTCTCCTCTGCATAAAGAATTCTATGGCTCAAGTTTAAGTTTTGGTGCTTTTCTTTCTTCCCTATAGGGTTGCTCCCAAATGTCTCCGTTTTAATCAAAGACTCATTGCACCGTCTAGGATTTCATCTATTTTGTCCCTATAATTTTGTGTGCATTTCATTATGAGGGGCCTATGATGAGACATCTGGGACATTGGGACTGCAGTTTTTAGCTCCCCTTTCCGTAATTAGAATTGGGAGTTACTGCTCTGCATCCTTCACAGTGAGGCCCTGTGTCAACGACAGGAGCCAAACTAATCCTTTTCTTTAGACCTCAAAAACTTCTACAAATGTAAAAACAAACAAAAACAAAAACAAAAGACACATGATGCAGTTATTGCCTCCGTGGCATCAAATATGCATCAGAAATACCGAATGGGGAAGCTGTGGAAAACATCCCGCCTCCCAAACTCCCCCGTGATATACATAAAGCTGATTTTGCAATGAGTGAGAAGGTAAAGCACAGTCTCAAGTCTGCTTTGAAATCCTCTTTGCTAACCTGTTATTCAAGGTTATAGCTAGATACCCTGGTTAATATGCATTACCAAAACAATAACAGCTGGCAGAGGAGTGTGCTTGCGGACGTGAATCATGGACAGGATTTCTGGAAGGTGACCCTCTCGAGACGCAACATAGAATAACCTGATGGGAGAAAAATGGGGGTGGAATTGACTATATCATCGATCATTTCAAAGGGAAAAAACCAGAAGACTCAGAGAAAACATGCATCTTTTTCATACCAAATGGTTTGACATTTCTTAGGCGCTTACTTGGATTTTACTTTTCGTATAAGGTAGAGATACATCCTGAGAAACCTGGCTTAGGATTTTATAAAATCTGCCAACATACTGTATGTATTCTTCTTTGAGGAGAAACAATAGTAACATCTGACTCAGCATAGCTCTCCCTATGCATAGACAGCTGAAGGTGAATTTAGTTCTAGGTTCCTAGGTAGCATTGTATGTGTGTTATCCATCCAATCCAATCCAACTCAACACACACACACACACACACACACACACACACACACACACACACAACACCTGCAAACGTACACACAGATGTACAGGAAATCTCACTTAAAATGGAGTTGCAAAGGCTTGAGGGGGAGTTATCATGCATTGCCTCTTGTCATCCCTCTCAGACCTCAACAGGAAGAAGCTTTCTTAACTCTGCCAGCAGGAGAAAAGACATTTCCCCCTTGCCTACCAACAATCCCGAACTCTCACTCTCCTCCAAAGGCCTTTCATTCAAAACCACCCCTCCCAGCTCCTCCTTTCCTCTACAAAGTAAGCCGCTCTCCTTTGTTCTCAGGACTTGCCTATGGTATCGCCATAGAACGCATGTCTGAACTGCAATTCCTCTGCTATGCCCAAAGAAACTCATTTTTCTGGGAAACAACTGGCTACTTCATTTTTAAGGATGACAACGCATATAACATTCATATTTATCTGATTGGGTTTTAACCTTATGTTAAAATAGAAAGGACTTCTGCATCAAACGAAACAAAAGGGATACAGATGGTGGGGGTGCTGATTTCTGGTGTTTCTTACTTTACTTTTTTCTTTGTCACCTTTAGAGAAACAGAAGATTTTTATCACCAGAAATAAAATGTTGTTGTTAGACTCTGTAGACGTACTGTTAAAAAATGCCACATGTCTAGCTTCAGACTGCACTTTGAGTAGAGGAGCAGTGCCCTCTACTGGGCAGAATAAGATATGCGATTGATACTTGGACGAAGACTTCAATTTTGTATATCCCTTTAAAAATACCAGATTTGAAGGCACTATTTCTTTTTAAAGTTATCCTTATCACATCAAATCTCAAAAATAGAAATGCATTTCTGGAAATGCTTGAACTCACTCACCTGGACACAGCAAATACACCACCATTCATGGAGCCAAAACAGGAGAGGGCAACAAAGATCGGAACTGCTAATGAGAACTTTCCCAGTAGCCGCTCAGAAAAGGTCTAGTGAAAGACAGAATGAAGCAAATTAATGCTTTGCCAGAAAGTGGAATAAAATGAAACAGTTTAGGCCAAACTCGCTCTATGACTTTCTATTAGGCTACAGATACGTATATGTTTTATCATCCTTCCCTTTGGTTAGGGTCAGAATAACTCTGTAGACAATAATCAGAATTTAGGTACCATGGCATTCATTGCTTGTTGCAAAACCATGCACAAAGGTTTAAACAAGCACCTTCTCTCTACTTTCAAATACCAATGATCCATTTGCCGAATCTTTATCAACTAGGGCAAAAATCTTCTTTCATTCTGGTAAATGGAAAAAGGTCGCTTCAGAACGTCTCCTTTTGGAGACAGAAATCATTCTGCACAGTACCTTCTCTTTTAGCCTGGAAAGCCACATTTTGATAGTGAAATACAGATATACACCGAGAAGTATTACAGATACTTGCTTCATATTTTAATCCCAATGTTATGACATGAAAATGCGGTGGGGAAAAAAAGATGACTTAATCACTTGTATCATATCTAGGAGCCATTCTGAAAATCTTTTGCCCAGAATAATCACATCAGCTGAATCTCTATTTATTGAATCACTCCCTCCATCTCAGGTATCTGGCAATTTCCTCTATGGTTTCCCATAAAAAGGCTAGACTAGAAAGAAACACAAGTCCAAGGAACTCAAACCACAGAAAACACAAAAGATAAACAAAACTTCCGAAATTTCCTTTTATGCTATGACATAAAGGATGCATTTAAAAAAAAGAAAAAGTGAGATTCTTTAGTTGTCCTTGATGTAGCTGGTGCTGTGTAATTAATGGACCGCATTACGCCCAACGAGTAAGTGTTGCCCTTTGTCTAGCGAGACGAGATGTCTGACCCGACGTCAGTAAGCTTTGTACATTTGGATGTCTGGTAGAACTTACAGCAGCGGGTGAAGTCTTTTTTTTTAATACAGTGAACATGAAATGAGATAATTTCTTCCCAGTGGATGTTACTGATAGGAGGAAATAGTGACTATTTTAAAAGGAGCTGACATCTAGTGATGGGAAGTTATTTTTTCACCCTTCATCATTATAAGGTCATGAATGAATGCTTTCTTACTTGGTAAGTTTTTACACGAAATGAAAGTATGTGTCACAGCATAACAGTCCCATAAAATGACTGCTCAGAGCAAAGATGTTTCTGAAGTCTAATCAATTTTGGGGAATGTTTAAAACTTGAGTATCCATTTCTTAGAGAGTTAAAATGCACATAAGCATCTTTAATATCCTAAGAAGTACTCTAACTATGACGTGTTTATGTCTGAATAACTCAGCATTTCCCAAAATTAATAATATCCTTTGACTAGTATTCGAAAGGATATATGAGAAAAAACAAACATGTATGGTCTTCCTGGAAATCTTTAAGTAGTACTTTGGGAAAAATATTTTAGCATCAGAAAAGTTTACAAACAAGAAAGAGTACAGAATAAACTGCAATTTGCCCATAAAATAAAATGAATTCATTTAAATTCAGTAACTGCCCACTTATCCTTAAATATGTGTTGGAAGAATAATGCCTTTTATTCAACATGTATATGTGGAAATGTGTTACATGAAATTAACACTACAGAGAAATCATATAGGATTTTAGCTATATTACTTAAATGGAATATGCTAAGCCATGTTCTAAATTTTTAAATATTCATTATCGTTCAGGTCAAGAAAAGATTACTGCATTTCACAACACTTTCTGCTGAAGGAACTACTATGAAATTGCATCAACTCATTAACCTAAATTCAAATCGGCATTTCCCCAACTTGGACTTACCACTGCCACTGCATTTGAAAGCAAGAGCTCCTCACCACTAATGGTCGTGAAGTAGGCCACATTTGTGAGCACGTAGCCAACAGTGACGATGGCCATGGATATACATATGGCGAGGGGGATAGTTCTGAAATGCACCAAGGAATTGCTTATTAGTCATCTTCTGTTAGTCATTCTCTGCATCCAAAGACAATAATAGGCTGATTCAAACAAAAATGTTAAATGGTATGTATGAAAATTATAGGCTCTGTTGGGTATCTATAAACATTTCATCGGGATGAAGTACCACACTTTCCTTTGTAATGGAGTAAGGTCCATAGGGGCAGACCCTTCAGTTGTCTTGTCTACTGTTCGACCCCCAGAACAGATGGGTCCATCCCATTCTTCTACTCCACAAATGCTACAGCAGTATTTCTCTCACTGGATTGTGTACCCCCTGGAAGGCATGTTACACACAGATTGTTGAGCTCATGTCGGAGTTCTGATTCAGTAGGCTTTGCAATTCTAACCAGTTCCTGGCTGCAGGCCAGAGGACCACACTTTGAGAATGACTGTCCTCAATACCTTTCTGATAGTAATTCACTGACTTAACAGCTTTCTCAAGTAGTCCCCAAAAAGGTCTTTCACATTCAGGGTATTTTCCCCTTCAGGAGCTTCCCTTACCAGCAAATAAGCACGCATGTTTGGAAGCAGGAGAGCAAGATGTATCTTTCTAAATGACGGTAATAATAATTTGGTACATACCACAAGAAGCACAGAAATAAATGATCACAAAAGACTTTGCACTGCCCCGCTGTGAGTTCAAAGGAAGCTCAAGATACTGAGTATCTATTAAAGCAACAGTGCAGATAATCCCATGAAATTAGAGGTGACATGCTGTGCAGTACATATGACCAGACAGTGCTGACACCATGTGGCATCAAGAAGTAGCAAGCACATGGCAATGTTAGGTCTTCATTTAATGCACTGGGAAAGCCAGGAAGTTACTGACCCTGATAATTTGATTCCATGTTATCGATACACATTACTTACTTAACATAATCACCTCTGCAGAGTCTTTCCAGTTCAAGCAACTTAAACCTTCAGCTCCCTGTATAAAGGCTGATGGGGTTTTTTTTTTAGCCATAGAGCTTATCAGCCCTTAAGGAGCCTTAACCCTGCTGGTTGCCGCTAATGAAGACCTCAATATAATTTCTTCCAAGATGAAAATACAGTTTAGAACCAGGAAAAGGGGAGGTGGGTGGGGGAAGGGAAGGCCTGCCTCCCCCCTAAGCTGGACATGTTTAGCACACTAAGTCCCAGCTCATTATGCAGAACAGCTCCATCCCCTGTTGAGAACAGGCCAGCATAGCCAGTCAGCAACTGCCATTCACCATGCTGCTTGGAGCCTGGCACTCCCCTGATCCCCAAAGCCTTAAGCCTTGATGGGGAAACACACTGACCTCTAAATCGCAGCACCCTAAAGGGAAAGGAGCAGATGTTCCTTTTTCCCGGGGTGCAGAGGGTCCTGTGGAATTTTCTGCTAGCACCATAACATGCATTGCTAGTTGTGATTGATAAATGCTAAACTGAAGCAAAGGAAATCACTGGGCCAATTAATTACAAAGGAGTGAATGGCACAGGGCAAATTAGAGATGGAGTCTGCTTATTTGAACGAAGGGTGATATGGCCATGCCAAGGGGTGAGAAGGTCAACATGAAGGTCTATATGCTGCTTTTCAAATACTCATCGTATTATTTAAAATTTGACCATTTCAGCTTTGTAATATCCCCAAATGGGGTCTTAAGTTCTTTCTGTGGAGGAAAGAAGCAGAGAGGGAGAGAGCGACGCTCTCTGTTCCTTGCAAGATTAGTATAAAGACAAGAAATTAAGAAACGATTAAGAAATTGAAAGGTTCTGGTAATAAAACGTGAGGTGACTTACTGTTAAATGCACTGAAGTAACCTAACCTGTCCGGGACAGGTAGTCCTGTCCCATCAGATGATGCTTTCAAATAGCAGAAAATAGTAAGTCTCACATTTGGGCTGTGGCGCGCTCAGCATAGAATCTAGAATCTCAGCCCAATTCTTCCATGCCCACCTCCTGGTCTGTTTCCTGCCTGGAGATTATGGTCCTTCTGAGGAAGGTTTTCTAAATTGATCTAAGCAGAAAAAAATCCTTAAAAAGAAAAAAAAAAATATCTAACCTCCTGGGTTAGTTTTCCTTTTCTTTTTTTTCTCAGCTTGTCAATAAGAAAAACAACAGCAGCAGCTACTGCCATGTATGTGGTGTCTGTTATGTGCCCACATTTCATTAGGCACTTTACATATTTGCCTCATTTTATCCTTCAAAATACTGTAAGTTGGAAACATCATCACCGTTTTCCATGTGAGGAAATGGAGTCTTGGAATTTAAATAACTGTGCAAAGATCCACAACTGTAAGTGGAAACGCAGAGTTCAGCTGCGGATCACCGTACCTCGAAGCCCAAGCATTTGAACCACTAAAGCGTACGCTCTCTTCTGCATATGTGTCCTCAGACTCTATTAATTTTCCAAGAAATCATAACTGCCTAACATAATGTTTAGTGGAGAGCTCTTATCAAGACTGTATTTCTCATGTAGTCACTGAAAATGCAGTTTCATCTACTATAAAGGAGGGGGGGGAACACCTTATTCCATGATTTTTATAGTTTTCCTGTGTAACATGAACTGTAATGTATAGTTTTACCATTTAGGAAGTAGGGCTTTTGTTTGTTTGTTTTTTAAAGACAATGGGGGCTAACTTAATTTCCCTAGACAACTTTTGTAGAAAAGGAGGAAAAGTAAGCATGCTTGTCAGATAAACTGAACCAGAGTATTAACAATTTTGCCCTCAGTCAAATATACTATATAGATATTGGAGGGGGAAAAGAAATCAAAGGAGCTTAAAATATAGGCCAGGAGAGAGAGGGTCTAACCTTAACGCAATTCATAACAGGCCGATAATTACTCTATGTGTAAAATTAAGCCCTAGGAAATTAGAGGGAGTGTGGCAAAACAACCACTATCTTCTGTCCTGAGGTTCTATTTCACTTTGACAAAGGAAAGGAGGAGAGGAGTTCCCACGGCTGCCTTGAGATAAACAGCAATCATTTGCTCAGGAAAGCAGTTGACTGGTTCAGAAGGGCTTGGCATCATGTGGTTAACTCCTGGGTTTCAAGCATCAAAGCTTAAGAGCCACTGGGTGAGCTGATAAAAGCTATTAGGCCATGCCAGAGCAATCTTTCTGAAGGCTTTAGATGCAGAGGGCAGATAAGCATGGTTAGTAACCCAAGATTAAAGCGAATGGCACACATAATAAAAGGAACTAAAGGAACTGGTAGGCCACTGATATTTCAAAACCTCCATGTGATTGTGAGGTAGCCACTAATTCTAAGCACAACAGAAGCATTGTCTATAAGCTGAGTAAAAATGACTCACACCTACGCTTTCTCAAATATTTGTGCATGCTTGTTATGAGTAACAAAACGCAAACATATTGAAAAGAGTTACTTAAGCCTTAAGAGCTTTTTGCCATTATGTATAGTCTTTTCAAATAACAGGCATCAAGTATGTGAGAATCTGATGTTTTTATTAGTTGCAAATGGTCTTCAATCAAAAGGTCTTGGGTAGTTTTCTTTTCTTTGTAGGTTTAAGTTGGCATCTATAACATAACCAGCCTATGTCACACATGGATAAATATTTGTTTCATTTTAAATTATTAAATGGAAGTCTCTGGAACATCTGGTTAGAAGCGCTTTCATTCTAAGGGACAGACCTCCCCAGGAATCCAATGCTCCCAACAGTAATGGCTGGTACTTTATGTTTGTATAATCTACAAAGCGCTAGAAAATACAGTTTATCTTCAAATATACATGTCATTTCAAATCCTTGGTGGAATGAGCTACAGTATGAATAATTAACAAAATTTACAACAACCCATAGAAATTGGAGGTAATATCCCCATTTTCAAACATGGGAACCAATGCTCAGAAGGATTAGTGACACGGCCAAGGTCACAAAAGCAGTGAATAGAAGGAGTAGAACTTGAACCTAGCTCTTCCAGCTCTAAGTTCCCCATCTATGATATCACATCATGGCTGCTTTGTGCCTACCTTCACTCTATGTACAAGGTCCCTATGATCCGTACATGCTGACAAATATGTGTTCTAAGTGACAAAAACATCAGAAGGCTGATTGTTACAATGTGACTTATTTTAAGCCAAGTATTTTTCCTATGCAGCTAACAGTCACCACAAAAATACACTTGCAAATAATGCAGCGTGGGTTACATTTTTTAAATGCACTTTGCAACCATAATAGAGCATCAGAAATAACCCTTGTTTCCAGTGCTTCCTATTGGCTAAAAAGACTCTTGCCATGAAAACAGAATAAGTAAACCTAGCTTAATTCTCCAGAGAGTTGAACACACCTGAAGATCACAGGGATTTCTGATATGCAGATCATATGAGTAATTCTGTAATCACTTGAATTTAGGATATTACTAAAATTGTTTTATAACTTGAACAAAATCTTCTGAAATGTGTGTGAACCAAAATAAGTTTACAATTCCCTGTGTTGAATACAGACAATGGCGACCATAGAACTCATTGATCCTGGGGCATCAAAAATTGTCTCTGAGCCCTGGGCTGGGTGTGATGACAGTTCTGTTAAAACCTACTCTTGTGTGTTCTGGAGTCTTCTGAGAGAAGTGGTTGATGCTTCACATTTTCTATTTAAAAATCATTAATATTTTAACACATGTACTTGGCATTCAGGAAAAAGGAAGAAGGAATAAAAACAGGGATTAAAAAGGGCAAGAAAATGGCAAACTTCTTAATATGTGAGATACCAAAAAAAAAAAGGAAAACAGGGATTTTCAGTGTTTTTTAATTCTGTTAGTAAACTAGGGACTATTTGTTTATATATTTGTTTATGAATCACTACTCTGATTCATTTCCACATAAAGTATAACATTTAAAATTATATTAAGCATCTTTTGATTCCAAGTATTTATTTTAGAATCACACATTTTATAATTTCACAATTTCATTATAATGACCCCACAGAGACCTTGAAAGCATTTCTGTAGATCTGACCCAGAAATTACTCGAGCATCTCTTATATCTTTTTGATCTACAATTTTTTTTTGCAGAATTACTATTTATTTTGTTACCACTTCTGTTAATTTTATCTCACTCCTCAAACTTCAGTCATGTATTACAGACAAAAAGATAAATAAGAGTATATCTCAAAGAAAATCTATCTGGATTTTTCATTCACATGATTTTTCTTCCATACGTTTTTACACACCTTCCTGACTCTTACTTATTCCAAACTCTCCAGAGACCCCTAGACATGGAGCTGTCCTATCTGGCTGTGTGATTTCTGACATTTTTAGCAAGGATTGAATTACAAATAAGTGTTCTTGATCATTTTCTGGAGTTGAAACAATTAGATTACAGATAACTGGAATTACACAAATTTCTTTGTGTGTTTTCAGTGATTTTGCCTCATTGTCATTAAGTGCTATCACTGTATCTGTAGTTATCTCCCATGAGTGGGGATTGGCTGTTAGTAACATTTTAAAAGAAATGCATTGAAGGAGACACAGCAAGTACTTGGGGGAATGGCGTGGGTTGTACTGAAAGGAAAGAAATGTAGCGAGAGACGAAGAATACATTCAATATACCTATTTATGAACATTCTTAAATGTCTGTGGTTCGTGTTCTAACTTAATGACAATTTCTGGGCCAAGGCTGAACAGTGATGTGACAAGCAGATTGTCACATAAAGGTACACAGTGTCCCCACTGATTTCGAGCATTAGACACCTGCCCTCCGCGTCTTACAGTACCCTGGCAAGGCTATGGGTGTTTTCACTGAGACATTTTAAATTTCAATTCCTCAGTGTCTAATTAGACACTCATGTCTAATCTCAATCTCACCATTCTCCATTGTCCACAGATGAAGAACTCCATAAACAAAAAGAGTAGACAGAGAGACCTGTAGGAAGATGTAAGAAATGAACAGACACAGATTAAAAGACTGCAGGGCTGAAGGAGGCTGGTGGAAAAATGTACATGGACACATAAAAAAGGGAGAAAAGTGCAGCAAAACCACATAGAAAAATAAAGTAAAATGGAAAAATGCACTAAAACTTACAATTCAGGAACAGAGTAATAAGCAGTCAGAAGTATTAGCATGAGCATTTTTAGCCCTCAAAATACTTTGTTTTTTAATCCTATTAGAATAAATTCATGCCTAAATAAAATTATTCAGCAAAATGTAGCTTGAGAGTAAATTTTCATTTGCTTGTATTTCATACAAGTAAAAAATTTGCATTGTCTGCATCTCATTTTTTCTCATTTTCTTTAGATTTAGTGTGTCTTCCAGATATATTACAGTTATCCATATTTATCATGGGTAAACATAAATATATTAGTAGGCAAGTTTGAGTGTACAAAAACAAAATTGGTTTCCAATAAAATGTTAGCAATTAAATTACTAAGATAAAATATTTTAATAACAATAAAGTTTCACACTAATGGTCAATACTTATTTTTGTTACATTGTTTTTACAATATACCTTTTACATTTTCATTATTTTGCTCAGGATTTGGTCTAACGTGTACTAAGGTAATGCAACACCTCAGTGAACCACTTTTTATAACGGAGTCCCGAGCTTCAGATGTATGGCTGAGACAATTAACTACCCACCCCCATTCTGTGTTCCTCTTTCCAAAGTAAAAGTTATTCTTGAGACTACATTTCCCAGAATCTCTTGTATCGACTGTGACTCATTCTTGTGTGTCAATGTGGCAACTGAAGGCCAAGGTGATTGAGAAGCGGGTTGCCTTATCCCCTTTCGCTAACTGACAGTTACCTGCAGAGGATATATAGAGTGGCAAAGCCACACCATGGAAAGAATCTGGGTCACAGAACCAACATGTGTAAGAAAGCCCACCAGTCAGCCAGTGACACCAACAATGGACTGTCACGTGATTTAAAATTTAAACTCTCAATTGCTTAAAGCCATTTAAAACGTAGGGTTTGCATGTTACAGCAGCTGGCATTACCCTAACTAATAAAAAACTGAAGGGCTTCATTATATCAAGACTTTTTGTAAATCTCAACTAATTAGTGTACATAAGACTTAAAATGGGTCCTCATTAAATTTTATCCTGTACTATATTGTTTTATAAGAAACCAGTACATGATATAAAATTCATAAAATAATGCCCCAAATGACAAAAATCAAATAAAAACATTTATATCTGAAAAAGCTAGGATAGTGAAAAATTTATTATTCAAACTTCCCAGAAACAGAGCAAAGACAGAGCCCATTGTTCACTATTTTGAAATATAAAATCTCCTGCACTTCTGACAATTCCCACCAGTCCAACAAAGATCAAAGCACAATTGCCCCTCATTTTGCATAAGAATACATAATAAGACAATGAATGCAATGCTAAATAACTATACTAAGAACTAGGCAACATTAAATAAATATATCCACTTTGGCAAGTAAATGGGAATTAGAATAAAAATTTCCTCATACACACATGTCTTAGAAGGAGCTGATAACACTTCTACTAGACACACATACATCAGGTCCAGCCACATTTCTGACCAGCCACACAATAAGAAACGGGTCAATATGGGGACATTCAACTATGACAAATGAGCTACTGCTTCTACCACCAAAAACGAATTCAATATTTCTGATCAACAATAACAAGTCTAATTATTAGTAATCATTTTACTTTGATACCTGGTGGTCGGGTAGATATCTAGCTTTCCAACAGGGTGTTCTGGAAATTGAAATAGAAGTTGGACAATTGATAGGATTATAGACTACCCTGTTCTCACTCACTTTTACCAGATCAGTCCTCTTTTACACGTTTTATGTATTAATATTCTGCCAGACAAATTAGGTGATCTCGGGCTTTCAAATAGTTTTAAAATGACTGCTCTAGATTCTACAAGTCAAATGATGTCTTGAGATCATTTTTTGGACCCAACGCTGGTTTCCTATGGTATTAAAAATATGTGACTTAGTTTCACAAAGTGTCTATATATAAATGATTATGTAGCTATGTCTGTATATATTTGACCCCATAAAGTTGAAAATAATTTTTCAGTGCAACAAATTCCTATTTGTACTTAGGATAATTGAGGGGAAAATTCTCAGTAGAAAATCTGTGAAGTTGATGGGAGAGCCAACAGCTACCTGGTTTTAGTCAAAGTGGTAAATCCACATGGCAGGGCCTCAGAGAACATAACCCGGAAGCTTAATGGAGCAGTCGAGAAAAGAGAAGATGAGAAGGAATAGAGTGGATGGGCTAAGAACCCTGCCGATTTAGAGAGATGACCTGTCATCATCAAGAAAGTGATGGAGACTTCTGATTGGAACAGTTGGCGGCTCCCTGAAAAGGTCACAGAGGCCCACAGAACAGCAAACCCTCCTGCAAGCTGGCCCGCTGCTCTCCTCAGGCTGTCCGTTTACAAAGATTCATATTCCCGGCAGAAATGGAAATGTTGTGATCTTTTATCTTTCAGCTCAAACGTCAAATCTTTTGAAAAACAAGCTTTTGTGCATTCATTTTATACTTACCATGCCTTTTCTTAGACTACAAAGATTCCAAGGCAAGTCTCTCTCCAGGGACAATATCCTGAAGTCCCCCACGGTGTGCAATGGCAGAGGGACTATCTGTCCTGGGGAAGCAGCAGTGGCCCTGATATTCACCCACTGCTTAATTTCCCTTCTCTTCCATATTTCCCCTCTACCCCATTCCCCAATTATAACCAAGAAAATGATTACATGTACCATCCCAAGTGTAAATTTGCTGCATCTCTTCTCTGGAGTTTTGCCTTTGATATCTGCTTTAACTTGATTTCAGAAAATTACGGAAAACTCTCCGGACTTTAATGTAACGGCTGAATCTAGTCATGTCCCAGTCACTAGCAGGGACCCAGGGTACCACTGGTTCTCTCTGGGCTTAAACGTCCTCATCGGTTGAAGCAGGCATTGAACAAATGAAGTCTCAAGTCCACTTCACTTAAAAGTTCATTATCCAATCACTTTGGCAAGTAAAGCTAAGCCATAAAGACTGTTTAACAGAAGACTTTGAAAACTCAATTGAGCACTGGTTCCTGTGCCAGAGCATCAAAGGAAAGGCCTGCCTTTGCCTTGTTCTGCCTGCCATTGCGAGGGGAGAACAGGATGCCCACCTTCCAATCTCTTCTCTTGGGTTCTAAAGATGGGGTTCTATCCTCAACCAGCACATTAAATCACCTTCCATCACTACAACTGCAAAGGGTCAGCCTGGCTGAAAAAAGCTGATCATTACAGCAGATCATTTAAAGGATCCGTGGCCAGTCCACCCTTCCAGATTCTAAAATGGAGTCTGCAGATCAGGTCAGACCTCCAGAATGTAACATGCGTGGACTGTATTATCACAGATGCTCATGGACTGTCTTCATAAGTCTTTGTATTTTATGCCTTTAGCTTTATCAAAACTTTACTGCAAACAACTTTGTAAACATCATCTGAATTTCAGGAGGACATTTGTGGTAATATTATTAAGGATATTGCCATTTGCATTTATCAAAGTGCTTTATAGAGAGTTCATTCATTTAACCAATGCTTACCAAATATCTTCTTATGCTAGACATAAGTAAAGGGATAAAGACATCAACCACAACAAAAATGTATTCTCTCATGGAATCTAAAATTCAAAAAGGACAAGGCACGGGTGTCCTCTCCCTGGAACACAGGTCTCCCCCGTACCCCTAGATTTTCACATGGTTGCCTCATTCTTGACAGTTAGCCTCAGATCAAAGTCTCCCCCTCAGAGAAATCTTTCCTCCTTTTTCTAATACACTCCCACCCCAATACTCCCTTTCACTACTATTTTTAATGAGAAAACAACAAAACGAAATATCTTCTAACTCCTAAGAAACTTTTCAAATATCTTTATTTATGTATTCATAGTCACCAAATTCTACAAAGAGTGTAAGGCCATTCACTGGGCATTACAAAGTGCCCTCAAAGTGTTTACTCTAAATCTCCAGTGTAAACGTTTTTGAGAGTCATTGCCAGAACTGTTTGTCACCCTCAAGGATAACTCTGCTTTTCATGTAGCTTGTAACCTCCTACAGAAAGAGTTCCCGGCCACTTTGGCCTCTGTTATTTTTGTTTGTTGGTTTTTTATCAACCTTTTATTTCTAGGACATGTCCTAAAAGAAATGATTCATTAAAACAGAGAGAGAGGATAACTACTTTGGAAGATATAACTTGAGATTTAAAAAAAAAAAAAAAAAACCCAAAAGAATTACAATAAAAGCTTGTCTCCAATAGTAATGAGAAAGACTCACAAAACTTCCTCATATTTAAAGTATTTCAACCAAACAAAGCTATCATTTTGACTCTTCCTCTTACATTATTTCCATAGCCGTGAGATAAATCTTTACAAACCTCCCCAAAGAAGACTTAAAAAAATAAATAAATGGAAGCACTGAAAAGGAAAAAGGGGAAAAAAAGAAAAAAGGAAAGTTAAGAGGCAGCTTTAACAGAGAAAAGAAATGTTTATTCCCCCAAATGCTCATGTGAAATGCTCATGTGAATTCTAAATTATTAAATCTCTGAGAATGCCTGATTTATGAACAAGATAACACAGCCCCTAGCCAAAATCATTTTTAATAAAAAGCAGGAAACCTCCTGAAGTTCATCTCAGATTTAATATCAAACACAGCAGCCACACATGAACATTTCCCCATAAAACAGGAACACAGCATGGCACAATCGGTGGGCAGCCCTCAGTGGGGAGTCGGCAGTACAAACAAACAGGGTGTCAGAAGCATGGGAGGAAATCAGGCCTCACAATCTAGAGGAAGCAGCCAATGGAATGGACCCAGACTTAAATGGAGTCACCGAAGAAGGGAAGAGGCACATGAAAAACTCATTTCTAAGTATACTACAGCAGCTCGCACCTCCTGGTCAAAATATGGAGCTTCCTGAATGACTACTGGATTTGAGAGAACAACAAAATTGTGTTTTTTGACGACTTCATGCATGAATTTAGAATATACCAAGTAAAATGGAACCACCAGGAGAAAACAAAGGCTAGTAATGAAATAATCTAACATGACTATTCTCATTTTGTAAGAAAAGTAGCAAACATCTAAGAGATGCATAAAAACATGATTCAAATATTTTCCAATAGATATTTGGTTCAAAGGTAAGAAGCATGTCAAAGAAAAAAAGTATCTTATTCTTTCTAATGTATGTTGCTTAGAAACCGTGTCTGTTGCCATATTTATAATCTATGTGGTAAAGGATTATGTCTCAGGAATAAAAATTCAAGTACTAGTTAAATACAGATATAATAATTAAATTCATTTATGTTTAAGCTCTTAAAAGGCAGTTTCAACAGTTATAAGGATCATAAATAAACCACTTTTTGCATGTTTTCATATACATTTCCATTAATATTTTGGTGTTTTGTTAAAAAATATTCTAGAAAACAGAAAATCATTATAAAAGGTGCTCTATTAGCAGAGTTCAGGGGTTAAAAATAAAGGTCAAAAGGGGAAAAGGGGAAAACTAATATCACTGGCAAGTACCTTATAGGTTACTTTAATTAGTATTTTTTAAATTTGACAGAAGAAGAAAAAAAAAACAAGTTAATAATTAACCACAGTACACAGAAAAAGAAAATTCTGGACTATTAAGGATTTAGCCATACATGTAGATTATACATTTATATAGTACAGATTACATAATAAGAATAATACAACCATGATAACTTGAAAAACTATGAGTTTTAAATTTCAACGTACTCTGTAGATTCTCTTCCCATGCATGAAAAGCTAAGAGTAAAAACTGCCTCCATAAAAACATCTTATACTCAATGTTGATTTATTCAGAGAAAAAGAGCAATAATTAAGGCCATCTTTCCCCCAGATCAGAAAAAGACTATTAAAACTCCAAATAATAAAAATTGTATAGTAATGAGTTGATATATCAATAGAAAGGTAAGTGGAGCAGAATACATTACCTTGAAATGCAACTTAGTATGAAACATAAAAACTTAATATATTATGACAAGTGTTATAATTTATAATGTGAGTAAGTATTATAAACTAAGTAAATATTATAAACTAAGGGGTAATATGACTGTCTAATAAATGCTGGGATATTGGGAAGCTTGAGGGAAAATCGAGAGCCTACATTATATCATGTTAAAAGAAATTCGGTCCAGATTAAGTTAAAAACCTTGACATAAAAAGAAATCAGGACAAAACAAACAGAAAAGATGAGTGAGATTTAAATGATCTAAGGATGCAGAAAGATTTGTGATATAAAAGCAATACACAGAAATTGAAAACACAGTTATATTTAAATATAGTTAAATTTAAATATTTAAGTTATTAAATGACTATATTTAAATTCAAAGTTCTATAGTCTGAATCATAAAGAAAATTTACTTATGTGAAAAATCATGACAAAATTTTTGCAAAGAATATAATAAAGATTTAGTACCCCTAACATACAAAGAATTCTGTTGAATCACAAGTATTCATGCCCCAAAACAGCAACCATACACAGCTACTAATCATGGGGAAAGTATTAAGCGTCATGTGTGATAAAAATAAAAAATGCAATTTAAAACAATGAGATGTAATTTTTGCTTTTCAATAAAAAAAGGTTTTTGTAAATAATGACACTCCATGCTGATTAAGTATTCTTAACTATAGCTATTGGCAGAGGAAGCTGATTCATCCATTTGGGAAAGCAACTTGGTCATACAAAAAGAGACTTGTTAAACATTCATTGTCTTTGACACAAATGCTCTTCTAGCCATCTTCCTAAGACAATGATTGAATATATACAAAGATTTATGTATTAAGTGTATAACATAACATTGTTAGGCTAACAAAAATTGAAAAGTTTCAATGCCTAACAGGAAAATGAGTAAATACCGGTACATCTACCCAAGGAAATACTGTACCACCACGTAAAAAATGGTGGTTACTAAGCTCTAGAAAAATGAAATAAAATGACATTAAATGAAAAAAGCAGGATAGATCTAGATGAATCGAAAGAGCTCGAGCTGAGCTGAGATGCAGCCATCTCGACAGCGGGACACACTTCACGGTGTCATCCAGCTACTGAGGATACAGCGATGAATGACACAGAGGAGGTGCTGGTCTTCATGGGGAAGCGGACAATAACCAGACAAGTAACTGTATAATGTAATGCCAAGGTGATGAAGAAAAATGCAGATGTATATTTAGCTCATGGACTTCAGACAATACATACATGTATGACACAAACACACACACATACACACAGGGGAAAAACAACATATCAAAATAATAACAGTGAGCACTTGATGTGATTATGAGATGGGAGGTGATTGTACTTTTCTTCTACATATTTTTTGGTACTTGAAACTTTGACCATCTATTATTAAAATGTAGGGGGAAAGGCTACATATTATTATTGAAAATATATGAAAATCCTAACATTTTACTTTGACTTTTTTTAGTAGGGTACAGAATACCTAGAAAGATATTTTTCTTTCTATCCCTTCACTGAATGGATCATTTGACCACAACTCCTAGGTGGAGATTTGTGTTCTGGCCATTTAAAAATGGAATAAACAAGCTGTGGCTGTTAGAAGAAATATGAGAACAAAGATAGTCAGGTTATTTTGTGCTTCTAGGAGGTCCTAGATCAGAGATGTGGAGTCGTGGAGGCAGCATGGAGAGGTGAGGGAATTCTGCCCATGAGTTGCTATAGAAATGACAAATATAGGAAAACAGTATTCACGCTATCTTTCAAGGAACAGGACACCCCTGCTCTCCTTGTCAAGGTTTGCGTCATAAACAGGACAGTTTGAAAAGCATCTATATATCCATACTGAAGCTTTCTCCCTCACTGCAGTTCAGAGTTCAGGTTGTGGCTTGGCATAAGAACATGGCCCAGAGAGAGAGAGACATCATTGAGTTCCATTTGTAGTTGATTTCTCGCAACTTTTGCCATTTGATCACCTCTCCTCGACAAGAGTACACAGCATTATGAGGATCAAACAGCTAAACACTTACATACATTTAAAACACATTTAACCTTTCTTCCGCCAGACCCCGAAGCAGCTACAGAACTGTATTTTAGAATCATGACCTCCTCTTGCTATCTTTCTTACTCATTTCTTTTGTCATTTTCTGGCTTAAAACAAAGTTAGTGGTGTCTTCTATATCAACTTCTCTTTTGTTTGCCTCAGGCCAGAATATAAGAAGTGAGATTTTGATTGTTTGACATGACCGATACAGAAAAAAATAAATATTGCACCCCAAAGAGCTATCAGAACTATTTTGGGAACCAGTATATCTGTAAAAATGTTAGAGAAAATAAAAAGCAGCTATTTCCTTATGATATTCTAACATGTCAGCGTTTCCTAATCATGAAGTTTCTGTTTTAATCTTGTGACCAATGACCTTCAATAAACGACCTGGAAAAAATTACTGAATTCAGCTAGCCTAGGACCTCTTTCATTATGTGTTTGAATAACAGCTTTAGAAAGTTGAACGCAGGCAAATGTTAATGCTTTTACACATTTTTAAAAGCTGTTTTGTTCTATTATCCAATGACATACAGGTCACGCCTAATGATTGCATTCTTCCCCCAGCTAATTTCAAGGCTAAAATCTTGCCATATCCATCTATCTTAGATTTGTATTCAACAACACTAAGTGTTTGGAAAGACGACTAGAAAGGAATCAGGATTTTAACTTGTAAATATAGACAAATCAATCCATCTCTATGGCTTTAATATCTTTATCTTTACAGTGAAAGGGTTGGATAATTTGATGGCTACTTCCTTTCCAATTCTAACATCCCAGGCCTTTGTGAGTTATTCTCTAAAGGTCAAATTAATTGTGTTTTTAATTGTGACAAAGAATTAGACTAATAAACTAGGCCAGCCATGCCAACGTGTGAATGGAGGAAAGGAAAGTGGTAGAGAACTCTTTGTACATACAGGTAACATAAAAATTGAAACAATTTAGAAATTTAGAGACATCATATCCTTATTTGAAATATTTCCAAACTCTGACCTAGGATTTCTATTTGACATTAAAATCGAACTAAGGGTTTCCTTTATCTTACTAGCATGTGACACCCGTGCCCAATAATATAGACCTGTGGTGCAGTGTGTGCTTCCCACCTTGGTTCCTAGCCTAAAAATAGAGCCTAAAACATTCACTAGCCTAAAAATAGAGCTATAATATTATAGAACTAGAAGCAAACTCAGGCAACGGTCTGTCTCTTCTTCTCAACCTGTATATCTAAAAAATTGTAGCTAAATGATTATCCCTCTCACCTCTATTTTGAGAATTCTAAGGCCTAACCAAATTCCCTTGTTTCAACACCTTCGAATACAAATTTTATCTTAAAATGAACTCTCATTTAATTTAATCTCATTTGCTCTTCCATTGGCATGGAGAATAAATTATAGCATCTTTTTCACTTAAAAAAGAAAAAAGACAAAGCTGTATTTTTTAAGAGTATGTGAACACTATGTTGACTCATCCTTTTTCTCTAAGCAGTTTAGTCCGTATCTTTCAGCTGGGAGATTATGGTGCTATTTGTCAGAATTATCTGCCACATGATTTGTCACCTAGTTTGACTCCAGCAATGGTTCAAGTGTAAGAGGCAATTAACTTTTCCCTCATATTTGCTTTGATTAAAAATAAGCATATAAAAGAAGATTGAAATATGGTTTTTTGGATACAACTCTCCTTAAACGATATATGTAACAATAACAACAAAAATCCACTGTTCATCAGGTTCATCTTCCCTGAACACTGCTTCATATACACCAATAACTTGTAACCCACACATCCCATCCATTAGCTACTGGATCAGGTCTAAAATGGAGGCTAAGATTGCCCATATCCCAGCATCAGCACTTACTACATCGTGTCTTCTATGACTTCACAATCCTTTGCTTTAGGGACAGCAGTCTACACATTATTGCAACCACTCAACAGGTCCATGTCTTAGTGTTTGCCCTTCCCCTGTCTGAGATGCCTTTACTTCTTTATTCTACCCTTCTTAGTCTTACTTTTCATCTAACTTACTCTTCCACAGAAAAGTTACTTCCTAATCAGCCATTGCATCACCTTGCACACCCATGGGTCACTTCTGCTTTGCTTCCCAAAGAGACCAACTGGCATATTGGAAAGAGTATAAGCTTTGGAGCCAGACAAATAGCCCATGCATTATATCAAACATGGATTATACACCTACTCTTCTCATGGACTAATTACAGGGCCCTGAGAAATTCCTTCACTGCTCTGAGCTTCAACTTTCTCAAGTGAAGAATGGAAATAATACATCATGTTATTAAAAATAATCTGAAGTGCTACTGTGTAATCTGTCTAGTACTCATATTAAAAAAATACTGTTTATAGTTTTAATAAAGGCTATGCATTTGTAAATCATAAAAACCATTTAGGAGTAAACTAACACTTATGTTCTCCTGTTTTGTTTCAACTCAATAGCATGTTTTCTGAGGGGGGGAATTTTCATACATGATAATAGCCCCTCAGATCAAAATCTTGTTTGTCAGATTTCATAAGGAGTTTCTTGGCAAAACAGTAAGCCTAAAAACAGGTGACTGCAGTAGAAGGACAAATAGTCCATCCATTACACCTGCATTGTCAGCCAACAGTGTGACGATCCCAGTATGGGTGTAGGCATACAAATATCTGGTTCAGAAGGGAAAAAAAATCTGCCAAGAAATTCATTATGATTATGATGCGTGAGCGTATTGCCACCTGAGGGAGGTTAGAGACCATTAAATAAAAAGCAGTTCTCATCATCTTCTGAACCTTCTAACTACTAATAATCGCTATTTTGCTGATGATGCAGAACAACTTTTCAAGCTGATTAATAAGTCATGTGTGTCGAACCCCAGCTCATAAAACAATTCTGCTAATCCTCTAATTTTTTTCAAAGATTATGAAATATTCTTATCTTTGAAGAATATAAGTTTTGGTTGCAGATGGTGTTTGTGTATCACTTGTCGAGCTCATTAACATTTTTGAATTTCGCATATTTTATCCTTACAATCCCAAGAGGACTATAATATAGGGATTCTTACTGTCTATTTAAAAATGGTAAACAAAGATTCAGAAGCCATTTAGAGGTCTGTCCGAGGTCAAACAGCTAGTTAAGAAGAGGCAGGATAAGAATTTTTATTTCTTAAACCAGGGCTACTTTCAAATATTTAGAAAGTAAATATTTTTACAGCTCATAAAAGTGAAGGAAACCTTTCTTTCCTGAAAAGTCTCAACTTCATTTGGTTCATTTTAGATGTTTACATTGGTAATACAGTTTTAACTTGCACCTATACAAATTCAAAAGTTGCTCATTTTCCTGAGTAGATCAGATAAGCTGAATCAATGTTTGACTATGACTAGAACGAAACTATCACAATTATTTCAGTACCTGGCAAGTGTAAATATAATCACCTGGATGCATCTTGTCTCTGCCCATACTGAACAACGCGGGATATTTTCCTATTTTTGTGAGAATCGTAACACTGGATCTTAATGAATGCCAAGCAGCAGGGCACAGATGAGAGATTAGTGGTCTAAGAAGCTTTTCACCAAGTATAACTCAGAATGTAAAATTTATTTATGAGCCACCTTTTGAGTACAATCACTACCTTTCAAATCCAGGCATAGAAAAGGATACCTGATTTGCATAAATGAGAATATGGATGAGGGGCGTTATTAAAGTGTAAACTCAAAAGTAGGAGACAATCTAATGACTGACTTATTACTTCTGATTATAGAAAGTATTTCCTTTTAGATAAGAGGATTCAGTCTCTGTAACCTCTGGTGTGTCATTTATTTTGTCATTTGGGTTGTACCTATTACAGTCGTGACATTTGACCCACCCTACTTATGCCACCCAACCCACAATTTATCAAAGCTTGAAAAGGTCATAGAAATTAGCAGGTTGCTAATCAACAACGTAAGTGAAAAACATTAGTAGCTCAGTTCAAGAAAGTTATAGTTAGTTTCTCATTTTATTTTATATGAATATATAATTCATATAAAAAGATATAGAGGAGAGAAACACTTGTGTTCATATGAAGAGATATTATAGAGGAGATAAACACTGTTTAAAGATATTATAAAAAGAGATCCATGCAGCTGGTGGAAAGTTAGACTGGATAGTATCCAAGGTTCCCTCTAATTCCGAATTTATTTGATTCTATTAATCATACCCCTCGTGGTCTCTTATTTTATGGATAACTAAAGAGAACAAAAACACTGGATAAAATTAAATTAGCCACCATTATTGCTCCTAAAACATGAGTTTATGATTCTACACTCAAAGTATAAGCTTCAATAATATTAAAATTCAAGTTTAGAAATGACTATACGAAAGGATATAGAATAGTCAAAAACATTGACCTTCAAATTTTTGCCTCATAATGGGGTTAGAATCCTTAAAATTAAAAAAATATATATCTGTCTAAATGACTTCCACAAAGCACCTGAAGGATTAATATCTTTGATTACTGCCTAATAAAATATTACAATATAATCCTATAATTTCTGCACCACTTACTTGACACGTTAGCCTTACATGAACAAACTGTGTTTCAGCCAAATGTATTTTTTATGCATATATGAAGCTGAGAAATGCAAGAATTCTGATCTCAGGGTACATCAACCACATGTTCCATTAGTGAGAAATTTTCAGACTGAGCAAAGACAAGGACGAGTAACTTGGTGACCTTGTTCTCTGAATACAGACTCATCTCTTTTCTTTGACATCTGGCCAAGTACTGACCTTTGTTTGCCTGCCTCAGTGGCTCCACCAGTATAATTAAACTCCTATTGTGAAACATATTTAAAAAAGGATTTGCAAAACTTTTTTTATACATATATATACATTTCCAGAAGAAATGCACCAAGTAGAATGGTTTTAATTTAGCTATCAATCATTTCAACAATTGAAGAGAAGCACTGTCACATATTAAGATAATTCTAACAATGCCTTGTCATTAATAAAGAGATGCCTCATTATGCCAAAGAAATCTTTGTAAACTTGGATATAAATTCAATTTTATAAGTCGACTTGATTAGGAAACATCATTTTTAAGAGATTCATTTAGCAAATACTTTTACCAATTCTGATTAATAATCCAGATTTTTCTATATACATGTATTTACAGTGAGGTAACTTTCTGTGACAACTAGTTTACATACCTTCACAACATATATCATTTGAGTATTTGTAAAGAAAACCTTAGAAGTATTATAAAAAGTCGATAACCTTACTTGGTAATAAAATCACAAAATAAAATGCTGCTGGAATCGGCACATATATAGTTGAAACATTATTTGCTATTTTCTAGTAACTGTTAAACTAGAAAGTTATAAAGTATATAAAATAGAGGAAGATTTGTCTCTCATTGAAAACTGCGTCCTTAAAATGCCAAATGCAAAGTCAAAAACTTCAAACCAACATTTAACATTTTGTCATGCAACTTTGCTGCAGCACATTTAAGCAAGATTTTTAAATTGTTTTGTTTTGCTGTGTTTTTAATTAGGTTAATTGTTTTATATGTCCTATAAGGCCTTAAAAAATAGTATAAAGTTATTAATAAAGGCGTTTACTCTGGTTGAGTACAAGTCACTAAGGATAAGAACACATATACTGAGGAGTTAAGACTGGAACATCTGCGCTGAATGCAAATAACTAATTGTGGACCATTTATGAACCAGTCTGATGATCACACTGCCTTAAAGGTCTTCGGTCATTTTTCCCAAATCAAGTTTCTCTTCTTCTAAGTTATTGGTACAGGTGTGATGACTTTCAGGCATCAATTAATATAAATTGGCAGCAGGCAGAGTATTAATTAAACATGACACTCTGATTATTTAAACCTTCTATTAAAGTTGATTATTCAGAGCATGTTGATAGCCTGCTCTTCAAAAATGACTGATGATATCAAGCTTTACTGATTTCCTCCAAGTCTACTATTTTCAACTCTTCAGAACAGAAGGAATAAATGAAGTGAGAAGAACATTGAAACAAGTCTAATAGGCAAACCAACTAATCTCAGACCCCCAAGGTCAAAGTAAAGTAATTCATTTCTTGGCTTTCATCAACACAAGACATGATTTATCAATTGCAGAGCAGGATTATAAACATTATACATCTCAATGATATGTTCTTTGCATTGTGTAACTTCCTGAACAATGACAAATTGCACATTCGCCACAAAAATGTGTCACAGGCAAAACTCGTTAGATTTGCAAATAAAAATACTTTGATTTTTAAAAACAAATGGACACATTAGGAGTCATTACTACTACACATTTCTTCTGATGGGGATAACATTTTAAAATTCAGATATTCCTTGGGATTCACTCAAATATATGGTCCAAACTTTGGACATTCATGCCTCTCAAAATACTATTCTTACTTTAATATATTCATTTGTGGAGGCAGTTACCATGCTATAGATAATTATTAAATGCAACATTGTTATATCACAAAATTTCAGTGATAATTACTCTGTTTTCACATTTAAAAAAATGTTGAATGCCTCTTATAGGATTACTAGTTCCATAGATCCAAAGCTATTCTTAGAGAAGAAAACATTATAAGAAAACCATGGGAACATTTTTTAATATTATAAATGTAATCGTATAGCAGAAATTTAGCCCAAAATTTTAGGATTAGTGCTTTTCAAGCTTTGAAGAGTAGGTGAGACTTAATAGAAGAAGAGTCATGAACCAGTTATTTTTATTCCATTCATCTCCCAGTTTATCTCTCACTTGTTACAACACCGGAAGAACTGTTCTATAAGTCATACTCATCACAAAAGTTGAGAAATTATTCCATAGAGTAATGTTAGGCAATTTGAAAGATTTCTACTGGAATTAAATATATAATGTGTATATAAATATAAATATATACATATATATATACACATATATAAAATGCATATATATACGTGTGTGTGTGTGTGTGTGTGTGTGTATATATATATATATATATATATATATATATATATATGGTTGACAACTGTGATCACAAAACCTTG
Organism: Rhinolophus sinicus; assembly: GCF_057876585.1. Lineage (NCBI taxonomy): Eukaryota > Metazoa > Chordata > Mammalia > Chiroptera > Rhinolophidae > Rhinolophus > Rhinolophus sinicus. The sequence goes on along the minus strand of NC_142515.1, from coordinate 119,938,726 downwards.
TTCTACATTCAATGTATTTTAAATCACATTGCTATTTTCACTGATCTAAATTAATAACCACTTTTTCTATTTGGTCACAATTTCAGGAAAAATGTATTGCCTAGGTGAAGGAGGATACTAAAAGGTGTTGTAGCTTCAGCTGATGATTCATTTCACCAACTGCCAGAACGTTGCATGTTGCAGCACACCTGGAGACATGCGCCCGCGACTGATTGGGAAACATTTATCTTGGCACATCGCAAAGGAGATGAAATTATAATTATTCTCCCTTGTAACGAAAGGTATTTTGGAGCTATGTCTCCCTACGAAATAATACAAATTACACATCTGGACTAGGTTCACATAATTTTACCATCTGTTCTCTATATTCAGCCATAAATATTTCCCAAAGCATTCTTTGTGTTTAAAAAAATAAGATTTATTTTTAAAAGACCAGGACTGATTGTCAACATTGCAGGGAAATGTTATTTATTTATTTATTTATTTAGAAATAAAAAGGATACTGAATAAATTGCTCAGAACCCTGAATTTCTTTGGTTGATAAATACACAGTATAAATCTAACCTTTACTCTCCATTAAGGGGATTTTGTGGATTTCTCGTTTTCTGATTTTGAGAAAATAAATGTGTTAGCTAAGTTTTACACAGAATCCTCCCTGAAAAAATTGAACACCTGAGGACTTAGTGTTGAAGAACAAAAGGCATCAGAGGTTTCTTTCTTTAGCTTAAGTCTTAGCAGTTACTCATTATCTTCACTTAAAAATCCAGAGATTCTTAATCTCTCCTGCAAAGTTCTGTAGTTTAACACCTTACAATATAATAGCAAATTAAAGGTATTCTAGAAATATTTAAAGAAGTTTGCAGAATGATGATTCCAGAAAATGAAAATATTCCATCCAATGTAACCAGTATTAATAATCTTAGTCTAAATGAGGTTCAATAGTTACTTTTAAATTATTACAAAACTCGTTTAAAATGCAAGTTGATTTTCTCTAAATATAAAAACGTCAATGAAATCTTTACATAAGAATAGGAGAGGTCATTACAATGCATATTTGATTTTAGTACTGAAAGTTTAGAGAACAGGCTTCAATATGGTGTGAAATAATTTTTCATATTTCTTTCAAAAATGCTGAAGGAAGAGAATCACTTAGGAGATTGAAACATAGAAAACACTCTTATGTAAGTAACATTTACTTTCTTCCTAAACTAAGAATATAATAATAATAACAACAACCAAACAATCATGTAGAGAATAAAAATTGACAGTCACTAATCTAAGTACTTCATACATATTAACTCATTTCCACAATGCAATGACATACACGCTATTATTATTATTTTTTTGAGATGAGGAAATTTCTTTGTAATAAAAAAGAAAATATCGACTCAGTGCATCACTGTTCTTTAGAATTTGTATAAATTGAATCATAGATATTATCAATGAGTAAAAACTAAGGCCCTAAAATTAAGAAAGAGAGAAAGGAAGGAAGAGAATCTTTGACTGGCATACCACTCAGAAATTCAAATTGGGGTAATAATGGCATAAATAATTTTAAAATATGGTTAATATATACAACAGTATGTATGTATAGATAGCAAACAAAAACTATGCTTAAACTACTAAAGAATATTACAAAAGAATGTGAACTGCATCTATGTCACTGATGTATAATAAGTGTTATGTTATACGTCACATCCACAAACCTACATGTCTTTTTTTTTTCCATAAGAAATTCTCTCTGATATTAGATTTTGGTAACTGGTTTTGAAAAAATGTTTTAGAATTAAAGAGACAGTCATAAACCATAGTAATCTCTTTCACAGAATGGAAATTCAACAAATGTTTTCTATAAAATCTAATAAGAGGAATTTTTCCTCTATGTAGCCACTTACACACTAATTATTCTCAAAAATGGGTAAGACAGGACAACCTATATGTCTCTATAATCAATGGATGTAGAGTCATAAGGCGGCTTATCATTTCAAAGCAATACTAGAAAGAACTAGATCCTGGTAAATGTATGTTCTCTACCACAATTCCAGTGATAAATATGAAAGTACTTTCATAAATATATCATATTTCTCAATAAAATAGCCTTTACACATGTTTAAATTACATTTTGATTTGCATAACAGTTGAATGCGATAGAATGAAACATCATTTTAAACACAATTGCTTTGTTATGTGTTCAAAATTCTGACTACTCTGGTTCTTGGCCAGATCTTATTATCTCCCAATATACTTGGTGCCAGAATTTCTTAGTCTACCTTAATTTGAATGGTCAACCCTTAGGCATATTCTCTGATGTCCGGGCTATTTCTATTTCATACTGACTCACCTTCGTGCTTGTTCCCTTCTTGGAAGTGTCTCTCTCCCTCTCTCTCCTCACCCAGCCCCCCCCCCCCCGCCAAAAAAAACACCTACTCTTCATTTGAGACTCTATATAAGCAACATTTCCCTAGATACAGTAAAGTATTTCCTCCCTTCCTCTCTGTCAAACTGGATAAAAAAATATATTATGGTGTCAATCACAACATGTTACAGTTATTTGTTTACACATCTCACTCATTAACTGGACAATAAAACCTTGAATACAAGTCTTATTCCTCATATACGAAGTTCCCAGCACAACGATTCGAACATGGTGATGTTCAAAGATGAATTAAATAATACTATAATTCTGTCTATATCTTTCACTGTACCTCTTAAAATTTCCGTCCTCAGACTACAGATTATGTTGTTTTCCTCTGGAAAGTCAAATGTTCATATACAAATCATAAAAATAACTCATTTTTCTAAGTTTTAAGTTAAAAATAATTCATTTGAAAAACACTATATACATCATTATATCATCTAGTCATCAGAAGTATTACCTGGGAACAGAGAATAAAAGAAATCATCCAGCTCCCAAATTTACAAGTCCCTATAATGTTCTGTGGTTATTTCTAGGCTATCATAACTAATCATTCATTAAGCACATTATTCTCTTTAATTGGATAGTAATGAAAAAATTCCTATGAATTATTAGAAATAAGTTTTGGAGTCACTGTCTTATGAAATATCTGAGGGCAGCTGAGAGTCCATGTTAAGTTCTATGCATGTTTTACAAAATAGGTTACCTAAAATATTAGCTCTTTCTTTTATACTTTCAGGTTATCAAATAATTTAGTATTGAATGTAGAATACACAATCAATTCATTTACATCTAATTTATTATTAAATCAAATTTTGTCTGCCAAGGAGATTAATGAGGAGGAGGAAGAGGGGGAAGAGAACAACGACGACAATGGTAAATATAAAGTTGACTGGCCCACGTTAAATTTCTTCTCTAGGCATACTTTTTCAACTATATAAGCTTACATTTTATTCTTTATAAATAATTCAGAGAAAATATGGCTACTTACTTTTCAGGATTTTCTACTTCTTCAGTAACAAAGTTAAGATAAAACCTATAAACATAAATAAAATTTCAGGCTATTAATATATTTTATGATCATAATCCAAAGTTTCAAATTTTAAGTATTTAAAATCAAACTGAGAATTATGAAAACTTGATATACAAATACTCAGAGTAAGATGGCAATGTTCCACAACCAAAAGTACTGACAAATCAATTTCCTATGAAACCATATAGGTGGTTATTTTTCATTTTTTCACATTGTTATAGAGGTATAATATGAACAGTAAAACACATGAATAATAATGTATAACTTGATGCATTTTTCCATATTTATACATCTAAGTAACTACCAACAAGAGGAAAAGATGAAACATTTCTAACACCCTAGAAGATGCCCTCAATAGCCCTTTCCAGTCGATACCATTTCCTCCACCATCCTGCAAAGGCAACCACTATTGACTTTTATCACCATAGTTTTGCTTGTTTCATCATAATAGACCAGTATTCACTTGTAAAACTATTGTACAATATTTATTCTTTTATGCCTGGCTCTTTTGCTGGCTTTTATGTTTGTGAGTCTCATCCATGTTGTTGTATGTAGCAGTGATTCATTATCTGTTATTGTTCCTTTTCATTGTAGGAATATCACACTATACATTCTACTGTTGAGGGACATTTGGATTACTTCCAAGTTACAGCTATAGATACCATAAATATGCTTTTATATGTCTTCTTGGGGACAATCCATTCATTTCTCTTGGTTACATACTCAGAATATGATTGCTGGGTCATAGGGCAGATATATGTTTACTGACAATTATATTCTACCATGTTTGGCATTTGCCCCAGCAACAGATAAGATTATAATGTGTCAGTCACTGGGGAAATGAAAGTGAAAAATCCATCGTCTCTCTCCTGAAGGAGTTCATAGTTGTAGCATGCTCCACAGAATACCACAGTACAGCCTGGGAGACCATGCTGGACCACACACAGAGCACCATGGGAGCAGGGGGGAGGTCCAACCCAGACTGGCAGGTCACTGAAGGTTGTTCTAGAGGAGGAAATGCCCAAGTTGAGTCTTCAAAAATGCTTAATACTGCCCCTGGTGAAGTGGTGTAAGGACATTCCAGGCTGAGCGCAGCATATGAACTCGGGAGTGTGGCCATGCTATACACAGGGAATGAGCAACAGTTTAGTATTCTGCAGCACCACGTGTGCTAGGGAGAGTGAGAACAGAATTTAAGCACAAGATGGCCTTTGGCTTCTGAGAATCCAGATGTTAGTATTGGTGACAAGTTGACTAAAACGTGTAGGGCAAGAGAAATATGACAACAGCATCACTCTAGAACTGGCTTTCTAGATATAAGCACAGACGGCAAGTAGGGACCGAAAATGGGATAAAAGATATTAAATTCTCAATTCGCACTTCTCCTGTTCAATTCACTGGTTTCCAGCGTGCATCCCATCAAATGTCCTCAAGTCACAAGGCTGTAAAATAGCTATTTTTCTTTTCTGTGTATATAGGCAGCTAATTTTAGGCACACTGTTAGTCATTGCACTAGACATTGCTGACTAAAGAGCAGAGCATTTTGAATATTTCCCAAATCCTGAACACTTTTCTGGGTCTCTTATGTGACAAGAAGCAGTCTGGGCAAATGATATTCCACCTTCAAATTCTATAGGATTGCAAATATTATCCTAAAGCTATGGCCCTAGAGAAATTCAGATTCTTTTCCTTCACTTTGTGACTCTACTTACCCCATCCAGGGATGTCTACCCTCTCTCATCCTTAACTTCTTTTTCCAGTGTAAATGTCCTGCCGGAGACTGTTTAAAGCCCTGTAATTCTCTCTCAAGGTTCTAAGATATAACACTTAGGCAGACTCCAACCTCAAATACATACATAGATAACTGGATCATGAAGATGGGGAAAACTGAACATGTAAAGACCTTTCCACCTCTTCATTTCATAGGCTTAGGAAATTTCCATAGAATAACAAAATCATATTTTCAATATACTCTTGTGTTCTCTTAGTATTCCTTAGAAGGTAAAATACCAATTATGTAAGTCCACAAAAAACATGGTATATAGCAGGGGTATCCAAACTTTTTTCAACGTTTTTTACCAAGGGCCATATGCGGTAAAATACACAAACAGCCAGGCTACTCACTCGAGGTAAAGTACGTATTGCCTCACCTGGTTTATTTAAGTAAACTAAATATATTTTTGGAATTTGCTGCGGGCCAATTAACAATGGATTGCGGACCGCAGTTGGCCCGTGGGTTGCAGTTTTGACACCCCTGGTCATAGGCACAAATTCTCAATAATTTAAAGCCAAATGGCTAGAATATTAATCCATCAGTGTTTAATATACTTAAAACTTCTCGTGACTTAAAACAAAGATGAGAAAACCTGTCTTATTCCACCTTTATAAAAATACTCATCAAAATTCATAAGTAGGCAGTTGATGTTCATGGTTAAAAACAAGACAATAGGTCCAAAATGGAGTGGCTTATGCTAAGGCCCACAGCACCAAACTGAGGCTTACTTTTAGTTTCAGCTCTCCCAGAAATGGAATCAGAAACCAGTCAATCAGCAATTGTCTGACCAGCACTAGTTAGATGATCTGCCTGAGAGACAGGAAAGTAACATTGCCATAACCAACCTGTTTTTTTGTGTTTTTTTAATCTAGTATAACTTCCTTGCTCCCGCTTCTTCCTGCCTATAAAAGTCTTTCATTTTGTACAGATCCTCAGAGCTCCTTTCTATCTGCTAGATTGGATGCTGCCCAATTAGAATCGATTTTTTTTCTCAAATTCTTAAAAATTTTAATATGCCTCAGTTGGTCTTTTAACAAGGTTAAGGTGTGTAATATTTTCATGATACATTGTAAGTAGAAACATTTGAATAGCTGAGAACACAACAGCAATAAAGTTGACCTAAAAAGTTATCAACCAAAGATATTATTTTAATGACTAGTGTGTGTGTGTCTGAAAAATAGAGGTTGTAGTTATACCAGAAAGGCAAGCAACAATCAATACTTCTTTCTGGAATATGCACTTGAGGGATATGATGTGTTTGTTTTAAGCCCAATGCAGTGGGAAATACAGGAAGAAAATGCAAAAATCAAAACAAAAGCAAAACAAACAAACAAAACCCCACACAAACTAAGATATTAATATATTTCCAGGCCTCTCATGCCAAAAACAGCCAGTTCCTTCTTAACACTTGAATTAGACTTTTTTTTTTCCCCAACAATGTTAAAGCAAGAAAGGAAGTATGGAAGTATTTATGAAAAAACAGAAACGAAAACAAAAAAACGCAATTTCACATATTTGCCATAGCTCCAGAGAATAGCAAAAAGGAAAGGGTTTGGGGCAGGGTGGGGAGGAGAAAGCTTCTTATTTTGGTCCAAACGTGTGCATCCTGTGGGAAATACACCTTTATGCTCTGCTAGCCTCCATCAACGAGTTCAGGGCATTCTCTTGGCTTTACATTTCCTCAAGGCCTTCAGAGAATGTTCAGAAGATCTATTGTTTCAGCTTTTCCATGGTTGTGTATAAAAGGCACCACAAAGCTGACAGTGCATTCCAGGACCTAACTATGTGAATTATTTTAAAAAGAAGCTTATTCTGCAGATTAGATTTGACACAGTGGTACAAAATAATCCCAGCAGGTGCTTTAGAAAGACCAAATCCACTGAGGATAGGATTTAAAAGGGAGAAAAAAGACACCGAAGACACACAGTTTAAAAAAAAGAAAGAAAAAAAAAAATCCCACCAAGCAATATTTAGCTTTGCATCAGGATATGAGACTGAAATTGGTTGAGCTCTCCTCCTGAGTTACAAGGGAGACGGGGAGACGTATTTCTCTGAATAGAGACATTGGCAATAATATTTAAGTTGTTCTGACCCAACTCTGTGACCTGACAGGGTTAATGATTTCTTTCCCCCCAATTATGTCTCTGTGAAGGAGTTTTCACCATTCCAAAAGGTCCTGCACTTCTCTCAGCCAAAAGCCTACTCTATTCAGATCCAGGGTTTGGCAGTGTCCTTTTCCTATTCAACACGTAGGAGGTGAAATGCTACCAGATCGACACCCCCAGGCCCAGGGTCTGCTGCTTTTCCTTACACCCTAGGTGGGTAAGTTCTCATGGCAATAGCCACTTCTGTCCTACTTCTGTGAAAGACTCATACTTTATTATTTTTTCCATCAAACATTGTCACAGCAGCAGCAGAGGGAGTGGAGGCTCATTTATAGTGCCCCATTTATAATTCCACAACCCAGTCTTGTAATTCTGTCGTGAAAGACAGAGAGAGGTCAGAGAGGCAGGATCACACTTGGAAAATGAATAAACACACCCCTCCTTGGGAACTCTTTTAGTCTCCATCTTGTTCCATTTATATCCAGATAATAACTTTTCCTCTAGAACACAAAACCAAACGAAGTTTCTTTTAAATACAACTTCCCTTTTCTAAACCAGATGGCCATAGATTAACAACCAGATTATTTCTACCTATCCGCAAAGCAGCATTCAGGTAGCATAACAACCTGTTATGGAAATCCAGTTAATTATCTGTCCCCTATGTAAGCCACTGGTATAACATTTCCTTTAAAATCCTGGCCCTAATTTCCAATCCTATAATTGAACCCTCAAGAATATAAGAAAATCAACAGCTTCCCATTCTGTAAAATAGGGAGTGGCTATGAGGTTCATGTGGGTCAAAGTATAAATAAAGGCCCATGGAAACCCCATTTACCCTGTAAACAGTGTTGAAAGAAATTTTTAGGCCCAAAATGGAGCTGCTCAAGCCCCAGATACCAAGCCAACTCTGGGCTCTATACTGAGTTCCTTGTTCCTTATTCCTTTTCTATTTTTCTCTTCCTTGTTCCTCATTTTTGATCCGATCAAAGCTTCCTGTCTTCCACCCTGGACACTTGAGAGTGGAGACTGCCCACTTCATGAAGTGTTAAATAAAGTGTGCTTGCATCACCTACATTGTCTTTTTTAATCATTTTAACAAGAGAAACATTTTTGGTTCAATAGCAATAAAACTAAATATTAAGGTAATGAGATGATTCCAAAAGGGAAAGAGTGTATACATGAAGCAATCCATCAGCGCTCCACAGCCTACGGAGGTGGAGCTTTGCTCCACCACATGAATATTCTGTGCTGGTCGGGGGGCAGTGAGTGGACAGAAGAAGATTTTAATATTCCGTGGGAACAGAGGCATGGCACTCACAAGCAAAAGAAACTTCGTTCAATGGAATTACTCAAATCTCCCTTGTGACTACGTCCGCATCCCACATTCCTGATTGAATGCTGCCCGCTCCCAACACTTGGCTCCAGCTGAAAGCTTTTGCCACCTCCCGCTCCACTCTGGTGCCTCCTGGTGACCTTCCCAGCAGCTTGGCCAGTGCCCCAGGGCTCCAGAGCTCTGATCCAGGCTGAATGGCCATAGAACAGTTGATTCTGCTACTAACCCTGTGATCACAATTCCGTTCTTTTTCTGCCCAGCACCACATTGTGCTTTGGACAATAATAAAAAGACTTCAAAAATACTGAGTGATTCAAGACTAATGCTTACACACAATGGCTACAAAAATATTCCGAGAGTATACAAATACTTTATGCTAGACTCCTTAAAGCTACAATCGTCTAATGAATTTCCAACATAGTTTGCTTCAAAAGTCATGTGAAATATTTTAATTAAATTCCTATACTCTCCTAATTCTCCTCTAATGCTACATTTTCATAATTCAATGAGATTGATAGGGTATACACTCTATTTATTTTGAAATATGTTTTATATTCCATGTATTAGCTGGGATGTAAAATCTTAAAAACTAAATAAAAGGAAATTGTATTTGTGTTTGAAATTCATTTACACAATTTTTGAGCTAGTGTCGTTTCCTGATACTATTTTTAGACTCATAGAACATTCTCACAGCTAAACCTGTACTATACTACTATTACTTCTATAAATAAATTTTAAAAAAAGACATATTGTATTGCTACTAACCAAAGAGTGAAATTTAATTTGACTACACTGATTTTGATGTTTAAATAATTTTCTATCTCGTGGGCTTTCTTGTCACAGTTACTTCAACTAAATCTTACTAGATCAATAAAATTTAATTAGGAAAAAACCCCACTCTTATCCATGATTATTGTTATTCAAATTCCTGAACAAAGCAAGGCATAAGTACAAAGTTCTAATGCTTCAATCAGAAAGGTATCACAGCTGGACACACATCAAAGGAATTGTACCTGTGTCACAGTGGTTTTAACCATCTTGGCTGCATATTTTGTTTTCAAATGTTGAGGACATTTTAAGAAATTTGTAAGGCCCTTAAAAAGGTAACAGATGATCTAATACAACTGATTTCATTCTCTTGGTTTCTCCTTCCCTACCTTTACAGCACCATTTTACCTCCTGGGAGCACCTTACTTATTTTTGTGTCTGAATTATTTCTTTCTCAAGGGAAGGTGGAGAAAAATCAATTAATCGACTATTTGTAAACACCTTTGGAGTCTCAGCTGACAAAACACTGATCTTTAATATCTCGTGGCACCATTACGTCCTTACTGATCTATACTTACAAGTGATTTGTATTGGTTCTTAAGACCCAGCATTTGTTTGTTTTTTATAACATCAGGCTGAATCTACTAGTCACCTCGACTGGAAACTTCAGTTACGTTTGCATTAAGTCACACATGGAGGGGAAGGAAGCCATCCCATCTTTCTTGCTTCAAGTAAAGTAAAGCGCATTGGATTATGACTAGTCACATGTGCCTAGCCCTTTGCTGGGTACTAAATCGAAGTTCTCTAAGGAATTAATAAACTACACACTAGAGATATCAACCTACCAGCCAGCGTATGCATACATTCCATAATAAAAAGCCAATGGCAGTCCCATAATACTTGCATCTCTTCCTGAAAAGGCATCTTTAAAGTGTTGTGTTTGTCCTGCAATGAGAAGAGAAAGATTTTAGGACTTGACAAAGAATTGGTTACTATTCATTCTTTAACCATAAACATGAGGGGTAGAAGGGAAGATTGGGGACAAACTACACTGTTTCAGGTCTAGATTTCTTACTCTCTGCTCATGGCCAACTTTATCTATTAATACTATATTCATTCTAGACATAAAGTCCCAAAAGTATATCGATCACCACTAACACTACCTCACATTTCCCTTTTGTTAGGTAGGTGCAAAAGCAATTGCAGTTTTTGCAATTATTTTTAACCATTTAAACTGCAATTACTTTTGCACCAACCTAATAATAAAATTATAGCCAAGAGAAAGGAGCATTTAAAAAGCAATCCCTTGTATGAACATGTCTCTACTCTTGACAGAGTTTGACCATGAAAACACAGTAAAGGATCTCCTGTAAACTATAGTTTATAGGAGCATGACAGAATTCTTTAAAATGAAGATTATATAATGCTTGGGAAGAAATATCCACCGGTCTATTTTCAGTGAGGAGGTGGCGAGAAAGCCCAGAATCACCTTCTCACATCATTTAATTTTCTTCCTGCTTTTCCCCTATAGTTCCTTAGACATCAACAGGGGTTGAAAAATCCTGCAACCAAATCTGCCCTCCACCCAGCAAGTCCAGTTTTACTGGAGCACAGCCAGGCCCACTCATTTAGGCAACATGGCTGATACGAGTCTGTGACTGATTTCCCCCTTGAGTAGGGTGGTTGTGAAGAAACCACATGGCACCCAAAATTAAAAATATTTACTATCTGGCCCCTTACAGAGAAATTCCAGTGACACTGTTCTAGAGAATGGCACAGTTTCCTTCTAAAAACACTGAGAAGGAATGATACTGAACTTTAAAATAGATGAGCTTTAACACATTTTGCATCAACACGTGGATGGAACATTTTCATTCATCACATTTTTCTGTACTTTGTGAAACACAATGGGCCATTTTCTTGTATTTCTTTTGGATAATTACAATAAAATAGAAATTGAGATTTATATTCGAAGTTAAGCATACAGAAAGTCTTTCCAAAGAAAATAGCAAATGAGATTGCCCAAATGGAAAGTGTGACTTTGTTTCAAAATTGGTCTTCACAGAAGTAAGTAAAAGAGGGATGGAGGTGGCTGATATATATGAGATCCTCTCTCTTCACTGAAATCTCAGGTGCTGCCTGGGTTGCCCAGGCAACAATATGTAATATGTGTGAGTTTTGAGATAAAAAAAAAATGGAGAATGCTGAGTTATACACTAAATGATTTTTCCCTCAAAGCATCCAATTCCCAAACGTAGCTCATTTTTTTAAAAAAATGATACAGTGAATTTGGAAATGCCTGTTTTACAAAAACATTTCTGTGTCCTCATAAAAAGAAACTATAAATACTGGAAGTCAGATAAAAACATCCATTGTGATTTTTTTAATCATGATCTGTGATCTCCTTGGCCTAAAGAGACAATATTCCTAATAGCACAGCACTGAATAATCAATAAGCGAAACCAAACCTTGTAAAGAGTGGGTCCCAAGCACAGATTCTGAGAAATGCCATTTTGAGAGTTTACAAAAGAAAGGCATTTCTAAACCTCAGGAAAATTTTGGATGCATAACACAGGTCTCAGGAAGATGAGAGTCATGATATTCAAAGGAAAGTTTAACAAATCCTCATGCGTAAATATAGACTAGAACTATTTTCAGAGTCTGATTAAAGTAGAAATAAGTGCACAAAACTTAGTAATATTTTTTTTTCCTCCCTGGAGTTTCAAATTAATGTGAAAAACATGTGATCAAGTTAGAAATAAAGAATCACCATTTTATAGTAATAGAGTAAATATACCTGCAAAGAATGCTCTCCAAAATATTAAAATTTACTTTAAATGTAGTGATAATCTCCGGGCATTTCTCTACTAGGTGAGGAGATGTATGAGGAAGCCTGGTCATATTAAGCACTGATGTCATAAGACTGAATTAAAGGTCATTGTATTGTAAGTGCCAAAAAAGATCCAAAAGATATCTCATGACCGCCACTCTCAAAAGAATTTGCAATACAGTAACATTTGGGCAACCTCATCTCACCTCACACACACACATATATAAATAAGTGGTAAAAACTGACTACAGTGTAACATTATACCAAAAAGAAAAAGAAAGAAAGAAAATCTTAGTTTTAAAGGATAATATATCATCTCTTGGAACCTAAACTGGAACTAAAATAGGGTCAGTGGCCCAGAGTTCCTGCACTTTCCAAAAATGGAAGAAACCCCTTTATAGGAGACTACAGAGTTAGCCTGGAAAAAAAAAAAAAGGCACTAGAAAAAAAAAAAAAGCACTAACAAAACTAATTATTTTTTTCTACATTTCTCATAGGTCAGATATGAGCAGGCCAGCTCTGTGGAGGCCACTGTGAATCAGAAGAGCGAGCTCATGTCTTCTCTTTATTGTGTTTATTCTGAGTTGGCCAACGTTGCTGGATTCCATGCAAACATTTAGCCAGGAGAGTTCTAAGGTCTCCCACTGGGCTTATTCAACGGATAACAGCAGCTCCCTTCCCCAGCTACGGAGTGATGGATCTTTCCTTGCTTGTTATTGTTTAATGCTGAATTCGGGCATTCCCTTTTGTCCTGTGTAATTCTCGTCCTACAACTTCATTACATTTTTCAAAAAATTCCCTTTCTTGGAGCAGGCAGTATCAATGTAAACAATAAATACTTAACACGCCCAAGTTATATGTCACTCCTTTACAATCTCATCTCACTTTCTTATTTATTTCCTACTATCATGCCCTTTGCTAATTAAATAACTCACCTGGATCTCCTTCTCTTCCAACAATTTCTACTGAATACGAGCAACTGTATGTGCCTTCTTCCCTAAAACAACGGAAACTCTAAACGACATCACCCCCTCAACCATCTCACCTTTTCTTACCAAACAGTCAACTCTGTAAGGTAAGTACTCTCAGAAATGGTGTTACATTCCTATAGAAATGCAGATTTTACATTAAAAATCAGGTAACAATAAAAATTAAGCTTTCACAACTATTTTTATTGCCAGGTAATACTTGGTTTTTGGAAATGCTATTCCCATACTTGACACCCCTTCTCTCAGGATTCCATTCCCAAGGTAAAAGGAATAGTAACCATCAAGTAAAAACAAATATTGACCATCTTTCATTATTTTCCAGATATCTTGAATCTGCATTACTATCATTGAACTATTTTAAAGTAAAAAAAAAAAGAGGACATATGTATCTGTAGTGTAATGACATATTTTTTTTCCACTTTGAGGTTTTACTTCAAACAGTTCATACCGAGAATTCACTGATGCCTTATGTTGTTGTTTGGCCCTGTCTAAATGCTCTTCTTGCCATTTAGCTGTAAATACCCACTCACCCCAAATGTAGCAGCCTTTCAAATCAATTAGATGACAATATACAGTCTCAGTTCCACAAGCAGAACTAATTAAGGGATTCTGCTAGTACAAGCGAAAGTTAGTGTTAGAAGAGACGAAAAGCAGATACGTTCTTTAAAAAGCATTTACTTTTCAGTCCATACCTTTAATTAGCTGCATAACTCCAGGGACTATAATTATCAGAATTGCTGTGAGCTTGCAAAAGGTTAGAAAAATCTGGATCCGGGCGCTCCAGCTGACACTCATGCTATTTAGAACCATCACTACAGCTGCAAAAAAAAAAAAAAAAAAAAAAAAAAAACCAGATGAAGTTACAAAAGGCAAATCTTCATTGGCATGAAGACATAGTAGGTCCTGGTTACTCCAAGTGCCATCCATGAACCCAGAGGTGTTGGTGTTACCTGGAAGCATTTCAGAAATGCAGAATCTCAGGTACTGCCCCAGACCTAAGGAACACAAATCTGCATTTCCACAAGATCTCTAGATGATTTTTATGTACATTAAAGTTTGAGAAGCTTGGATAAAACCTCCAGACGGTAAGAAGTCATCTCTTGTTCTTTCTGACAGACGAGAGAACATACATTCAGTGCCTTAATGGTTATATAAACATATCTTCTAAGCAAATCCTGAAGCCATCACAGCACACAATCAGATTGCTGAAAGTGGCTCGTCAGCGTAAGGAAGCAGATAACCATCTCCTCCCTCCATGACTGTGTGCAGGGTCACATCTCAGAGCGGAGTCACACTCGAGAAGCAGTAAGATGTCCAGAAGTTGCCTGGGTCTTATTTTTCACTCTCAGGACTAGTCTCAGCCAGCACTTTTGGTTTTTCTCTCCACTTTCCAATGAGCACGTGAAAGAGTGACTTTCAACCTACCCTAAACATAGAGTTTTCCAAGACATGTTCTGGGACTTGGGACAAAAAGTGGTTAAGTGATGAGTCCATGAGAGTTCCCAGGCTAGGATGAACGATGGGTCTGACGCTAGCAGGATTTCCCTTTCTTAACGAAGCTTCCTGCAGTTTCCTGAGCCGTACTCAACTGCCCTCTCTCGTCATGGTGTGGACCACGAGAACCTTGAGGACATAACAAGCAGCATTCATTTCTGTGTTGCTAGCATGCAGCCTCATGCCCAACCCAGGAAGACAAACACTCAGTTTTGTTGAATGAATGAATGAGCTGGAGCCTCAGTTAAAACACACACACACACACGAAAAGAAAAAAAAACTTTCAGGCAAGGAGGCGTGAAATAAATGGTGCTATTCTAAGATGCTGCCTCCTAGACTCCTCTATAGCGACTGCCTGACATTATTCTAAACAGTGGATTTCAGCTTTACACTCTTTACAAAACCTTATAAACAGAACTCTTATGATTTGAATTGTAATAGGGAGTTTTCCTTACGTACAGCAATGACTTATCTTCATAATTTCCCATTGCCTGATATAATCACTAGCTCAGTTCAGAATTTAAGAATCAGTGCAAACGTTGTCAACACATAATATATAATGACAAAAATTTTAAAATAATCTAGACCCCTAAAGGAAGGTTAAGTTACATCTTTTTAATGGTTTACTATGCAGCCATTTAAAATCATGATACTCATATATATTATATGAAAGGGTGTTCATGATATATTACTTAGCAATACAGCAAGTGATAGAGATAGATGGATGGGTAGATGGATGGATGGATGAATGGATGGACAGACAGACCCAAAGACAGAAAGGAAAATACCTGGAAAAGTATTTATGAAAACATTAACAGAAGGTATCTACAGATGAAAGAACACTAAATAATTTTCAATTTTTCTTATTTATTATTCTGCATTATTTTATAACTTTTATAATGAACATGCAATATTTTAAGTAAAAAAATAATAAAGCAATTTTCATTTTTGAAAAAAAAAAATCGAAGATGGGAAAAATAAGGGCTCTGTAGATCCCACACAAAGTGAAATAGAGGTTTACTAATGAAGAAAGGTTTCAAAGGAGTAATGAAGAGAAAGATCAGAAATTCTGGTGCTGAATAAGCTACATGGAGGTTAAGAGAAAATTGTATTATGTTTGAAGCAGAAAACATGAAGAAACAGACCAGGCCCATTGTTAATGGCAAAATGAATTATTTTATAAGAGAAGGGATAAAAAATAAAATTATTTTTCTCTCCCCAGTATAAAGCATTTATAAATGGAAGATAATTCAATACAGCTCTGCTCTCATCTTTGTCATCCAGTAATTCTTTCACGTTTTCTATGCAAATGGCCCAGTGATAAATGAGTTATCATATGAAAAGGATTATTTTTTCAGTTAAGGAGATTCAGCATTGGCCTGAAAAACAATTGAACTCATGTTCCCATCACCAACCAAAAGCACTGTTGTTGTTTTTTTGGTTTTTTTAAATCAGAGTCCTAAAACCCAAAACATTCTGTTTCTGAAAGTATTCCACATAGAAAAGAGCTGTTGCATAGAGAGGAAGGGAGAATAGGAGAAAGCAAGTGAAAGGGGGAAAAGAAAGGAGGGAGGGACGGAAGAATGAGGAAGGGAGAGGGAGAAGAAAGAGAAAGAGGCATTCTTCTTTTTTGGAATCTCTATCTATATATTTGAGAAGAGGAAAGAGGGTTTGTTACGTTTGTAGAAAGTGTGAGTACCTAATGCCCATTGAAATAAAAAATATAAGTATTTGGTATTTTCTTTTATATTTTATGAAGTCTTCTTAGGAAAAATGGAACACAAAATTAAACAAATATTATGAATTGACAATCTCACCTGGCTTTGCTTTCAGACCACTGAAATAAAAATTCTGGTTAAGACTGGTCTCTCCCAAAGATTTCTCAAAATCCCGCTTTATCTGAGCATCCAGACACTGCACTCACCATGTGGTACACCAAATTCTAAGTGAGATGTACCTGAAGGATACAGCCTATCTAGGAACAAGGCAGCCAATAAGGAGGCAGTGTGAAGGTCCTCACATGGCCTCTGTATGTCACTTATCCAACAATATTGAAAAGGGATTTGGGATTCACAAAATCCAAGAGTTTTCTGAGTCTCTGAAACAAATACTATCCACTTTGTTTTGTATACACTATCTACTCACCATGTAATAATCAAAGAAATCTGAGCAAGCTCTCTGGTCCTAGTTTTACTTCTTTTGAAGAATAACTGCTGACTTCACACAGTAGGAAATTCTGTCATCAGCTGATACATATATCAATCTGGGATGATGACGATGATGATGGTGGTGGTGATGATGATGATTTTGCTTGGCTCAAATGTTACCAAAATGAAAATGCAGAGGCATAAAGGTTTTTGTTACTTATTTATGATTCAGTTTTCTAAGAACTGAAATATAGCCATGAAAGCCATATGCACAAATCTCGGAGATAAGAACTACATATTCGAAGGGAGCTGTATTTGAGAAGGACATTTGGGAAAGGACTGATGCTGTGATTCAAGGACTGGTGAGTGTGTCTTGCTACACTTCTGTAATTCAGGGCACGACTGTCTTGGCTTTTGCAGCGTGAGATTACTGAGCCTGGAGAGAGTGGATTTTCTCCCAGGTTCAAGTGTTTCCTGGCTCCTGACTGCTTAGCGCTAAAGTGATAAAAATACATGGATGCTACATGGTGGAGAAAAGTGGATGCTTTCACCGTTTTTCGCAACAGCTGTCGGGGCTGCCTTTATCTCTGCATTAGCATTCATTTCCTGGGTGTACTAATTTTGGAGAGGATGTGTAGCAATAAACACCTTGGAAAGCAGAGCGACAGTCTATACATAGGATCTCTCTATTGGGAATAAAAATGGTAGGCATTAAATAAATGTAAACTATTATTATATGGCAGGTATCATGCAAAGACTTCACATGGATAACGTTATTTAACCCTCATGGTTACCAGCACTGGCCTTGTTTTTCAGATGAGCCGCTGAGACTTGGGGCATTGGTTAACATGCCTATGTTCACACAGGTAAGTGTGAAGACAGGATTGGAGTCCAGGTGGGCTGACTCCAGAGTCCACGCTTTTGCCACCAGTTCGTGTGGGTAACAAGGAGGAAGTAGCTCAAAAACACAAAGTGTATGACGTCACTAGTACACCTAGTTCTTCCCAAGTCCTGGTGGCTCTTCCACTCTGCTGAGTTTCATGTTTGTCCTGGCTGGGATTGCAGGACACTTTGATTCCACATTTTACTTGTCATCCTCCTGAAGAAAATGGTTGTTGTCTGCAGTACTTGTATTTTTCAATACTATGCAGATCTACCTATGGATTGGTCGTCTTGGTAATTTAGTTATTGTAGAAAAGGATTAAGAAGATCCAGACTTCAGGAGATTTAAATGGAGCCACTCCACGTGCTGTATTTGAAACGCTAGCACAGAACTGGTCCCAGACTTTCTTTCATGTCAGGAAATCACAGTTTTGGAAAAGAAAAATACAGCAATGCATTTATAGAACTGGCTACTTTTTTTTTTCTCACAATGCAATCAACATGTTATTTTGTTTGCTTCCTCTAATTATTTCCACAGGTATGAGAAGCTGGGCAGGCAGAACTGTCTGATCACCTACATATACTAAACTAGTAAGGAAACTGACACTCAGAGAGGTGGTTAAGGATGGATCTGGGATTAGATCTCACATTGTGAGGCAAGTAGTTCTATTATTATAATATTCTGCCATTCAAGTGTACACTGATTTAGTGTTTAGTTTAAGGAGACCAGAACAAGAGACTGCATAGCATTTTGAATACTCAACTTATGTACCTCAATGCTTTTTAAAACTACAAAAAAATAGTGAAAATTCATGGAGTTCCATAGAAGGTAAAGGGAGTAACAAATGTCAGTATTGGGCTAGAGGAGAGTGCCAAAGGTGAATAGATAAAATGTCCCAGTTACACTTCCATGTGCCATTTCCAGAATGGAGAGGTCTTTGGAAAAGCAAAACTTACCATCTTTATTAATTCGACAGAAATGAAGTAGAGTACAGATGATCCTGTATTTACGATGGGGTTACGTCCCAGATAAACCGATTGTCAAACGAAAATATCGTTAAGTCAAAAATGCATTTGATACACCTAACCTACTGACTAGCAGCGCTTAGCCTAGCCTACCTTAAATGTGCTGGGCATACAAAATCCAAAAATCACAGAAACACAGTACATGGCTCAGTACCCGTGTCAGTTGTTTATCCTCCTGATCACACGTCTGTGCCTGGGAGCTGCCAATGCCAAGCATGGCCCGGGAAAATTCAAAATTTGAGGTATGATTTCTACTGAAAGCCTATTGCTTTTGTATCGTCATCATAAAGCTGTAAAATCATAAGGCAAACCACCATAAGTTGGGGCCTTTGTGCTTTTTAAAAGGTGAGAAGCGTGAGGAGTAAATTAACATTTAAAACTCCTCACCAGTTCACTCTCATTTCTCAAGCGGTTGGTTAACATTTCAAAAAACTTGAAATTTCTTTTTTCTATGATTTGATTGTAACATAATCCAGTAGGTTTGCTCTTCTATACTTGAACTAGAGATTTCAAACTACCACAAACTCTTTCCTTAACGTAGGAATACAAGGAAGCAATTCATGCAATTAAACTCTACCTTCTATATCTCACCAACCTTCCACCAGTAGCAGGCAGAAAATCACCTATCTTCATTTTGAATAATGTAGAATGTGAGAAATTTGCCCCAGGAAAATTTCTCCTTCTCTATCTCCATCTCCACCTCCTGTGGCTCCATCAAACGACATTCCCCTCATTATGTTAAGCGAAATAAGTCAGACAGAGAAAGACAAATACCATATGATCTCACTTATATGCAGAATCTAAAGAAAAGAATAAGTGAATGAACTAATCAGAGACAGTTTTGGAAACATGGAGGAAAAACTGAGGGTTGCTAGAGGGGCGGGGGAGGTGGGGATAAGGGGAAGGTGAGAGGTTTAGAAAATAGTCGGTAACCACAAGATGGTCATGGGGTTTTGAAAATTAATTTGGGGAATGTACAGAGGGATAGTGGATGGGGGGAGGGGGGTTCACACAGTGTGAGGGATATAAATGATAAACGTCTAAGTTTTGCTTTGTCTTGTGCACCTGAAACTAATAAAATAAAAAAAAATAAAAAACCTGAACAACAACAAAAAACAAACAAACAAAAAAGAACAACAACAACAAAAAAAGAGTAGTGTTAACAATATCTTTATCTTGCTGTAATCTTAATGGAAGCTTTTCTCTAAAAACAGTTTGCTAAGAATTGTCACAAATACACACTGAACTTTAAAAAAAAAAAAAAAAACAGATTGACTTTCTCAATTAGGTCATTGACTTACAGTACCTCCCAATGAGTCATATGAATATCCTGTTTTCTCTTTTAGTGCTTGTGATTGTAGGAATATATTTCCTCAGAATTTCAAGCTTGCGAAAGGAACATCAAAATTTGTAAATTAATGTTATAACTAATGGCAAAAATAGAAGGAAATGTCTAGGTCCATCCAAGATTTACTCAGCCTCTTTGTTAACTAGTTATCACCAATCTGTATTACAGAAGTTAGTAAACTTTAACATAGTTATCTTTACACGTAATTGCTTTAAAATTTTGATTTGAACGGTTTCTAGCTACTCCTCTGAAAATACAAAATTTTGCTTTAACATGATTGCTAGGATTGGGATAAATAAGAAGAGTCTCTGGATTTACCAAAATAGTAATATGTTATCATTATCCATCTCATTTCAAGGCCAAAGTGGGCAATATTTGTGGCCATGTAAATGTTTACATAGAATCTATTTGAAGTTTGCTGGTTGTAGCTTTGAATGAGTCACTTTTGTCAATTTACAGAGCTCTCAAAAACACTGCCCCTAACTTTTTCCTTTGCAAATATAAATCATTGTGATATGATTCTGCCTCAGTCAGTGGAGGGACCAGAATATAACAGGCACAACAATGGCTGTTAATCCAATTCCTTAGTGGAACACCAGATTTATCAGGAACGGTCTATGTGCAAGTTCTGCTGAAGGCCTATAAAATCTGACATAATTTCATCTTTCTACATCCATTCAAGATAAATGATCTTTTTCACAGGTATTTTATCAATAAATAAAACTCACACTTAAAGTGGTTTAATATTTAGCCCCAAATCACATAACTAAGAAATTGTGACACCAAGTTTCAGTTCCAGGTTGTTTGCCTTCAGAGCTTGAGCTGGAATCTCACTATCATCTCTTTATGTGGAATTCCTAGCTCTTTCCTGCTAACTAACCCATTCACCTGTCTGCTGTCACAAGTGCATCGTTCTCTTCATTGTTCTATTAAAACACCTTAGTTAACATAACTAAAATTTTTTCATGAGTATCCAATTCAGTTATCTCTGTATAACTTTCTATGTCCAAGTAATTCAAACCTAGTCAAAGAAAACTCCTGGTTGATAAATGCTACTAATAATCAAATGTAGAAAGAAGATTCTTATCATGGCCATCAATGGGGAGCTAAGCCCATAACACAGAGAGTGACAGCTGCTAACATTATAAAATGTATGAACACAACATACACATCCAACATATAAACATCATTCCATGACGATGCATCGCTTATAATTCGATATGTTATCGATGAGGAAAGACAATTTCTAATTTAAAAAAATCCATAAAATAATTGGGTTTCCATCTATAAATGTCTCTTTATCCATGCTATAATCCAGTTTCTGTTTTACTAACAAGGAGGATTTTGTTTGCCTATTTTAAAAGATTAGCCATCATGGCTGTTGACCCAATAGAAAACTGGCATGTAATGTATGTATGTAATGTATCAGAGATCATGCCAAATCCTTATTCTTTTCTTGTTTTTCCAACGCAAAATCAGCAAGGAACTACAAGCAAAAAGACCACAAGATGGGAAGCAGTCCCACCATGCAAAAACTCTATAGAACCTTTTGTCTCCAATCCCTTTTGTGTCTTTTTTTTTTTTTTTCATATTTCTACTATCATACTCACTTATGCCCACAGCTGTAATGAGCTTGATTGCAAATTCAGGAATTTCACATTGAATAAAAAACGGTTCCAGAATGTAGCGTCCAAATGCCAGCGATATCACAGCAGTGGCTGCAGGGCTAGAAAACATACATATTTAGGTTACTACAGAAAAAACAATGCATCTTCACTAAACTTTTCCTACCTTGAGGCATTTTTTTATTCAGCATATGGAACATGTTAAATATGAAAGTCTCTGATTTTCAGAACTCCATATTTGATTAGGTTATCATCGACATTCCAAATGAAATATTGACTATAACTATGGTGGCTAGTTTTTGAACTTCACATTTCCTTGGGAGCAAGGCCAGGTGCTATAAATTTTGCCTCTCCTCTCCCATATTTGACTTTTTTTCCCCTTAAAGATCTAGTTTATTACTTGAGATCCTAACAGAGCTAGCTGCACAAGAATCAGTCTTCTTTCTCAATAATTCATCAAGAAGCTCCAGCCACAGTAATAATGTGTAAACGCCACAGATGTAATAAGTCGGGGCGTAGTCAGGAAAATGGACACAAACTCAACAGAAAATTAGTATTGTAAGTGTTCACTGAAAACATATGCTTATATCCTTGACACTGCATTATTCTTATTTTTCCAGACAAAAACTTGAAGAGCCAAGTGATGATTCTTAATTCCACAGAAATATTTAGATGCAAAGTATAAGTTGAAGAATAAAAGTACTCTTGTAATTTTACACACGTGAGAAAATGTGACTAAAATAAGAAAAGAAAAGAAGTTCAGGTATATAGCAAAACTGGTAATGAACCATCCCACTTTAATTCTTCAACTATTTTGATGAGAAAATTTCACATTTTTTGTTTAGATAATGTATACATGAATGCATATTCCCTGGATACACAGACAAATCCCTGGGATTCTCTAATTTCTCTTCCTTCCAATCTAGACTGTTAGCAAGCCAACCACCAATGTGTGTTCCAGCCTTGGCCTGCTGGTAGCAGAGGGCACTATACATTTCTTGATATCCTTCTTTTCCTAGACATCGCCTCCTCCCCACAACCTCCAAAACGGAACTATATTTCCTGTTCTCCATCATTTATAAACTTTTTGACGTATACATTAAAATCTGATGTCATTTTAGTGCTTCCCAAACATGTTCAAGATATGAAAAAAAATCCTTCATTTCAAGGCTCCATGTGATCTAAGCTTTCACTTCCTCTTCAGTTTGCTTCTTCTCACTAGAAGGATCTGAATACCCTTTGCCTGGAGCCCCTATAATGCATTGCCAGTGTTTTACACCTCAGATCTTGGTTCAATCTCCCTTTGCCCAAGGAGGCTTCTCCAACCCTCTGATTGGGTGAGACCTGCCAGAGTATATCCTCTCATTGAACCTCATGGCTTCTCTTTCACAGTGTTTATCACAGTAGCAACTTTATATTCACTTGTGTGATTTCTGGATTGATAACTATTTCCCTCATTTGACCCTGGGCTTCATGAGCATAAGACTGCATTCATCTTGATCACTATTTTATCTCCAGTGTTCAGTATAATGTCTATCAGACAGTGGAAACCCAATAAATATTGAATATATGGTATAGGTGTGAATTCAATCTGCTGATCCCTGCTACGTACTGATGTGTGACATTTCTTTCTTTGAAATCTATGTTTACAGATTATTTCTGGCAAGAGTGACTTTATCTGAAGTATAGTTTTAATAGTAAGTATTAGGTGGGGGCAAAAGTAATTGCAGTTTTTGCAATTATTCTCAATTATAAAAACCGCAATTGCTTTTGCACCAACCTAATATTTAGGTACCTTGTTTGTTGTCAACAAAAATGTCAAAGTACATAGGTATCTTGTTGCCCCTCAGGAGATTCATTACTCTGTCTGTTTGAAAGAGCAACTGAGCAATGTGAGTTCATTATTATAAAGGAATACATAAACCTAGTAAAAAAAAAAAGCATCTAGAATACATTTAGGTAATTTCCTCTATCTACACACACACACACACACACACACACCATGAAGAAGTGCCCTTGTAGTTAAAGTAATATTTGATTATGAGCTACTTGGGAACAGGAATTGTGGCTCATTCCACTTTAGATCTCTTTAACTTGCCATTCACCCTTCAGTAGCAGTTTGAGGAATGAATAAATTAATGAAAGAGCCACTGAAAATGGAATGACCATGCTCATGATAATGCCAAGCAATTAGCCAAAGCCATCCAACCAATACAGGGCTGAAGAGGGATTCAAGTCCAGCTCTGTCAGACTCCAAAGCCACCATCCTGACAGGGCAGTTCTCTAAATAAGTACTGTGCTCATTTGAATATTCAGTATGTTATAGTTGAAACATTATAACCTTGAACTTTCAGTTACTCATCAAAACAATTTAATATCTATAGTACTCAGGGCACTGAAGTAACTAGGGTTACAAAAAGTGTGAAACCTGGTCTTATGTGCTTGAAATGCTTGCAGTTCTAACAGGGAAACAGAATACAGACACCTAAAATAATAAGACTACAAGATACTGTGTTCAATGTCAAATGAGAAGCAGAGACTTCATTGTTCAGAAGAATTAGAGAGGAAAGAAATACCATAAACTAGGGTGAACAGGAAATTAACTGGGGAAGAGATAGAATTTAAGTGGACCTTTGAAGAGTAAGAGTCAGACCATCAGAAAAGAGTGGAAGGCACATCCCAGGAAAATCCCAGATTTTACAAAAGGAACAAAGCACCTCTTTCTCATTATTCATTATAACAAGTTTTGAATAATGCCAAATTGTTTAAAATGAAAACAGATTTAACAAAGAAGTAAATACTACTCTGAAGCCCTTGATTAGAAAAGAGGCTCCTAGGACGATAAAAATCATTAGTGTTAAGTTGATGCTTCTTATTATAGCTCTGCCTTTGGCCCTTAGCCATGAAAACAGGGGATAAAAATCTCACATGAGCTCTCAGCTGTGTTATTTCTGATAAGTTTACAGGAAGAACAAGTTTCCCTAGTTATTTCTGTCAAACTGTAATCAGAATGTGCACGTCATGTTTTGTAAAAGCAATTAACCTAAAGGAACGGTGATACTCGAAACTTCTCATATGACACCCTAAGTTTCCCAGGAAGTTGAAGGAAATTTGCTATTCAGAGTGACTTAGCACGACTGGGTTTGATTCTCAACCAAGACAATCAGGAAGAGGAACACACTGTTACAACAATAAAATCAAAAAAGGTTTGCGTAACTGTAATTCACTGATTCATTTAATGTGAGGGAGTGAGTCATTTAGGTCCGTGGAAGGCTTAACTTCTTGTCAAGTATAAAACGTGATTATGAGACACTAAGGTTACATAACTTGCTCCGGCTGTGAGGCACAGAAGGTTCCCAGTCTCAAAAACAGAGTGCAGTGAAATGTCTCAATAGTGCAATCTACAGGAAGGAAAACCCCAGTTCCTAGCCTAACGCTTAATTTTGTCTGGACAGTCAAAAGATATGATTAATCAAGGTGGATTTTGATGCTTCAAATCCTTTCAGGGTAACATCTTTCTGAGAAATATCACTGAGAAGAATTGAAAATTAAAGAAAAGCAGCTAGAAAAAAGTTAGGCACGGTTGGCAAGCTATGGCCTGTGGCAAAACATTAATTAAATGCATTTAAAGCACTAATTAACATAGGTATTTCATCACAGACTTTATGTCCTGAAGTACACATATTTATAACATAGTCACATGAAACACATATGTTTTTACTAGTTTAAAATAATCACAGGCATTCAAAGAACGGTGTAATAAATGGGCATATTTTTTCCTTATTTTTTTTTTCTATTTATGTTCTTACCGTATTATGAGCAGTTCCACCCAGACTCGTACAAAAGCTGGTAATGGGCCAAAGACTTCCAGAATATATGTGTAATGACCACCAGATTTTTTTATACTTGTTCCCAATTCAGCATAGGACAAGGCTCCTGTGAAATATTTATAATAAAAAGGTACAAAGTTAAACTATCACCAAGTCATTCAGAAGTAGATTTGACACAGCAATTTTTATATTCCGTGAGCTATTACTACTTGCTTTGGTCTAAATGACACCCTGATTTCAAGACAAATAACAGTCATCTAATTGTTAACAGCCACCAACTTCCTCTTGTAACTGCCTTAAATTTGAGATCTAGTTCATTTTAGTCAAACAATATAAGTTTACTTGAAATGGTGAGGACAAACTTGACAAACATCTAAAACAACATCATATTATTAAGAATTTTGAATCTCAGACCTGGGAAAAAGAGAAGACAGATACCAGTAACACTAACCGATTTTTAGAACATAACTTCACACCAGGACAAGGAACTATCCCAAACTGACCTCATTATATTGAGAATCCTTTTAATAAATGATATTTCGGTAGCATCTCAAAGCAAAGAAAATGTATCCATTCTTCACAAAAGAATGGACTCCAGGTCTTGAAAGGTTTTATTTATTTTGTAGGATATGCTTTGTTTGTCAACAAAATGAGTTTTAACTCAGATATTCTATTTCTAGAAAAGGTTTTCTTGGATGTCTTTGAAGTATACACTTCTTCTGGGTTGCTGAAGTAATGTTCCTTTAAAAAGATGCTATAAGTTATAGTTATGACATGAGGTAACATTAATTATAAACCCAATTTTAACATTTAGAAATAGAATTCACATGGACTTGAGCAAAACCTGAGTTTCCTCCTCTGTGTATTAATGTGATAACGGGTGGCAAGGCAGTATTGGGCCTGACACGTGGAAATCACCTCACGAAATATAGTTACACCTATTAATTTCATCAATTAATAATTAAGAAAATGAAAAATATATCTTGATATTATGTGAAAACTTCTATCCATACTGCTAAGTACTCAAATGTAACGCACATTTTGCCTGAGCGACTTCAGAGACTGAAGGTGTGGGAAACAGTGCTAGTCAGTAAAGGTTCAGGTAGAATGGTCCAACATGAATATAATTTAAATATTCAGTGAAATCTTAGTATCACTCATCCTATTCCTGAACCTAGCACTGTATCAGAGTCATCCAGGAAGACAGTTTTATTTTTAAAAGTAGGCCCTAAAGCCATACCCAGACCCACTAACTAACCAAAAGAGTCCAGATTCTCCAATAGAGGGATCCAAAATAATCTATTATTTTAAAATTTTCACAGATAATTCTAAAGTAACTAGTCTGCAGATTGATATTTAGGGATGACTGATACAGTTTGCCTATTTATAACTAATTGTAACTAGTCACAATTCGCTCTCTGTTGGAAACCAGTTGCCATGTTGGTAAACTGTACAGAAAAGCACCAATATAAAATGTTATTCGAAAGAGTCTTAAGTACCTCAGAATTTGTTGCCAGAGAACCAATATCTAGACCAGTATCTGCTTTGCAGAAACTCCAGATGTTTGCTCTAGTTTAAATTGGGTTCTGCAAGGATGAGATTTTCATTTGAAATTCTCAAGCTCCAGAACCATTTTACCCTGATGAAAAAAATTCAAAACAGCATGTAAAAATCCATGCATTGACCCTGGCATTAGAAAAACTGTAAACCAAATATATAGATTCTTTACTTTTAGTCCAGAGTTCTAGAGTTTTAAGAGGAATAATTTTCCCCCTTATATTTTGCTTTGCTTCCTGTTAGGAAGGCACTACTGTCAAAAAGCTTGTAATAACTTAAGTGACAAATGTAGTGCAAATATAGATAAGTAGATTCACACAGGGGCACACTCCCTGCAATTGGTAATCAAAGAATACCAACTCGAGAGACTAGTAACTTTCACTAGTTCCTTTAGCTTTTCTTTCCCCTGAGCCTGAGATGATATACTTCTGCAGAAGCATATTTTCAGAGCACAAGTCAACATCACTTTAACTAGCTCAATGCTTGAAGAGATCCATTTTATTATATCTGAAAAATCTTTCAATGCGCACAAAAAATAGAGTCACATAGTGGGAGCTGCACGCACATAGTATGCAAAGTCCAGCAATCTGGTTAGGGCTTTTTCTACTAGACACTGATTTACTCTGGATATACCCAGTGTTGTACAAGATTACAGGTTGAGAGTGCACAGAAGTCATTTAAGACAATCAACAACTAGGCTTTTCTTGGTCTATAAATGTACATGCTAGCCCATAGGAATACCACAAACTCTTTTTCAGAAAAAAATCTAAAAAAAATAGTTCCTCCATAGGTCTTTTTACACTAAGGCTTTGTTTTAACAAGTTTTATTTAAAATACCTTCTTTCTAATAATGTCAATCTAAGTTCTCCAGACAAATGCTCAAACCAATGCATTCAAACATCACAAGGCCTAAAAAAAGAATGGACTGATACATATAGGGACAAGAGTTAGCATTTGGCCCTAGAATTATAACAAAGAGCTAGTACCTTTAAAGAGTAGTGTCTTTTAGAATCAAAACACACTATTTGCCTGAGAAGAGCAAATGTATCTTTTTACCCCATAGCATCAATACAATTTATTTTTTTTGACCATTCACCAATTTTTGTCACCTTTATAATTAACTCATGTAGCTTTCTACTAATCTGTTCACTTTATGAGGGGACATTTATTACCTCTTTACTATCAATTGTCAAATCAACAGAAGAGATCTAGATCTTGAAGAAAAATTAATAATCATATTTCTTCTATCAGCTCTGTTCAGATTAGCTCAGCAAACAGGTGGACAAAGTACCTCTGTCTCTATAGACCAAGTAAACCATAAAGAAAGAAAACAGATCTGGGCAAGCACAGCAAACTAACACCCAATTCCAGTTCTACAATTTGCATGGCAAAAGTTTATGGGTACTAGGGAGAGATGAAAGGCTGAAAAAGATCCGAAATATGCTCAGATCCTTGCAATACATATACCCACTTGTGACAGGGATTCAGTTATGTGCCATCACACAGCTTTCCACGTCAAGGACTCTGGAAAGAACACTAGGGAACTTGACAAGAGTATGAAGTTAAAAAATTAAAAAGGCAAAGACTGCCACCGTTTGCTTTGCCAATAAAAAGGTCAATAAAACTTCTGCTGAACATTCAGTTCTATGTCTAAATAGGTCACGTCGCATTTCACTTCACAGGTGTTTCATTCAGCGTGTCAGCTGCCAAGATGCCCCAAACAGACAAACCAAGCACAATCGCCCTGTACAGAGAGGCATACACGTATTTCACCGGGTCATCAAAGTGATCCTTTGCTCTGGTTGCCACAGAGAAAAGTAAAGAAAATCGTCTGTCATAGTTAGGAAAAGCGAGTACAGCCCACAGAAAGCACTTTGGAGGGATTTTGGGCCCCTGCCAACAGTGGACACTGCGTTTGGGACATTGACATACCTAAACAAAAGTCAGAAACTTTCACAGAGCCTTGGCCATTTCATTCACTCCTTAGAAAGGACCCTGTTGCTTTCCCAACTCCACAGACACACCCCCACGAAGAAGCTGCACTCACCAAACAGTGACAGGACCCCACAGACTGTCCAGATAATCAGAGACATGCCCACGCTGCCCGTGTTCTGGAGCACGCCCTTAGGAGAGATGAAGATTCCTGCTCCAATGATGGTGCCAATGATGATGGAGATGCCCCTGAGCAAAGTGATTTTCTTCTTCAGCACCACTTTCTCCTGCCCGCGGGGCTCCTTGCTGCCCAGGGAGGGCAGCCTCCCCTTAACATTCCCCTGCAGGTAACCTCCATTGGAGATGGTGGACACAACAGGCTTCCTGACCATTGTACTGACACACGGAGGCGGGGGGGCTAATGAAACGGAGGGGGGAAAAAAGGAAAAGAAAAACCTAAAACTTTCAACTTTGGTGTCTCTTGGTGTGACTGACCAATCTCTTCCTCTTTGCTTTCAGATTGTCTTTCTCGGTGCTACTGTGTTCACAGGTAAAAACTCAGAGGTGTATTTTCTCCTTCACAGCTATCTCATTACTCCTCAGAAACACCTGTGTGTTCATGGGGCTCCCCCGTCCCCCCATCAACTCCGCCTGACGACCTCTGCGCTGCGGCTGTGTCTGCGGCGGCCGCTCTATTACAGACCAGCTCAGCTTCCTCGTGGGCTGGTATTTAAGCTCCTGCCTGTCACACCAACTTACTCCAGCTAAATGATGATGCAAATTCTCCAGGTTTGCATCAGCCACAGGAGGAGGCTCCAGCATTACTCAGCTCTTTTTTTTTTTTTTTTTTTTTTAACAGTAGCAGCATGTTGCTCAACTGACCTAAGCTTTTCAGAGAACAAAGCACACACTTAAAAGGGATCTTAACCGATGCAGAAGTAGTAAATTCAGAACAGACCTTCCCAGAGATTTAAAGCAACTCCTAGCCAGGGACAAAAGCTCTTTAAGCAAAAAGAAAATGAAAAATGAAACAGGAAATGATCACTGCACTGTAAGGAGTCTTTTTTTTTTTTTTTTAACTTGCGTAGAAAACATTTTACACACAACTGTTCTGATAAAAGGACATAATCCCAGACTCCACTGTTTATAACAACAAAATTAAAATTTTATAACCTGTTTCCTGCTTATTTTTATTTATTTTTATTTTGGGGTTTCCTAGCAACACAATCAAATCTAATATTTAGAAAGCTAGAATGATTCTGTATAGCTGCTGTCATGCACATAACAATTGTGAGTCTTACTCAACATTAAAAGATAAAAATTATTTCTTACTGCCAATACATCAGTATCTAAAATCACCATCTAAGTGTGACAAGTTTAAAATCACAATGATTCTAGAAAATAGTCATTTTCTGATTCTCAGCATTAGGTGATCTCCTAAATTAAATAAAAGATATATATTCTTCATTTTCATGTTGTTCCATCAAATTACTAAAAAAAAAACTAATTTCAAAGTTAAACAGTAATTACAATGACATAAAAACATGCATATACCTAAAGCTTGAAAAGTAATACAGAGAATAATCATTTGGTAGGTAATGATATCATGTATGATTTTTTTCATGTATGAACTATTGTCATGATTATAAATTTAAAATGAATTAAAAATGTAAGCTAAAATTAAATGGTTTACTTTGAAACGGTAAGAAAGATAAAACATTTTTAAACCTTACTAACTGTCTTAATCAAGTGTCCATAAAGCAAATACCAAAAGAAAAGAAATCCTAGGTATCACATTTGGCCATATTTTAGGTGGTTCTGGATTCAGTGAGAATTGGACATTATCATTACGCTGAAGCTACATTTACACACACCATTAAATATGCTTCTGAATGTCTGAACATAAACAACAAACAAAAAACATGTGTGAGAAGCGGGGATGGGGAGAAGTTCAGGATAACACAAGAAAGAAACAGCCACTAAGAAAGTAGCGTGGAGGAGGTCTGAACCATTTTCTGTCATGTTGGCACCTGAGAAAATGTTACCATGTCAATGGTCTACCATTCAAATATCTGAGGCAACATCATTTCCTTTTTATGTTGTCTACCTAAACCCTACATAATTTGCTTTAAGTATA